>NC_088879.1:2014355-2627928 GCF_032884065.1 Artemia franciscana | reverse complement strand
GAGTAGAGGGGCTATGAACACCACAATTGGAGTCATCTATCACTTGCCACCGATACTCAAGCTTCAATATTGCATAATAGAGTTTTAAGGGATGAACAGGCACTAGAAAACTTAGTAAGTGAAGCTAGTCGTTTTTGATCGCAGGGAAGATTTATATTTATAGATACAAGGTGACCATATTGCATTGCCATAATATTATCAGAGAAATGAGATCAGACAAGTGACAAAGAAGTAGCTTAATCGTTTAATATCACATCCAAGGCCCCCAGAGCGTCGGCCTTTCGTTTTGCGGGCATTGGGGGTAAACGCAATATTGGTGGCTGCTTCTTCGTAGAGGGTTGGCATAGATGGCAGGAAGTAAATGTTCTTGCAAAAACAAAATGTATCATTCAATTCTTGGTTTAATAATCCATATTAATCTTTCGTGCCATTGATATTAAAAGAGCAGATTGAGAGGGACAATTCTACGGTCATTTCCAAATCACACGTTTGCTTAGGACATCACGCTGAATGCGATATTTTAGGCTATATGATGTGTGACTACCCTCACAATTAGCGCATTTTGGATTAAAAACACACTACCCTCTGGACTAGCTCATTTCGGCAGAGTTTCCACTTACTTTTCATTTTTTTAATTTGACACCAGCTAATACCGAAAACTACATATACTGCTCAAAACCTAAACAGATTTTTCTAATGTGTATATTTCATGGTTTTGTAAATTTTCACTAAACCGATTCAGACAACCAAATTTAATTTTCGCCGTCCTCAGCACACTTTCCCCTCCTACCCCATACTTCTAATTGGTGCCCCCTAATCCTTTTTTTTGTAAGACAAAGCAGAGGGTCGTAAAGACAGATCGCCGCTAACTACACGCGCGTTTAGGGCCACCAGCTGGACTTGATCTGAAGATTACGCTTGATTTGTTAGAGGAGTCTTACATGCATGTTATTCATCGTTTGTTAATAGATACGAAAATATAATCACTAGAGCTTACAAAACCACAAATACTCCTAAATCGTAATTGGCACTCACAGTTTTGCACCACTGTGTCACTCACTGTGTGACACGGTAGGTGTCAAACGATAAACTTATGTCCCTGCTTTGGCTCCTTTACCTTGCTAAGGAAACATTAAGTAAATAAATTAAGGAATAATTTAGATAGGGTTAGACACGAACATAGAAATTTATTTATTCAGTTGGGTGTGGTGGAAGGAAGCTAAAATTGTGGGAGAATGCATAAAACGCGGTGGAGGGAGAATGCATTTTAAAAATGTATAAAACTTGCAAATCATTTTAAAATATCGAAAATATGGCAACAATTTAAGAAACTTGATATTTCTGGCCCATGGAGGAATAGAGCAGGGCCTCAAAGATTCTTACAATAACCATGCCTTTGATGCCCTTGTCAATCTTCGGCTATAAGTCATTATTTCTGATCAGAAAAATAAGTTGTAATGCTGTCCAAAATAAAAGAGATAAAACATTTATGCTTAAAAAACAAAACGCCTTTATTTCTGGCCTACCTTGTATTATATTTAAAAATTTTGGGAGACGTAGTGCAAAGATTTCGGAAATAAGATTGCTAGGATTTACTTAACACAGGCATGTCAATCAAGGAGAGCGATTACCCCCTAAATTTTTTGCCCTCCTTTGATTTTGAAAAATATATTTTATATATTTTCATTGAAAAAAATTGACAAACAACTATATTATACCACTAGATTTTGAAAAATAGGTTTTGAACCCCCCCCCCCCCCTACCTTTTCGTAAATTAATGTCATAAGCTGTCTAAAAAGTGTCCTTGTATTTCCCACACACGTGCCCTCTAAACACTCATTTTAGTTCATTTCATAGTTGTTTGCTGTGCTTGGGTTTATTTTCCTTACAACTGAAAAACTGACATAAAAACAAAACTCTTTTCGTTTTTAAAACAAAGATTTAATTTTGAAAAGGGCAATTTTAATAGAAATAACGCATGTATAGAATTGGACTGTCAAAAATGCTTCTGAATGTTTAGGAAATAGTTACGACGGCATATCTTACAAATTGTATTTGTAATTTGTATTTAAAAATTGTTATTTTAAACTAGTGTTGATTGACTAATAACTGAATAAATTGTATTTCAGAAATGATGGAGTCGCTGAAAACTCGAAGGGTGACAATAGCTTCAAACCCTGAAAAAACAACCCGTGTGAAAATGATAGTACAAAACGGAGAAGAAAACTGTGACACGGAAACCAATAATTGGCTGCAAACATTAAAATCAAAATTCCAGTGGCTGCATATTAAGAAAAAAAGATCTTTATCATGTTCTAATGTTGATAGGCGAATGCGTAAGTCGCCATCTACACCAGGGAAAATTGATGGGGATTTATCAGTTCAAACTAGGAAATGTGTAAGGGACAAGCGCTCTAGGCATGCCAAATCCATGTTTTTTGTAGATACGAAAACAGAAGCCTCGAGCGATGAAGAAGATGGTGGCTTTAAAATATTTAGGCCAAGTAACTCTGAGCATTGCATAGCTGAGAACACAGATGAATTAGGAACTTTTTCTCGTGGTGATAGTGGCAGGTATGACTCTGATGAAATATTTAATGACAAAAAAAGGGACAAAATTGTAGCTTTTAATGACAGGGACAGTGTCATCTCTTCCTCAAGTGGTGTATCTGAATTGTCAAGCGAACAGGAAGGACGACGACGGGTGTCAACAACAGACTCAGGTTACGGGGCTGATCTCAATACAACTGGGTGCTCCTATAAGGGGCCAGGTGTTGATAAATTCCATTCTTTGCGATTTCCTGTTCAACACGGTATTTGTCGTGCGCCATCTGTTTGTGAAAAAGCATTACCCCCTGTTGAGAGATCACAGAAGTTTTATAGCCTGAAAAGAAGTACCTCCACCCCTTCAAAGGATGCATTGGGTCAACAATCAAAAGAAATTGTGTCCAACATTGAGGAAGAGGTTCCCCTATGTGTAATAAAATCTGAAATGAAAGGTATACTTGTAAGAAGAACAAGTTCTCAGTGTCGGACATTAGAGAGTGCGAGATTGAAGCCGTCCAAGTCAGTAACGTCGCTGAAATACTCCATGTATGGGACGTTGAGCAACAGGCCGAAAACGTTATCAAGATTGTCAGAAGTTTCTAAATCAGGCTGTGATTTAAAATCGATTAGAGATACTTCTCAAAAGCTAGATAGCGTTGATGCTAAAAGCGAGGACCGTGGACTACATGAGGCGGCCTACGAGACACTAAAAGTCAAAAATCAATTACAAGCCGCCTCAAGGGATGAAACTGATTTTAACATTACTAGACCAACTAATTTAATACCAAACCCATCATACAACACGTTAGAGAAGCGATGTCAACAGGATCTCTCGTGGCTTTCAACACTTAAGAAAGGGGGACGCTGTGAAATTCCCCCTACCCCGGAATTTGCTATTGACGCTTTGACCCCATGTACACCAACAGTGCGTGATGAAAGATCTGTCCCAGAGCCGTATATTCGAGCCTCAGTGGGTTTTCAACAACTTCCTGCTAGGCCCCTTCCCCCAATCCCTGGTGAGTTTAAGACAAAAGGTTCTCAGGATAACTTCAGACCATTGCATTTTCAATCAGATCAAGTGAAAAACAAAGATAGCCACCTGCGCAACGGACAAAATCAATGTTTGGGTGCCTCTGATGGTAATTCCAATAAACACAACCCAATCTTACCCACTAATGACATATATGATGTGCTGTCACGGTATGGCCATCAATATACCCATGATTGTAACAAACAAGGTAATGAAGAATTTGAGGTCAAGAACGGTGAACGAGAAAATTGTAGTTTGCATGAGAAATTTACCCCTGTTGCAGCAACACAAGAATCGGCTTCTAGTAAACATTTCTGCACATCCCGACCAAAGAAACAGAATCTGACTCAAGAGGAATTGAAGGTATTTAGATTTGTAATTACTATTTTCTAATTTGATAAAATGCTGTTTTTCATATATATATATATATATATATATATATATATATATATATATATATATATATATATATATATATATATATATATATATACAGGAGTTTGATAGGCTCAACCAGGTCAACCTTAATTTCTGCCGCTCAAAAAAAATGGCAGTTTTGAATTTTTTAACTTTAGGCTTGATTTTTAAATGAAAATCCAACTATTGCTTATTTCTGTTGTATTACAAATAATAATTTATTATTCCACATTGCTTTTTTATTGCATTTTTTCCCGTTATTGTGTATTTTCCATTTTTATAGAACAGGTGATGCTAAAAAAATGTTGTGAAGGCTTTCACTGCGCTTTTATTGCTTTTTTTATTATTTTTAAATCCAGTAAGTGGTGCCGAGTCAGGCAAATGAAGGGGGGGGGGTGTTTTTTTACTTTTTAAAATGAAGGTACAAAATAGAATAAAAAACAAGTAAAACAATAGGGAATGTATCCAAGACAGTGAAATTTGTATAAAATAAGACAATGAAACTAAATAAATAAGAATTAATAAAATGGGATCTTTAAAAGTAAAATTAAAAATTAAGACAGTCTCAGAATCATTACTTCAGCGAAGTCCAACCAGGACTGAAGATTTGACTGTTCTACACAAAATTTTTTAAGTGCTAAAAAAATAATAAAAATAATAAAAAAAAACAAAGCCAGCTATGAAACTGAACAGATATCTGTTGAAAAATCTACAAGATTTAAGAAGAAGAAAAAAAAACTCTAAACGTTTTGCAATCAACATTATATTGTTTGGTTTTTTAAACCTTGCAAATATTGCTTTTCAATTGCTTTTCAATTTGGATTACCAAGGACATAAAAATAAACAACATTTTCACAATCTTAAGACTGTTCATCCCTGAAAATCAAGATTTGTTAGTCTGTTATTTTGGTAGTTTCAAATTTATGAGATTCTTGGTGCTGTTTGTTAGAAAACAAACATTAAAAAACGCAAAAAAAAATTGTTTATATATATTCTTTTTACTTTTTATGAGTCAGTCAATAATTTTAGGGAATTAAACAAGTCTGTGTCAATTTTTTTTTTGGAGGAAGGTTGTTTTTTGGCGGGGGACTCACAATTTTTTTTTATAAGGTATCAAAAATTCGTTTTTATGTATTTTTGTTACGTTTTTACGAGTCAGAGTTTTTTTTTTGGGGGGGGTGTTCAACCCCTGAACTTCCTACCTCTTAGATACAGTCTTGCCTCCTTCCTTCCCCATCTTACTTTCTTCCATTCTCAGTGAGAGATGAATTTTGAATATGAGAATACAAAGGCTAAAACGCAAAATTTACATCTTAATAGCCTAGAATTTCACTCATATATCTGCGAGGCAGCCTTTATTTGAAAAAGCCCTTGTTATTAAGTGAAAATCTAAAATTCTTTAATTATAGTATTGTTTGTGGAATTAAAGACCTTAGGTTGAAATCAAAGGCCAATTAAAAACCACTGATATGCAGCGTCTTTATTAACATATGGGGTATCTGTTTTTTAATTATATATAATCTTATGGTCCAGCATTTTTAATTCAAATCACCGTAAAGTAAACAGTTTATAGTTATTGTTATTGCATTTTAATAATGTGCCTTGTTATGAATTCTTTAGGGGGTATAATACACAAATAGAACTTCTAAACCACTACTGAAATTTGTGCCGCTCACCAGGATTTTGATTTCAAATTTTGTCACTGGCTTGTTATTTTTAGTATTGTTTGTTGTAATAACAAACAAACACAAAGTAAAAACAATAGAGAATTTTTTCCAAGAGAGTGGAATTCAGTTCAGTGGATATTTCGGCCCTATGTCCAAGGGCTGTCTTCAGCACAACACCAATATATATATATATATATATATATATATATATATATATATATATATATATATATATATATATATATATATATATATATATATATATATATATATAAACTTACACTAAAATGGATTAAAACTAATAATGTATATTAAAATTTTTTTAAACAGCCCTAGCATCCTTACTTCAACGAAGTTCAACCTGGACTGAGATATCCACTGAACTGAATTCCACAGTCTTGGAAAAAAAAAATTCCCTATTGTTTCTACTTTGTGTTTGTTTGGTATGGAAAGGCAGTGTGGTCTTCGTCGCTATTTTTGTTATATTAAGTTTTCAGAATCTTGTTTTTGGGTAATTACTAGTGTAATTAAATAGCAAGAGTTTAGTAAGAAAGTATTTGAATGATGTATGCCCTACCTAATGATCTTCTAATATGTTTCTCTGACGCTCAATCCCAATCAAATATACCAAAGTAAGATAAAAATATAATATATGTGACACAAATTTGGGCTATATATTTGCACATTAAGGCCTTAAAAGGTATGCCAAAAGACACATTTCTCAGATTCAAACTCGGGTTACAAACTTTTATCTTAACCATTTTCTACTTCCGCTGTTAAAATTTTTTTTCCAATCAGACTAACTAACCGCATTTCAAAATTTATCTCAACGCATTAACCAAGCCTTGTTTATTGCTGTGTCAATTACTTAAAGCCCTTCACTTAACATCACAATTTATTTTCAAATGTCAAAGGAGATAATTGTGTGCGTGACGTCCGACATTTAACCTTTATTTTTAAATGCACTTCTCAGTCGTTTTAGTAAATCAAGCTTGTCAGTTTATTAATAATCTCTTATATTTCCTTATATGCATGAAATAGTCAGCCGGGAAGGATGATTTTGTCCAATACGGGAACCTGTCCTAGACTATCAAACAGTTTGTGGTAACAAACTGTAAAAACAGAGTTTTATGCATTTTTAAAGTATTTTCCGTACACCTCCCCCCAGAAGAAAATCCTGAATTTTTTTTCTTTCCAGAAGAACAACTATTTTCTTTGACATTTGAAAATAAAATAATTTTTAATTTTGTTAACGATGTTAATTGAAGGGCTTTAAGGAAGTCCAATACTGGACCTGTCCTAGACTATCAAATCAAACATTTCGTGGTAACAAACTGTAAAAACAAATTTTTAAGCATTTTTAAAGTATTTTCCGTACACCTCCCCCAGAAGAAAATCCTGAAATTTTTTCTTTCCAGAAGAATAATTATCTTCTTTGACATTTGAAAATAAGATGATTGTTAATATGTTTTAATGATGTTAATTGAAGGGCTTTAAGAAAGTCCAATACTGGAACCTGTCCTAGACTATCAAATCAAACAGTTCGTGGTAACAAACTGTAAAAACAAATTGTTATGCATTTTTTAAGTATTTTCCGTACACCTCCCCCCCAGAAGAAAATCCAGGAATTTTTTTCTTTCCAGAAAAACAATTATCTTCTTTGACATTTGAAAATAACATAATTGTTAATTTTGTTAATGATGTTAATTGAAGGGCTTTAAGAAAGTCCAATACTGGACCTGTCCTAGACTATCAAATCAAACAGTTCATGGTAACCAACTGTAAAACGAATTTTTGTGTATTTTTAAAGTATTTTCCATACACCTCCCCCCAGAAGAATATCCTGGAATTTTTTTTTTTATTTCCAGAAGAACAATTATTTTCTTTGACATTTGAAAATAAAATAATTGTTAATTTTGTTAATGATGTTAATTGAAGGGCTTTAAGGAAGTCCAATACTGGACCTGTCCTAGACTATCAAATCAAACAGTTCGTGGTAACAAACTGTAAAAACAAATTTTTAAGCATTTTTAAAGTATTTTCCGTACACCTCCCCCCCAGAAGAAAATCCTGAATTTTTTTTCTTTCCAGGAGAATAATTTTTCTTCTTTGACTTTTGAACATAAAATAATTGTTAATTATGTTAATGATGTTAATTGAAGGACTTTAAGAAAGTCCAATACTGGAACCTGTCCTAGACTATCAAACAGTTCGTGGTAACAAACCGCAAAAACAAATTTGTATGCATTTTTAAAATATTTTCCGTTCACCTCCCCCCAGAAGAAAATCCTGGATTTTTTTTTCTTTCCAGAAGAATAATTATCTTCTTTGACATTTGAACATAAAATAATTGTTAATTATGTTAATGATGTTAATTGAAGGACTTTAAGAAAGTCCAATACTGGAACCTGTCCTAAACTATCAAACAGTTCGCGGTGACAAACTGTAAAAACAAATTTTTATGCATTTTTAAAGTATTTTTCATACACTTCCCCCCCAGAAGAAAATCTTGGAATTTTTTTTTTCTTTCCAGAAGAACAATTATCTTCTTTGACATTTGAAAATAAAATAATTGTTAATTATGTTAATGATGTTAATTGAAGGACTTTAAGAAAGTCCAATACTGGAACCTGTCCTAGAATATCAAATCTAGCAGACATAGGTTGCTCGATTTGCGTTTAAGCCATTATACTACTAATGGAGGGCACAGGTCACGGCATTAGCCTCCCTCCCATCAAAGACTGTTTCATTTTACTAGACTATTGTATCAAAAGACAGGTCAGGTGTACACAATAGTATATAGCAAACACTGCCTTGTGTTTTGTTGCATGAATGAACACATTGAGCTTGTTTAAACACAATGTTTTGCTTCCGTTTTTCTTTTCTTCTCCTGTAGCATTCTTCTTTTTTTCATCTTTGTATGTATTTGTTAATTTTCTTAAGTCAATTTTTGTTTTTGTTTTTTTTTGCTTTTCGACCTGGTGGTAAAGGCTTCTGGATGTGAAGCCGAAATGTTCCAACTTTAACTATGATTTTTACTATGGAGTTTTTTAGTTATTTTTCGTACAATATTCACTTTCTTATTAAATGTTCTACCCATTTTTCAATATTTTCATTTCATTTAATTTAAAATGGAAAGACAATGAGATCCAAGAAATTTTGTATAGATTTTTTATATATATTATTCATATTTGATATAGATTGATATAGATTATATACATTTTTTTATATTTTATATTTATATTATTTATATTTGATATACATTGATATAGATTATTTTATATAGAATATAGGTTTTTATATAGATTATTTAAGTAGATTTTTTATATGGATTGCATATAGATTTTTATATAGATTTGTTTTGAATCAATATTTTAAGTAATGTAGAACCAATGGATAATTCAAGCCAATAATGCATAACTCTATCAAGATAGTATCGCCTATAATCTCCCATTTCAACAGGACGTATCGTCAGGAATTACAATAGACCTTAGAATACTAAAATGCACTAAATCAAACTATTTTTAACGATCTCTTTGCATTTTCCCTTTGTGATCAGATTACACCTTGCACATATAGACCATAGAAGAGACGAACAATACTCTCAACATAGCTAATTTTCCGAGGGGGCACCCACTTTCCACCACAAATTTCCAATGGGGGCGCTGCATAGTTTCACTACGCTGGGCACAGTCTCTGCCAAGTTTGGTAGGTGCCACCTGGTATCTGTAATTTCTTAAACTGGGCACCCCTCGCAATTTTTTACCTTCTGCCAGTGAGAAATCTTAATCGTGTACGTTTTCTATGCGTAGTTTTACCCCTTGTTGGAGTCAATTAATAGGCATGCAAGCAAGGGCGTCATTTGGGGGGGGGCAGTTGTCCCCCAATAATTGAAAGAAAAGTTATAATATGGCCCATGCCACTTAACTATCTGGATATGAACCCCTCTTGCCCTCCCCCCGAATAAAAACGCTTGAGTTCAGTTGTGGACTGAACTCAATTCAGTCAATAGTTATGTGTGGCTGACCGTGAGTCCCTGGACAAACCAACGGAAAACTTTAAAAACTCCTTAGAAAAAACTGGTATTTTAAGGCATTACTTTAAATTCATTTTAGCTCTTTGAATGCAAGTTTTGAGAAGGGACTAAGGAATGAATGATAAAACCGAGCAGTTTAAGTAAGATTTAAAAAAAGACACTTACTGCATTATATCGCCCAAATCTAAAAATATGAAGCTCCAGCCTCAATGAGAGGACATCGCCACTGTGGCAAATCTGTGGCAACTCCTTCTGGATACCCTAAATGTTTTTGAAGGCACAAAGTGTGCTAAGATCTAAAGGCTGAGAGGTTCTTAAAATGAATAAAGTAGGGAGAATTTACTCCCTAAACTCTATTGGTTTTGAGCGACAAGTTTGAACTAAGTGCGTAAAATGGGTAGAAAGGGGGTAACAAATCCCCTCTTGTTAAGGAAAAGGTTGTTTTTGACGGATAACTTTAGTTTTAAAAATTTGAACCACTGTTATATTGTCTAAAGCAAGTACACCTAAATGAGCTCATCCATTCTCGATCTATTTATTATGCACAAGTTAAAGTTTAGCGTGAAAAGCAGGGGCTAAGGGTGACAGTAGCCTTTGCCATATTTAGGGTAGTTTTTGGTTGATTTAAGTTGCACCGTCGATCGTTACTGTTATGTACAAAAAAAAATGTGGTTTGGGTTTGATAGCTTATTATAACGACTTTGACTGGTTGGCAAGTTTAGAAAACAATAGTTTTCTTTTGTTATTGAACGAAACATATTATCCAACAATGCTCTTAAGTTTTTTTTTAAATTGGATTGTTAAACCATTTTCTCACCATCTGTTGCTCCGTTATGTTTGGTACTTAAGGAGTTAAGAATAAAAGATAGATTTCTTCATATTTCTTAAACGACTGGATACAGAAAGCATTGAAACAAAATAGTGAAAATCCAATGGCTAATATTGAATTCTCTTTTTTCCGCATGAAAAAAATTGTTTATTCATTTCCACTCTATTGTTGAGAAATGATATCTTCATTTGATGCGTATAAAACAGTGTCATCGATCTTACCAAGGGGTTACACACTTTCAAGTTTCAACTACCTGGTATACGTTTAGAAGTGTCACTTCTATCGCACGTAGTGCATTTACACCACGCCACACATGGCAAACTTTATGCGGAACATGGCACATTTAAAGCCCCACAGGGTACAATTCACGCCACATGTGACACTCTTTTGCCATGTGTGACGTGCGCCAGTTAATGTACCTTGTTTGTGGAAGCGGGTGACCCCTTAAATTTTTTGGATATAGTAAAATAATACTATTTGCTTATATATTACAAAAAATTTATTAATATTGGGTTATATAGTGAATCGTAGGTAAAAACGTATCCAAGATTTTTTCGAGGGGGTATGAAAACTTTCAAAAACGCGTCAAAAATTCATTTATATTCATTTTGTTATATTTTTACCAGTCACACAAACACTTCATGAGAGGGTTTCAAACCCCTTACCCCCGGCCTGGGTACGACCTTCATCATAGGTGTCCTGGAATGTTCTTAATCGGCTTCAAACATAGCATCAGATATAGAAATGGGAAATCCAATAATAAAAAGTTTCTTTTTCATTACGACAGATTCAATATATATGATTATATGTATTACATATGAATGTGTATATATGTACGTATTTATAAATCGTTACAAAATATGGCAACTGGGGGTTTGAGGAGCGGTTAGCACCCCTGATATTCGTTTAAGTTCTGTTCGTTTAAGATTTATTGCCACTTTACTTTCATTTAAGAATACTTTTTTTTTAATTTAACTGACCATGAAAAGCGAGTAACTTCACATTAATCAAGTTTAGTACAGAGTTTGAGTCACCACTTTGAGCCATTTTATCATCTATGTTGTTTTGACCAAAACCCAGTGAAGCTGAAACTGAGTCATCAGTAGCGGTACCTGTGATTTTTCCAAATACAGTAACTGTATCCCTTGCCAAACTTTTATTTACTGCAAAAATCGAGTTACTTCAGAGTAAACAAATTGGTACTTGTGTATTATATTGAACACACTTGAGAAGTGAAATTAAATTAGTCCTAATGAAATATTAAATAAAAAAACAAGTTTTTTAACTAAAAGTAAGGAGCGGCATTAAAACTTAAAACGATCAGAAATTACTCCGTATATGAAAGGGGCTGTTCCCTCCTCAACAACCCACTCTTTACTTTGAAGTTTGACTCTTTCTCTCAACTCTACTTTTTAAAACAGTGAAAAACTTTGGATTTTGGGTCTCCGAACATGAGTAATTAAAATGAGATTTTCATATTAATTTTTTTTTTGGCTAAATGGCTTTCTCATAGTTTTAATTGGACGATTTTGAGAAAACAAGGAGCGGGGGAGGAGGCCTAGTTGCCCTCCAATTTTTTGGTTACTTAAAAAGGCAACTAGAACTTTTAATTTTGTACGAACATTTTTATTAGTAAAAAAATATACGTAACTTACGAATCAACTTACGTAACGAACCTCACTCTTTAAACTAGGCTTAAATTTTGTCCCGATTCCTTAAGAATGACCCCTGAATCATAAAGGCCGTGGAATAAATACTTGAAGTTACTGAAAATACTTTAGTGTAAAGAGCGAGGCATTAGGAGGAGGTGAACCTCTCATGTGTGTAATAATTTCTGTTCGTTTTAAGTTTTAATGCTGCTCCTTACTTTTAGTTGAAAAAATGTTTTCATATGTATTTTTTAATTGCTGTTTTTAATAATGCTAGAAAATCCTGGGCCCCTTCATGGAAATTCTCTTCCCCAATAACAAATACCTCCATGGAAAGATCTTCAAACGTAACCCCCTCCCCTCAACCCCTCCACCAACCAAAAAGCTCCCCTTAAAACTTCTGTATACTTCCAAATAACCATTACTATATGTAAACACTGGTCAAATTTTGTAACTTGCAGCCCCTCCCACGGGGACTGTGGGAGAGTAAGTCGTCCCCAAAGATATAGTTATTAGGTTTTCGACTATGCTGAATTTGGGAAGAAATGAGCGTGGGAGGGGGTGTAGGTGCCCTCCAAATTTCTTAGTCATTAAAAAGGACACTAGATTTTTTTTATTTCCGCTAGAATGAGCCCTCTCGCGTCATTCTAGGACCTGGGAAAAAGCAGAAAAAAAACAAATAAACGCGCATCCGTGAAAAAAAATCCTCCGTGAAAAAATTGTCTCAAATTCTAGAGGAGGGGCGATATTTTTCTCTAAACAGAATACCAAAACGCCATTTTTAAGTGAAACTACAACAAAAAGGTAATCTTCAGATCTAGCAGGGGTCAAAAATTCTTAAAGGAGAAAAATGCCGACCTTGCCACACCTCTCACAATTGAACTGCCCCCCCCCCCCTCCCGTTTGGGAGTGAACAGTTGAAAAATCTTGATCCAGCCATGTTTGAGGCAAAAAAAGTCAGTCTCATTAGTTCACATCCTGCTTTGAGATTTCTACCATTGCTGTTTGTTTTCCCATTAAAATTCCTGGGGAAAATATATAACTAGGAAAAGCCAAAAACCCTATGGGCCTTATCATGTAGAATTTTGAGATGGGACATCTTTTGTTTTGTGGATAGAATCATTTATGTTCGACTAATAGGCTATCAGTACTTTTGTGTTACCAATGACAAGCTTACAGTATAGTTTAACCAATGACAGGATGGGGGAATGGGAATTTCCCAATGAATGAGTGTGATGTTAAGAAATTCCAACAATTTAAATGTGTGTATAAGCTTAGTTGGAATAAATGGAATGACTGGAGTTGTTATATCCATTGTTTTTCTATGGGGGGGCATTGTTTCCGGGGTCTCTCTGCTGACAGCCAAGCCTACATAGAGGTTTCACTTAAAGTTGCCGCCTGGACATTTTCCGGCAGGGGAAATTAAGTGATATTACGAGTTTGGTTTTAATAAGAAATAGATGGGAGCATCTTATACTTTATCCTTTTTATCCACTTTGTATTGTCTTCTAGTTTTCCTGGGGGACATCCTACCCCTCTGGTCTATTAGTGATGGTGCCTATGGTATGATAGAGCAATTTTAAGTAAGAATATCTCCTAATCGAGGTAAAGTCTTCTCATCACAACAGCTGGTAGGCTACATTCTTCTTTTCATTTTTGTTCTGCGATTAACTCTTTCAAAAATGTCAACTTCTTTATTGTTAAATACCTGAATAATTCATTTCATCAATTCGATTGACATCCATTTTATATCTATGCCTTCCTTTCAACTGGAGAAAGACAGAAATCAGCATGGGTTATGATCATTTATTTTTAGCCCCATTGTTAAGTTCCAATGGAGCGTAGCAGGATTCGGGGTATAATTGTATCTTACAAGGGTCTTTATAGACTCCGAACTGATGTCTGAACAATACAACTTTTTAATCTTTAAATATGGGTAGTAAATGTTGCTACGTCCGAAACTAAAATTCGTATCATCATATGGCATTTATGATGCATTTTTAGAAGTCTGAGTCTGTAAGATGCAGGTACTTTTTTATATCTTTATAGCCGGATACCTGTATTATTGCAAACCTTTTTAATGTTCATCAAGTGTAGGGGTTATAAAATAGTATCATCAGCAACTATAGGGGGGATATGGTTAGTAGATCCCATATTTGTTGAGATATTGGCATGTTGGAACAATTAAGATAGATACAAAAAGGCTTTAATCTTAGGGGTTGCGAGGGATGGCCATATCCAAAAAGGGGAGGTACTGGGTCTGAACCTCCCCCTCCCAAAATTTTGTCCGACTCATATGAATGTAAAAAAATGTATATAAACAAATTTTTGAGTTTTTTTTTGTAAAATACCCACAGCAACCCCCCCCCCCCGAACACAAATTCTGGATACGCCCTTATTCTTTATGTTTTTTTCCTGAGGTGGAGGAGCAAAATCATGAAAAGTCGTTCAGCTTTGATTGCTCATGTTCATTAATATATACAAAATGTACTATGCGTGTGGCCCACAAGCAAATAGTTAATGGTTACGCCAAGATTGATAAGCCAAATCATTATTTGGTACTTGTCTGTTAAACGAAACACACTCAAGAAATATTCTCTGTAAGACAAAATTGGTTTGTGAAATGGTTAATCCTACTGAAATATATCAAAACATGATGAAAATATACCACAATATAATGAAAATATAATACTTTATTTAAAAAATTATGGGAACTACGACAAAGAATTATGGGAAGCAGGCCTCTCAGAACTCATATTAAACACCTAACCTAAAAAAATTAACAACTAAGTATTTAACTAAAATATACCTACATCTTAGTTTTTCACTGAGCTAAAGCTAATTGTCAATACAGACAATAAACCGGCACTTCACAGATTCAACAGATCTTACAGAGCGTAATTCTTGAGTGTGTTTCGTTTAACAGACAAGAACCGATTATTTTGTACATATTTAATTTATTCTATCAAAATTATGCGTAATAACTAAATTAGAGAAATAAATTTCATTTATTTCATAATAAGTCCATAATAAGTGCACATTCATAAATAGAATCTACCAATTGCTAATAAATCTACCCTAGCCTCAAGGTTAGTTGCCTTAGCGGCAGCCATTTGCCATTGCCATTAGCCGAAGCCATTTGCAGTATTTGCCAGTAACTGTAGCAGCAGTCTAATCAACATCTTTAAACAATTAGTATTTTTTAAGATACTTCCTGAGTTTGTCAAAGTTGTAATGAGTGATTGGAAGGCATTGATTCCCCCCCCCAGAAAGTCAGTAGAAGCTCGTGCAGTTCTTCAAGATTAATATGTAATAAAAATCAAGTAAAAAGCATAGAGTATTAATTCCAAAACCTCACCTTTTTGACAATCAGCTATTTTCCAAGTAATCTTCAATCAACTGAAACTTCAAAAATAGCCGCAAAATCTGTTCGTCAAAAACGCGGACAAACGAATTGTTTGACTATTTAGTAGGCGTTGGTGAAATGCCCATGAAAATAAAAAATGAAGTTACAACTTGAAACAAAATTACAAGAAGGGGGCTACTATCTCCTAAGTCTTTTTTTGCGCTAATTAAACTGTGCCTTAAAAATCAGATATTTTAAACATATATTCTGTCTTTGAGGACGAATGATTTCATTCCAGTGTACTTTCTTTAGTTTATAATTAAATTAAAGAGAAACAATTTTTTTCAACTGTTTTGATCACTATTGGGGCGAGTCACACCTTACTTACAGCTCGTTACCACGAATTGTTTGACAAAACTGGAAGCGACAAAACCACCAGTTGTTTCAGAATTTCTTGACGAATTATGTTTTGCATCATGTTCACGCCCGATTTTGGTGTTATTTTTTCTCCATTAAGTTATGCTAATTACATTTTTCTAGTAAATTTCAAACTAAATCTCGGTAAATTCTACACTAAATTACGGAAACTAATAATTAGGGTAATTTCTGTTTAAGTTGTATGTTGCTCTATATTTTCCTATAGAACTAGCTTGGATCGAAAATGTATTTAAAGATGATACTTAAACAGTCTTACTTCATTTGAATCATAGTATATGAGATGACGGTCGGTGGCGTCAGTGGCCGTCGGTGACGGTCGGTGGTCGGTGACGGTCGGTGAGATACAAGTACTGAAACTGAAACATTTTTCGTACCAATCCAGAAGTAAACTTCTATCATAGTAGCAGAGTTGTTATTCCCAAAATACTATAGCGATTGATTGATTGAATAGTAATCATGATATTTGCAAGGTATTGATGTTCTTATATGTCATTTATATGATCGATGTGATATGATCGCAGTCTCTTATTTGTTTCGGTGGAACTCCAATAAGTTGACATGGATATTGTAATCCTGTGTTGCTATCATTCCTTGTATGACGGATTACTTGCCACATTTGTTTCTGACGGATTTTGTAGGTGTTATACCATAATATACATCACGCAGTGTGTGTGTTCTCAGTAGCGTACACTCACAAAACGAAGGAAATAAAAAGTGTTTAGCTAAAATTATGTCATACCTTGGGCTTCCAATGTGCTATTTGATACAAAAATAAGAGTTATGGCGTCCCTATTTTGTGTTAGTAATTTGTTTATGTGCGTAATTGAGGCAACCGATTAAACATAAACAGTTTATGAAGCCGTCAAAACGCAGGGATAAACTAGTGAAAATGAAGTAAATTGAGAAATTAATATTAATATTAGAATATAAATTAATATTAGAATTAACATTATTAATTAAATTGAGAAATAATGTTATTCATTAATGTCTGCTGCAAAAGAAAACTTGAGCGTTATGGCTTTTTCTCGAGCCTCATAAAAGTATTTTTGTGTTGTCTTGTGATATTGTCATGCGTAGTTTGTCAGCTGATATTATCGCCCGTGTTTATTGCAGCAGTCGATATGGGACACCGTAGAGGTTATGTATGAGGTTGGGACACCGTAGAGGGTTATGTAGAGGTTATGTGTGTCGTAGAGGTTATTTAGCTTTTTATAAACTCTGTTGAAGTTTTAAGGTGTGTGGATTCAGTTTTAATGCTTCAAAAGCCCTTGCGAACGTGAAGCGTGTCCTAAGAGACTGCTATTTTTCCATCGAGGGCGTTTTCAGTTTTTAAGGGCCTAGTTGGAATTTAAAGCATATTGAATTTTTGAAAAAAAGACCACTGGGAATATTTCCCTTTAAGCATGAAACTTGTAGGAAGAAAACGCTGCTCCGTCAAGGGCAGTATCGTGTCTCCTAACTTTCCTTCAGGTCGGCGTCGTGCCTGTGGTGGACTCGAAATTAAGTAAATAGTTGCCTCTTTATGTCTTTGTTTCCACTTCCTGTTAAAAAGTCCCTGTTTAGATCTTATTCGTTACTCTGTCGCTGTTGCCACTTATCTTTTCAAACAATCTGCAAATCCGCGGTGACTTTTGGCATCTTCTCTTTTTGTCGGAAGATGCATTAAGAATTTGGTAGATCTCCCAAAAAAATCGGTAGAAGTGGAAACAGTTTCCTTTTTTTCTACCTTTATGCTTCAAGTTTTTATTGTAACATAGTCAATAATCCCTTTGCTTGTGCCAAGTTACTGCCCCGAAAAATCTTGTAATCCCCCCTCCAAAAATCTTGGATACGACCTGGACATAACAATTTGTCTTCTAAAGGTTACTAAGAAAATAATTTTCCCGAATCCCTTTTCATTCATACTGTATCGTCACCCCTCATGAAAGCTCGAGCAGACTGAAGTATGGGCTGTCGGCATTGCTGGGAAAAACTTTTACGACTATTGTTACTTTTACTGAGTAAAAGTTTGTTTTTTATTGCGACTGTCTTCCGACATCACAGTAATTTATTTAACGAAATTAATTTCCCAAAAATTGCTCTTCGGTTTGACCAGAACAAACATTAAACTTCTATCAACTGACTAACGCTGAAAAGGAAAACAATAGAAATGCTTCATCAATGGAGAAAATAAAAACAAACGAGAGATTGTTTAGAGAAAAGAGAAAATTCATGTTAGGACAGCTTATAGCTAGTGAAATGAAATTATCCTCGTTAGAATTTTCTCTTTTGTTCAACGAAATTTCGGTTGCTGTTGTCCGTCATGTATAGCCAGTTATATCCAGGGGCACAAATTTAAAAACGGGGAGAGGGGGGCAATTCCCTTCTAGATTTCGAAACAAAGCTGTTTTGGTATCTTCATTGAAAAATCAAAAACGAAACAATTGATACTCAAAATTTTGAATAAGCCCTTTTTTTAATTTATCTTCATTAAAGGAAGTTTAAGCAAAGTCCTTGCCCTTTTCATCTACATTTTCGTAAATAGTGCCCCTGGTCTTTTTTTAATTGCTCATTTGGTTAGGTTATGCTTTCATTGTGAGTGCTGGTAGGGTAGGTTATGCCTTTTGTTGTTGTTTTTTTGTGTGTGTAGGTAATATGAAACGGATTTTTTCCTCTTCGTCTGTCCTGCTTGCAGTAAAAAAAAATTTATTTTTGACCCGCTACAAAAAATCAAAGCGGAGTACCAATAAAAGAAACAAAACAAACACTACACAAAACAGAAAGAACAAGAAACTAAAGCAAACGAGTAAGGCCACTGCGGGTGGGCAGATACTTATAAGTAGACTGGGGTATTTTGCCAACAAGCTCCGTGAGTTTCGACCCGATATCCGGGGAACTGTAAACAGATATGAGGTTCCCATTTCTATACCATGGAGGCAGATACAATAGAAAACGGGAAAACCGGAAATAATAAGAACGAATTGAACTGATATCTTTTTTATGAAAAATAGGGTAAATACCAGAAAGAAACAAAACCGAATTATCTGTAAAAATCGAATATAATTTAGCAAGAGACTTTCTATTGTATCTACCTCGGTTAGCAACAATTTTAGAGTAACTTAATTGGATTTTCTTCTTGCAATCAGCAACGGCGAGAGTCCGTAAGGATTTTAGTGTTTTACTAACATTAATTCCCAGCCACCGAAATGAAGAAACCGACGGGATAGAAAAAGATCCACAGATTAGAGGAGTAGTGATATTACTATTAAATGAAAGATATTCACACTTTTAAAGATTAAGAGAAAGTCCAATCGCATGAAGTTTAGATGCTACTGTTGAAACAGACAAAGAAAGCCCTTTTTTAGTCCTACTGATCAAAAGAATATCATCCGCATAGGCAAGATAATACATATTTACAGAATTAAGGATGCAAGTAGGTGGGATAGAGGAAAGGACAGATGATATACAAAGTTTGAAAATAGAGGGGGAGAGGACAGCACCTTGCCGGACCCCACGTCGTACTGGAATTTTACTTTCTGAAACCCTTATATCCATTTTAATCCGCAAAAAGGAATTTGAATACCAATATCTAAGAAGAAAAATTACCGATATGTTGATACCGTGACTAAAAAGGGAAAAGATAGCTTGGGAATGCGTAATGATGTCAAAGGCTTTGGAGGGATCCAAAGCACATAAATGTAACTCGAATCCGTAATGCATATGTCACATTCTATTAAATGAATATCTGACAGTATGTATTTCTTCTAACCTTTAAATGATAAATGTTGAATGGATATTCTTAAGAATAAAGTGCATAAAAATCTTCTTTTTTTTTCGCAGCGTTTTTCTAGTTTTTAGGGAAGAAATATCGATTGCATAATTTGTGATCCATTGGGGTCCCTTCTTGCGTAATTTATGGCCCAAACGGGCGCCTCTAGAGCAAAATATTGGGAAGAGGGTGCAATGTGACAAGGGTGCCAATAAGCAAAATCTTGGGGGGAGGGCAATGCGACATTGATTTCAATAATGGACCGAATTGACAAATTTATAAGAGTGAAAAACAGAAAAAAAAACGAGGAATGAGTTTGAGAAAAAAAAACCTGGGGAGCGTTGTCCTCCTCAGCCCCCTTCGGAACAGCCAGTGGTGGCCCATTGGGTGTTGTGTTAAACGGCAATCATTGCGTCTGCAAAAACTGATTTATCCTATTGCAGGAAAAGATACCATCTTTCTGTACTGTATCGAGGCAAGCCCGTGGAACGAGTTACTACATAACTACTGCATCTTTCGAGAAGGGTCCAGGGAAGAAAAGCCTGGGTTTTAGTGTCGTTGGAGGCCGAGATTCTCCTAAAGGAAATATGGGAATTTTTGTCAAGACGGTCTTCCCAGCTGGACAAGCTAGCGAAGATGATAAACTTAGAGAAGGTAAGTCATGTCATTGAATGTTTAATTTCTCAGTTTTAATTTAGAGATAGGCCTTCTTAGCTACGTTTTGTGTATTTTCACTGTTATACGGGTAAAAAAGATTATCTGACATTTTGATACTTCGGAGGCAGTAACCAAAAACATATTTTCTGAGCTGTTCTCACACGGAGGGTCGACAGAGTCTCGTATGTCAGAAGGGTTGAAGTTTGATTTAGCATCCGTTTCCACACTCCTCCCCCATCTGAACGATTCCTGCTGCCTCCTACTCTGTATAAACTGAATAAATATAACACGTAGTAATACCTAGTTCTTTTTTTCTTTTTTGCTAGAAATATGAGGTATTATCAAAAAGGCACTTATTTGCAAAACTTACTCCTTTGGTTTGTGGATCCGATGAAACGAGCTTTGATCAGAAGAGTTGCAGCACAAAATCGATATAAAATGTATCCCTATTTATGTTGTTCTCGTTAATTACCTCATGCGTGGTCCTAGCCGAGTGGTTAGGAGGCTAGAGTTGAAATTCTGAGGACAGGGGTTCGAGTAATGGTATAGCTGGTTATTTCGTTTGGAACAGGGGCCAATGGTGCGACTCCGTAAGCTCGGCCAGAGTCCACCTAGCTCTAACTGAGTACTTGGAGAAATCAGGGGGAGGAACACGGGAAGTGTAAGATGATTTGTCCCCAACCAAGCATTGCACTCCCTACTGAAAGTGTAGAATCAGGAGATCGGCACCTGCGCTACGTAGGTTGTTGGTCAGCGAAAAAGTTTAAAGAAAGTGTAATTATCTTGGAAGTGAAAATGTAAGATACGACCTTTAGGAATAACAGTGACGATCTTGTATTACGTTGGTCGTGGTTTAAAATAAATTTTTGAATAGTCCTGGAAACTTATAATCACCCCGTTTTTCCTAGCTTTAATGAATTAAAAAAAAAATCTGGTAGCAAGAAAACGATTCTTTTTTTAGATTTTAGCAGACTTTGTAATAAAAATGTATTTTTCATATTTACTGTAATAAAAATCTAACGCTTGTGCTTAGCTTTGAGTCCTATCTGTTCTCAAAGTTGGTTTTGGAACCTATTCTTTCACCGGTCAACTGGAGTCCTATACGAGTTCCCATTCATCAAAGTAGGTAAACAAAGGATTTTTTGGCTGGCTTCAGGACAGTGGCAACCCGTTCCTCTTTGTTCCTAGCATCAACAATATCTACCACCAACAATACGCCCTCGTGGCGTCCAACAACACCAGTAATTTAACCAAGGGGAGGGAGAAGGGTTATTATGGCGAGTTATTTCCATATATCGATTGCCACCGCCCAGTGTACATCTGAGGAGTCTTCTACCCCTTAATCTAAACTTACTACCCCCAGAGACTGGGCCCCTCCTTGATCTATACTCCTTATCTCGGAGGTACTCTGCACATCTGCAGAACATTCCCCTATCTGCCGCCTTGGGATGTGCCAAGAAGCCTGTTGGAGACTCTTACTGATAGGGTGACAATAGTGGTAATCAGAAGCTAACTTACACGAAACATGATAAAACACAGAGATAAAAACTGGTCAATAAACCAACAGGCACTGCCCAGTGGGCATCAGAGGGGCCTTCCAACTCTTCAACCCGCATATGAGGGTGTTCTAACTATGTTTCAAGACCCATAGAGACTGGGTCCCTCCTTGCTCCGCGCTCCGTATCTCGGAGGTACCCTGCATATCTACAGCACGTTCTCCTATCCGCCACCTTGGGTCGCGCTGAGAGGCCAGTGAGAGGCTCACTCACGCAAGGGGCTACTTAAAAGGGGCATTTCGGAGGTGACACGCGAAATACGAGAAAACGCAGAGATAAAAACCGGTCGTCTGCAAGAGGCATAGAAAGGATATATTCCCATCAAATGTTCGTGTGCGCCAAAGTAGCGTGCAGTGTAGCCTGAAAAATAATTGCTTTTCGTGATCAATTGCCGATATTTCTTGACCTCGCAAGATATAATGATCAAGTTCATTGGGGTTTCGGAAGATCATTTACCATCCAAGTATATAATAGGTTTTACAGCCCTTAATTACGCCAAGGATTGACAGTTTGTTTTTAGCAAACTGTCGAAAATTTATGTTAGGCGACCACATAATAATGCTAATAGGTTGGGTTCATCTTTGTTACCCTTATCACTTTCACTAGAAAAGGTTTAAAAACGAATTACTTAACTCTTGTATCTGCGTAGTCACAAAAACAGGTATTTTGAAGCATAGTTCAACATTAAAATATATCATTGGCGAATATAACCATACTTCGATTTTGAGAACATGGATTACGTTCTATTAGTTTAAAATGGTTTTCTAAGTCTCATTTGCTATCTTTCCATACTGGAGGGGGAGGGTGCATCGAAGCATTACTTGAGCTGCATGTCTGCCTTATGAAATTACAAACTCAACAGTCAGTCAAGTGCTTTTCCAATAAAGTGTAAGGAAACTAACTTGGAGAATGGATTAGGAGGTAATATGAGATCTGAATGAGAAAAAGTTGTCCCCGAATAGAATGGAGGATGTTGTAAGGAAATATTAGATGGCTTGGTGCTGCAGTGAGTTGTTAGTAGTAGTAGTTCATACTTCCTACTTTTCAATATAAAAATGATATACGGAATTTGTTACCTACGTTTCTTTCGTCTTTTGTGTATTGCATGGGGATATGAATTTCGGCATGGATTTGCAGAATAAAATTGAGTAGACGCACAATATTAACGTCCCGTGTTCAGTATTCAGTTTAGCTTTTCTATTCAATTAGACTGATATCTCTGAGTTTTTCTGTTAGTTTATATTCTCCTTGGAAATACACTTTGTAGTTAGTTTTTGAAGCTGTTGACTGCCTACGACTATAATCGATTTCTCCTGAGTTAGAGTCCGTGACTCGTGCATTTAATCGAGTCTCTATTTTCTGTTAGGAATTAAATTACCATAGGGAGATGTTCTTGTAGAGTTTCTGCTGTTGAAAATGTGAAATATATCTTTATTAGAAACTATCTAGGTTTTAGTGAGTTTGATCTTCCAAAGGAATTCAATTTTAGAAAGTTGGAGGTAACTTAATAAATAAAGGCCGGTCAGCATAAGGAAAACGAATTTGTTAAGCACTCGATATTGGTGCCTGGACCGCGTACAACTTATTGATCTAGGATGGGGGAATAGAAAATGTGAAATTAATCATTTTGGTATAGGCTAACGTTTATGTCGGAGGAAAAAATTATACAAACACAAATGCTGAGCGCGTTTTGCAGAATATACGAAATAAAACCTAGACATGAAATAAAAGAATGTTCGCTCATGGAGGGAAAACTAGAATAAGGGCCACCCCGCGCATGCATTGTTATCCATAAATGTGGTTAGTTGTCCCCCTAGAAAGCCCTGTAACACCCAATCCTTACACCTAAGTGCAGGAATTGTGCACACATATGACGTTGGTTGAGATTCTAAAATTACATGTTTTCGTTATTTTTGTATTTGTTTGTTTTTAGAGAGCAAAATGAATAAACCGATAAATGTTTGGGTTTTTGAACCGGAAAAAACAAGGATGTGAGAACCACAAGTTGGGCATAGTAATTCTTATAATGCCAAACTCTCTATCAGGTCTTTAAGTGTCCAAATGTTTATTATGAATGGCAACTCCGTATGGGCACTGACCCCAGCCTCCCAGAACTTTCATCAGATATGGAGCCTTGGGTAATTTTCTGTTTATTTGGAATGGGTTTAATGAGTATTTATAAAAGATGTTTTAAGTTTTAAAAAACAATTTGTTTTTCTATTAAGATTGATTTTTTTTTCGGAGTGGGTTTTACAATTTTATTTTTATTTTTAACAAATCAAAATTTGTTTATACTCATTTTTCTGACGTTTTTGTGAGTCGGACAAACATTTTAGGGGGGGGGGTTTCAAAACCTCTAACCCTTGTTAGGTATATAGCACCATTGAAGGAATACGCATTTTGTAACTGTTCCTGGCATTTGAAATTAAAATGAATAACTGTCACTTTTGTTGTTCTCTTCAAAAAGGATTGTTTTTTCAAATTAAACGATAATGTGTTTTACATTTGTTATATGATCACAATTGTTTTATTAGCCAATTCGCCCGTATTATCTTGTTTACATTCCTAATCTCAACATTTATTTCCCTGTAATTCCGTCTACATAGCTTCCTCACAGGAAGACAATATCCCCCCAGTACTGACTAGGAATCAATAATATTTTAAACGTCCCTAAGGGAACTATGACGCTGGTGGTGTGGAAAAGTCCCAGATATCACTTGTCCTTTTTTCTAACTTTCCATTAGTAATTGTTTCTAGACTTTAGAAACTTTCGAGTTATAGACACTAGAGCTTTCTTAATCGGAGAAAAACTTCACTTTTATGTTTTAAAAACTTCGTACAATTTTTGCTATTATAAGTATTTTTCTGGTGCATAGACGGTGTACTATTGGTGAAATGACTCAATAAGTTTAGAATTTAGCTTTTGATGAAATTTCTTCTTCTCTGAAAATCGTAAGCTTTTGTAGGGGAGTCTTCTAACTTTCCCTTTTTTTCAAATTGTTTCCTTTTATGAAGTGGCATCGTTTAGTTGCTTTTTTAAAATTATTTCTGGAGGGGGAGGCTGATGGTGCAATAAGCATTTGGTTTTAGACATTGGTTTTTAACAATACTGTTTTTACTCTATTAATTCTTGACTGATTTTGTGGACGAGACGAGGGGTGCTGGCTCACGAAAATGGAGGTGGGGGAGATTTTCTTCCATTTTTTAAGGGAAATAAAGAATATATCTTTCACAATCTAGAGGGTGGCAATTAAACCCCTTATTTACCCACTAGTTTAAGGCAAGAACTTTGATGTTTCGAAACAAAGTTTTGTGCCAATGTGTTTTGCTCATCAATTGTTTTTTATCCCTGGTTAAGAATGAAATAAAAATAAAAGGAAATCTCGTCCTTAAATTCTCATCTTTAAAGTATAACTATTCATTTTTGATATATTAGGCCTACGCATAAATTATAATAAATTATGGCTAAAAAAGATGGCTGATTTTAAGTGTAAAGAAACCTGTCTCAATGAGATTGATCTACACCTTTTTTTTACCCGTTGTTTTGGGAGTCCATTTTAGAAGCCTTTAATAGTATTGTTCCATAATTTTATTTGTCTTCATCATATAGTGAACAAGATAAAATTTGCTAACTTATTAGAATGGTCCACACCCAATGCTTGTCTTGTTATTTGATACCGAGAAAGGGTAACACCCAGAAAAAAAAATCAGATAAATAATGGCATAAAATTACCGTTCTGAATTTTAGCCTATCTTTAATCTAATTCAAAAAGCCGGATGCAGTATAAAAAAAGGATTAGAATCAGGTAACAAATCGCGTGTCTCTCACATTGAAAAGCAGCAAACATCTGTGACACAGACTGTTTCCCGTTTGGGTATGATACTATTTACTGTTTGTTTCCTGTATTTCAATGGGGGAGAAATATGGTAGCATATGGTACTGGTTAAGCGGGACAAGACAATCTCAAAGACATGTCACCGATACCCGATTGCTCATTAGTACCTCAGGAAAAGCGTGGACTCTAAGAGACTATCGGTCAAATGGACCTTTAAGTCGTTTTGAGAAAGGTCTTGAAATTTTTTTCTGATTCTTGAAAAAAAAAATTAGGGGCAGGAAACAAATTGCAGAAACTTGATTTGGTGACAGTTTTCTGGGCCTTTAATATTGTGTACCTTTCCTGACATCGCTCGTTATGCCACAGCAATAGTGTCAATTGGAGGTAAAATATGCCCCTAGATTCCCCCACCTTAGATTTTGAAAATACCTTATTTATTAAATTTGTATTGAAAAATGTCCTTTTTGTTATTTTCATTGAGAAAATGAAAGAAGCAAATAAAAGCCGTTCCCCTAGAATTTGAAATCACACATACCCCTCCCCATCTAATTTTCGTGAATTGGCGCTACTGTATCAATATGTAACGCATTATTGTTTCTTTAGGGCTTAAGCTCTTCTATTTACCTAAAACCTACATCTTACAAAGGATGTATTTTTTTAAAATCTAGGGTGGAGGGGGCAAATTCTTTTAAAATTGTATTAATTTAAAAGTAAAAAAGGGCTTGCAAAATCTAACAGGGTAATTATCTCTCCTGCCCCCTCCAGTTGACGTCCCTGGTGATTCCAGGGAAACAAAATTTTGCAAATTCAGCTGTCCTAATAGTTGTCAATGGCGCGAGGCATATTTTTCCAACAATTCAATCAGGAATATTTTCCCTTACATCCAATGAGGTAAATTAGCCTCCGTAAATATGCCAAGTGGATACAGAGCCGCTAGAAAAGTCATTTTCGCTTTTAAGCCATTTTCGAAGGAAGTATACACCTGATTTTGATACCTTTATTCTGAAAAAGCTTAACAGCCCAGCTCTTGATTACTTCACGCAACGGAGGCTGTTCCTCCTATAGTCTAAGGATTTTTCTTAGAAAGACGATCCAGCATTTTCATTGTATTACTTTTCTAGCTGGCGGCACTACCTTAGAATTAAGTATAGTAAGCCTATATAATCTTGGAATACATTTGGGAAGAGGCGATCAATATTTGGTAAAGAAGAGGGTGATAACAAGAGGGGAGCTGTATCAAGAAGGGAGAGAAAGTTGACTAATTTTGAAGCTTAAGATTGTCATGACGACTAAGATTGAGTTATTTAGACTGAAAGGCCTGTTATAGATGAAGATCTGCGTTATTAAGCAATATTTCGGTTTGTGATTTCGGGTCTTAATGTCAAAAGCAAGCCTGAAAGCAAGGCGATATCTAATATTTTCGTTAGGGGATAGGGGTTAGTTTTTTGCGAAGGGGTGGGAGTCAAAAATACTATGGAAACGCGTCAAAAATTTGTTTACATGTATTTTGTTACCTTTTTACGAGTTGGGCAAAATTGGAGTGGGGGGTCAAACCGGTAACCTTCCTCTGAATACGACCGTGCCTGAGAGTGATTTTCTGTGGTACATTTATGGTAGGTTCGAAGGAACTTTTATTGGGAAAGGGTTGTAATAAAAAAAAATTTGGGTACTTGTCAATTATTCACAATGCACTCAAGAATTTTGATCTAAATGTAAGATCGCAAAAAACTGGTTTCATAGCCACAAAGACAAGTGACGGGTGACAGAATACATTGGACTTACATAATTTGGCCTATATATTTGCACATTAGGGGTTGGGGTAGAATACAGCGGGTCTGCATGCTAAATGTGTTAGCTATAGTTAGTCTGCATATTTTGAAGTAAGAACTGTTTTCTAACTTCACACTGTCCAAATACTTTACCCCCACCCTTCTAATGCGCAAATATATAGCCCAAACCATATAAGCCTAATGCATTCTGTCAAACTAAGTAAGTCTTGTGGCTATGAAATATGAAACCGGTTTTTGCAGATCAAAATTCTTTGATTGTGTTCTGAATAATTAACAAGTACCGAAATTTGAATAAGAAGTATCCAGAAATTTTGGTATGTCGTTGGAGGAAACTCCAAGGCCCTCCTGGGTATGTCTGTGAAATATTTCAATTTTTTATTGTTGTATATTATTGTTTTTAATCGAGCACTTCTTTTCCACTAAATTGAGGGGAAGGGGTTGCCCACTTTCTGCCAGCTGGTGTGCATCTCACAACGCCATGTCTGCCACAATGTTCCACCATGCTTGGCTCACATCCGCCGCGCGTCACCTGGTTAACCTGATTTCTGAAAATGCACGTTCCCTCGAAACTAAGTTGACTATTGATTGATTCGACAACACAAGAGTTGTTCATTCAGTATGACTACAACCCAACATGTTATTCCTCATAGAGCAACAGAGTACCATCTTAAGTGTTGTATTTCACCTGACTATATATTTTTTAAGTTTATCATCTAATTGCCCTTTTCCTTAAGGAAGCCCTTTAAAAGTTTTGACAGATGTAAAATTGCTGTAATAACCTTTCTCTACCCGGACGACTAATGCCAAATCCGATAATAACTTTTGCTGCCAATCAAGGGGCTATACACCTCTTTCGGTGATGTAAATGAATTTGTGTTTCTGAACGTGCCTCGGATTCTGCAACGCATGTTCCCATTTTGCTTCCAGTTAGACGCTTATGTTCTGCTATACTTGAAGAAACCTAGTGAATAGCCCCTTATTACCAATAACTTGGGCGGAATTTGGATTCATCTTAACCTTTATAAAACAAAAAGAATTGATACTAAACGCAGTTTAGCACTAACAGAAAGGAAATCAGTCATCATCAAGCCAGTATTAATGCAAATCAATGGGAATTCCTCTAGGCATAGTTACAAATTGTCATTATGTAACAGGTGAGTTTTAAGCTAATTTTTCAGTCACTCGACGAATTTTCTCGTCATATTTTGAAGTAAAGACACTATAACAATGACTGGACATAACAATAAAAATAAAAAATAATAAAAATGGAAGATCATTTACAGGATACTGTAGGCTTAACAAGATAAGCTTAAGGAATTGAAACCCCATTTTGACCTAGAAACCCAAATATGTGAAAATATTCACATATTTTGAAATATTGTGTAAATAAGATAATGTCCGGCAAGAGAGGTCTGAGTGATCCTTGAGCCCAAACCTCAATGTAGCCCGTACAATATTTCCTTTAAAGCAAAAAAAGTAGGCCTACTGTGTCGTCATTAGTGTGTTCGAACATGCCTTATACAACTTATTGGCTTAATACTATCTTCCCCGGATGTGATCTGTAAAAGATAACAGCAAATACTTATCTGACAACAGGATATATCCAGGATTCTTGTTTCCGGGGGGCGGGGGTGGGGGTGCGGATACAAAAGAATTTTTTCGGGCGGTTTTACATAAAACGCATCAAAAGTTTGTTTATATTCATTTTTGTTTCGTTTTTACGAATCGGACAAACAATTCTGGAGGGGAGGGGTTCAAACCCCCTACCTCCCCCTGGATACAGCCTTATCTGGCAAGTTTTTAATTGAAACGCTAGAGATAACTTGACGGATAGCATCCTTAATCACGTGTACCCCATCCCAAACATAGCTTATTCACCAATCGTTTAAGGTGTACCACAATTCACAATTACCTGTCCCTTCTTGGTCCCTGCATTTAATTTGGTAATTTTTCTTTTTCTAAAAGATTCAATTTTTTGTTTTCATATGACGTCACTTACCCTACTTTTTCCGGGGTTAGCAGGTGTAATTTATCCGACAACTACCGCTTCAAGCAGTAATCCTCCTAACCTCTAACGTCATTTTCTTCGCGGAGGAGGGAAAAATTCTAGACAAGCATCTTTTCGTCATCTTGGAAAGCAGTTAGGTTAGGAAAATGAAACTTTCAGGGATGGATCTACAACTAAAACATCTCCGGGGAAGTTATTTTGAAGTACATACCTTCACTTCTTCTCTCTAGAGGGCACTGACCTATGATGACCTTTAAAAATACTTGCTTTATAAAAGTGAAACCTTGCAAAATATATCTTCTGCTTGAATGAAGTACAAGAAAAGTATTTTCAGCTTCAAAACTTTGCTCAACCCCAATTTATGAAGTTTCAAAGATCTGCAAATACATTTCCTAAATTAAAAAAAAAAAAAATAATATGGCTTAAAATTTTCCTCAAATAACAGGAATTGCATTTTCAGAACTAAAACTAGAGACAAAGAAACTGAAAATTAGGGTATAATGTTGTTTTTTTATAAATTCAAACAGATATAGACTTGTCAATTAGGAAAAATTATGAAACATAGAAGTCAGAAGAGAAATAACATAGTAGCTTTGCACTGGGGCGTCGTTTAGGGGGGGGCAGTTATCCCCCGATAATATGAATAGAAAAATTATTATATAGCCTAAGACCCTTGACTATCCGGATATGAACCCCTCTTGCCCCCCAATCAAAAATGCTGGAGGTTCGCCCCTTGCTTTGCGATATCTTCCCAAAGTATGTTTTTGGCCGTAAATTCATTACTGAGTTTCATTTTTCCTAACCTAACTACTTTCCAAGATAGCAAAAAGTAACTTGTTTAGAATTTACCAATGAGAATTCGGGCTTGTCGCATGGCTTATGCGACATTGTAGTGGCAACCCTATGAATAAGTAATCTTGGGATGCTCGAATGACCTGCATGAATTACAAAATTGCTGTTCTAGTCATAAGTCAATAACTTGATTAAAAGGGTAGATCAGATTCTGGTATAATAAAATTCATACTTTTCTTGCTTCATTTTAAGGTCGCACAAAATGTCAATCAACTGAGCTAGTCATGCTTTCAGTTGATAAAAAGAATAACAGGTTGATACCTATGTTAGCTTGTCAGGCATGTCATGACTACCTATGGCGGAGATTAAGTTTTCCTTCTCTTTTGTTGCTGAGACTAATAAGCGGGTTGCGATTTAAAAGGAGCTTATTGATAGTTGCGAGCACGAATGTCAGGTCATTAATGCTAGATCTGACATTACGAGGGTTGAGTTGTCATCTACAGCTTCGCAACATATTATCAATTTTGTTACACCACAAGTCCTTTTCTATAGCACGACTTCTCGGTGATGATGTTATGATTCCTTGGTCATGGTGCTAGGTCTTACGACGCCAAGGAACCTAATGAACTTGTATTCGTCATGTTCGGTTCAAAAGTAGGGTTTAATGTCCGGTTGATCAGGATTGATTTTTTTTTTTTTTTTTTTTTTTTTTTTTTTTTTTTTTTTTTTTTTTTTTTTTTTTTTTTTTTGTCAAGGTTTCTAAGGTAATTTGTACTATTTTTGAATGCCAAATCCAAATATGAAATTTTTTTCTGAAACATAGCATTATCATCCACAATTAAGTTTAGGCTACTGTTAAAACTGTAGCACTGTTGCCTACAATTATAGTTTACTAGCTGTTGGGGTGGCGCTTCGCGCCACCCCAACACCTAGTTGGTGGGGGCGCTTCGCGCCCCCCCCCCAAGCCCCCCCGCGCGCGTAAGTCGTTACGCGCCATATTAGTTACGCGCCATTGTAGTTGTGTCCCTATGTCCCACCTGTGAATATAGATAGATATATTATATATATGTTTTTAACTACGTAAAACTTGCGAATATACAACATTCTTTGCTGTCCCATTGTCTGTGCATATAAATAGATTGTCAGGTTTACCGACTCTTGAACATGCAACATATAATGGTCCATGGGAAAACAATCCGTATTCAGATCTATACCTCATGATTCTAATGATTGCCCTTGAGCTTTGTTGATGGTGATTGCTAATCGACCATTCCCTGTCCCGGTGTCCCGGTCGTCATTTATATCCCCCTGTGCCCCCCGGCGTCCCCGTTGTAGTTGTGTCCCTGTGTCCCGGTCGTCATTTATATTTTTTACTTATGTCCTGGTCATTATGGCTTATGTATGGTCATTTATATTCCCTGTGTCCCGGTCGTCATTTGTATCCCGGTGTCCCGGTCTGTATATACATTCGTTTTTTAGTTTTGTTTTTCTCCTTTATTTTTTTCCTTTTTTATTTTTTTTCTTTTTTAGTTTATTTAGATTTTTAGATTTTTTAGTTTTTTTATTAGTTTTTAGTTTTTTTTTTCTTTTTAGTTTTTTTGTAGTTTTTACCTTCTTTTTAGTTTTTTTAGTTTTTTTTTTTTACTTATGTCCTGGTCGTCATTTATACTCCCTGTGTCCCGGTGCTTTGTTGATTGCTAATCGAACATTCCTTTTGTCCCGGTCGCTTTCTCTTTGAGTGTCGTCATACCTGGTTGGTGGGGGCGCTTCGCGCCCCCCCAAGCCCCCCCGCGCGCGTAAGTCGTTACGCGCCATATTAGTTACGCGCCATTGTAGTTGTGTCCCTATGTCCCACCTGTGAATATAGATAGATATATTATATATATGTTTTTAACTACGTAAAACTTGCGAATATACAACATTCTTTGCTGTCCCATTGTCTGTGCATATAAATAGATTGTCAGGTTTACCGACTCTTGAACATGCAACATATAATGGTCCATGGGAAAACAATCCGTATTCAGATCTATACCTCATGATTCTAATGATTGCCCTTGAGCTTTGTTGATGGTGATTGCTAATCGACCATTCCCTGTCCCGGTGTCCCGGTCGTCATTTATATCCCCCTGTGCCCCCCGGCGTCCCCGTTGTAGTTGTGTCCCTGTGTCCCGGTCGTCATTTATATTTTTTACTTATGTCCTGATCATTATGGCTTATGTATGGTCATTTATATTCCCTGTGTCCCGGTCGTCATTTGTATCCCGGTGTCCCGGTCTGTATATACATTCGTTTTTTAGTTTTGTTTTTCTCCTTTATTTTTTTCCTTTTTTATTTTTTTTCTTTTTTAGTTTATTTAGATTTTTAGATTTTTTAGTTTTTTATTAGTTTTTAGGTTTTTTTTTCTTTTTAGTTTTTTTGTAGTTTTTACCTTCTTTTTAGTTTTTTTAGTTTTTTTTTTTTACTTATGTCCTGGTCGTCATTTATACTCCGTGTCCCGGTGCTTTGTTGATTGCTAATCGAAGATTCCTTTTGTCCCGGTCGCTTTCTCTTTGAGTGTCGTCATTTATTTTTTTCTTTTTTAGTTCTTACCTTTTTTAGTTTTTTTTAGTTTTTTAGATGAAAATTTTTTTTAGTTTTTTCCTTTTTTTTCTTTTTAGTTTTTTATTGGTTTTTACCTTTTTTTTTTAGCTTTTTTAGTTTTTTTTTCGTTTTTTCTTTTTACTTTTTTTTTAGTTTTTATCTTTTTTATTTTTTTTTTATTTTTATTCTTAATTTTATTAGTTTTCTTTTTCTCTTCTATTTTTCAGTTTTTTCCTTTTTTTTAGTTTTTTTTTTAGTTTTTAGTTTTTTTTAGTTTTTTACCTTTTTTTAGTTTTTTTTAGTTTTTTTAGTTTTTTAGCCTTTTTATTTTTTTTATTAGTTTTTAGTTTTTTTGTAGTTTTTGCCTTTTTTTAGTTTTTTCAGTTTTTTTTTTAGTTTTTAGTTTTTTACCTTTTTTAGCCTAAAATTTTATTAGTTTTCTTTTTCTCTTCTATTTTTCAGTTTTTTCCTTTTTTTTAGTTTTTTTTTTTAGTTTTTAGTTTTTTTTAGTTTTTTACCTTTTTTTAGTTTTTTTTTAGTTTTTTGGCCTTTTTGTTTTTTTTTTATTAGTTTTTAGTTTTTTTGTAGTTTTTGCCTTTTTTTAGTTTTTTCCATGACGTCACCTGATCCATCCACAGATCCACACACAGACAACTTATTTTTATATATATAGATTAATGGATTTAAATTAACTGTCTTATCAATTTCATATATCTTTAAATTTGAGCTCCAAGGGAGAAACTAATATTATGTTTGAATTTGGCTCATTCAATAAAACAAATTAAACACTCTACCTTGGTTCTGCCCTAGGAATGACGCGTGGACGGATGATACTTATCTAAATGATAACTTATCTATTAAGATAAGGATGATAACTTATCTATTAACAAATGAGCTGACATCGTTTTTATACAATCCTAATAAGGGCTTATGCCAGGTCTACCTCTCACTCAATCGGACTATCTGTCTTGGCTGTTTCTACAATTAGCCATGGCTTGATCCAACCAAAAGCTGCAGCACAAAATCCACTGTTGGCAAGGCCGTTTCCCAGGGAGAGGGCACCCGAGTTTGACCCTCCCCCCCTGAAATATATGCTCGTAAAAATATGACAAAAATGTATTTAAACAAAATTCTGATGGATTTATATATGTTTGTATGTTTTATACCCTCCCCGAAACAAATATCTTCCCGAAATAAAAGTTCTGGATACGCCCTTGGAACTTGGCTACTGAACTGCCGATGTAGTCGCGCGTAATTTTTATTTTATCGACGAGTCTAACAGTATATGACACGGGTGTAACCCAAGGCAAAAAAAAACGTAATGACGGTTGTCTTAAAAGAGACATTAGAAATCATAGTCGCAAACTCTTTGTGGGGTTTCTGGGACCAATGGTGCCATCAAAACACCCTTTGGGTGTGGGTGTGCTGAGCCATCCTATCTTAGACTGACAACGGCTAGGTGTTCGTGTATCCATTTACTTTTGGTTCACTGGAATTGGATAGTTCAATGTGTGGAGCCTATATCTCCTTGCTACGCGACAGGATAAGATCACATTCTTTTTTCAGAGGGGATATCATAAGCTCCAAGGGAGCTAAATACGCTCTATATGTCAACAACGAAAAAATAATAAAATTTTGAACATTAACACTACCTTAAAATAAAAGGTAAAATCAAAGAATACATAGATTATTTGAATATCTAATTATTCCAAGGTACATTTTGATCCGTAATATGAAATCATTATAGTACTAACGAGCGCCGTGTGGTAGGTGAGTGGCTGGACACATCATACTCCCCCTCCCTTCAGCAAAATCCAGATTTTAACAATTTTTCCTACCATATAGTTTTTTTTCCATAGAATTTGCCTGTATTTAGCAACTTTTTCAAGTTTAACCCCTCCCTCTCCCAGAAACAAAATCTTCCCAAACAAAAACTAGTATTGAGGCCACTCCATTCTACAGGCCTAAATACCATTTAATTTGTGTCTCTGAAGTTGCTATAATAGTTGCCAGGTGGTTTGCCAAAAGGTTAAAATTCTTTCCATCTAAAATATCTCATGAACCATTGAGCTCCTTGTTCTGGCTTTTTAGAGGATGGTTTATGGCACGGGTCATTCCTTCTGGGTGGTATAAGTGTGTTTTTGGGTATTGATATCCATTTTTAATCCCCCCACTATGGATGAGTGGAATGGTTCTGAGAGATATCAAATTTCTCAATTTCCAAGATGTCCCCCATGTTGATTAATGGTCAAACAAATTTAAACTTCCTTCTTAGAAGACTTCGTAATTATATCTGACATCGTTGATGAATTCAACTTGCTATCCAAAAGTAAGAAATGGAACTTTTATTGTAATAATTAAAATCTTCACATAATAAAAGACTTCGCAAGAAAAAAATAAAATAACTTTTGTACAAATACTAATAAAAATTTGGCTTCACATCTGGAAACCTTTATAAATTAAAAAAGAAATAACAAAAAGTAACTTAAATAAATTAATACGTTGGCCTACATAGAAGATGAGAAAAAACAAAAACGCTATTAAAGAAAAAAATAAGAAAAAATGAGAATTAGCTTAAGTAAAGCAATACGTACATAGAAAATGAGAAAAAACACAAACGCTATCAACAAAAGAAAGAAAAAAAAGTGAAAAGTAGCTTAAATAATTTAATACGTACATAGAAGATGAGAAAAAACACAAACGCTATAAAAAAAGAAAGAAGAAAAAAAATAAAAAGTAGCTTAAATGAATTAATACGTACATAGAAGAAGAGAAAAAATACAAACGCTATAAAAAAAAAGAAAGAAAAAAAGTAAAAGTAACTTAAATAAACTAATATGTACATAAAAGGTGAGAAAAAACAAAAACGCTATAAAATAAGAACAAAAAGAAAAAACCAGCTTAAATAAATTAACTAACACGTACATAAGAAGGTAACAAAAAACACAAACGGTGAAATAAAAACAAATGAGACTCGCATTTTCTATACAATAGTTGTTGTTTTTTCGGAAAATTTATTTAATAGTTTATATTACCAAATTTTGGATAGTTTCAATGGAAATTATTATTTCCAAGAATAATAATCTGATCTTAATTTACGCTAATTTGAATTGTAATGAACGCTAACTTGAAGAGTTTTTCATCGTTAACTTGAAGAGCTTCAATAAATTAATAGGTAGCCTACATAGAAGATGAGAAAAATCCAAAATACTATAAAAAAAAGAAAGAAGAAAAAAAGTAGCTTAAATAAATCATTGTGTACATAGAAAATGAGAAAAAACACGAACGCTATAAAAAAAAGAGAGAGAAAGGTAGGAAGTAGCTTAAATAAATTAATACGTACATAGAAGATGAGAAAAAAACACAAAAGCTATTAAGAAAATGAAAGAAGAAAAAGTAAAAAGTAGCTTAAATAAATTATTACGTACATAGAAGATGAAACTATTATACACTATAAAAAAGAGAGAACAAAAAGAAAAAAGGAGCTTAAATAGATTGAAATAGAAGATGAGAAGAAACACAAACGCTATAAAAAAAGAACAAAAATTAAAAAAGAGCTTAAATAAATTAATATGTACATAGAAGATGAGAAAAAACACAAACGCTATAAAAAAGAAAGAAGAAAAAGTAAAAGTAGCTTAAATAAATTAATACGTACATAGAAGATGAGAAAAAACACAAACACCATAAAAAGGAGAGAAAAAAAAGTAAAAAAAAGAGCTTAAATAAATTGACATGTACATAGAAGATGAGAAAAAACACAAAAGCTATGAAAAAAGAAAGAAAAAAAGTAAAAAGTAGCTTAAATGAATTAATACGTAAATAGGAGATGAGAAAAACACAAACATGCAATACATGGTCGAGGGGGGGGGGTCATCTGATGCTTCCTGTGTTTTTCCCTCCCATTTCTCCAGATACCCATTTAGAGGTGTGTCAACTCTGGTTGAGCCTATAGAGTCAAACCGCTGACTTCCAAACCAAATAACCACTGACACTAAGACTCGAACCCCTGTCCTCAAGGACAAAGGATTTCAAATCTAGCGCGCTAACTAAATGGAATTCAAGCACTTCCTTTTCCACAAAACTGTTAGACAGCAATCTATCTTATTCTCTGTATAAGTATTGACGGTATTTCCATCTACTCCAGACTTTCTCTTACTGGAGCAATGTGGTATTTTGTCGGTGAATCGTTTAAAATTTCTTACTAAGTGTTTTGATCCTTCGTGAGATTTTCACGTCTCTGAGTTATATTCCTGATCATTTGTTCTTTTTAAAACTTAAGTAACACTTCGAGGACAATTTTACGAATATTGAAAAAGGAATTGATTCATTGAGATTGATCAAAGAGTATACCTTTCTCGGGACAACTGGTACTTATGGTATGTCTTATCCAGAACAGTTATTATTCTGCGCTTCCGAAGTTCAATTCTGCACTTAACGTATAGTTTTTTAGATCCTTTTTTGTGACAACATGGGTATGTGGTGGACTTTATTGAATGTCTTTTCTGATACATATGTATCATAGCAACCACACTGAAGTTCTTGGCCTGAGTAGAACTGGTTTCTTTCTATATTTTAGTATGTACTCGGTGATAATCAGCTTAACCTGAAAGAGATAACCTACAATGTCGGCATATTTTAAACAAATATTTTATGTATAGAGTTGGTATTTTGGTTAGTTAATCTATTTAAATACCATTTAATATAATGCGTTCTGGCCTTCTGGGTTGCCTCATTTCCATAATACACTAAGTTTCTATAATTTTGTAACTAAAGTATTATATTTTCGTTATATTTAGGTGTTTTCATTAGAATTAACCTAACTTCACTTCTTGAGTGTGGTGGCTATAATACACAAGTACTTTTTTCAGGACAGTTATCAGAAATTATAGGACAGACCTTCCTAAGTCCAATTCTGCACTTCACGTATAGTTTTTAGGCGTACTTTTCTTGGGACAAACTGTTGATCAGGTATTTCTTATTCAGGACATTGGTCGGGATTTAACTGATCAAAAAAGTGGCCTTCTGAAATCCAATTCTGCACTTACCGCATATTTTTTAGAGATGAAGTTGACATAGTGTCCAATAACACAGCTGAATGGTGCATGTGCCTGGGACAGAATGGCTAGAAATAATTGTAAGAAAAATACTGCACTACGCTTGAGACAAAGATCTAAAAACCTGATTTTTCTGCTATACTGAAAAATAGAAAGCTAAGCTGTATTTAAATTAACAAAATCGACACCGCCAATTGGGGGGAAGGGTAGTGTCTCCCCTCTCTCCTGCAGATATTGAAAATAACTTATTTGTGTTTCCATCGAAAAAAATTGAACAAACGAAGTTCCCCCTAGATTTAGAAAAATCTTTTTTTTTGTATCATTATTTTAAAAAATTCTTGTCCCTTCTCCTGCATTTTCGTAAGTTTGCGCCCCTGGGCAAAACTAACTGATTTAGTTAATTTACTATTAATTAAATTAATAAAATTAAAATTAATTTGATTCTACAGTTAAATTGAAAGGCAGAAAATTAAATGAATTTAAATAAGTTAACAAAATCAGCATCAATTGCGGAAGGGGGAGCTATTGCTTCCTCTCTAGGATTTTCCAGAAATACCCTTTTCGGTGCTTCAATTAAAAAAACTGAGTTCTCCCCCCTCCTCCAGAATTTTGAATAATGTTTTTTTTTTGTATGATCATTAAGAAATCCTTGCCCCATCCCTACAATTTTGTAAATTTGTGCCTCTGGACAAAATTAGATTAAAAGTTAATTAAGATGAAGTAGAACAAATGTACAGGGAATAGGCTTTTTACTTAAAAAAAAATACTGAAAAAAAACTTTTTTTTCATAAAAAATTATCTCATACAAACTGTTGTTCATGGTCATTCGGTTTTTGATATGGACATATTTGAATAATCATTGAGCAAGTTAAGAGCCGACTCCACAGGAATTCTCAATTAGCCATTAATATTTAGTAAAGTAATTAGATGAAATGATTAATGACTTCCTCGACAAGGACGAACAATATTTCAGGAAGGATTACACCCTTGAAGGCAAAGCCGATCAGTCAGTGATCTGACTCTGCTATACCGAACTTTTTTGTGCTATATAGACCTTTTGGGTGCTGGATCTAAGTTCAAAGTTTGGCTTCTATCCCAACCGATTTTCAAGTTGACGCACCAGCTGTCTAGATAAATCAGTGGCTTTTAGAAGTTTAATGACTTCCTTGGTATACATAAAAAAAAAGTTATTCAAGAAGGATTAGATGTTTGAAAACAATGAGCAAAAAATTGCAAATATAGGTCAATTATAAGAAAAAATGGGCCGTGTGGGAGATTGTCTCCGTGGTACAAGGTCAAATTTATTTTCCATGAAATAATCTTTAGACTCTGAAAACAAAAGAACTCAATATTTTGGGACTGCTTTATTTATTTTTTATGCTCCAATAAATATGAACTGAACTAGTTTAAATTATTTGCGTCAACTGTTAACTCCAACCACCTACTCAAGCTCCATCCTTCTGAATTTAACTTTGGTAAATTCAGTATGATCGGGATAAGTAGTCCAGAGCATCGGAAAAATTTAAGTCATTATTAGGTAATGACATATTTTAAAGTTGCTTTTTAATTATTGAATTTTATGTAAATGTCTTGTTAGTTTTATTTGAGAAACCTTTTTCCCTGATACCCAAGCATACTATACTGATTTTACTATATTATAAGAGCTATAGCACTAACTGAAAAAAACTATCTAATTTATTTTTGCACATATGGTTTAAGGCATACTCAGAATGTGATTTAACTAATGCCGAATTCATTCATTATTAGATTATTTTGTTGGGCGGTTCTGACTAGTTCAGATAGGAAACGTTAAATCATAGCATAGTTTTTCTCTATATAGCTAAGGAATGATAATCGAGCTCCCTTATTGGCTGGCTTAAAAAAAACATGATGAATTGAACTTGAGTGCTGAAAGTTAGCTAAATATTATTGTGAATGGCCCTTCAAACACCCAAAAGCTTTTCCAATGGTTTTTAGTGTACCCAATAGTGACTATGATAATCACTGAATAATTTAGTTGAAGAAAATGTCAATTTGTTTCATTTTCAGTTGGAAACAATGACTGTAGACTGGTTGAGTAATTTTTTAGCGTTTTGCCATTGATAGCAACCTGGGGGTTTTAGCATCCTTTTATATTTACCTGTATCTCCATCTATGGCCGGCAAATGGTCATGTAGCTGAAATATTCGGTTATAAAAGAGAATGGCCACTGTCATGTCTCCATCTTGGGCTAATTCTGCCAGATCATTAAAATATAGTGTTGGGTGTGGTTTTTCGGTTTTTCATGAGAACAAATAAAAATGTGTTTTTCAAAATTTACGGGGTAAGACATTTTCGTTTTTTTATGGGATTACCCAAACGACAAAGGGAATTACCCCCTGCTTCGAAGTGGATTGTATTTAGTTGTCACGAGTCTATATTGTAAACTTTATTTTGTGATAAATTTGTGTTCTGTTGTTGCTTCGCTTTCAAATCACGTGCGTTGACTAAAACAGTTTTCGGTAAAAGCATCAACTTACCCCAGAGGAAAGGTCAGCCATAAATGTATTTGGTTAGTTTCTATTTATATGCGCTTTTTCTCCTCAGGGAAACGTCTGGTAGTCTTTGGTAAGGCAATGTTACTGGCTATATATTATCCTGTGTGAATTGCTAAATTATTTTCACTGTTTTGCGCAGTCATCAACCAACGACAAAATCAGTATGTCCTTTTTTTAGTTGTCAAAATATCGGTCATAAACAACGATCATTGGTTAGAATATTCTCTTTTATGCAGTGCTAAACTATTTTTATTGGTTTTTTGAAATTATCAACTAAAGACAAAATATGTTCTGCTTTTTTGTATATAATTTTTTTAGGTGAAATACTGACTGCAAGTAGCAACCACTGATCGGAATACTCCTCCTTCTTGCAGTGCTAGGACATTTTTATAATTTTGTGCAATCACCAACTAAAGACAAAATATGTGCACTATACTTGTTTTTTTATGTACTTTTTTCTGAAATTTTAACCAAAAATAGCATATATTACTTAAAATATTCTCCCTTGTGCAGTGCTAAAACATTTTTACTGTTTTGCGCAATCATCAACTGAAGACAAAATATGTGCTCTACAATTGTGCTTTCTCATACATACTACTTTAAGTAAAATATTAACCATAAATAGCAATCATTAATTAGAAGAGTGTCCCTCGGGCGGTTCTAGAATATTTTATTCATTAACTTAAGAGAAAATGTGTGCTCTATAATTGTATTTTTAAGGTGATGAAATACTGGCCGTAAATAGCAAACCCCTACAGGGATCCTATATTTAATTAAATAAAAAAAAACTAGTTTTTTTAACTCAGAGTAGGACCGACATTAAAACTTAAAACGAACAGAAATTACTCCGTGTATGAAAGGGGCTGTTCCCTTCTCAACGCCCCGCTCTTTACGCTAAAGTTTAACTCCTTCTCTCGATTCTACTTTATTAAACAGTAAAAAACTTTACCGTAAAGAGCGGGGCGTTGAGAAGGGAATGGCCCCTTTCATACACGGAGTAATTGCTGTTCGTTTTAAATTTTAACGTCGCTCCTTACTTTCAGTTAAAAAACTAGTTTTTTTTTATTTAATTTCTGAACATTTTTGAATTAATGCATGTTTGATTTTGGCTCTCCGCACATAAATTATTAAAATGAAATTTGCATATTAATTCTTGTTTTGGCTTGAACGCTTTCTCTTAGTTTTGATCAGACGATTTTGAGAAATAAGGGGTGAGGGAGGAAGCTTAGTTGCCCTCCAATTTTTTGGTTACTTAAAAAGGTAACGAGAACTTTTAATTTTTAACGAACATTTTTATTAGTAAAAAATATACGTAAATTAAGAAATAACTGTAATTTAAGTGTAAGAATTATATTAACTATATATTAACTATAAGAATTCATATTTATATTATGTATATGAGGGGGTTTGTCCCCTCGTTAATACCTCGCTCTTTAGCCTACACTATAGCTTAAGTTTTGTCCTAATTCTTTAAGAATTAGAACCTCTGAATCAGAAAGGCCGTAGAATAAATAGTTGAAATTACTAAAAATACTTTAGCATGAAGAGCGAGGTATTTAGGAGGAGAAGAACCACTCATATGCGTAATAGTCTCTGTTCGTTTGAAGTTTTAATGCTGCTTCTTACTTTCAGTTGAAAAAAACTTCTCATGTTTATTTTTTGATTTTTTAAATAGTAATGCTAGAAAATCTTGCGCCCCCTTCATTGAATTTCTCTTCCCTCATGGTGTATTCCTCCACGGAAAGATCCTGCCACATAGCCCCCTCTCGTAAAACCCCCCAACCAAAAAACCTCTGAAAACGTCTGTACACTTCCCAATAACCATTACTGTATGTAAACACTGGTCAAAATTTGTAACTTGCACCCCCTCCACCGGGGACTGTGGGGGAGTAAGTCATCCCCAAAGACATAGATATTATAGTTTTCGACTATGTTGAACAAAATGGCGATCTCAAAATTTTGATCCGTTGACTTTGGGAAAAAATGAGCGGGGGAGGGGGTCTAGGTGCCCTCCTAGCTTTTCATTTCCGTTAGAATGAGCCCTCTTGCGACATTCCAGGACCAATTGGTCGGTACGACGACCCCTGGAAAAAAAAAACAAACAAATAAACACGCACCCGTGATCGGTCTTCTGGCAAAAAATACAAAGTTCCACATTTTTGTAGATAGGAGCTTGAAAATTTTGCAACAGGGTTCTTCAGTACGCTGAATGCGATGGTGTGATTTTCGTTAAGATTCTATGACTTTTAGGGGGTGTTTCCCCCTATTTCCCAAAATACGGCAAATTTTCTCAGGCGCGCAACTTTTGATGACAAAGACTAAATTTGATGAGACTTGTATACTTAAAATCAGCATGAAAATCCGATTCTTTTGATGTATCTTTTAGTATAAAAATATCGTTTTTTAAAGTTTCGTTTACTATTGAGCCGGGTCGCTCCTTACTACAGTTCGTTACCACGAACTGTAGTATAAAACCAAAATACTTTATTTAAAAGAGCAGAAAAAATATTACACGAAACAACTATAGTACAATCTAAATCAGTATTGGAGTAAAACTGGAGAAGGAGCCAGCGTTCATCCCTCTGGAAATTCCTCCGTGGAAAATTCCCTCCGTTTAAAATCCCCTGTAAAGTTTTTCCTCCACAAGAATACCCCCTACCTTGGAAAACTTTTCCCCCGCAGAAAATTTTCACCCAGAAAATCTCCCCCCCCCCCTGAAAACTTCCTTCCATGGAGCCGCCCATCGATGGCCACCCGCCGGAAGTCACTTTAACCAGTTGGGTCTTCGACGATTTAACATGGGAAGATAGGGATTAAAAAAGGTACCACCAGCGCAAATTGAAGGAGGAACTGTAGACCCCTCCCCCCAAAAAAAAGACAAAATTATACGCCCCTATATTTTATGTATTTTTTTTATATAGTTAAAACAGTGAAAAATCTTTGCCTCTTCCCCTATGTTTCTGTGAATTGGCATCTCTGATTGCTATCATTGGCGGTGCTAGAATATTTTTACTAATCTGTGCAATCAGTAATTTAAAACAAAATGTATGCTCTATAATTGTTTTTTTTTAAGGTGATGAAATACTGGCCGTAAATAGCAAACCACTCCAGGGATTAAGCCATTCAGAAGCTATTTCCGTCTTCAAAGAGGTTAGGTCAGGAACCTTGATCTTACATATCGGAAGAAGGGCGAATAAACTCCCTCAGATGACACCATCTTAATAAGATTTAGAAAAGTGTAATTTCGTTAATCAGTGCTGACATATTTATGGTTTCACCTTTGCAATTTTTGTTGTTTATTGTGTTTTTAACCTTGATCTTTTGAATTTTATGGAACTAAAGTGTCACAAGAATCAGGTCACAAAACAAACTTTGGAAATTTTGGCGAATAGTTTCAACGTTCAGTTATCAGTTGACTAATAAGCAAAATGAAATCGAAAATCAGCCACCCATCGATGACCACCCGCAGGAAGCCACTTTAACCAGTTGTGTCTTCGACGATTATACACGGGTAGATAGGGATTAAAAAAGGTACCACCAGCGCAAATTGAAGGAGGAACTGTAGATCCCCCTCCCAAAAAAGACAAAATTATACACCCCTATATTTTATGTGTTTTTTTCTAGTTAAAACACTGAATAATCTTTGCCCCCTCCCCTATGTTTCTGTGAATTGGCATCTCTGATTGCTATCATTAATACTTTTACGTCCGGCAATTCCATTCAAAAAGTAGGAAATTCTTATGAAAATTTAAAGGAAAAGGAAAGATAATTGATCTAGGCATCTGCAATATTATAGTATTAAATCTAGAATTCCTCTATAAGTAAAAATTAATCAGAAGTTTTTGTTTTCAAGAACTGATTTATGTCACAACCCTATCTGTACAAGGTAGGACTAGGCTAGTTTGGGAAAATCTTGGAAAGTTGAGTAGGTTTGTTGACTTTAAGCTGATAGGCCATCTGGTGGTAAAACCTTCTTTCTTTACCCTCCTCTATATTTTATATAACTGAAAAGACAAGTGCACATTAGTTTAGGTAGGCTAAAAAAAGGAAAACAAGACCATGCGCTAGATAGCGCTGATAAGTTTTCTTTTTGACACTAGTACCAGTCTAAACTCTTGTAAGAATCCCATATTTTTGGCCATATGCCAGAATAATAGCATCGGCTAATATTGACTTTAAACTCAGTAACTCGTTATCTTAATATTTGTTCTCTTTCTCTGAAGTAAAGCTTTTGTAGATTATTTCAATCCCTTAGTGCTATACCGATCTAATCGAACATTCTTTTTCTGCCAACAGCAAGGCGCAATTCATAGAATAATGTTTGAACTCCAAAACATTTGAGGATTAACACTAAACAGAAAATTAGATATTTAAAACGACCAAAAAACCGTTAAAGATCGAAAACACGTCAATTATGTTTTTATTTTGAATTAATATCTAATCATATTCAAATATAAAAAGGAAGAGCTATTTTTCGGCTTTTAGATTTAGGTTCCAATCAAGGCCGTAACCTGGAGGCTAGGGGGTTTGAATCCCCCTAGTTTTGGTCTGCCTCGTAAAAATGCATATAAAAAATTTTTGATGCGGTTTTTAAATTTTTTTTCCACTTGCCCCCTCAAACCTCTCCCCACATCTAGAAAAAAATCCCGAATATCTCGTTGTTTCAAATAAAGATAAATTCCTAGTTAAATATCAAGATACACTCCTGTGTAATCAGCTGATGTATTCACAATGAAAATCAAAATCCTAACTCCTATAATTTTTAGCTTCCAAGATGATGGCAATAGTTACACGTTGTTTTCAACCTATAGTTAAAGGTTGGTTGTGAAGACAAAATCTAATTTTCGCATTTGCCAATTTTCACTTTCACATTAATGTCAGAAATATGCTGCAATGTAAAATAGATAAAAATAGACATGGCTCAAAACCATTTCTAATGCGTCATTATTTCATTGTTCTTTAAAAATGTTTAACTTTTGGTAATAAAAAGCCTAGCTAAAAAAAGACGTGTCAAATAGTTCAGACACTTCAAAAACAAATATTGATATTATATATTGTCGTTATTTCGTTATTTTTTCTGTATATTACCTTTATGAGTATGATATTGCAAGTTTCTCTTGAGAAACTAAAAGCCTATGCCAAATTATGCTGTAAAAAGAGTGGAAAGAACGAGAAAAATCTTACGACTTTTTTTTCATTATTTTTCAAATATATATATATATATATATATATATATATATATATATATATATATATATATATATATATATATATGTATATGTATATATAGTTTTTTATATAAACGTATTGTTCCTGATGATAGAACGGGATTTCAGCTGTGGCTTTGTGTTGTTGTTTTTTTTTTTAATTCATTAATTTGGCCTTTTTTTTCTTCACATTTTCTTGCATTTTTGAAAATTCTTTACTTTGACATCAATTTTTTTTACACATTTTCCCGTTGTTTTTGTTTCCCCAGAAGAAAACTGCTTGGAATCTTATTTTCCAAATCGATAATGCTTTAATCATCGACTATACAATCTATTGTATCGACTTGTGAGATTACTTCTTCAGCAACAGGACATATGTGCCAGGAGGTGGTACACATGTTGTTTTTTGGAGGTGAGGGGAGGTGTTTAAAAACATGCAAAAATACACTATTTATGTAGAGATTATAGAGAATTTATGGGTAAACTTTAAAAATATCAGGGTTTCAGGGAACAGAGGTCATGCTCCAACAGGACCCCTTCGTCTCTGTGTACCTCCCTGAGCTGATTTATTTTAGACAATTTTTGAGAAGGCTAAATTTTCCAACAGAGCCAAACGTTGAGTTGCTAATCGTTCTTGTTGAATAAAGTTTATTTATTTATTTAAAAACATATTAAAATTTGTTGCAAAGAATTCATAATAAGTATCTGTAATTAGAATGTTTTTCAGCTCAAAATTTACATATCTGTTTTTTTTACCACGTGGCATAGGCTAAGGCGAGGCCTCCAAAATATAAAATGTGCTATAGCTGGTATTTTAGTTTATATCCGGTAATATGTACATTAGCTCAAAAGAAGTATATTATATGAGATCTCATATTATTGTGTTTTTATGTTGTTTATGTTTGTTTTGTTATCGAAATAAACATTTTTTCTTTATTTGTAGTTTATGCTAGTTTAAATTGAATTAGGGGCTTTGTACAATTGATTTCCTTTGTTCTAGGAGTCTTTCATTTGGAGGCATATTTTAAGACAAAGCGGGCAGCATAGGTGTTTAGAAGGCGGAAATAAAAATTCCCTTCCTGTTGAAATGACGAATTATGACCTGACAAACCATATTTGGTGTTTTAGCCTCCCTCTCCCGATATATTTTTTTTAATTTTTAACGCAAGTCGAGTTGAGTGGAATAGCAGTCCTTCTCAGATGTAAGACAACCATTTTTTTGTCGGGAAAAAATAAACGGTACCTATCATTCCCTTTCGTTATCATTGTTATACAAAGTTCCACTTTAGAGTAAAGAGAGAGGTCAAAAAGGTTGGTAGCTCTCTCATATTTTGCCGTTTCGAAACCAGACAGTTGGTGGTAAGTAGTGGTGTCGATAAGGGAGGGGGTGGGGTCAAGGGGGCAGGTGCCTCCCCCCCCCAATTTGTAAAAAAACTTTAATTTATTATTTAGCTTTAAAACTGTTGCTCGTTTTAAATGTCCAATTCGCATTTTATTTTGAACATATTTTTTTTTAATTGATCGTTTATCATTTTTAACATAAGAAAAATGAAAAAATAGCGGTCCATTACACTTCTTAATATGTTCCACCTTTTAAACCTTACCATCAAGTAAAAATGTGAGCCTAGTTAATGGAAAAACTGAAAAATATTCTAAACTTTCTGTTTTGCCACATTTGCTCTGGACAATTTTTTCTCTTATATTTAAGGTGCTTTTACTTTCTAAAATCTGTCAGTTCAATTTTAGATTCTCTTGTTTTAAAACTTTCAAAAGTGGAAATGAGTACAACCTCTACATCTGTAATTAGGACAGAAATGGAATCATTGAAGAATAAGAGGGGAGATATACAGTGAATATAATTTCCTGAGTGATTAAATAAAAAAAACAAGTTTTTTAAAATTAAAGTAAGGAGCGACATTAAAACTTAAAACGAACAGAAATTGCTCCGTATATGAAAGGGGCTTTTCCTTCTCAACGCCCCGCTCTTTACGGTAAAGTTTGACTCTTTCTCTTAACTCTACATTTTAAAGCAGTAAAAAACTTTAGCGTAGAGAGCGGGGCGTTGAGAAGAAAAAGCCCCTTTCATATACGGAGTAATTTCTGTTCGTTTTAAGTTTTAATGTCGCTCCTTACTCTCATTTAAAAAAACTTGTTTTTTTATTTAATTTCTGAACGTTTTTGAATCAATGCATGTTTTGATTTTGGCTCTCCGCAGAGGAATAACTAAAGCGAAATGTGTATATTTTTTTTTTTGCTAAATTACTTTCTCATAATTTTGATCGAATGATTTTGAGAAAGAAGTGGGGGAGGAAGCCTAGTTGCCCTCCGATTTTCGGTTAATTAAAAAGGCAACTAGAACTTTTATTTTTTTACGAATCTTTTTATAAGTAAAAGATATACGTAACTTATAAATTAGCTTACGTAAAGAACTTTTGTATTCTCATGTTTTTATTACATATATGAGGGGGGTTCGCCCCCTCGTCAGTACCTCGCTCTTTACACTAAAGCTTAAATTTTGTCCCAGTTCATTAAGAATGACCCCTGAATCACAAAAGCCGCAGAACAAATACTTGAAATTACTAAAAATACTTTAGCGTAAAGAGCGAGGTATTAGGAGGAGGTGAGCCCCTCATATGGGTAATAATTTCTGTTCGTTTTAAGTTTTAATGCTGCTGCTTACGTCCAGCTGAAAAAAAAACTTTTTCATATTTATTTTTTCATTGTTTTTTTTTTTAAGTAATGCTAGTAAATCCTGCGCTCCCTTCATGGAAGTTTTCTTCCACCATGACAAATTCCTCGATGGAACGTTCCCCCAGCATATCCCCCTCTTCTCAACCCCTGCCTCCAACCAAAAAATCCTCCTGAAAACGCCTGTACACTTCCCAATAACCATTACTATATGTAAGCACTGGTCAAAGTTTTGAACTTGTAGCCCCTCCCACGGGGACTGTGGGGGAGTAAGTCGTCCCCAAAGACATAGTTATAAGGTTTTTCGACTACGCTGAAGAAAATGGCTATCTCAGAATTTTGATCTGTTGACTTTGGGAAAATAATTAGCGTGGGAGGGGGCTTAGGTGCCCTCCAGTTTTTTGGTCACTTAAAAAGGGCACTAGAACTTTTCATTTCCGTTAGAACGAGCCCTCTCGCAAAATTCTAGGACAACTGGGTCGATACGATCACCCCTGGGAAAAAAAAAACAAACAAATAAATAAACACGCATCCGTGATCTGCCTTCTGGCAAAAAATATAAATTCCACATTTTTGTAGATAGGAGCTTGAAACTTCTACAGTAAGGTTCTCTGATACGCTGAATCTGATGATGTCATTTTCGTTAAGATTCTATGACTTTTAGGGGGCGTTTCCCCTATTTTCTGAAATAACGCAAATTTTCTCAGGCTCGTAACTTTTGATGGGTAAGACTAAACGTGATGAAACTTATATATTTAAAATCAGCATTAAAATGTGATTCTTTTGATGTAGCTATTGGTACCAAAATTCCATTTTTTAGAGTTTGGTTACAATTGAGCCGGGTCGCTCCTTAGTACAGTTCGTTACCACGAACTGTTTGATAAAGAAATCACTGAAAAAGAAAATAAAACTTTGAGCTTTTTGCAATGATATTTGTACTATAACTAGGTAGGCCAAATTGGTTGTAGTTTGATCATGGAATTGGGTAGAGGGGGATCCGCTCCAGGAATCTCTCAATTGTTTTGATTTTTATTTTCAATATTTAATTAAACTCCGATTCTCTTATTTATTATTGGAGTACCTAATAAGCACTGATAATAATAGCTAACCTAAGCTCCAAATTCTATTATTTATAATTCAAACGCCTAACAAGCGACGAAAACATCCTATCCCCTACGTTCCGGATTCACATACTAATCCATAAATGTAGAACTGTGTCTCTGTATAATATCATGCTGACTTGTTGCTTGCTATTTACACTTTTCTAAATATTTCTTTTAACCAGCTCCAAAAAATTGACATAAATGTGCTAAATATTATGACTGAAATTAGTCGCATTTCACACAACGCCAGTGCCACTCGTGAGACATTTATCTAACCATCAGCAACCTGATGTCTGCTGACAAGAGTATAAATTAAATTAGAACAAAATATGTATTATTCTCTTTTTCTATTGTTATCAGTTTTATTTTGCTGCACCAGGAGATCGAGCTTTGATTGTGAAGGGAATTATAAACACAAAAACGATATTAAGTGTAACCCCCCACCGGAAATGTATATCCCCCATACCCTGATTTACACCAGCAAAACATATGTGTAACTTTTATAGAATTAGTTGTGTTTTTTTTGCAAAGATACAAAGGGGAAGTTAATTTTCAAACTGTAGGAGTCAATTTTTTCTTCCAACTGGCATACCAGGCAATTTTTGATTAATTTAAGGTTTCTGCCGCAATGATGCCAAGATTTGGTCAGATTTTCTGGATATACTTTGTCAAACAACGCCAAACGGATAAGATAATAATTCTAACTTGCTTTTTGAATACTTTCAAATTTTAAACACGGTCTATATTTAAATTTGGCAATATATCACAATATAATGTTACACAATCTGTGGTAATACTTTGACTTATTATATATCTTTACTTAGAGAGTGCTATTGCGCTGCGTACGGTTTTTGTTTGGGCCTTCCTGATATCAGTGCTATCAGTGATATCAGCCCACTGATATCAGTGCTATTTATTAATATAAATCGGCGAAACCAACAAAAAAATCAATTTAATAAAACATCATAAATAATCTTTCAATAAATCACGTATATTAAACGTTTAGTACAACAGATTAAATCTTGATCAGTCAAAATCCATTCAAAATTACGAGCAAATGAATAACGCGATACACAGGGCTATTAGAAAAGAGCTTAGTTCAAATATGAGACTGAGCATCCTGTGTTTGCAATATGACTGGGGGAAGTGGACAGGGGATATGTACTCCAGCATTAGTGGTGAATCTGGCTGAAATCTTGTTTATACTATAATATTGTCGTCTGCAGCAGCTCAATGCTGTCAATTTTAGCAAAAGTACTTTTATTTATGAATTTAGTGCAATTTAGTGCACCAGTTAAATTAGTGCAATTAAATAAGCAAAAGTGCAAATTAAATAAGTATTAGTGCAATTTATCAATTTAGTGCACCAGTACTTTTATTTATGATTATTCAATGCGTGTTTATGATGTATTGCGCAATGTTTTAATATTCATCAATTAGCGTGTTTGTTAAATAGTTACTTTTTTCACCTGGTGGCCAGTGAATAATAACTCATGCTAGTGGCACTTGAAGCTCAAAAGACAAACATTTTGAAATCGTAATACCTGCAGTAAGAAATGCTTTCCTAAAGATACATACAGTCTATACAAAATAAGATTTAAATATAGCCAATAATCTGTCAGCTTCATTTAATTGAGCTACTTCATTTGAGGTCATCTTAAATACTTCCCAGAGGCGTAGACTCGCGCATCAGCTTTTAGGGAGGAGAGGAAAGTGCATTTTACGCCAAGTTTTATATATTTCACTGAGTCTTCAGATAAATGGTGGAAAATTTTTAAGAGTAGCTTAAAAGGTAACACCCATGTGCTTTATGAAGGAAGGTAGGAGAGAGTTATCCTTAATAAAAGATTTTTCGAAAAAATTCTCTTGAAAAACGTGAAAATGAGGAACCTAAAATTCTTTTTATTCCCTTGTCCCTCAGAAATATTTTAAGGGGTGCACTGATACAGTGTAACGATCAGCAAAATCCAATGTTTATATCGATTTTAAATATGCAAAATTTATGGATTTTAAATGTGCTCGTCAAAAGTTATTAGCATTAGGGGAAAAAATGGGCGTAAAAAACATTCCCGAAAAGAAGCACGATCTTGACGAAAATTATACAACTTGTATGAAAACCCTACTGTCTGCTAAAATATAATATTTTATTTTTTCCAAAGATGAGTTTTTGTTGTTGTTTGCTGTTGTTGTTTTTTTGGGAGGGTGGTGTATGGAGCAAGTAGTGGTAGATCTATTGGTGAATCTCGAGCAAGACGGTCCATATCCGGATGGTCAGGGGCCGTGGGATATATAACAATTTCTTTCTCCATATTATCGGGGGGACTGCCCTTCCGACGACGCTCATGAGTAGGTCGATTAAACAGGCTAGTTCAAAAGAACATTTTAAGCTCTGATGGCCTTTTCAGTAACAAAGGAGATCTTGCCACCACAAAATGCTATATTTATCATTTTCAATCGCAAAGTACCAATTTCAGCCCAAATAGGGCCGAATGAATATTATGAGAAATTTATGAGAGTTTTTTGAAGGATGTTTATACAGCCTCTCTCATAGCCTAATTTTCATAGGCTGTACATTTTTTGCTGCAACATTCGTCCCTGAACACACATGTAGTACGTCCAGAATGAACCCTTAGTGTAAGCTCTTTATCCAATGAAACTAACGGTTATAGAGGGCCGCGGAGTTGCGTATCAGCTATGGAGATAGAAACCAGAAAGTCCTCTTATGAGTAGAGGGGAACACCTCTGGCCACTAACCAGTGCTTTAGGCCCGTATTTTCAAACTTCCCATAGATACTTCCGATGGATTATGCGGACATTCAGATGAATATAGATATATCCTCTGATCTCCCTTCATTTCACAGAATATATGCACGGACGAACAAATCATGAAGAATACACTTATGGGTCTGTGGAGGAGAGGGGCTTTTGTTTCAAAGAGGAAACGAAAGTTTATTTAGGAATAGGTTATTTTACTTTCAAAAGCAAATGCACCAAATTAGCCGTTCTTTTTGGTGCATTGTCGTCAAAAAGTCAACCTCAATCTAAAAAGTGGTAGATAAGAGGGTGGTGACTCCCCCTCAAATATAGGATATCTCTGCATATGTATTGAAAAGAGTAGAAATTAAATAAAAAAACAATTTTTTTTTCAAATGAGAGGAACAAATGACAATAAAAATTAAAACAGCAAGAATTCTCCTTTAAATAGGGGAGGGGGCTGCGGTCAGTTAACCCCATATTCTTTAAGATAATGTGTAACTTTTTCCTTCTGTACTTCAAGAACGAATTCTAGCTATAACAAAAGGGCCCTGGGAATGGGATAGAAACTACTTGTCATAATAACTAAAGAAGTAGAGGGTATACTAACATGCCTGTCGTTTAAACAATAACATCACAATGACATTGTCAATTCTATTTTTTTGTAAAGGCAATCAGCAATTCAAACACTGAGATGAAGGTCTGTGTCCAGGATTCTTTTTTTCGGGGGAGAGGGGTGGACACAAGTTTTTCTTTTGGGGGGGGGGGGGGTTTACAAAACACCTTAGAAATTCCATCAAAAATGTATTCATGTTCATTTTTGTTATGTATTTACTAGTCGGAGAAACATTTCGGAGGGGATTCAAACTCCCTACTCCCTCCCCCTGGATATTGCCTTGACTGAAATTTACTAAATCGCTTTAATTTGTTAGACTCGAAATGCTTTTAATAAAAAAGCGTATAGGGTTTGGGTTTTTAGCGTATAGGGTTTGGTGCTAAAAGCATTTAAGTCACCCTTTACCCCGTTTGTATGCAGTATACTTTGTTTTCGTTTAAAGTCTTCATTTACCTCTTTACTTTCGTCTAAAAACTTACTTATTAATTCAGTTAATCTAAGGTTGATCTGTTCAACGCGTGTTGAACAGCTTAATTGGCTTGGCCTTACCTTTGGCTCTTCGCGAACTGTTTTTTTATTGCTAGTATAGCACTCTGGAGCCTACAAATTTCGTACGGTAAGATTGTCCCTAATCATACTTCTTCCTAATCATACCTAATCCTAATATACCTGATCATACGTAATCATACAAGCTTCAACAGAAGAGGTCTGGTGCAGCTACATTCCGGCTACTGCCTCGTGGTATGCGCTTTTCTCAGTGATGTTCCCCACATCTTGCGGAAAAAGGACGAGACATTACTAAGGATATGTTACTTTAGATACTATAAGTACTTAATGTACCTCCCTCGGTCATACCGAAACAGGAAAATTGTCGGCAAGGATCTACTGCGAGATACACCGATAGTAGTATTTTAACGCCACCGTGGTTTTCCGCCACCATATGTTTTCCACCACCTTTTAACTCAGGTAGGTCGGAATAGACATAGATATAAGAGCAGACATGGACATAGACTTAGACACAGATATAGACAAAAAATAGACATTAGCATACATACAGATATAGACAAAAACATAGACATAGACTAACCTAACTTGTCTATTCTGACCCAACTAATCCTCCTGATGATGCAAGATTTCCTGGGTGGCGGAAAACACAATGGTGGAAAACCATGGTGGCGTTAAAACACCCAAATGCACCGACACAGCCAGCTGAACTCGCGTCAAATTTATTAAGGAAGACCCGAGATCATCTGGGCCCACATGACCCACTTCACATATTTTCTATTTATATGTGAAACTTCTATCCATTGTGTGTTTTATGGTGGTTATTTTCTATTTTCCTTTTGCTGGTTTTATTTTTTCTCTTTCTTTTATTGTACTCTGCCTTTGCTGTTTTATTTCTGCTGGTAAAAAAATAATTTCATTCAAAAGGCAACCCTGAAACTTAAATTAGTTGATTTCCCCATGTCCCTGCTTCAGGTTGCTATTATAAAATACTGTTTTGAGAATGAAACAGTTCATTAAGTTTTTTTCCTCTAATTAATAAGTTATTCAAAGATTTTGAAAGCCAATCAACAAATAAATAGACTATTTAGTTAATATAAACTGGCCATTTTCGTTGCATATTTTTTTTTGTAAAGCACAACTTAAATATAGCGCAAAGAGTGTGCTCTAGGGGGTTGCAGACCCCCTCCCATTTAAAAAATTTCAGTTCATTTAAGTCTTAACATTGCTCTTTACTTTCATTGGGAAAAACTTATTATCTCTAACAGTGATGAAACCTGAAATGTATTTTTCCGTCTTTGTCCTGATTAAGACTGTGTAGTATACAATTTTTAAATAACTACATCTGAATTTTAGTAAAAATTTACTAAAATTGTATGATGACAAAAATTTACTAAAATTGAATTTATGCTGACAATACGTTCTAAGTTTGGCCGTTGTGGCTAAAATTATAGTGTCAAACCCAAGATTTTCTTAGGATTCGTTTATCCAAACTCTAGAAAGTCAAAAATAAAGTCTTTTGATTTTTCCACCAGCTTCAGTTTAATTTATCAAGGAAACATACTAGTTCGAATTGTGTTATAAGTTGCTTGATAACGTTTTAAAGATTTGTTGTTTTTATATCCGTTTTTACATAAATACATATTGATGAAAAGTTAATGAGTGTGCCAATAACCCTTGTCAAAACTATCTAGTGCCGACATGAATTTGTCAGTCGCGGACTAGTTTGTCAAATTGAAAGTGACAAATTAAGAATCTTCCAAGGATTTGTTTATATTTAATTTTTGCACGTCAGCCTTCTGATTAATAGATTCACTTTAGAAATTCATCTGAAATCCATTATCATTGGTATTTGCTACGGGGATACCACAACTTATCAATCGTCTGATGTGTCAAAAATCGTCAATTCTTCGCTAGACATGTGCTAATACCCTGTCTTGAATCTTGTGGTGAGAAAATGTGAACCCTTGAATATAGGGTATTACGTTAAGAGCTATATAAGTGTCTTGAGAACACTTTTCGGCTTTTATAAACAAAAATAATCCGATTTGGGAATGGATTTTATCTTATCAAGTTACCGCTGAAATTATAAGATTGATTTAACAATTGGTCAATTTTCCATTTCCCTAAAGTGAATAATTACTTGCTTTTGTCGACTACAAAGGGCTTCTGGCTCTTTTTTGCTCAAACATAAATTAATTTTATGAAAATATCCACTAATCATTCATAATTTTATTCATAAGATTAAATATAAAAGTGTTTTTTTTTCAGCTGAAAGTAAGGAACCACATTAACACCAAAAACCAGAAGAACAATAGGGAATTTCTCAAAACAGTGGGAAATAAATTAGAATGAATATTTCGGCCCTATGTTCAAGGGCCGTCCTCAGAAATACAAATAAGAAAAAACAACTTACAAGAGGAATAAAATCAATAAAACTAAAATGAACAGTTTTTCAAAACAGTCCCAGCATCCTTACCTCAGCGAAGTTCAACCAGGACTGATAAATAGATTGTGATGAAACGAGGCAATTCATTGAAATGAAAGAAGATGATTTAAAAACACCTTTTTAATGCCAGCCTAGCTTTTTTCGCTGCTGATCTCATAGGACTATTTGTGACAGGTTCTGTGTTAATATCTATTGTTTTTTTTTGTAATATTTCGTAAGGTCATGTTTAATTAAATTTGTGTATAGAGCATTCAGTGAATATTCTCCCAAACCCCTATTTAAGGAAATATTATTATTAATCACAAATTGAAATTGCAAATAAAATCTCATTCCTAGATGTTCTAATTATTCGTCACTTAGATGAACTCAATTTTACTATTTACAGAAAACCAACACAAAACAATAGATATTTACATTTTGAATCAAACCACCCCCCACAAGTTAAAAGAGGTGTCGTAATATCTCTCGTCGATCGTGCTCCTGATTCCTACATCACAGCTGAACTAGACTTTATCAGGGACATACTTTTTGGAAATGGGTACCCTTTATTATTTATTAATAATATAATTAACCGTAGAGTAAAAAGACACTCCCATAAAATCAACGACAATTTACCATGTGAGAATCCCGATAAGCCCCAAAACATAATTTACCTTCCATATATCCCAAAAGTCACTAGAAATCTTAAAAAAGTATGCACACAAAACAATCTGTATGCTGTATTTACCAATAATTTAAAAATCATAAATCTCCTAGATTCTGGTAAAGATAAGACTCCAGTTACTCGCCAAAGAGGTGTCTATCAAATACCATGCGACTGTGGCAAATTCTATGTAGGGAGAACCCACCAGAATTTCAAAAAACGCCTACAACAACATAAAGATGATAACACCAAAGCTCTGAAATCTAATATTACTTCTGTTCCTTTTGATTCTGCTCTAAGCAGCCATGTTTTCGAAAATCCTAGCCATAAAATACTTTTTGAGTGCGCCATTATTAGCAATGATCTAGGCATAAAGCAAGTAGTTCGAGAAGCAATTGAAGTCAGACTTATAATTAATAATAATATTTCCTTAAATAAGGATTTAGGAGAATATTCACTGAATGCTCTATACACAAATTTAATTAAACATGAGCTTACGAAATATTACAAAAAACCAATAGATATTAACACAGAACATGTCACAAATAGACCTATGAGATCAGCAGCGAAAAAAGCTAGGCTGGCATTGAAAACGTGTTTTTAAATCATTTTCTTTCATTTCAATGAATTGCCTCGTTTCATCACAATTTGTTTATCAGTCCTGGTTTAACTTTGCTGAGGTAAGGATGCTAGGACTGTTTTGAAAAACTGTTTATTTTATTTTTATTGATTTTATCCTCTTGTAAGTTGTTTTTTCTTGTTTGTACTGATGAGGACGGCCCTTGGACATAGGGCCGAATTATTCATTCTAATTTGTTTCCCATTGTCTAGAGAAATTCCTTATTGTTCTTCTTGGTTTTGGTGTTTGTGATGGAAAGGCAGTGTGGTCTTCGTCGTTATTTAGGAACCACATTAACACTCAAAAGGAACAGGAATTATTTTGTATATGAAGGGGTTGCCCCTCTCCCCCTTACCTTGCTCTGCGCTACAGTTTTTATCATTAAAAAAACTTTATATTCTAACGAAAAGGCCCTTGGGTTTCAGGAGTCATTCTTAAAAATTTTGAACAAAAAACTTTAGTATTGATTAAAACTTTTGTTTTTTTAGTTTCTGTTACTATTGAGCCGAGTCGCTATTTACTTACAGTAATGGAAATTTTTTTGGGCCCCACTCCCAAACTTCTTTTGTAACACCATACTCTCCAAAAAAGAAAATCCTGGATATGGCCCTGACCACTGTTTGAAATTATGAAAATCGAAGGGGAGCACCACATATTTGTCAATGTTCTGACGAAGGCTGTATCTAGGGGTAGGCTACGGTTAGGGGAATTTGAAACCCCTCTCCAAAATGTCTGTTCAACTCATAAAAACGCAATAAAATGTTTATAAACTAATTTTTGAAGCATTAGTGTTTTTGTATTCCCCCCCCCTCCGAACAAAAATAAAAAAATTTGCACTTCGTCCGTAATGAAATAAACATAAATAATCTATTGATTCATTGTGATCTGTTACATTTTTTTACTTTTTTTCTGATTAAGCTCCTTACTTTCATTTCTAAAATATTTTTTTATTTGATTCGATTGTACACCCCATTTTCCTTAATAGCAACGCGAACACTGAAGTGCATGTAGAAAAATGTTTGTTACGTTCTTAGTGTAACGGGCTGAGAAAGAACGAGGGTATAAACAAAATTAAAATCAAAATCCTTTGAATGCCAGTTTCTTTCTTTCATCATTTTTTGGGTTTCTTTTAGCGGTGGTAATTTTTTTTCAACTGTTTCAACACTCAAGAATTTGCTTATTTCTATAGAAAGTTAAAATTCGTGGCAGAAAAACCTCTTGGATTCCTAATGTAACATACATTTTTTGTTTTCTCAATTGTCCCAAAATCAAGTAGTTGTGGGAATCAAGCCATTGCTAATTGTAGAAAAGGCCAAGACAGGTAGTCCGAGTGAGTGAGAGGCAAATCTGGCATAAGCCTTTTTTGGGATTGTACAAAAATTATGTCAGTTCAATTTTTGATAGATAAGTCTATCTATCATCCGTCCATGCGTCATTCCTAGGGCAGAACTGAGGTAGATAGTCATAGTACTAAGAGATGAAAAATTAAATTGATTTTGGGTTGACGCGTGACGGACAATGTCTCCTAGACTTTTATGTAAAATCTGAGGCTAAGTTCAACTATCCTTATAATGTGTACTTTATTTCTAACTGAAACTTGGAAGAATAATCAAATGAAACAAACGAAAAAGTTGACAGAATTGAAAAGTAACTCCAAAAATCTAAGTTATCAAAAAGGATTTGGCAATGGATAGGGGTTAATTTATCCCTTTGAATAAATTTGATTGTCTTTTCAGAGAAACTGGTTTAGAAACCTATTTTTTCATCGCACCCAAGTAGGAAAACTTTCAAGAACCACAAATAACGATAAAGACCACACTGTCCTTCCATCATACGAAAAACAAGAATGTGGAGCAGGAAAATTTCTGAAGAGAGTGTTTAAAGCAGCCTAAGTCGGTATTTCACCCGTCATATAGCCGTTTTGGTGACATGTAGTGCAAAAACTAAAGTAAAGGCCCTTTAAAAACAAAACTCACATAAAAAATGTTTTGTAAAAATAAATATACAAAACCACTCCCTCTTCATTTCTTTTGTTTTAGGGACGCCAATGAACGGGAATATAGCATGAAGCAAAATTCAATTTGAAATCTGGCAGAGGGAGGTGTTAATAATGTCACTTAAAAAAAATTTCCTATCATAAGAATAACTTGAAAACCGCTAAAGGTTCAGTTATCTTTTTTGGATTAAAGGGAAATTTTGGATAATACTTTTAAATATTCAATTAAAAAAAAACGATATGGTTTGTGGCACACTAAATTTTATTTAGGTTTATTTATACAGATGGAAGAATTAACGAGAAAAACTTATATCTATCAATTCCTTGGGATTGGCGAAACATACATTGCAGTGATGAAAGGATCAATCTCAGAAAGATTCATAGTACCAAGAAAATTAAGAAAATATTACTGTTTTAATTTCTTTAGGAATTTCTTTCTTAGCATCAATGAAGAATAACTGATTTGAGGTTGAAAGGATATGTGGCTATTTGTCTTTCACAGAATGTGGCATACGTTGATTTTAATGATTAGGCTAGAGCAATTGTTATCTGCCACTGTCATTAGTCAGCGAGTATCCAAAATACTTCAGCTAATGGTATCTCAATTATAAACGGAAAATCTCATTAAATGAGTACTTTCAAACAATTCTAGGAAAAAAAAATGCTCCCTAGAGCAACGCGAACTACTGAGTATAGAAAGAAAAAACAACAGGTAGGGAAAAAAAATACTTGACACCCATTTGGTAAGGAGATTGAGATTTTAAATGGGAAATTCTTAAAAATCGATTGACACTACATATCTACGATATTGGCATAATTTTAATTGCTTTAATAGTTTGTTTTCAGTTCTTTTCTTATCAATAGGTTTCTGAAAACACAATTTTTCCCAGTAAACAAAATTTGGCGACGATAATACTACAAGTGGCGTGATTTTTTTTTTTGTTTTTTAGAATGTACCTTTGTCTGTCGATCAATTGAGACGAATGTCTGCCTTCCAAGTTGTTGTTGAAAAAAAAAAAAAAATGATGGAAAGAAAATATAGATTTCAACTAAGATTTAACTCGATATGATTTAACCCATTGTAAATTAATTTTCAAGTAGAATTATTCCAAGTGTACAAGTGTCTTCGGCAATAATAGGTGCAAAATGATCATTTCCTTGAAGTATGATACTCTTGGCTGATATCTTGCTAGTAAAACATGTGATTTCCATTATTATAAATACCCATTTACCGTTAGCTTTAAAACAAGAAAATCGATAGCTATAACCTTCCTTTGCTAGTCTCAATCTCATTCATTGCTAGTCTCAGCCACTAGTTTCCAAGCCTCTGAAAGAGGTTTTATAGTTGTAGTGAAAGTCTGCTCAACCTCACTGGTTCGTAGAAACCTCTTCTTTGACATTCACAAACTCAATGAACTAGCTGCTATAACACCTAACACTTCAAATATGCTGTTGTGAGTGTAAACGAATTCAGACATGAAAGTTACACTCACATTCTGTTGTGCACTCACATTCTTTGTCAGCATTCTGTTGACAAACTTAAACTAACATTCTGAAAGTTACACTCACGAATTCTGAATTCAGACATGAAAGAACCTGCGTTAAAGATCAATTAAATAAAAAAAAGTCCAATGAAAATAAGGACCAACATTAAAACCTAGAACAAACAGAATTTATTCTGTATATGGAAGTAGCTGCCTCCTCCTCAACACCTCGTTCTTTACGCTAAAGTTTTACTCTTTGTCACAACTCTACTTTTTATGGAACTTGGTATTAACCAAGTGACATATAGCGATCGCAAATTCTGTCGGTCTGTCCCGGTTTTGCTACTTTAAGCACTTCCAGGTAAGCTAGGACGTTGAAATTTGGCAGGCGTATCAGGGACTGGACCAGATTAAATTAGAAATAGTCTTTTTCCCGATTTGACCATCTGGAAGGGGGGGGAGTGGGGGGCCGGTCAATTCGGAAAAAAATAGAAAAAATGAAGTATTTTTAACTTACTAACGGGTGATGGCCTCTTAATGAAATTTGATGTTTGGAAGCATATCGTGTCTCAGAGCTCTTATTTTAAATCCCGACCATATCCGGTGACATTGGAGGGAGTTGGAGGGGGGAACCGAAAATCTTGAAAACGCTTAGAGTGGAGGGATCGGGATGAAACTTGATGGTATAATTAAGCAGAAGTCCTAGATACGTTATTGACATAACCGTAACGGATCTGCTCTGTTTGGGGGAGTTGGGGGAGGGAGGGTTAATTCTGAAAAATTAGAAAAAATGAAGTATTTTTAACTTACAAAGGAGTTATCAGATCTTAATAAAATTTGAAGTTTGGAAGGATATCATGTCTCAAGAGCTCTTATTTTAAATCTGACCGGATCCGGTGAAGTGGAATTTGGGAGGGGGGCGGAACCTAAAATCTTTGAAAATGCTTAGAGTGGAGGGATCGGGATGAAACTTGGTGGGAAAAATAAGCCTAGATACGGGATAAGCCTAGATAAGCCTAGATCCTAGATACGGGATTGACATAACCGAAACGGATCTGCTCTCTCTGGCATAGTTGGAGGGGAGGGGAGTTAATTCTAAAAAATTAGAAAAAAGAGGTATTTTTAACGTACGAAAGAGTGATCGTATCTTAATGAAAATTTCATATTTAGAAGGACCTCGAAACTCAGATCTCTTATTTTAAATCTCTACCGGATCCAGTGTCATTAGGGGGGGGGGGTCCGGAAATCTTGTAAAATGCTTAAAGCGGAGAGATCAGGATGAAAGTTGGTGGAAAGAGAAAGCACAAGTCCAAGATAGATGACTGACATAACCGGACCGGATCCGCTCTCTTTGGTGGAGTTGGGGGGGGAAGTAATTTGGAAAAATTTGAGAAAATGAGGTATTTTTAACTTGCGAACGGGTGATCAGATCTTAATGAAATTTGATATCTAGAAGGATCTTGTGCTTTAGAACTCCCATTTTAAATCCCGACCAGATCCGGTGACATTGAAGGGAGTTGGAGGGGGAAACCGGAAATCTCGGAAAACGCTTATATATATCGTAGATGCGTGATTGACGTAACCGGACTGGATCTGCTCTCTTTGGGGGAGTTAAGTGGTGGGATCAGCGCTTTGGCGAGTTTGGTGCTTCTGGACGTGCTAGGACGCTGAAAATTGGTAGGCGTGTCAGGGAGCTGTACAAATAGACTTGATAATGTCGTTTTGCCTGATTCGACTATCTGGGGGGCTGAAGGAAGAGGAAAAATTAGAAAAATTGAGGTATTTTTAACTTACGAGTGGGTGATCGGATCTTAATGTTTTGATTTTTAGAAGGACCTCGTGACTCAGAGCTCTTATTTTAAATCCCGACCGGCATTAAGCCTCTGATTTTCCTTTTAAAGCAATCTATTGATTCTTAGAAATTTGATAGAGCTCATACCATATGAGCTCTTGGCTCTTCCAACCTTGTCACGAGTGCCATATGAGCTCTTAGCTCTTGTTAAAGTAATAAACAGTTCGTTTGATTTACTAACAGTTCGTTACCAAGAGCTGTTTATAAAATCGCTAACCGTACTAATCTTGGCTTTACTTGAGCGTTTTTCTTAAGCGATTTTTTTCCAATGTAATTTCAAGCTATAAAAGCCATTTACGTATATCTACACAAATGTACCTGGGCATAGTAGCTTTTGCGCTACAACATTAATTTTTGTTGAAGTTTAGATTTCGTTGAGTTAGCCTACTGCATACATTGTCATTGAATAAAAGGTCATTTAAAATATTTATTACACTTGTTGTAATTATTCTACAAGGTGAGTGAGAAAGTACGAGGAGTTTTTAAATGTGCACATCCCGCCTTTAATAAAACTGAAACATACTCTCAAATAAATTTCAGATGTGAACAATAAAAAATCCTCTCTGAGCAGGGGCGAATCTCCAGTATTTTTATTTGGGGGGGGGGGGGGGGCAAGAGGGGTCAATATCCAGATAGTCAAGGGACAGGGGTTATGTAATTTTTTCTCCTCATTATAGGGGGGCGACTGCCCCCCCCCCAAAAAAAAGATACCCTGTCTCTGAGGTACAGCCCCAATACTTCTTATTTTTATAAGATATATTTACAATCTCTTGTACCCTTTTCAATCTTCTACTGCGGTATAGCGACCTCTCCTCTGTTCTCCTTATTATTAATCGTTTGTTGTTGAAACTTACTCTTATATTACTCCTAATTCATTTGAATTTCGTTTTCTATTTTCTGGTTCAAATATAAATGAAAATACAAATACAGGAGGTGGGACGCTCTTCTCTAAACTTCTGCCCTGAATATTTAGTGGCGCAAATAATCTTGTCTAACGAGTGCTGCCTCTAGAAATAATTTTTTAACTTTCAGGACCCACAAATATTTTATAAATCATACTTGTATTCCTTATAATTTCTTAATTACTACGAGTCTCTGTAATCCAGTTTAATCTATAGAGCTTTTTACAACCATAATTGCATAACTTACAGCCCTTTTCCTAGGGGCTATGGAGGGCCATGTCATCACCAAAAGTATAGCTATTGGAGCTTTTAATTATGCTGAAAAAATGGCTATTTCAGAATTTTGACCGGACGCTCTTAGGGGAAGGGGGCCTTTTGGGGATGGAGGCTAGCTGCCTTCCAATCTTCTTGGTTAATTAAAAGGGGCACTAGCAATTTTAAGTTCTTTTCAAATGAGGCATTAAACATATTTTTATGATGTTACGGGCAACCCGCTAGCCCTGGTAAAAAAGAAAAAAAGAGACAAATCAGTGCTGCCCAAGTAATTCTCCTTGTTGTTCAAGGAGGGGGGGACTCTAATTTCCTGTACAAGGTTTTTCACCATACTAATTCCAATGTTGCAGTTTGTATCTTGCTCTGACACCATTTTCGAAGGGTTTTAGGCTCTTTTTCAAAATCACCATAAATTCGTTTTCGCAATAAACTTTTACTTTTCAGATTAACTGAAACAGTAGTTACCATTCCTGAATCAGTGTCGGAATGGATTTTTTTCCGCATCAGACAGTTTTTTCTAAAACGCGCTGTTTTAACTTTTGGTTACTAAGTAGTCTGGTTTGCTCTTCCGATGGTTGCAGATACTGCTGCAAGGCTCAAAACCATGATAGAAAAAACACCCGATACCAATATTTTCTATATCTTCACGCGCTATACCAATACGCCCGATACCTATACACATGATATCGATAAACCCGATACTGATACACCCGATACTGCGTACAGCCCTTTCCACAGGGACTATAAAGGGTCGTATTATCATCAAAACCATAATTATTGGATCTTTGAACTATGTTGAACAAAAAGGCTATATCAAAATTTTGATTGGACGACTCTGGGGGAAGGGGCCTTTGGGGAGGGAACTAGCTGCCCTCCAATCTTTTTCGGTCACTTAAAAAGGGCACTAGCAAATTTAATTTCCGTTCTAATGAGCCACTAAACACGTTATTTTGCTTGGTGTTCAAGGTGGAGGACTGTAAGCATTCTGTATGAGGTTTTTGACCATGCTAATTCTAATTACTCTATACACTTTTTATTTGGATCCGACGCCATTTTCGAGGGGTTTCAGGCTCTTTTTCATAATCAACATAAATGTGTTTTCGCAATAATCTATTACTTTTAAGATTAACCGAAACAATAGTTACCATTCCCGATTCAGTGTCAGATGGCAATTTTTTCTCGTGAAACATTTTTTTTTTCAAAACGTATTTTTCAACTTTGGTTACTATGGGCTGGGGTTCGCTCTTTACTAGGTGGCAGCTACTGCTACAGCCCTGACAAAATACATTTTAAACGTTTCCTCTTTTATAGCCTAACATTAATAGATCCAAAATTACTGATAATCACAAGAATGAATACCAATGTATATTTAACTGCTAATCTTCAGTCACTAGTTCTTTTAACTATCTTGGTTATTATGGTATTGTGACAAATAAGAACACACAGCAAAGTTCAAAGTGTTTTCAGTTAAGTGCAAGTAATATTTTGGTCTTTAGAAGGCCTAGGGGACGTTTGCCCTACTCCTATTTGTGGTAGTTCCTGTTCGTTTTAAGTTTGACTAGATTATTTATTGTAATTCCTATTTGTTTCGGATTTCATTTATTTACTGATAGTTATTTACGTTCTTTGTATGCTTGAATTATTATTTGACTAAATGTCTGCTCGTCTTTCTTTTTTTTTTCAATATGAAGTACTAGTATTAGGTAATGCACTCTTTCATTTGATGTTCGCTGATCAAAGTTTATGTTATTTGCACTTTTTGTTTATGTTATTGTACTGTGTTCATGGTTGTATATTTGGCTTAAAATACACTTATCGATCTATCTATCTGTCTATCTATAGCTTTATAATTTGCTTTAATTTCTTTTGTAGAAAAATATTTTTTCCAAATTTATACACATAAAAAGCCATTTAGACCTGCAACTCTTGTAACAAACAAAGACTTACTTACTTGACTTAATGCTCCTGCCGAAATGCTTCCGGCGTCGAGAGTGATGCTACATGGTGCCTCCATTTGGACCGGTCTCTTGCAAGAATGTGGGCATCCTCCTGAATATTTGCCATGACTAAGAAGGCGCCTGTCGTATCCTTCCATCTGATTGGGGGACGACCTCTTGGGCGTTTCCCGCCGTGCAGCACGGGATCAAAGTCATAAATCGTTCGTGCGGGAGTTTCGGGGGGCATGCAAAGGAGGTGTCCGTACCAGCGTAGTGTTCGTTGGGCGAGTTGGACTGAGAAGGGCGTTTGACCAGTTAACGCCAGGAGGTTCTCGTTGCTAACAAATCGTGCCAACGTAGCCCTTCAATGCGGCGAAGGTGTTTTGTTTGAGCTATATTTACGGTGCTAAGCACAGACCGAGTGGATTTCGGCTCCGTAAAGAAGCACGGATCCCACCGAAGCAGTGTATATGCGCATCTTGGTCCTACGGTTGATAGAAGGTTTCCTCCAAAGGGCACTTAGTCTTCCCACTACTGCTGAGGCTTTGGCAATTCGGTGCATTAGATCTTTGAGGATTGATCCGTCATTTGAGAGGATAGAGCCAAGGTAGGTAAATTCCTCAACAATTTCAGCTGGTTTGTCACCGACCGTTAGGACTGGCGGGGGACGCGGCGAATTACGGGGTTCAACAAACATCACTTTTGTCTTCTGACAATTAATCGACAGCCTATCTTTAAGGCTTCATCAGCAAGGATTTGTAGGGCTTCTGCGAGCTTCGACGGTGAATCGGAGACAAGAGCAAGGTCATCAGCATAGTCAGTGTCTTAAAATACTCTATCACCGTAATGCAACCCAAACTGGAGGCAATTTATGGTCCGAGTCATAATGTAGTCGATAACACAATTAAATAGTTCTGGGGCAGCAGCACAACCCTGACGGACTCCAGTATTGATTTCAAAAGATGAGCTGCGTCTGCCATTGACCTGCACGCAGCTCTCAGTCCCTTTGTGGAGCCGCTCGAAAAGGTTGTAGTACTTCCCTGGTAGTCCCGTTGTTTTCAATATGAGCCAGAGTGATTGCCGGTCGACAGTGTCGAAAGCAGCCTTGAAATCCACAAAGGCAACATATGCTTTTTGTTGAAATTCTCGAGTCTTTTCTATCAGCTGCCGCATTCTGAATATTTGCTCCACGGTGGACCTTCCTGGCATGAAACCAGCCTGTTGGATTCTTCGTTGGCTTCTGAGGAAAGTGGTACAGCGGTCCAGGAGGGTCATAACGAAGAACTTCCCAGGCACAGAGAGGAGTGTGATGCCACGATAGTTACAGCAGATTCTGTGACTGCCTTTCCGTTTCCAGAGAGGCAGGATGATGCCCGCTCGCCAGTCTTTTGGAATACATTCTGTACGAAATACTATGGAAAACAGTACTTGGAGCCAGAGAAGGGTCGCTGCCCCACCATATTTCAGCAGTTCTGCAGGAATACCACAGACTCCTGGGGATTGTTTTTTTTTCATCCGTTTCAGAGAATTCAAGATTTCTGTAGAGGTGAAGGGGTGGTGCACACTTTCACACGGGGCCTCAGGGGTGTTGGATGCAACTTGAAGAAGGTCAGGGTCGGGTTGGCTAACATAGTCTAGGGTTAGAAGTGAAGAGAAGTGATCCTTCCAGTCGGACAGTTGAGCGCTCTCGTCAGTGATAACATTTCCATCATTAGATATGATAGGGCCTAGAGAGGATGGCTTTCCATCTGTACAATCCCGAGGGTGTTTGTATAAGGCGCATGTGTCGCCCTTTCTGGCGGCCTCCTCGAGATCACCTGCCTTTTTTTCGGTGAACACCTTTCTGTCTCTGTGGAGGAATTTATTTCTTTGCCATTTCGACGTCTGTAGGTAACCATGTCCTTCGCTAGGCGTGCTTTGCGACGCTGTTCAATAATATCTAGAGTTTCCTGCGATATCCAGGACTTTTTTCTGGGTTTCAGACGACCAATAGTACTTTCGGCCGAAAGCAATAGGCCGTCCTTGAATAGCTGCCATGCTTCTTCAGATTCTGAAATTTGACCAAGACAGTCGAAACGGTTTGAGATGGAGACAGCATGGACCTGGCGCGTGTTGGAGTTTGTGAGATTGCTCAGGTCTAATTTGGGAGGACGGTGGTCCCTTTTATGGGCTTTCAGGCGTAGTCTAAGGTTAGAAACGACAAGCCTATGGTCGGTGTTTCCCGATTCTGCACTTCTGTAAGTTCGGCAATTAATTATAGAGGAACGCCAGCGTCGGGACACGATTATGTAGTCTAGCATCTTTCTTGTCCATCTGTCATTGCTATACCAGGTATATTTGTGAACTTCTTTCCTTTGAAAAAGGGTGTTCGTGATCACGACATCGTGCATGGTGCACAGCTGAAGGAGCCTAAGCCCATTGTCGTTCAAGCAGTCGGGTTTTACAGGTCCTAGAACACTGTTCCAAACACCGTCTGTATCTCTGACAGTGCCGTTGAAGTCGCCAAGAAGGTTTAAAACATCATGAGGGGATACTTTTGCTAGGATGCTAGACAGCTGGGTGTAAAAATGATCTTTCACCTCATCTGAGGCTTGGTTTGTTGGGGCGTAGCAGACAATGATAGTCCATTTTCCATGTTTGTGCTGGATTTGCGCTGTTAGTATCCTGTCTGAAATTTGCTCGTAAGAAAGGAGGCACCTCCTGGTCCGAGAGTCTAGCACAAGTGCGACTCCATTAGTTTTGGTTCTCTGGTCACCCGACCAGATTAGGTGATAGCCTTCACCGATGTCTTCAGAGTCGTTTCCTATAAGGCGAGCTTCAGTTACGCCTGCTACAGCCACGCCAAAACGCTTGAGTTCTAGCGCAAGCATTGACTTTGCTCCAGGGAAGTTAAGTGTCAGAACATTCCAGGTGACCAGACAATGAAATTTAATAATTAAAATATGCCACAGGGGGGGGGGGGGTCGAATTCAAAACTAGTGGCACTAATTCACGAAATTGTAAGATTTTTATCGGATTTTTTTATCGTAATACTACTACTACTACTGTTAACAACTCACTGCAGCCCCAAGAAGCCTGAGGCCATCACAGCTACGTACACTGGTCCTCCATCCCAATCTATTCAAAGCCTCTCTCTTAACACCTTCCCAGGAAGCTCCCATTTCCATTAAATATTTCTTTATGACATCCTCTCATCCCAACCACGGACGATCTGCTTCCCATTTAGCCCTAGACGGTCGGCAACCTGCCATCCTTCATCCGAAGAACGTGCCCTAGCTACATCTACCTTTCTTTAGTTATAGCCATAGAAAGTGGGATTGAACCACACTTTTCATAAAGCCTACTGTTTGAAATACGGTCAGTAAGCCAGGTGCCCAGCACAATCTGTAGGCAATCTCTCAAAAGAAGAAAAACTTTCCGAATAGTATGTACCCCCCCCCCCCCCAATTAGTGCCTCAATCCAAAACCTCTGCTGAACTGGGCATGCAAGCGTGACCAATGATCTGCAACAGCCCAACAATATATTTTCTAAAACAAATTAAAACTTTCGTAAAACTAAGGTGACCGCCGTAGCTCAATGGTCAGAGTTGCCTGATCTAACTTTTTTTCAATTCTTCAGGCATCTCCAGCCATTACGTATCTTCAGCCAAGCCCTTGGCATACAATTTGACTGCTGGTGACAACAAGCCTCGATTATGGGAGGCAGAAAAGATGAAAACCTGACCCAAAACTAACCCTAGTAATTAATGAGAATAATTATCTTTAACAACGGGTGGCTGAATGTTATTAACCTGTCCAAGTTGATAATGACAAAAGAATCATAATCCCTACTAAGGACAATTTGTGAAAAATTTTAACCTTTGAACTTGACCACCTTGTAGTGCCCACATTTTTCTTTTTAGTTAATTATAGATAATCTAGCATCATCTGAAAATAACTTTGGCTAGTTCAAAGTCTAGAAAACTGTTTGCCTTTAGGTTATAGCCCACGATGTGGGACAAATGATTATTACTTTTTTAGAAAACAAATGACTGATGTTCTTTCTTCCCCGCTATATTGTGTTTTCGCTAATTGGGACCCCTGCTCAAACTAACTATGAAATGAGTAAATATAATAATCAAATACTGTGTTTGAGCGAAGGGGGCAATTTTCTCGGCTCCTCAAAAACAAATATACGCTGCGTTTTTCTCTCTCTCTCTCTCTTTTGTGCCTGAGTTTCGAAAGCTTCTGCTACTTTTTTTTCTGCGCCCTTCCGGATAAACTAATCTTGTTTTCTGGTTCATTTCGAGATCCGGTTGAAAGAAATTTCTATTGGGCGACAATTTGGGTCCATAAGCCTTAACGAATGAGACTAATTAGTTGCATATTCTCCTAGTTTTGGCGAGCGGGTTCCTTGTTGCAAAGCAATAAATCTCGCTCCCCAGTGACCTTGGGTTATCACTCAGGGTATAGGGTCCTATTTGGATATTAAACTAATATCTCACTAAGTCAAGGATAGCCTACAGGGTCACCAATTAACGATAATTAAGGGGGAGTGTTTTTTCCTATTCTTTTTTAATGAAGATGCATAAAAGAAAATTTTCAAAATCCATCGGAAGATTGTTTTTTTTTCTGACGAAGATACAATAAAGGCATTTTTCAAAATATAGGGGAGGGGGATTTTTTTTCAAAATTCCTCCGCCCCTAAATGGTGTCCCCTGGTGGCCTAAATTAATCTAACTTTCAAACAGTTCGTGGTAACGAACTGTAAGTAGGAAACGACCTGGCTCAATAGTAACCAGAACTCTGAAAAACAGAAGTTTGATACCAATAAATACATCAAAAGAATTTGATTTTAATGCTGATTTTAAATATATAAGTTTCATCAAGTTTAATCTTACCATCAAAAGTTACGAGCCTGAGAAAATCTGCCTTCTTTTGAAAAAAGAGGGAAACACCCCCTATAAGTCATAGCATCTTAATGAAAATCACACTATCAGATTCAGCGTGTCAGAGAACCCTATTCCAGAGAACCCTCAAGCTCCCATCTTTAAAAATGTGGAATTTTGTATTTTTTGCCAGAAGAAGGACAACGGATGCGTGTTTATTCGTTTGTTTTTTTGTTTTGTTTTGTTTTTTCCTATGGGTGATCGTATCGACCCAGTGATCCTAGAATGTCGCGCGAGGGCAAATTCGAGTGGAAATCAAAATTCTAATGATCTTTTTAAGTGAAAAAAATTAAAGGGCAACTAGGCTCCCTCCCACATTCATTTTTCCCAAAATGACCGGATCAAAGTTTTAAGAGAGCCATCATAGTCGAAAAATCTAATATCTATGTCTTTGAGGACGATTTAATCCCTCACAGTCCTCGGGGGGGGGGCTGTAAGTTATGAGCTTTGCCCAATGTTTGCAGATAGTTTTGGACGCTGGGAAGTATACAAAAGTTTTCAAGGAGGAATTTTTATGATGGGGGATGGTCGGGGGTTAATTGGGAGGATTTTTACATGGAGAAATTGTTCATGGGGATAATTTCAATGAAGGGGGTGCTGGATTTTCCAGTATTATTTAAAAAAAAAAACAATGAGAAATTAATTAAAAAAAAACTAAGTTTTTTCAACTAAAAGTTAGGAATAACATTAAAACTTAAAACGAATAGAAATTATTACATATATGAGGGGGGTCGCCCCCTTCTCAATGCCTCACTCTTTACGATAAAGCATATTTAGTAATTTTAAAGGTTCTGTTTGTTGTAATTAAACGGCCTTTATGATTCAGGGGTCATTCTTAAAGAATTTGAACAAAATTTTGATTTTAGCATAAAGAGTCAGGTATTGAAGAGGGGATGCCCCTCATATACGTAATAATAATATACGAATATAGAATTTTGCTACGTAAGTCAATCCATAAGTTACGCATATTTATTACTAATAGAAACGTTCTTAAATAAAATTAAATTTCTAGTGGCCTTTTTAAGAACCGAAAAAATTGGACGGCAACTAGGCTCCCTCCCGCGCCGCTTTTTTCTCGAAATTGCCCGATCAAAATTTTGAGAAAGCCATTTAGCCAAAAGAGATAAAATTATATGCAAATTTCGTTTTAATTATTCAATGACGCTAAGCCAAAATCAAAACCTGCATTAATTCAAAGCGTTCAGAAATCAAATAAAAAAACATGTTTTTTAGTTGAAAGTAAGGAGCAAGATTAAAACTTAAAACAAACAGAAACTATTCTGTATATAAAAGTGGTTATCCCCTCCTAACGCCCCGCTCTTTAAGCTGAAGTTTGTCCCGCTTTCACAACTTTTTCTGAAACAAATCTGAAACAACTCTCACACCACCAAACACAATTTTAAACACAACATATTTTAAACACAATTTTATAATTGCAACATTGGAAAAACTAAACTTTTAAAATCTTGAATCTTGAACGGTCCGGATTTCCAGGAGTTAATGCCACTGTATATTAAACACTAAGTTCATTTTCATTAGTTTTCTTAATTCTTATAGTTGTAATAAAACGAAAATGACACAAAAAACTTTAGAAAGTTTACAGTTAAGAGGGGGACAGTAGCCAAACTCTTGTTTGTAATCTATCTCCGTTTAAGTATCTATTTTAATTTTTTATCTTTGTAGCACTTAATTACTCATCCGTACCAGTGCCTGTTACCTTTGTGTTTGATGTAACTATTTATCAAAATTTCTGCTTGTTTTGGGTTTCGAATATTCTTTGACAATAATTTGTGGTTGTTATTAGCTATTAATTATTAGTCTAGTTATTAGATTATTAGTAATTTCTGGTCACTGAGTCACTTAGTCTCTGGTCACCTAGTTGAAAGTAAGGAGCAAGATTAAAACTTAAAACAAACAGAAACTATTCTGTATATAAAAGTGGTTATCCCCTCCTAACGCCCCGCTCTTTAAGCTGAAGTTTGTCCCGCTTTCACAACTTTTTCAAATAATAAAAACTTTAGCGTAAAGAGCGGGGCATTGAGGAGGGGAAAGCCCCTTTTATATACGATATAATTTCTGTTCATTTTAAGTTTTAATGTCGTTCCTAAATTTCAGTTAAAAAACTTTTTTTTTCTTATTTAATCAAACAGTTCGTGGTAACGAACTGTAGTAAGGAGCGACCCAGCTCAATAGTAACCGAAACTCTAAAAAACGGAATTTTTATAAAAAAAAAAATAGCTACATCAAAAGAATCGCATTTTAATCCTGATTTTAAATATATAGTTTCATTAAGTTTAAACTTACCCATCAAAAGTTACGAGCCTGAGAAAATTTGCCTTATTTTACAAAATAGGGGAAAGACCCCTTAAAAGTCAAAGAAAATCACACAATCAGATTCAGCGTATCAGAGAACCCTCCTGTCGAAGTTTCAAGCTCCTATCTACAAAAATGTGGAATGTTGCATTTTTTGTAGGAGGGGGTACAAGTTATAAACTTTGACCAGTGTTCCCATATAGTAATGGTTATTGGGAAGTGTACATATGCTTTCAGGGGGATGTTTTTGGTTGGAGGAGGGTTTGAGGGAACGAGGTTACGCGGGGGGAACCTTCAATGGAGGAATTTGTCAAGGGTGAAAAAATTTCCTTGAAGAAAATTGCAGGATTTTTGCATTTTTTTTTAAAAGAACAATGAAAAATAGAATATGAAAAAGTTTTTTTTCAACTGAAAGTAAGGAGCAGCATTAAAACTTAAAATGAACAGAAATTATTATGCATATGAGGAGTTCACTTCCTCCTAATACCTCGCTCTTTACGCTAAAATAATTTTATTAATTTCAACTATTTATTCTACGGCCTTTGTGACTCAGCGGTCATTCTTAAGGAATTGGGGCAGAATTTAAGCTTTAGTGTAAAGACCGAGGTATTGACGAGGGGATGAACCCCCTCATATACATAATAAAAACATACGAATATAGAAGTTCGTTATGTAAGTTAATTCGTAAGTTACGTTTATTTTTACTAGTAAAAACGTTCGCAAAAAATTAAAAGTTCTAGTTGCCTTTTTAAATTACCAAAAAACTGGAGGGTAACTTGGCCTATTCCCCGCTCATTTTTTTCCCATAATCGTCCGATCAAAACTATGAGGAAGCCATTTAGCCAAAAAAAATGAATTAATATGCAAATTACGTTTTAATTATTCATACGCGGAGAGCCAAAATCAAAACATGTATTAATTCAAAAACGTTCAGAAATTAAATAAAAAAAAAACAAGTTTTTTTTAACTGAAAGTAAGGAGCAATATTAAAACTTAAAACGAACAGAAATACTCCGTATATGAAAGGGACTGTTCCCTCCCCAGCGCCCTGCTCTTTACGCTAAAGTTTTTTTTACTGTTTTAAAAAGTAGAGTTGAGAGCAAGAATCAAACTTTAGCATAAAGATCGGGGTGTTGAGGAGGGAACAGTCCCTTTCATATAAGGAGTAATTTCTGTTCGTTTGAAGTTTTAATATCGCTCCTTACTTTCAGTTAAAAAAAAACTTGTTTTTTATTTAATTATATCAAAAGACAAGACGTAATTTATAGACAGATTGCAAAACTATTGCCAAGCCTGTAAGAACAATTGTTATTTATTGTTGTTGTTGTTTTTTTTAAGCGGTAAGAAAGTACTAACTGACCGATTTTTTCTGCAGTCATCTTTAATCTAAAAAAAAATGTCCTAATCTGGTCTTTGGTCACAAGGTTGACAGCAAGATGTGTTACTAACTCTAAAAGCATTAAATATACGAAGAAGAGAACAAGGAGAAGCAGATGTTTCGGAATTTTCTCTTATTTTTTTAGGTTTCTTCGTACTAAAACTGATACAATAATGGACATAACAGGCTTTCTCACTTAAAATTGAAGATTAGGTGCCATTTCTGTTTTTCTTTTTTTTTCTTTTCTTTTTTTTCTTTATCCACGCTTCCATGGTTTTAATATAGGACAAAAATAAAAGGTAAAAAATACAGCATTAGACTTTAAAGTGCATATCAGCACTACTGATCTCAGTTTCATAAACGTCCAGTCAGGAAGTGTAATGGGGGGCCCGCCAGCCTGTAATTTCACGCACCCCTTCTGTTTACCTTCTCCAGATTCCTCTAGGAACCCATTTAAGGCTAGATTAACTCTTGCTGAGCTTGCAAAGTCACGCCATTGATCCTAGTTTCAAAGCAAATAACCAGCGACACCAGGACTCGAACCCCCGTCCTTAAGAACAAAAGATTACTGTGCTAACCACTCGTCTAGTAAATGCTATTAAAAATAGATTTGCTTTCAAAATAATAATTTTGAATCTCAAGGATAAACCGATTTTCCTGCAAAAATTTTCAGCACCCTTCAGGTATTACGGAAGTTTTATTATTTAAAGCGTTTTATTTATGAGTGGCCTGTTACTGAGAACCCCTTCTTAGCACAAAAAGCTTTTACAGCTTCAGACCATAATTAGAGAAATACATGATCTTTCCAGGAAGCTCGTTTTAGGGGGATAGGGGGTACTTCCACAGTCATGTTTCGCTATAATGAGCTACACTGCTAGAGAACTCTATTTTACAAGCAGTTGATTCTTGAGATTTTCTTCTATTTGAAATTGTTCATTAGGGCGTAAGTAACTGTTAAAAAAACATGTTATGTACAGACATGTTTTTTTTTTCAGCACTCTGGGGCAATTCCTTAAGATTGAAGTGGAGGGTAAAGGTGCAGATTGTTATCAATACTTCATACTCCATGTTAAAGCGATACATTGAAGAAAAAATCCTTTTTAGTACTTAATTAAATAAAAAAAACAAGTTTTTTTAAATGAAAGTAAGGAGCAATATTAAAACTTAAAACGAACAGAAATTACTCCGTATATGAAAGGGACTGTTCCCTCCCCAGCGCCCTGCTCCTTACGCTAAAGTTTTTTATTGTTTTAAAAAGTAGAGTTGCGAGAAAGAATCAAACTTTAGCGCAAGGAGCGGGGTGTCGAGGAGGAAAAGCCCCTTTCATATACGGAGTAATTTCTGTTCGTTTTAAGTTTTAATGTCGCTTTTTACTTTCATTTAAAAAAACTTGTTTTTTTTATTTAATTTCTGAAAGTTTTTGAATTAATGCATGTTTTGATTTTGGCTCTCCGCTTTCTCTTAGTTTTGATCAGACGATTTTGAGAAATAAGGGGTGGGGAAGGAGGTCTAGTTGCCCTCCAATTTTTCGGTTATTCAAAAAGGCAACTAGATCTTTTAATTTTTAACGAACGTTTTTATCAGTAAAAAAAACGTAACTTAAGAATTAACTTACGTAACAAACGTACATAACTTACGTTACGTTTTATTCCAATTCTTTAAGAATGACCTCTGAATCAGAAAGGCCGTAGAATAAATAGTTGAAATTATTAAAAAAAATTTTAGCATAAAGAGCGAAGTATTTATCTCCTCCTAAATACCTCGCTCTTTATGCTGAAGTATTTTTAGAACCCTTCATATGCGTAATAATCTCTGTTTGTTTTAAGTTTTAATGCTTCTCCTTACTTTCAATTGAAAAAACTTTTTCATGTTTATATTTTCATTGTTTTTTTTTTATAATAATGCTAGAAAGTCCTGCGCCCTTTTCATTGAATTTCTCTTCCCCCATGAAATACTCCTCCAAGGAAAGATCCTCCCACATAGCCCCCTCCCCTGAACCCCACACCCAAACCAAAAAAATCCCCCTGATAACGTCGGTACACTTCCCAGTAACCATTACTGTATGTAAACATTGGTCAAAGTTTGTAACTTGCAGCCCCTCCCCCAGGGACTGTGGGGGGTAAGTCATCCCCAAAGACATAGTTATTATGGTTTTCGACTATGCGGAACAAAATGGCTATCTCAAAATTTTGATCCGTTGACTTTGGGAAAAAATGAGCGTGGGAGGGGGCCTAGGTGCCCTCCAATTTTTTTGGTCACTTAAAAAGGGCACTAGAACTTTTCATTCCCGTTAGAATGAGCCCTCTTGCAACACTCTAGGACCACTTGGTCGATACGATGACCCCTGGAAAAAAAAAAATAAATAAAATAAAAAATAAACACGTACCCGTGATTTGTCTTCTGACAAAAAATACGAAATTCCACATTTTTGTAGATTGGACCTTGGAATTTTTTCTATAGGGTTCTCTGATACGCTGAATGCGATGGTGTAATTTTCGTTAAGATCCTATGACTTTTAGGGGTTGTTACCCCCTATTTTCCAAAATAAGGCAAATTTTCTCAGGCTCGTAACTTTTGATGACAAAGATTAAATTTGATGAAACTTATATATTTAAAATCAGCATAAAAATCCGATTCTTTTGATATATCTTTTAGTATCGAAATTCCGTTTTTTAGAGTTTCGTTTACTATTGAGCCGGGTCGCTCCTTACTACAGTTCGTCACCACGAACTGTTTGATTCTGAAAACCTTTTCCTTTTAGAAAACAATCCCAAGCACAAAATATTTTTTTTTTAATCAGATTTATTTTTTATTTTATTTTTATTTATTATTATTTTATTTTTTATTTTATTTATATTTATATTTTATTTTATTTATTTTTATTAATTTATTCATTTATTTTTTATCAAATATTTATTTAATTCTACACAATGTTGGCAGGGTCCTAATGACCAGATGTCGCACTTCCCTATGTGGCAATAGACTTCGATTAAGTTTAGTTTTAAATTCATATTAAAAGACCCCAAATCTAGGATATAGGGCTGCAAGAATCCAGATTCTAACACGAATCCATTTTCTAACACGGCTTGCTATTAGAATGCCAGAATATAGGCTAAAAAAAATCGTAATGAGGGGAACGGTAGGGTATTTGACCCCCTCCCCCCGTCACCGAATGTTTTTCTTAGTCATAAGACGTAATAAAAATGCATAAAAACACATCTTTGATGAGTTTTTGTAACCCCTGAAAAAAAACACCTCCCCTCTAAAGCAGAATCCTGGGTACGACACACTCAAAGAAAATTAAGTTTACTTGTAGCCAAAGCATAGCTTCCAAGCCTGGTAATTTTACAGTAGCGATGTCCCTTAGCGTAAGCTCTAGCTCTGAGGTCCTATTATCAAACAGTACGTGGTAACGAACTGTAAGTAAGGAACGACGCGGCTCAGGAGTATCCGAAACCCTAAAAAAACGCACCAATTAGGTATCAAAAGAATTAGCTTATTATGCTGATTCCAAATATATAAGTTTCATTAAGTTTAGTGCTACCCATCAAAGGCTACGAGCATGTCTTATTTCGTAAAAAGTCGAAGAATCTTAATGACAACCACACCATTAGATTCAGCTTATCAGAAAACCTTATTGTAGACATTTGTAGCTCCTATCAGCGAAAATATGGAATTTTGTAATTTTTGCTAAAATAAGATCACGGATGCGTGTTTATTTATTTGTTCTTTCATTTCCTTTTATTTTGGCTTTTCCCAAGAGTGATCGTATCAACTCAGTGGTCCTAGAATATTGCGAGAGGGCTCATTAAAACAGAAATTAAAAGTTCTAGCGCCCTTTAAAAGTGACCAAAAAGATTGGAGGGAAATCCCCCTCCCCACCCGTTTTTCTAAAACCGTCCGATCAAAATTTTGAGATAGCCATTTTGTTAACTAAAGTTTAAGGGCCTAATAACTATGCCTTTGAATATAAATAGACAACTCCAGAGCCCCACGGATAAGGCCCTTAAGTTATAAAAATTTTCCGTTGTTTACGCATAGTATTTGTAACTGGGAATTATGTATTCATTTCGGGGGGGGGGGAGCAAATTTCTCGCGGGGTTTTTCCAGGGGAAATTTTCATGAGAAGCGAAGTTTCCAAGATTTGAACTTTTCGGGGGGAATTTTACAGTGGAGGAATTTGCCATAACTCCTATACAAAATAATTTTTACATGTCTTGATTTCTCTTTTTCGTGTCAATTTTACACGTGGAGATCTTAAGGGTAATTGTCCAGGGTAAATTTTTTCTGGGATTATATTGTCTATAGGATATGTCCATGAGGAAGGGAATTTCTCAATGGAGGTACAGCCAGATTTTCTGGCATCATTTAAAAAACGATCAGAAATTAAATAAAAAAAAATATTTTTCAACTAAAGGCAAGGAGCAACATTAAAATGGACGGAAATTATTAGGTATATGAGTGGGGTTGCCCCCTCGTCAACATCTGAACAGAACAGAGAAATGAATCCTCAACTGAACAGAGGAATGATAGGCTTATTTCATATATATATATATATATATATATATATATATATATATATATATATATATATATATATATATATATATATATATATATATATATATATATATATATATATATATATATATATCTTATTTCAGTCCCGTAGACTAACTAACCTTAACAGATAAATTTATTATTTCATATATCCTACTCTTGACAACCCACATTCAAAACAAATCTTTGGAAAAGTTTTTGTTTTTCTTGATTGATGTTCTAGCCTAGCTAGAATTCCTAAGGATAAATACGGCTTGCATGCACTTTTTGATTTTTGAATATACTAATTGCAGAATATACTGAATATACTATACATACAATATAGATATACTAATATAAATGTACTAATATCAGAATATACTCAATGTACAGGAGTTTTGCAATAAGCTATGTTTTAGAGAGTCTGCATCTGAAAATGAGCCTGGAAAGATGTAATTTTTTCAATAACGATGTCTTTTAATGTACTCTTTAACCCTGAGGTCTCGATTATTACTGTTTTAAACCTATCGAATGAGCAACATGACTATTTCATCTTTTTTATGCAGCATAGGCAGGGCCGTATCCAGGGTTTTTTTTCAGGGGGGATAAAAGAATTTTATCCCCCCTGAAAAATTTTATCCCACCCTGAAAAAAATGCATCAAACATTTGTTTATATTCATTTTGTTACGTTTTCACAAGTCGAAAATATTTTGGGGGAGGGGGATCAAACCCCTAACGCCCCTAAATACGGCCTTCATCACAGGTTACTATTTTAGCTAAATCTACTCGCGCCATCAATCTGTTTGCAGCTGAGACTTTACGAAAATCTGGCTGATTGGATTGCTTTACTTTATTGAATTACAAACAGGGACGTCCATTCATGAAAAAATCAAGGAATGGGTAGAGTAAAATTGTGTTTTAAAAATCTAAGGGGTTAATTTGATTTTTTTTTTTTTAATAAAATTACCAAAGAAAGAGGTATTTTACAACAAAGTACCAAAAAAAAAACTTCCTCAGATTCTAGGGGGCAGTAGCCCCCCGAATGGACTCCCTCTTTTTGTATTTCTGGAATATGCAGCTTTACAACTTTCAAAATATGAAAGTTTATCCAATGAAAACTATTGAAATCACATATAGTGCAGAAGAGGAATTCTGTCTTCACTATCTTCCTCTGATCTCTATCAAAGTAGTTTTCCTTAAACACATGTGTTCGAAATTACTCCCAGTTTAAGCTAATTAGCTGCTAATCATAGATTCAAAGTATTATTAGCTTTCTAATTGTTACATGACACCATTTAATAATTAGGTTGGGTGACATTCATGCGTAGCAAATCTGGTCTGTGTTTAGTTGAAACGGAACTGATAATTGGTAGAGTTCTATTACGTCCTCTCCTAATTTTTTGTCTTGTGAGGTTTTAGAACAATATAGAAACATGTTGCGCACTTTAATTATAGAAAGTTTGACAAGTTGCGCAACCAGGAGGAGGTCACATTGGTGTAGATTCTCTTCTTGCAAGGAGGAGGATGAAACCATGGTTTTATCGTATACAGAAGAAAGCAAACTGTGAGTGGAGGCGTGCTCAAGGGTGAAATATGTCATTCCAAGAGGCACATCTATTGGATCTTTCAGCTATTTTGAACAAAATGGCTATCTCAAAATTTTGATCGGATGTCCTTGCAAAGGGTGGGGGCAAAAAGCGGCATGGGAACAGGTTGGTTACCCACCAGTCTCGTTGGTTACCCACCAGTCAATTTTCACTCTTAAAAAGGAAACTAGAGTTTTCAATTTTCAATAGAGTCAGTCCCCTTTGAGACTTCCACGATAGCTCCTTCCATATGAAGTGTTCTTGGGAAAAGGAAAAAAAAACATTTAAGCCTCATTGCTCTTTACATAAGCAGTGCTATTGCGATATCCATGATTATATAGGCTGGAAGGCTTAGATAGGCTGATTAGATCAGTTTTTCCTCCTAAGTTAATTTTTTACCTCAAAAGAATGGGGTCTGTCCCAAAGCATTCAGTCCAAGATTTGTCGACAAATCCTTTTAGATGAAGCAATTTATTATCACTATCAGAGGCAACACTCTAGTGTTGCCTATAATAAAGGCCTATATGGCTTCAAAGTGCTATTTATTATATATTTTTTTCAAAAGCCACTTTATACGGAAAGGGTTGTCATAGGAGCTTTGGAAGGGGCCAATTCGGTTGGAATTTGAAAGTTCTAGTGCTCTTTATAAGTGCAAAAAGTAAATCAGGGCGACCAGATCCCTTCCCAAGCTCTTTTTATCTGCCCTCTCCCAAACATATCCGATCAAAATTTTTAGACAGCCTTTTTGTTGTCAAAATAGAATGAGGGTCAAATAACTATGCCTCTGAGGATGACAGGATCATCCCGAGCCCATGGAGCAAGGGCTGTAAATTAGGCAAGTTGCCCAGGGGGATTTAAAGAGGTCAAGAGAGGGGCTTTTTTCCCTCCAATCACTTTTGAGCCTTAGGGAGGGGATGAAATTTGATCAGTGTTAATAGAGATCTAAAAACGTTGAAGGAGGGAAGTTGTACCCTCCCAATTGCTTTCAAAGCCTTCCCCCACAACCTCTCCTAGAAGTCTCAACTCATAACCCTTAGTCCCTACTGAAGTTTTGCCGATACGCCCTTGCCAGCATACACTTATTGTGTTTTATTTTGCTCAACATTCCCCTCGAAATTTTCTGACCGTTTTACAATAATACCCTAAGCTTTTTTAGAGACCAGATCGGACATGGCCTCTTTCCTAAAAAATAATCCTTATAAGTAAACATATAATTGCCTAATTACAACTTGCCTAATTACAACTTGCCTAATTACAACTAATTACAACTTGCCTAAGACGTTAGAAATGTCTTAGGAACGGCTGATGGCATTATGCTGAAATTTCCAGGGTATATTGAGGGTTGGGTGCTCAAAAGTGATTGGAGGGAAAAAACCCCTCTCTTGACCTCTTTAAATCCTCCTCAACGCTGATCCTTATTTTTGTACAGCCATTTTTTTTTCCAAAATGATCCGAAAGTCCAATAGCTCTGCCTCTGGGATTGACTTGACCCTCTCAGTTCTCAGGGCAAGGGCTGTACATTATATAATTCACCCCCTATTTGCAGACAAGAACTTACACAATTAGTGACCACAACTGCTATTACCACTTCTTGGGACTGTGATTGCGACTACTTGCGACTGCAACTACCTGTAAATGTGACTGCAACGGCTTGTGGTTATGGCTACGACTACTTACAAATTTTGAATGTGACTACTTCCCACTAGGAATACTTAAAACTGTGAATAATTGTGAATGAGACTATTTGCAACTGCAACTGTTATTACTTACGACTGCAGCTGCTTGTGACTAGTCGTGACTTCGACTACGTACTACTGCAGCTGTAAATAACACTACTGCTACATCAATTTCGATTGTGAATACGACTGATACCACTACTGCTACTGCTACTAGAACATCAACTAATACTGCTATTTAACTAAATCAAAAAAGTTTTAAGTGGATCCTGCTGTCGAAAGAGCTTATCTGCAATATTCTACGAATGACCAAGGTTAATAAGATGAAAATTGTAGGTAATATTGAGGGGGATGTTGAACTAAATGATAAGACTCTACTACCTGCTAGAGGTGCTCAAAGGATTTATCTATAGTTTGTAAGGAAGGACTAATGTTATTAAGCTGAAACTTTCAGAGAATACTGAGGAGGGTTTTGCACTTAATCTAAAGACATTATGTGCATCCAGGTTGTCAGAATGACATCTTTTACGCATCATACGTAGCAGAGGCTCACGTTAAAGTCACGAATAAATGAGTTTAAAGAGTCAAAAATAAAGAGAGCTTGGTGATTCTTCTAAATATATTTTACATTATATTTTATATTCTACATTACACATTTATTCTCTTATTTCATTTTTGTCTATAGGTTATCTTTTGTACCTTTTCCTCGGAGGACTCTTTTGTATACCTTATCTATAACTTGTTGTTGGTCCAGAGTCTTAGTTAAAAAGATGTTTCAAACCTTGATTTCAAATTGAACGAAACTTGTACAAATTTGTACTGAATGTAATCCGAAACAACCCTCAAACCACCAAACACAATTTTAGACACGAAATATTTTAAACACAATTTTATAATTGTAACATTTGAAAAACTAAACTTTTAAAATCTTGAATCTTGAATGGTCCAGATTTCCAGGAGTTAATGTCACTGTATATTAAACATTCATTTCATTTTCACTAGTTTTCTTAATTCTTATAATTGTAATAAAACGCAAATGACATAAAAACTTTATAAAGTTTACGGTTAGGAGGGGTACAGTAGCCAAAGAAAACTAAGTTTGTAGTAATTTCTCTCCGTTTAAGTATTTACTTTAATTTTTTTATCTTTGTGGCACTTAATTATTCATCCGTACAAGTATCTGTTACCTTTGTGTTTAATGTGACTATTTATTAAAATTTCTGCTTGTTTTGGGTGATTTCTGACAGCAATTATTCTCTTACAGTAATTTCTGCTGGTTATTAGCTATTAATTATTAGTCTAGTCACTTAGTTATTAGTAATTTCTGGTGGTTGAAATTTTGTAGGACTTTATTTTTGATAGTCTGAAGTTTTGGTAAGGTTCTTTACTTTTCTTTGCAAACTTCTTTTTCGGAGTGTTTTTTTTTCAAATGAATTTGTAAAAACAATTAATGCTGAACATGTCTAAATAACTTATTAATATATTAAGTTGTTACGAAAATACTAATTTTTGGCATTGATGTTACATTTAGCATCTATACTAATAAGTCAAATTGGGAACGAAAAAATAGAAGAAAAATCTAAATAAAAATAGCAAATTATCAGTACTATTTGGAAAAAATAATTATTGTTTAATATAAATAAATTAGAGCTTATTGGCCTAAACCATAGTCGGCAGTCGACAAGCAGCTAATTTGTCATCCTATTGCTATTACAACTAATTAATAATTACGTATATTACTAATTGAGTGTTGGTAATTGAGTTTTGGTAAGCACAAATTTGAGTACAGAGAAAACTAAAAGCAGAGAGGCTAAAGCATAAATAAATGCATCGGTGTATATTGTCGACAAACTCTACAAGATACATTTATAAATTAAATTAGTATATAATGACTCCTCCTTTAATCAGATAGGCACACTTGCTTACTTACTATATATATCCATGTATATAAAAAAGTATATTTCCCAAGGATTGGACAAAATATAAAAAAACTTCGTTTTTAGGGATTTCTTCTCAAAAATTATTGACTTTTGCTTTCAGAAAAGATCAACCAAAATGACATCCAGAGATCTAAGATTAAATATTCACCAAAGTAAAATACCACAGGTAGTTAAGACAGAATAAAAAAAAATTGACCGTCTATGGCCATATTTGCCGCAAAAGCTGCCGCACCTTGAGGGACAAGGCAAAGATAAAAAGAGAGATAATGTACTATTTTTCATTGTCAAAAGCAGTGTTCGATTGTTTGTTTTTTGTTTGTCTTCTTTCCAGATAAAAAAAAGTTTTATTTTTGGTTTGTTTTTGGTATATTTTCGCGTTATTACTTCTTAAGTATGTATCAGAAAGCGAAGCCAAATGACCCTGCCTTTTTTGCCCGTTGTTGTATTTGGTTTTTAATAGTAAGTTAAATTTGGTTAATTTTAAATCAATGGAAAGAACGTCAACCTGATTGATACTATTGTATGAAATCATTAGCCAATAACAAGAAAGAAAAACCTGATTGGCTCTTTTTCAGGAAATTCTAAACAAGCAAAAAGACCAGATAGTTTTATAGTCCCAGTATTTTTTATTTTATTTTTTTTACTAGGAAACACTATTTTTCTCTTTTAACAATTTGAATCGGTGTCCAAACGCTTCTTTTTTCTCCACCACTGTTGCAAATAAATAAATTGAAAATAAATTGAATAATTAAATAAATAAAATAAATTGAATAACTAAAAATAAAATAAATTAAATAAATCAATTGAAAGATTATTGTGAGTATGAACGCTGGACGGGACGTAGGAGGGTGGTGATAGCCCCAACGGAAAAAATGACATTAGAAGAACCAAAAATTAGGAAATATTCCCCTTAAAATACTGATAAGAAAAAGCTTCTGATAACCCTTATTCCCCCTTCTGGTAAATTCCCCAGTCACTCATGACTGTCTGGGGTACTAGATAAAAACTGCTGACTTATATAGGTCTAAATTCTAATTAGAAAATTATTCACTCTGGAAGTATTGAGAGGAGCCAAAGGCACATTACGACTCTCTCGAGAGCAATAAAAAGTCTGGGTGGTCTTAAAAAGGCTCCAGTAACCATAGACTAGTATTTCCACAGCATAAGGAAAAAAAAATAAGAACTTAGAAGTAATGAGACCACAAACAGTATACCGTAAGGATATATGGCGTAAGAACAGTTATATATCTATATATATAAAAATAAGTTGTCTGTGGATCTGTGGATCTGTGGATCGTGGATCAGGTGACGTCACCTGAAAAAACTGGATCAGGTGACGTCAAAACTGAAAAAACTAAAAAAAGGCAAAAACTACAAAAAAAACTAAAAACTAATAAAAAAAATAAAAAAGCTAAAAAACTAAAAAAACTAAAAAAAGGCAAAAACTACAAAAAAACTAAAAACTAATAAAAAAGCTAAAAAACTAAAAAAACTAAAAAAAAGGCAAAAACTACAAAAAAAACTAAAAACTAATAAAAAAAATAAAAAAGCTAAAAAACTAAAAAAACTAAAAAAATTAAAAAAAGGTAAAAAAACTAAAAAAACTAACTACAAAAAAAACTAAAAACTAATAAAAAAAAATAAAAAAGCTAAAAAACTAAAAAAACTAAAAAAAGGCAAAAACTACAAAAAAACTAAAAACTAATAAAAAAGCTAAAAAACTAAAAAAACTAAAAAAAGGCAAAAACTACAAAAAAAACTAAAAACTAATAAAAAAAATAAAAAAGCTAAAAAACTAAAAAAACTAAAAAAACTAAAAAAAGGTAAAAAACTAAAAAAACTAAAAACCAAAAAAAACTAAAAAAAAGGAAAAAACTGAAAAATAAGCTAAAATAAAGGTAAAAACCAATAAAAAACTAAAAAAAAACTGAAAAAACTAAAAAAAGGCAAAAACTACAAAAAAAACTAAAAACTAATAAAAAAAGTAAAAAAGCTAAAAAACTAAAAAAACTAAAAAAACTAAAAAAAGGTAAAAAACTAAAAAAAAATAAAAAATAAAAAAAAAATAAAAAAAGGAAAAAACTGAAAAATAAGCTAAAATAAAGGTAAAAACCAATAAAATACTAAAAAGAAAAAAAGGAAAAAACTAAAAAAAATTTTCATCTAAAAAACTAAAAAAAACTAAAAAAGGTAAAAACTAAAAGAACTAAAAAAGAAAAAAATAAATGACGACACTCAAAGAGAAAGCGACCAGGACAAAAGGAATGTTCGATTAGCAATCAACAAAGCACCGGGACACAGGGAGTATAAATGACGACCAGGACATAAGTGAAAAAAAAAACTAACAAAACTAAAAAGAAGGTAAAAACTACAAAAAAAACTAAAAAGAAAAAAAAACTAAAAACTAATAAAAAAACTAAAAAATCTAAAAATCTAAATAAACTAAAAAAGAAAAAAAAAGGAAAAAAATAAAGGAGAAAAACAAAACTAAAAAACGAATGTATATACAGACCGGGACACCGGGATACAAATGACGACCGGGACACAGGGAATATAAATGACGACCGGGACACAGGGACACAACTACAACGGGGACACCGGGGGAAACAGGGGGATATAAATGACGACCGGGACACCGGGACAGGGAATGGTCGATTAGCAATCACCATCAACAAAGCTCAAGGGCAATCATTAGAATCATGAGGTATAGATCTGAATACAGATTGTTTTCCCATGGACCATTATATGTTGCATGTTCAAGAGTCGGTAAACCTGACAATCTATTTGGATCAGGTGACGTCACCTGAAAAAACTGGATCAGGTGACGTCAAAACTGAAAAAACTAAAAAAAGGCAAAAACTACAAAAAAACTAAAAACTAATAAAAAAAATAAAAAAGCTAAAAAACTAAAAAAACTAAAAAAAGGCAAAAACTACAAAAAAAACTAAAAACTAATAAAAAAGCTAAAAAACTAAAAAAACTAAAAAAAGGCAAAAACTACAAAAAAACTAAAAACTAATAAGAAAATAAAAAAGCTAAAAAACTAAAAAAACTAAAAAAACTAAAAAAAGGTAAAAAACTAAAAAAACTAACTACAAAAAAAACTAAAAACTAATAAAAAAAATAAAAAAGCTAAAAAACTAAAAAAACTAAAAAAAGGCAAAAACTACAAAAAAAACTAAAAACTAATAAAAAAGCTAAAAAACTAAAAAAACTAAAAAAAGGCAAAGACTAAAAAAAAACTAAAAACTAATAAAAAAAATAAAAAAGCTAAAAAACTAAAAAAACTAAAAAAACTAAAAAAAGGTAAAAAACTAAAAAAACTAAAAACTAAAAAAACTAAAAAAAAGGAAAAAACTGAAAAATAAGGTAAAATAAAGGTAAAAACCAATAAAAAACTAAAAAAAAAACTGAAAAAACTAAAAAAAGGCAAAAACTACAAAAAAAACTAAAAACTAATAAAAAAAGTAAAAAAGCTAAAAAACTAAAAAAACTAAAAAAACTAAAAAAAGGTAAAAAACTAAAAAAAATAAAAAATAAAAAAAAACTAAAAAAAAGGAAAAAACTGAAAAATAAGCTAAAATAAAGGTAAAAACCAATAAAAAACTAAAAAGAAAAAAAGGAAAAAACTAAAAAAAATTTTCATCTAAAAAACTAAAAACAACTAAAAAAGGTAAAAACTAAAAGAACTAAAAAAGAAAAAAATAAATGACGACACTCAAAGAGAAAGCGACCAGGACAAAAGGAATGTTCGATTAGCAATCAACAAAGCACCGGGACACAGGGAGTATAAATGACGACCAGGACATAAGTAAAAAAAAAAACTAACAAAACTAAAAAGAAGGTAAAAACTACAAAAAAACTAAAAAGAAAAAAAAACTAAAAACTAATAAAAAAACTAAAAAATCTAAAAATCTAAATAAACTAAAAAAGAAAAAAAAAAGGAAAAAAATAAAGGAGAAAAACAAAACTAAAAAACGAATGTATATACAGACCGGGACACCGGGATACAAATGACGACCGGGACACAGGGAATATAAATGACGACCGGGACACAGGGACACAACTACAACGGGGACACCGGGGGAAACAGGGGGATATAAATGACGACCGGGACACCGGGACAGGGAATGGTCGATTAGCAATCACCATCAACAAAGCTCAAGGGCAATCATTAGAATCATGAGGTATAGATCTGAATACAGATTGTTTTCCCATGGACCATTATATGTTGCATGTTCAAGAGTCGGTAAACCTGACAATCTATTTGGATCAGGTGACGTCACCTGAAAAAACTGGATCAGGTGACGTCAAAACTGAAAAAACTAAAAAAAGGCAAAAACTACAAAAAAACTAAAAACTAATAAAAAAAATAAAAAAGCTAAAAAACTAAAAAAACTAAAAAAAGGCAAAAACTACAAAAAAAACTAAAAACTAATAAAAAAGCTAAAAAACTAAAAAAACTAAAAAAAGGCAAAAACTACAAAAAAAACTAAAAACTAATAAAAAAAATAAAAAAGCTAAAAAACTAAAAAAACGAAAAAAACTAAAAAAAGGTAAAAAACTAAAAAAACTAACTACAAAAAAAACTAAAAACTAATAAAAAAAATAAAAAAGCTAAAAAACTAAAAAAAATAAAAAAAGGCAAAAACTACAAAAAAAACTAAAAACTAATAAAAAAGCTAAAAAACTAAAAAAACTAAAAAAAGGCAAAAACTACAAAAAAAAACTAAAAACTAATAAAAAAAATAAAAAAGCTAAAAAACTAAAAAAACTAAAAAAAACTAAAAAAAGGTAAAAAACTAAAAAATACTAAAAACTAAAAAAAACTAAAAAAAAGGAAAAAACTGAAAAATAAGCTAAAATAAAGGTAAAAACCAATAAAAAACTAAAAAAAAACTGAAAAAACTAAAAAAAGGCAAAAACTACAAAAAAACTAAAAACTAATAAAAAAAGTAAAAAAGCTAAAAAACTAAAAAAACTAAAAAACTAAAAAAAGGTAAAAAACTAAAAAAAATAAAAAATAAAAAAAAAACTAAAAAAAAGGAAAAAACTGAAAAATAAGCTAAAATAAAGGTAAAAACCAATAAAAAACTAAAAAGAAAAAAAGGAAAAACACTAAAAAAAATTTTCATCTAAAAAACTAAAAACAACTAAAAAAGGTAAAAACTAAAAGAACTAAAAAAGAAAAAAATAAATGACGACACTCAAAGAGAAAGCGACCAGGACAAAAGGAATGTTCGATTAGCAATCAACAAAGCACCGGGACACAGGGAGTATAAATGACGACCAGGACATAAGTAAAAAAAAAAACTAACAAAACTAAAAAGAAGGTAAAAACTACAAAAAACTAAAAAGAAAAAAAAACTAAAAACTAATAAAAAAACTAAAAAATCTAAAAATCTAAATAAACTAAAAAAGAAAAAAAAAGGAAAAAAATAAAGGAGAAAAACAAAACTAAAAAACGAATGTATATACAGACCGGGACACCGGGATACAAATGACGACCGGGACACAGGGAATATAAATGACGACCGGGACACAGGGACACAACTACAACGGGGACACCGGGGGAAACAGGGGGATATAAATGACGACCGGGACACCGGGGCAGGGAATGGTCGATTAGCAATCACCATCAACAAAGCTCAAGGGCAATCATTAGAATCATGAGGTATAGATCTGAATACAGATTGTTTTCCCATGGACCATTATATGTTGCATGTTCAAGAGTCGGTAAACCTGACAATCTATTTGGATCAGGTGACGTCACCTGAAAAAACTGGATCAGGTGACGTCAAAACTGAAAAAACTAAAAAAAGGCAAAAACTACAAAAAAACTAAAAACTAATAAAAAAAATAAAAAAGCTAAAAAACTAAAAAAACTAAAAAAAGGCAAAAACTACAAAAAAACTAAAAACTAATAAAAAAGCTAAAAAACTAAAAAAACTAAAAAAAAGGCAAAAACTACAAAAAAAACTAAAAACTAATAAAAAAATAAAAAAGCTAAAAAACTAAAAAAACTAAAAAAACTAAAAAAAGGTAAAAAACTAAAAAAACTAACTACAAAAAAAACTAAAAACTAATAAAAAAAATAAAAAAGCTAAAAAACTAAAAAAACTAAAAAAAGGCAAAAACTACAAAAAAAACTAAAAACTAATAAAAAAGCTAAAAAACTAAAAAAACTAAAAAAAGGCAAAGACTACAAAAAAAACTAAAAACTAATAAAAAAAATAAAAAGCTAAAAAACTAAAAAAACTAAAAAAACTAAAAAAAGGTAAAAAACTAAAAAAACTAAAAACTAAAAAAAACTAAAAAAGGAAAAAACTGAAAAATAAGCTAAAATAAAGGTAAAAACCAATAAAAAACTAAAAAAAAACTGAAAAAACTAAAAAAAGGCAAAAACTACAAAAAAACAACTAAAAACTAATAAAAAAAGTAAAAAAGCTAAAAAACTAAAAAAACTAAAAAAACTAAAAAAATGTAAAAAACTAAAAAAAATAAAAAATAAAAAAAAAATAAAAAAAAGGAAAAAACTGAAAAATAAGCTAAAATAAAGGTAAAAACCAATAAAAAACTAAAAAGAAAAAAGGAAAAAACTAAAAAAAATTTTCATCTAAAAAACTAAAAACAACTAAAAAAGGTAAAAACTAAAAGAACTAAAAAAGAAAAAAATAAATGACGACACTCAAAGAGAAAGCGACCAGGACAAAAGGAATGTTCGATTAGCAATCAACAAAGCACCGGGACACAGGGAGTATAAATGACGACCAGGACATAAGTAAAAAAAAAAACTAACAAAACTAAAAAGAAGGTAAAAACTACAAAAAAACTAAAAAGAAAAAAAACTAAAAACTAATAAAAAAACTAAAAAATCTAAAAATCTAAATAAACTAAAAAAGAAAAAAAAAAGGAAAAAAATAAAGGAGAAAAACAAAACTAAAAAACGAATGTATATACAGACCGGGACACCGGGATACAAATGACGACCGGGACACAGGGAATATAAATGACGACCGGGACACAGGGACACAACTACAACGGGGACACCGGGGGAAACAGGGGGATATAAATGACGACCGGGACACCGGGGCAGGGAATGGTCGATTAGCAATCACCATCAACAAAGCTCAAGGGCAATCATTAGAATCATGAGGTATAGATCTGAATACAGATTGTTTTCCCATGGACCATTATATGTTGCATGTTCAAGAGTCGGTAAACCTGACAATCTATTTATATGCAAAGACAATGGGACAGCAAAGAATGTTGTATATTCGCAAGTTTTACGTAGTTAAAACCATATATGTATATATATATATATATATATATATATATATATATATATATATATATATATATATATATATATATATATATATATATATATATATATATATATATCTATATTCACAGGTGGGACATAGGGACACAACTACAATGGCGCGTAACTATTATGGCGCGTAACGACTTACGCGCGCGGGGGGGCTTGGGGGGGCGCGAAGCGCCCCCGCCAACTAGGTGTTGGGGTGGCGCGAAGCGCCACCCCAACAGCTAGTATATATATATATATATATATATATATATATATATATATATATATATATATATATATATATATATATATATATATATATATATATATATATATATATATATATATATATATATATATATATATATATATATATAATTTTTCTTGAAATTGGCTTATTCCCATTTTTCCAGTACAAAAAAGTGACCTACATAGGTGATAACCTTGTGAAATTTTCTTTTTCCCTCCCAGTGCCCTTAATGTTTCTCATTAATCGTTTGCTGACTGAAATCAGAATCGCATAAACACAACACTTAGAACAGTGGCAATGAGGTGGCAATCAGATGTCCTAACTGAAAAAAGTAGATGGCTTTTTTGTGAACCCGCACTTAGTTAATCAGGGACTGGGTTAATCAAATTTGTGTGCAGCAATTGTTGAATGAAACGAGACTATATGAAGAGAGTGATCATTTGGAGTTTATATGTTTAGGTAAATATTTCAAACCAACATGTATTATTTTGGACTGGATTCTAAGTAAATTAAGCTCAGTTTTCATTTAGAGAAACCAATTAATGAATTGGTTTCTCTAAAAAGATTTTTTCTCTAAAAAAGATTTTTTTTTGATTTTTAATGAAAATACAAAAAATTCAATTCTCAAATTCAAGGGGTGGGAGTATTTTGTTGTTTATTAGCAATTTTTTAAAGTGAAAATACCAAAAAGATTTTTTAAATCTCGTCGATGTGATATAATTATATAGATTTATATTTTGCAATACAATACAGCGCTTGAATCTATTTCACGTTGTTTAGTGAAAGAAATTAAAACAATCTCTTTCTTTCCACAGGACAAAGCTTAGTCCCCTGGTGCTGTAAGTGTAAGTAAGAAATCAAACAGTTCGTGGTAACGAACTGTAGTAAGGAGCCACCCGGCTCGATAGTAACCAAAACTCTAAAAAATGGAATTTTGATATCAATAGCTACATCAAAAGAATCGCATTTTAATGTTGATTTTAAATATATAAGTTTAGTCACGTTTAGTCTTACCCATCAAAAGTTAAGAGCCTGAGAAAATTTGCCTTATTTTAGAAAATAGGGGGAAAACAACCCCTAAAAGTCATAGAATCTTATCGAAAATCACATCATCAGATTCAGCGTATCAGATAACCCTATTGTAGAAGTTTCAAGCTCATATCTACAAAAATGTGGAATTTTGTATTTTTGCCAGAAGGCAGATCACGGATGCGTGTTTATTTGTTTGTTTTTTGTTTTTTTCCCCAGGGGTGATCGTATCGACCCAGTGGTCCTAGAATCTTGCGAGAGGGCTCATTCTAACGGAAATTAAAATTTCTAGTGCCCTTTTTAAGTGACAAAAAATTGAAGGGCACTTAGGCCCCCTCCCACACTAATTATATTCTCAAAGTCACCAAATCAAAATTCTTAGATAGCCATTTTATTCAGCGTAGTCAAAAAAACCTTATAACAATGTCTTTAGGGACGACTTATTCCCCCATAGTCCCCGTGGGAGGGGCCACAAGTTACAAGCTTTGACCAGTGCTTATATATAGTAATGGTTATTCGGAAGTGGACAGACGTTGTTGGGGGATTTTTAGGTTGTGGGGGGGGGGGGTTAATAAGAGGGGATATGTTGGGGGAACTTTCTGTCGAGGAATTTGTCATTCGGAAAGAAAATTTTCACAAAGGGAGCGCAGGATTTTCAAGTAATATTTAAAAAAAAAACAATGAAAAAATAAATATGAAAAAGTTTTTTCAACTGAAAGTAAGTAGAAGCATTAAAACTAAAAACGAACAGAAATTATTACGCATATGATGGGCTCACCTCCTCCTAATAGCTTGCTCTTTACGCTAAAGTATTTTAATTAATTTCAACTCTTTATTCTACGGCTTTTGTGATTCAGGGGTCATTCTTAAGGAATTGGGACAAAATTTAATCTTTAGGGTAAAGAGCGAGGTACTGACGAGGGGGTGAATCCCTTCATATACGTAATAAAAATATGAGAATACAGAAGTTCGTTACGTGAGCTAATTTGTAAGTTACGTATATCTTTTACTAATAAAAACATTCGTAAAAAATTAAAAGTTCTAGTTATCTTTTTAAGTAACCAACAAATTGGAGGGCAACTATGTCTCCTCGCCTGCTCCTTTTTTTCTCCAAATCATTCGATCAAAAGTATGAGAAAGCCATTTAGCCAAAGAAAATAAATATGCAAATTTCATTTTAATTATTCATCTGCGGAGAGCCAAAATCAAAACATGCATTGATTCAAAAACGTTCAGAAATTAAATAAAAAAAACAAGTTTTTTTAACGGAAAGTAAGGAGCGACATTAATACTTAAAACGAACAGAAATTACTTCGTATATGAAAGGGGCTGCTTCCTCATCAACGCTCCGCTCTTTACGCTAAAGTTTTTTACTGTTTTAAAAAGTAGAGTTAAGAGAAAGTGTCAAACTTTAGCGTAAAGAGCGGGGCGTTGATCAGGAAGCAGCCCCTTTCATATACATAGTAATTTCTGTTCGTTTTAATTTTTAATGTCGCTCCTTACTTTCCGTTAAAAAACTTTTTTTTTATTTAATTGCATAAACATATGGGTGATAACAATGAGAGTATACAATCCTAGGATTTCAACAACATAAGGACAAAAAACGATAAAAGATTTAAAGTAAGTCAGAGCATAAAATACTCTGTGTATATACTCCGGGTACAAAATATAGACTATATAACTATATAAATAAAATATAAACTATATAAATAAATATATAGAAATAACTAACTAATATAGTTAGTTATATTAACTAAGTTAGTTATATTAGTTAGTTATATTTATTTATAGTTGGTTATATTAGTTATATTAACTAACTAAATAGTTAGCTAGTTAGTTATGGTTAGTTAATTTAGTTTCGGCGATCTAATGATTTCTTTCATTACAGCCGTAGAAAAGGGAAAATCTTTTTTTTTTTTTTTTTTTTTTTTTTTTTTTTTTTTTTTTTTTTTTTTTTTTTTTTTTTACAGATTATAGTGTGATACACGGTAAGTCAAATAAATACTGAAGATTGTCCTTAGATTGTTCCTCCGGAAAACATTTAGCAAAACTTCCCCAGCCTTTCAGACCCCATATTTTAGATTAAAACTTGACCACTTTAGCTACTGTCTAACAGAGTTAGCACTAATTTGAAACCAATTAGATTTTAAGCAAATTCTTGCGTCTTTTCTTGATTTCTTCATTTTTCTAATATTTTTTTTTGACAACCGAATCATCTGCATGATAAGAATCTGAGAAATGTTTACTTTTCAATTTAATTCCATGTTCTACCAAAGCCGTTGCGACGCTTCTTAGGGAACAGTTCATTAGAGTTACCCATCTAGACGCAGATGGGACACGAATCATTCTCAACCTCTTTTTCAACGTCAAACCAGCTACTAACTCTAATTACTACCTTTACCAGAGCAATCTTGTTCTTGTACATGGCACTAATCACATTAATGTGCTTCTTCCATACAATACTAAGATAGAACCTTCGGTAAGGTTTTTCTGTCGGATGAGTCAAAGGCCAGTTCATTTTTTTATTACAGGCTTCACTGCTCTATCGCAAGTTATGATATGCCGTTAGTCCTGGTAATTACTTTACTTTTTAATTTCGAGGTATTTATCATACGTGCTCTTGGAGGATATAAGGATTTTCTGGATTACCTATACTGAGAAGTCATTTCATGTGGTGACGGATGGTTGGATCCGTTTTCGTTTTTCCGGTGATCGGTTTCCGGTGATCCGGTTTTCGAATTACATTAGAATGACCCCCCTTCGAACTTTGTACGACCAATCCTTCCATATGAAGTGCGTCTGGGAAAAAAATAAATGATAAATGAGTAAATAATAAAATATTGAAGCCTTATTGCCTTTACTATAGGCAACGGTATAATATTGCCTGTGAAAGCCAAATAATAAGGCATTTCATAAACTTTGTGAAATAATTACACTGAAAGTATCGCGAATGGCTCCCATTTAATACAGCCCTTTTTAACCTCAACCCTCCTTAAAACCTAATTTAACTCGACTCCTCTTCAACTCATTTCCATTTAACTCAATACTCGTTTGATTCAGCACAACCCCACTCAACTCGATCCTCGTAAAACTCATTACCCATATAACTCAACCCTCATTTGATTCTACCCCCGTGCAGTTCAATCCGCATTTAACTCAACCCCAATGCAACTTAATCAACCTTTGACTTAACCCGAATTCAATTAACCCCCTTTCAATAGGTTAAGTTAAGCATTTGAATGGGGGTAATTTTTGGTTTGGGGTTGAATTGTTGACCCCATGCAAAGGAAAAAAATGATAATTAACAAATGGATCAACTAGATTTCTTATTTTGTATCTCCCTAAATATCATGACCGCTTCTATAACAAGGCGCCTCCCCCCGTCGTGGTCCCGGATATAGCCCAGGGATATAAAAAAGCTAAAAATAAAACAATGACAATATTACTTTATAATTGCATGTTTATATTAATCAGGTTAGCATTTTACCTCTTATAGTTATTTACATTTTCAAATAATTATATATGGGACCATAAGGGGGGGGTCGGTATATTGTCTGAGATGTAACCATCATATTTGGAAATAGCATAAACTAAGGAATCTAATGATACTTTTATTAGCATGTTCCTCTTAGATGTCGTTTATCACAGCAAATTTATCAAATGTGGTTGAGAGCAGTTTGGAGGTTCAAACCCCCAATGAATCCATCATTTGAATTGCCGGCTCCTATACCACAAACCTTTGACCTAAATATTCAGGTCAGGATCATTTGAAAAACTTGGATTTTTTAGTTTCGACAAATAAGTTCACACACAGTTAAGATACATCTGGTTTATTAAAAATATTTGATCATTTAAGAAACTTGTGTTTTAGTTTTGACAAATAAGAACACACATGGTTAAGATACATGTGATTTCTAAAATAAAGATTTGAGTATTTATGAAACCTGGGTTTCAGTTTTGACAAATAGCAGCACACTGGTAAGGTACATCTGATTTATTAAATATATTTGATCATTTAAGAAATTAGGGTTTTAATTTCGACAAATAACCTCGCACACGGTTAAGATACATGAGATTAAAAAAAAATATTTGATAATTTAAGAAACGTTTGTTTTAGTTTTCATAAAAAAGGAATGTGCACGGTAGAAATAATCTGAATTTATTAAAAATATTTGATCATTAAAGAAACTTGGGTTTTAGTTTTTACAACTAAGAACATATACGGTTAAAATATAATAATTTATCAAAGAAAATATTTGATCATTTAAGAAACTTGGGATTTAGTTTTGACAAATAAGAACACATACTGTTAAGATACACCTGATTCATTAAATATATTTGATCATTTGAGAAACTTGGGTTTTAGTTTCGACAAATAAGATCAAATGCGGTTAAGATACATCTGATTTATAAAATATATTTGATCATTTCATAAACTAGGGTTTTAGTTTTTAGGAAAAGGAGTGCATACGGTGAAAACACATCTGATTTATTAAAAATATTTGATCATTTAAGAAACTTGGGTTTTAATTTTGACAAATATGAACACACATGGTTTAGATACATCTGATTTATTGAAAATATTTGATCTTTTAAGAAATTTATTTTTTAGTTCTTTACAAATGAGATAACACACTGTGAAGATACATCTTGTTTATTAAATATATTTGATCATTTAGATACTCGGGTTTTAGTTTTCATAAAAAGGAATGCATACGGTTAAAATACATCTGGTTTATTAGAAATATATGATCATTGAAAGAACTTGGGCTTTAGTTTTGACAAATAAGAACACACATGGTTAAGATACACCTAATTTATTAAACATGTTTAACCGTCTTAGAAACTTGGGTTTTCCGTTTGACAAATAAGAACATACATAGTTAAGACACATGTGATTTATTAAAAATATTTGATCATTTAAGAAAATTGGATTTTAATTTTGACTGATAAGATATACGATTAAGATACATCTGATTTATTAAAAATATTTGACCGTTTATGGAACTTGGGTATTAGTTTTGACAAAAAAAGAGCGCACATGGTTAAAGTACATTCGATTTTATTGATAATATTTGAGCACTTAAGAAACTTAGGCTTTCGCTTCTATAAAAAGGAATACACATGTATCATAGCTTTAAATATATATGACTTTATTAATTTCGACCCTATGCATACCCCAATACTAATCAATACTTGTCAAAAAAATTCGAAGTCTAAGAAAAAAAGTTGAAAATATTTCCAAGTGCAACAAAAATTTTAAGTAAGAAAAAAGTGTTACTACAAATATTATTTTCCTAATAGTAAATCACAACTAACATTTCTATTTTTTCTTTATTTCGTATTTCCGAAATATCACAAGTGAATTGTCTTAGGTATATTTAATGCCATTTTAAGACAAGAAAAAAAAATAAAAAATAAAAAAACAAGTACAAAAAAGGTGGATGCCAAAAGTTGGGGGAGGGGACATCGGGGCCCTTTGATGGTTGGGTTATGGATAACCAAGGACTATCGTATCATTGCTTAAAATATATACGACTTCATTACTTTCAACTTTATGCATAACCCAATGCCGAACAATATTTTCAAAAGACAAATATGTATTTGTATAATTGTCATGACTTTATTATAATTACTGGACATTGATTTTATTTGGTGAAGATCGAATATTTGCTAATCATGTCCTGACAGGATTATGCAGGTCATTCACCCAAATCGTTACAGAGAAAGTAACCGACTATGCAAATTTTATGCTAATACGGTTTTGCGAATGATGTATTCCTATGATGTATTCCTGGCCTGAATATGTATGTCGTTATTTTATGGTATTGTAACTTGCAATAATTATTTTTTGTGTTTCAGTTTTCCTAAAAGTCAAGGTTAAAACACAAATAGTTTATTTGCTTCTATTTCTGTTGTTTTGACCTAATGGTTGTGCGGGTTCGGCTGCTATCGTTGAGAATAAAATGCACCACTAAAAAATTTTTACTTTTTCTATTTTTCTTGTTCTCTTTTCTTTTTTCTTCTTTTCTTCTTTTCTTGTTCTTTTTTCAATTACACCGTGGGCGCCATGTATTTTTGTATGACTTGGGCTACAAATAAATTACTATTATCATTATTGAATCATCTGAAACGTGCCTCCAGTGTTATATTGTGTAGCTACTTTTGCAAAAACAAGTCAGAGAATAAAATTTTGCTCTTTTTTTTATTTCGTTGCTCTTTTTTTATTTCTTTATAAAGAGGTTTGCTCTTTTTTTATTTCGTTGATGTTCCTTTCTGTTTCTAAAGAAACACGTTTTAAGTAAAACACGCGTAAAGGGCATTTGAAAAACAGCTTAAATATCACATACCCTACGCTTAATTTCGACTAATTGCCTTTGCATGTAGATGGGAAAAATTATATTAGTTTTATCATGCGAAACTAAACTTGTACGGCCCGTGAATGAGCGTCGGTCATAGGATTGAAAACTTTCAAGAACTCACAAATAATTAATTTAAAATTTTTTTTGCAACCAGAAAAAATAATTATAAAACTCAACCAAAGAACAAAAAACTGAATGGTATTAAGCACTTTTAACCAAGTCAAAGATAAAACCGAAGAGAAAATGTTTTACTTAACCCTTTTAACACTTATTACCCTTTTCCTTTAAACTTACCGTTAGATTAAAAAGAATTTTACCAAAGGGAAGAGGATATTCAATAAACAAATAGACACACATTTCTCAGTTCGTTGTTGTTTGCTTTCATTTGTGTTAAAAAGAAAACTTGGAGATTAAACTGTTTTCAGCAAAAATGTAAATACCTTTTAATCAGTAGGCAGGAATTTTACAGAAAAAAAGCTTTTGAATCATCTCATGAGCTATCCTCTTTCATAACAACATTTTGGTATGGTTGCAAAGAAATGAAACAACCATTTAGCAGATGCAAACGATTAAGTATATCACGTTCAAATCCAGCAACAAATTAGATTTCTGTACAAATTACTAGCTTTCCCTTCGGCTTCTACTAAGCACTTCATTTATTTAATAAGAGTTTGAATCCTATTACAATATCACGACTACGGTAGTTGACTGTAATTTATTGGACATTCAAAGAAAATCGTCTATAATCACTATAAGGAGAAAGTCGTTAATGATTTTAGTAGAATATCATTACAAGAGTCACATGATTAAAAGAAGTATATTACTCAGTTTTAACCCTCATTTTGAATGCTTGCACCCACAGTAGGGAGGGCATTGATCTTTAAGGATACCTACATCGTGCAATCATATCCCATCTTTGGAGTCGAGGATCAGGTGACTCTTCTGGTGAGAAAATAACACATCACAACATATGCTCCGATGTAGAATAGCCATGCATCTCCATTGTACTTTTCTTTTTCTTTTTTTTTGAGTTCATCATAAAAAATGGATGCCTAAAAAAATTCGAGCGGGGGTTCATTTGATCTTAATATCCAATTCCTAATGTAATTGACGCGTGGCAGAACTGAGCGAAGGAGATCTGCCTAACCCTTCAGTGTCTGATCCTAACCCTGGACAATTATTTGACCTCAAAATGGTAGGCTAATAAAATATCAATATATTTCTATTAAACAAATGTTTTAAGATTCAAATTCCCCACACCCTTGTCTACAAAAATGGATCCAATCAAAATTTTGAGGTAGCCCTTTTGTACAAAATAGTCCAAAGATCAGATAGCTGTTTTTGGAGTTGACTAGCTCCCCCCCCCCTAGCCCAAGATCCAAGGGCTGTATGTTACGCAAGTTGACCATTATTTACAAATAAGATTTTTTATTGGAAAAGAGGGCAGGTTTGATCCTGGGTCTCAAAAAAAGCTTAGGGTATTGAAGTAAACTTTAAGGAAATGTTGAATGAGAAAACACTATGGGAACACATAATACACTGTGTGTTTGCTGGTTGTAAAAAGGAAATATCAGGAATATCAAAGGAACAGCTAGAGCTATATTTCCTCGTAGCCCCATGGTCATCCACTCAAAATTTTGAATTGGCCATTTTCCTTGAAATAGTCAAGAGTTGTAATAGATATGTCTTCAGTGATGAAATAGCCCCCCAGAGCTCCGGGGGCATGAGCCGCAAGTTTTTAAATCGCCAGGTGGTTACAAATAGGCAGAGGCACCATTTGGACCAAATCTTGGGGTGGGCATGGACTCCATCTGCCCCCCCCCCCCCGATTCACTTTGTGTCGCGTAAGAAAAATTCGGCTTTTGGCAGCACATTGATCGAATATTCTAAGTAAAAATGCATTTTCAGCACCCGTGTGTTGCTTGGAAATGTACTGTGACCAAATGTGGAACTCAGCCACACTGACCTCTAAGATTAATTATAAAAACGAAGAATACAATCAACGAGGTTAAGCGATTAAACTGAAAGTGGAAAATTCAACCAGACTACAGGCTGGCATTCCTCAGCGAGAAACTTTCTTATTTAAGTAAACAATACGTCGGTGAGAGTAACCTTCATTGTTATGCTGAGGGTAGTAACCAAAATCTCAGTGTCCCTTCAGCAGAAATCTTCCAAATCAAATATATTTACAAAAAGGAAAAACATAACAAGAAAAAAAATATAACAACATTCAAGGTAACAAGGGGAAACGCCGAGCTTTCATCTTTGCAAAATCGTCAACAAGCTGGTTGTAGTCCAAATTTTTTACTAAATCCTTCTCTGCAAATATCAAAAGAAGGTGACTGAGACGATCATCTCCTGTTGTAGACCGCAGGTAGTTTTTCACTATTTCTAGGCTAGAAAACAAACGCTCATTGCTCGCTGTTGTCTCAGGAAGTGTGGCAGCAATACGAAGTACTTTAATTACTTCTGAATAAGCCATTGGTAATGCCTGGAGATGGTCGACAATGTCTAGGAAGTTTTCCGGCTTTTCCTCCTCATTGAGCAAGAAACGCTAGGCAATACCAGCTTGAGATTCGAGAAGAATGCTGTCGATATCCAGCTCGCCGTAAAGAGAAGAGAAAAGCTTGAGTAGCTCTGTGTCCATAAACTTGGCTGAGCTTGAATTGAAGGCTTCGAGTGTACTCAGCACTGGCAAGTTATTTGTGAACCTTCTGTCAAATTCGGCTCGTAGACGGTCAAAAGTTTTGAAGTATTCTTGCTTCATTTCATCCGCCAAAGTAGTAGTCCAATTTCCAAATTCGGTAAAATTCTTTCCTAGCGTCAAAGTTGTCACAAATTGTTTCTGATGCTTGGTGATCTTTTGAATTCTTCAAGGTCGTCCTTTCTGACCAACAGAGGAGGGTCTAGTCGCGGGTCCATTCACAGCAGGTACTTCAATTTCGAGTTCTGTTGCAAACTCTTTAGCCATCTTGAAAAGCGATACAAATGAAGCATCTGAGCGCAGGTCGGTGAGTTTGCTTCTTGTTGCCTGAATCAGGGTGCGCGATCGAGAAATAACCAAGTCGACGGTGACGACATGGAGTTGCTGAGACAGCGATTTCGTCGCTCGCATAATTACTTCTATGTAGTGCAATTGGAAGATAACAAGGAACGGTTCCATCATGATAGGCCAGAAACTGACCTATTATCAACTTAGAGGAATTACTGCAAATATTCAGAATTTATAATATTAGTATAATCATCTAGGAAACGGGCATTTGACAGATCTTGAGAATCAGATTATGTATCTAACCTGCTTTCAAAGTTTGTAATAATTAATAGCGAATAGTGTTATTATTATGACCGGCGAAGGACCCTTTTTGGTGGAAGCTTGGGCCCCCTGGAAAATCTGGGGTGGGCGTTTGCCCCCCCCCCCCTGCCCCCCAAATTGCGCATCTGCAAATAGGTTTATGTACTCTCAATTTGCTCTATATTCCGGTGACTGGGCCAATAAGGCTATACGTTTGTTGTTATGGGAGGGTATATAGTTTGAAACTTACAGCTGTCAGTATTTTGGCCAGGTGGAGTTTAATATACCCAAAAACAATTGTCTGGGGGCACGGGTCCCCCGAAATCGGATCCAGAAAAGAAGTGAAAAGTTTCCTCCCGGTAAGCTCGAAACTTACATACTTAAGTCTTTAGAATAAGAGGACCCCGATGAATAGGGGAAAATGGATAAACAAACATTGAATTCCCTCAAAATGTTGGCCCAAGAAGGGTCAAAGAACATTTTTCTGATTAGTTTGAAGATTAAAACGATCAATGTCTGGGCTAAGGGGACCACATACCTTTGTTTATAGGAAGTGTTAGAAAGCCTCGAAATGGGTAAAAAAATGTGTCATCTCTGATCTGTTTGAAAACTGCAGCATTAATTCCCCGGGTCATAAGAAAAATAATATAAAATACATAAGAATTAGTTGTTGGCATGATCCCCTCTTTAGGAGCCCAGCTAGCCAAGTGACTAGAACGCTAGACTTGCAAGCTTGTGTTCCTAAGGGTAAACCTTCGAGTCCTGGTGTCCCTGATTATTTTGTTTGCACCGGGGGTCAGTGATGTGACTATTTAATCTCAGTCAGAGTCGAGCCAGCTCTACTTGGGTACCTGGAGAAATCTGTGGAAATGTAAAAGGAATGGTGTGTGAAAGCAGAGGATGGATGATCCCAGCCCCCATTGCAATTCGGGGGTAAAGGGCTATGAAATAGAGATCAGCACCATCAATTTGGACTACACCGTCTTGTACTGCGTTTTATACCTGTTCACCTTTATATCCTCTTGAGGAAAACAGGGCTAAAAGCTTTCTCATAAGCCCAAACCTTATATTCTAAGCCCATAGGACACAAGGGCCCCAGTGTACGAGAAAAAAAACAGTTCCCCTATGAACAGGACACAAGGAGTAAAAAAATATTTTAATCTTAATGGCTTAAATATTACACCAGTAGGCTGAAAGGCGTCCCCCCCAAACAGTTGATAATAAAACTATTTTCTTCAATTAGCTTCAAACTTGGTTGCTTATTTATTTACTCCTCGGTTTAAACAGACTCCAATTCACACACAAAAATAGCCACAAAATAATGGTTCATGCGTTAGCTCGGCCAGAAAAGGGTTGACAATTTTATTTCCCGAGCAGATTGAAAGCTAAAACTGCAAGTCCCCCATCATCCCAAGGTTAAGCGACCCGTAATGTACAAAAAATAGTTTTTTACTGCTTAATAAAGTAGAATTGAGAGAAAGAGTCAAACTTTAGCGTAAAGAGCGGGGCGTTGAGAAGGGAACAGCCCCTTTCATACACGGAGTAATTTCTGTTCGTCTTAAGTTTTAATATCGCTCCTTACTTTAAGTTAAAAAAACTAGTTTTTTTTTATATTTAATACCTGATAAGTTACATGTGGACAAAGCTAAAAGCACCTTGACAAAAATAAATCGTTTTGAAAAAAAGAGGCTGTATCGCTTCTCGACGTATGAGAATATGTTCATTACTTTTCCATATCTCTTATATTTTTCTATTCCAAAAGGTTGTATCTCAAATTTTCGCGCTTCAGATATAATTGCCAAAACCATTTGCTAAGCTGCCCTCAAGGGAAGAATCAGCTGGACAGAGTATGTCCATCCAATTCAATCACACATTTATCCTCCTGATCTACCTGGCCTTGCTCATCCTCTCTTTGAGAACAGCTTAACAACGGATTTTGACAACAACTGATTTTTAACCGTTTTTGATAATTATTATTTTTTTTAATCATAATATTTTGATGATTTTCATAATTATTCATTTTTTGTTATTAAGATTTTCGAGGATTATGGAGTGTGATAATGTGATACACTACAAATAAATATAACGACAACCATATATAAATCGAGAATAGTGCATGAATATATTTTTTTTTCAATCTGTCCTGCCTGTGGCCTACCCTTTTTGAGTGAAGGAACCAGCAGAAATCCATCCCAAATTATTTTTTTAATTGAATAAATTTGAAAATGGTGTGTGATATTTTGGATTGGGTAGCACATTAAAGACTGCTTAAATTAGGATATTCACTGATTTCTATTCAAACACAGTCAGACATCTTAAAGGCATAGGGGGTTGATCCCAGAAGGCATGCTATTTAAATGAATTTTAAAACGGTGTGTGATTTTTTAGGACAGGGCAACACATTAAAGTTGGACATCTGTTGAATTGGGATATTCACTGATATTCTATTCAAACACAGTCAGACCCCCTGAAGCCAAGGGGGTTGATTTTAGAGTTCATAATAATAGCATCCATAATGCTGATGACATGGGCATGCGATAAAACACGGGGAAGGTTTTATTCAAATTCCACGAGCGTAGATTAACGCTTGGCCTGTTGTGAATTCCAACATTCCTTTGCTATCAAAATAAAATTGTTTCATGTCTGTACCTTAAGAAGCATGAATATCATTTTCATATCTTCTACGCCGTCAAGATAAATTGTTAAATGTGATGGAATTTTAAATAATAAAAAACAAATAAAGGTTCTATTTGGACTGTCCAATCAACTTTGGTCAAATTGCATGTCGTCCTAGTTAAGGATCAAATAAAAAAAAGGATTTTCAGCTTATAACGAGCAAAATTAAAACTTAAACAAACAGAAGTAATTGCACATATGAGGGTCACTTCAGATTCTTCAACCCTCGCTCTTTACGCTAAAATCTTAAAGTTCTTAGAATACAAATTAAAAGGCCCTTTTGTTTGAAAAATATTTCGTAAAGAATCGTGACAAAAAGTCAAACTTAAGCGTAAAGAGGGAGGATGGAAGAAGAGGCAGTCCCCCTCATAGACGGAAGCTTTCAAGCTCCAATATTTATTAGTTTTACGAAAAAATGCTTTAAATCCTTATTTTTATTGTTAAATCATTAAGAAAACAGTTGAAATTAGAACATTGTGCAACCAAACAAGTTATTAGCGGATTACATCTGCTAATATGTAGTGTAGTTTTGCTTGTAGTTGTGAAGCGTGTAGTTGTGGTTGTAGATGTATATGTAGTGTAGTTGTAGTTATGCTCAATTTTAATATCTCCATTATTGGTCTTATTCTATATAGTCACTAGTGACTATTTATGTACATTAGGGGATATAATGTGGCTTGGGTATTATCGATTATATGTATGGCAATTTCTAGTTATTGCATACTGATGTAGATACGAATTACATATTAATATCAGTGAAACATAACTTGATGAATTAGCGCTACAGGACTATCCTCAATGAAATAAGACTTCCACCTTGTTGCAAACCTTATTCACTTATTTCACCTTATTGGAAGATTATGGCGCATTTTTGGCCCAAATTGGCTAGTGTTCACTATTTCGGTTTGTCACGCCATAATCAGGGACTTGTGTACGGGTGGCGGGCTTTAGGGACTCCCTCCCGAATTCCTAAGAACTCCTGTGAAAGTTTTATCCAAATTATGGAATATTTTCATCTCCCCTCCTCGAAAAATTCAGTAAACATTCCTTGCTGTAATCCAAACCTCTGTTCTACTCCATAAGATGGGCCTATTTGCTCTACATGCCTACTTCATAAGCTTGGCCTGCCATATGCTGATATATATATATATATATATATATATATATATATATATATATATATATATATATATATATATATATATATATATATATATATATATATATATATATATATATATATATATATATATATATATATATATATATATATATATATATATGTAAAATGGCATTCAATGTTAATGCTATGAAGAAAAAGCTGAGAAATACTATGTCTTTTTTTATGTTTTATATTTTGTCTAATTTTTAACGCAGCTACGTTTTTCATGACAATTTTTGGCAAGTTTTTTATCCAGCCAGATTCCTGCAGATCTGCTTCGTCTTTCTTTTATAAATATTTCTGCAAGACGCCAAAATGGAGAAGAAACTTTTTATCTTTAGGCACTATTCTGTTTCCAAAGCTTATGATAAGATGGAAGATGTTTTGATTAAATTTTGTAAGCAATCTGACAAAATTGCTATTTTCTCTTTGATCTGTACTATGCCAAAATGAAGCAATTTGTTTGTATGATTTCTTTCGAAATAGTAAATATTATTATTTACTTATATCATATATTTCATTTTATTTAAATATTTATTACTGTAAAATAATAAGATAAAATAAATTATTCATTTTCCATTGATTATTTATTGTATTTTTACTTTAAGTATTTCTTTTATCACCATTTATGAAATAAAGAAACCTTAACGTTTTAGGATCGATTTGAAATTTTGTGATTATGCATCTGTGTTTGACTGTTTAACCTCACTCTCTTTATTAAATTAAAAAACAAGTTTTTTCAACTGAAAGTAAGGAGCGATATTAAAACTTAAAGCGAATAGAAATTATTTCGTAAATGATAGGGGCTGTCCCCTCCTCAACACCTCGCTCTTTACGCTAAATTTTGACTATTTGTCATAACTCTTCTTTTTAAAACAATACAAGCTTTAAACAATGGGTGAATTTCATAACTTAAAGGCCTTTCCCCACGGACTGTGGGGGTCATTTTAAACCTAAAGACGTAATTATTTGATCTTTCAACTATACTGAACAAAATGACCATCTCAAAATTTTGATCAAATAATTTTTGGGGAAAAATGGGCGTGAGAGGGGACCCAGTTGCCCTACAATCTTTTTGATCATTTAAAAAGGGCACTAGAATTCTTAATTTCCGTTCGAAGGAGCCCTATCCCGATATTTTAGGACCACTAGGTTGATACGATCACCCCCGGGAAATAAAACGCATCCGTGACTTTTCTTCTGGCAAAAAATACAAATTCCACATCTTCACAGATAGGAGTTTGAAGCCTCTATAGCCTACTAGGGTACTCTGATACGCTCAATTTGATGGTGTGATTTTCGTTAAGATTCTATGACTTTTAAGGGATGTTTTCCCCTTTTTTTTTAAAAATAAGGAAATAGTTCTCAGGCTCGTAGCCTTTGGTGGATAAGAAACTTATATATTTGAAATCAGAATAAAAATCCGATTCATTTGATATATCTATTGGTATCAAAATTCCGTTTTTTAGAGTCTCGGTTGCTATTGATCCGGGTCGCTCCTTACTTACAGTTCCTTACCATGAACTGCTTGATTCCTCTGACGCACATTATTGGCATCTAGGGAAGGAAGAATCCCTATAATCTGTGACCTGTGAGCAAAATTTTCCTTTTCCATATGAAACCAAAACCATGGATATGTTTTGCCATTTAGCGTAAAAATTTTCTGCTATTTTCGAAGGTCTTTATGACGGCTTTTAAGGTGGTGAATCCGAATTTAAGGTGGTGGAACACTCTTCTTACGGCTGTTATGAAAACAGATCCAATCATTTTCGTATTTTTGGGCTAAAAAAATGATTAAAAAAGTATGACTCTAAAAAAATAAAATGACGATAAAACCAATACTCTTAGAAACTTAAAGGTGACTCTTTGATTCAAAGTAACATTCTCGTCAACCTGTTCATCATTCTCGCATCTTTAGACCTTTGAGACAATTCTCAAAAGATGGCAGCGGAGCCTAAGAAACTCGACTTTCTAAAATAAACGGTAAACAGGTAAAATAAAAAGGTAAACAAATGTACGCATTCTCCGCAGTTTTATCCCTTATTTTCCTCGGAGATCGAATTGACCCTACGGGTGAAATTATCTCATTACTATTAAATTGTTGACACTATCATCAGGGCTGTATCTAGGACTTTTTTCGGAGGGGGGTGTAAAAAGGATTTTTTTAGAGGGGGATTACAAAAAACACTTCAAAAGAAGCAGGAATTTTTTATATTCATTTTGTTACGTTTTTACGAGTCGGACAAACATTCGGGGGAGGGAGTTCAGACCCCCTACCCCATAAATTGTCGAAGACAAAATTAAGCTAATGCAATTCATTAACTGGAGTATGGAGCTCTGGGAAAGGAGCGGTCAAAGTCTCTTATCACGTTATTTACAGAATGGGTTTTCGAGCTGTAGGGCGATTTTGCTCTCAGGTTACGAGTTATTTATTTTCTAAAATATAATTTTAAGTGCCCTTTAAGAAAAGTACAATTTTAGAGATAAATTTTAACCCTAGGATTGTCCACAACTTAAGCCACATTTCAATCTAAATTTAAGATTCTTCAAGAATGTTTTATTTTATGATAGGTTTTATTGGTCGCATACGAAAATTAATTTAGTCTGGCTTTAGATATTTTCGACTTATCCTTTTACGGTACTTTTCTGTTAAACGAAACACATTCAAGAATTACACTGTGAAAGGTCTGACAAAAACTCGAAATCGGTTATGATTTGCTTATTTTGGGTGAGAAAAACTACGATCTACCTGTATTTTAATTAAATATTTAATATATAGGGGTGGTTAGGGGTTAGGTATTTAATATAGTGCGTTCTGAACGGCCTGCTTACCATAGTTCTTTGTTGTAGTTTCCATAATTTTGTTTTTAAAGTTTTACACTAAAATCATATTTTAATATATTTCATTAGGATTAACCTAGCTTAACTTCTTGGGTGTCTTTCGTTTAACAGACAGGGACACTTTTTTGTTAATCAATCATCGTTTATAAATAGTTCTTTTGCTTTGTCGCTATGCTAAAATTCCACAAAAAATAATAATGTAAGTAGTAATACTTTTTTTTTCAAATATACAAAAAAAATTGAATTTACGATGACATTACTGGTTTACTACTAATACGCCTGTTGGCACGACTAACCACACCTATGCAGCAGGAGAGGCTACACAGGGGAGGCCGTTTAGCCTGGGAGGCTCAACACAGCAATATTTTGCTCTATTATGTTAAATTTATCGTTTTCTTGAAAGCAGTTTCTTGCCTGGCAGCGCTGCATTGCCCAATATAAATTTACGTTAATCACGCATGAACGTTATACTGTATATCCTTCTAAAACACAAATTGAATAACCAAATTATTGGCTACCCGTCCTAAGGCTTACCAAGTACCTTATTAAAGCCAATTATGGTGAACAATCTTTTAGAAGTCACGCAATGAAAAATCAAAGCTAGATGATAACAATCAAACTGCTCAAACTAAATTTAGGACCTCTAGGTTGTGCTGAAATTGTAAATAATATCAGATGAGAGTGAATTCGAAATGTGATCAGCGTCTGATCAACAGACGGCTTGTAGCTGATTGCTCGATGGCTGCCCTGCCCAAGAATTTATTGCCTTATTCAGGGAAACTGGTCGAGTATGTAATTTTGATTTTAAAAAATGTTTCTTATCAGATTAGTTTTTGTGATATCTAAGTTCATATGAGCTTAAGTATTGATATTCCATTGGTTAATCAAAATCATTAGTTAATAACCAGTCAATTTTATCAGTACCCAATAGTAATTTAATTGGTCAATTAATTTATGTTCTAAATTAGCAGCTCCTGATAGGTAGGTGGCTTGTATTTGATTGCTCATCCGTTGCCTTGTCAATTATTTCACGGCTCGTATATGGATTCTGGCTTAGTATGAAATTTTAATTTTTCTTTAAATGTTTCTGATCAAACTCTGATCAGATTAGTCTCTATGATCTTCAGGTCAATATGAGCTTAAGCTACTAATATTAAACTGGCTAATATATTTCAGAATAGTCAGCGAGTAGTAAATTTTAATCAGCGGCCAATAAGAATTTAATCAGTCGCTTAATTTACATTCTTAACCTGCAGCACCTGATAAGCAAGCGGAATGTATTTGACTGCTCAACCGTTGCCCTGTCGATTATTTCATGGCTCATAAATGGATTCTGGCTTAGTATGTAATATAATTTTCTTTTAAATGTTTCTGATCAAATTCTGATCAGATTAGTTTCTATGATCTCCAAGTCAATATGAGCTTAGTCAGCATACATTCTTAATCAACAGAGCCTATTGTTTTTAATATACATTCATAATATACGATAAGTTCTTCATCAGCAGAGTTTGATAAGCAGGTGGCCTATCTTTGATTGCTCAGTTGCTGCCCCGTCGATTATCTCATGGCTCATACAGGGATTCTGGCCTAGTATGTAGTTTTAATTCCTTTTGTTTCTGATCAAACTCTGATCAGTTTAGTTTTTATGATCTCTAAATCGATACAAGCTTAATCTACTGATATTCAAGTGGTTGATATAAATCAGTATAGTCAGTGAGCAGTAAATTTTAATCAGCAGCCAATAGGACTTTAATCATTCGTTCTTCATTAGTGACGCTTGATGAACAGGTGACTTTTATTAGGTTACTAGACCACTGCCCTTCTAAACAATTGATTGGCTAATATAGGGATACTGGCTGAGTAGGCGGAGATCATAGATCAGTTTCTATGATCTCCAAGTCGATATCAGCTTTGTCAACATACGTTCTACAGGGTAGTATACGTTCTACAAGTATGGTTCATACAGGGATTCCGGCATAGTATGTAATTTTAATTCTTTTTTAAATGTTTCTGATCAGACTCTGATCAGATTAGTTTTTATGATCTTCAAGTCAATTTGAGCTTGACTAAGTTCTTAACCAGCAGCGACTGATAAGCAGGTGGAATGTATGTGATTGTTCAACCGTTGTCCTGTCGATTATTTCATGGCTCACATATGGATTCTGGCTTAGGATGAAATTTTAATTTTTCTTTTAGATGTTTCTGATCAAACTCTGATCAGTTTACTTTGTATGATCTCCAAGTTGATATGAGCTTAGTCAGCAAACTTTCTTAATCAGCAGAGGGTATTGTTTTTAATATACGTTCATAATATACGATATGTTCTTCATCAGCAGAACCTGATAAGCAGGTGGCTTATCATCAGCAGCTCCTGATAAGCAGGTTGTTTGTGTTTGGTTGCTCAACCGCTGCCCTGTCGATTATCTCATGGCTCATACAGGGATTCTGGCCAAGTAGGTAATTGCAATTCTCTTTAAAAAGTGTCTGATCAAACTCTGATCAGGTTATTTTCTATAGTCTTCAAGTTGATATGAGCTTAAGGCACTGATATTCAACTGATTAATATAAATCAGCACATTTGAGTGAGTAGTAAATTTAAATCAGTGGCCAGTAGGACTTTAACCATTCGTTTAACTTACGTTCTTATTCAGTAGCGTCTGATAAGCAGGTTGCTTGTATTTGGTTGCTCGTCCGTTGCCATGTCGATGATTTCATGGCTCACACAGGGATTCTGGCTTAGTATGTAATTTTCTTCGTTTAAATGTTTCTGATGAAACTCTGATCATGATAGTTTCTATGATCTCCAAGTCGATATTAGCTTAAGCACCTGATACTCAACTGGTTAATATAAATCAGTATGGTCAGTGAGTAGTCAATTTCGATCAGCAGTCAATAGGACTTTTTTTAGTAGCTTAATTTACGTTTTTCATCAGTGGCGCCTGATGAACTGATGGCTTTCATTAAATTACTAGACCACTGCCCTTGCAGATAATTTTATGGCTTATATAGGGATACTCGCATAGTATGTAAATTTAGTTTTCAAAAAGTGTTTCCGATCAGAAGAGTTTCTATGATCTCTAAGACTACAAGCTACTGATATTTACTGATGAAGCTACTGGTGATATTTCTAATATTGATGATAATTTCACATTTAATGTGTTGACTGAAAGTTCACTCCATGTTGTAAGCCCTAGCACTTTTACCTTAACTTCAAAAGCTGCTTAAAATTAATTTCCACCGGGAATAATTTCCAAGTAATTAAGGTATTATAAGGCTTATAAGACATAATCTTCTTAAGTTTTAATTGCATCTATCTTTCACTCTAACGATATTTTCAATATGTTTCAGCCTGACAGTAATACAATGATAATTATAATGCAACTTTGCATCAATAAGGTACCCATTAACTATCTATGCATGTTATTTCTGGTAGTATATCCCATTGTATGCCCGTTAGTAAAAAATTACTACGAAAGTAAATTCTAAGTTACTTTTCTGTCATTACAGCTATTACGACAATGTCAGCTGTAACGAAACTGGGGTGTTTTTATTTGATTAAAAGAAATTATAGTTTTATAGAGCTATTTCAAAAAGCAGAATAAATAAAAATAGAAAAATGTTCACCAGTGAATGCTGTTAAAACTAAGTTCATAATATTGACTTAAACTATAGACCGTATTGACTATAAAACTATAGAACGATAAGTTTGACTTGTCAACCGGCGAAGATTCATCCAGAAATACTTCTTAACCGTCTAAAATCTCTGACAAACAATGTCTTGGAGAAATCCAAGTAGGCTTTTGATAATGCTGCTCTAAAATAGACCAGATTTTCCCCACTCGGCAACTGTCTGCAAAAGTCTGCAAAAGAGCCACTACTAGCCGCTAGAGCCACGCGATAAGGATTATGGCATATTCTGCTACATTATGGAGTCCCTGAAAATATTGTAGTCCCGATTAGTGACATGTATACAATTTTTTTTTTAGTCGGCTCCAGACGGTCAAGGGACTGACAGAAGGTATTCTAACATTGAGGGATGTTCTCCAAGGTGGCATCTTTTCACCCCACATCTTTAAACTATCCCTCAACACATCACTATCACTTGCTAAACAGTAGATTGTGCAGAGATTGGAGGTAAGCTAATAGATAAACTGACATATGACATCAAAAAATCTACAAGCAAGAGCATCTATTTCAAGCTGACACATATGAACTAGTATAAACAACGGAGGCTTTTGGGATGGTGGTTAACACACTCAAAACCAAGGTTATGCAGGGGTCGTGAGACCCTGCTACAGGAACTGTGCAGCTGACAATAAAAGAGAAAGCAGTAGAAAATGTTAAATCCTTCGTCTATTTAGGGAGCTTCCTAATTTCTGACAGCGACTGCTCAAAAACAACCGAGCAAAGACTGGGCCTGACTAGCACCAGATTTAAGAACCCCTTGCCAATTTGGAAATACAAGGCTTTGTCAACTTCTCTAAAGGTGCGACTCTCTAACTCCCTCATAATATCCATTGCCTTATACTCAAGTGAAACTTGGTCAATAAAGGTGACCATGAAGGAAGAATCCCTGCATTTGAGTCTAAATGCCTTAGACGCATCGCGAGGGTTACCTGCGTTACTTGAGTCCCAAATGAAGACTCCAAAAAAAGTTCCAATACAACAGAACCGTCTTGGGCCGGATCAAAAGCCAACAACTCCGTTCGCTTGCCCATATTCAGTGAAAGTCAGCCAACCAACTACCTAAAACACCTTCGAAGGACGGGGTAGATGCCCCCAAGGACGACCTCGTAAGCGAAGGACCGACAACTTCCTAGTCCATAGCCTCATCCAGCTACTACGTTTAGCACAATACATATTGAAATACTGTCACCAATTTCATCGTCTGCTTAGAAGAGAAAAAGACCCAATAAAGCCACAGAGGCTGGACAGGACTTGAGTCAAAGTAACTAAGTTAACATTGACTTAAATTGTCGGCTATTCCTAGCTGTAAACTGACTTCAAATATTGAAAATATTTTTTGAAGTATGATAAAAAAAAAAAGGTAAATCTTTTTATGCAAGTCAATTACAGGAATCCAATTCCCGTTGTAGGTGTGTTCATTCTTCATTGAGTTCCCTTTCTTAGCCAAAAGGACTAAAAGCCAAAACTAAGCCAAAAGGGACTAGACGACATTTACTTGTAGCTGACGGTGCCTCAGAGGGTCGTTAGGCAGGGAATGGCATCAGAAGGAGAAGCCAAACCTGTAACTGATTTTGTATCAGCTATTGTGATTTAAAGTTTCTCTGTGTTATGTTATTGCAACCCCGGGGCTGGTTGGACCGATTGACCAAAAATTAGGTTTTGGTCGCATTGGTTTGATTTTTGATGAAGGTTTGTGTCTAGAGCAGTGGTTTCCTATCAATTTTGGGACATACCTCACCAATATTTCTTAAATCCTGATGCCCCCCCCCTTGTGACATTAAAATTTCGTTATTTACATTTTTCGTATATTCGTCTGAAGGAAGCTTAAAAGACCAATAACTTGGTATCTTTTCTGGGTTGTCCTCTAGGCATATTTTATACTACGATAAGGAAAAATATTGTCTGAATACAATACCCTTTATAAAGCGTGTAACGTCATTGCAATCCAATCATGTATCTTTTTGACTCTTTAAATGAATTTGAATGTGACGTCATTTACACCCATTTTTTTCAAAAATAAGACTTTAAAGTACAGTCAGCCAAAGGGTCCACGTCCGTCAATGGCCCCCTGAAATATTGCCTTGCCTGACTGGTAGGGCCTGCGCCACACCTTGGGAATTACGAGTCTAGAATGTCCTGAAAACCTTGAATACATATATTTTTTTTTTAACTACAGAGTTTTAAAACTCCAAAACTCAGATATTTGCAACACACCAGGGACAGGGATATACGCAAAGGAGAGGAGGTTTCAGAGCCTGGGCACCTTGAAAAATCCTACATTTTCTTGGTTCCCCTTATTCAAGTTGTAAAATAAAAACTTACTGTTTTATTTTCAAGCCCCTCTCCCCACAATGTTATTTTATTGGGTCCCATCTGAAAGGCTGCATTAGGCAACACCGCACCAAATTAAAAAGCTATGAAGACCCTGATTAATGATACCTTCCTCAAAAATATATAGTATGGCCCGTATCCAGGTATCCAGGATGTATCCAGAATTTTTGTTCTGGGGGTGAGTGGGTAAAAAAACCTTTAAAAAAGAACGAACTATTTGTATATATGTATTTTTGGCATGGTAAGTTTTTAATAGTCGGGAAAAATTTTTGGGAGGGTAGGATGGCTCAAAACCACTACCCCCCCCCCCAAACCCCACCCCACCAGATACGCTCTTGTCGTTAAGTGATGAAAATATGAACAGATCGTCGTAAAACTTTTTTTAAAGCCTAAGCTAGGCTTCCATAAAATTTCAAACTACTTTTTGTATTTAATATGTGGTATTTTTCCTCCCCCACGAAGTTGTTTTAAATGCACTTGATGCTTGAGGGTACTCAAAAGCTGTCTTTCACTTGGATTCACTGCCGGATCTAGGGGAGTCAAGAGGGCACAAGCGCCTCGAGTGGCATGCCCTAGGGGCGACAAAACAAGCTAAAATTAAAATATTTAGGAGGCAAAAATTGTAATATTTACAGTACTGATGGGGCGACAACGTCTACGTTTGCCCCCTCTCCACCAAGTAAAAACCCTTTCCAGCTCTATTCACCCTACTGTATCAACTTTACATTTTAATTGATAGAAAAAAAGAAATGAATCTATGTTACTTGACCCATTCGAACACAGAAATCATATATTCTGGAAGAAGGCTCTTGTTATCACCTATGGAAATGAAATGGCTTTGCTCCTGACTCCCCGATACAATCTATAGTGTGAATAAATTAATTTTCATAGCTTCATGAAAGTCAAACAGCACCCGCTGGTTTTTCGACAATAACTTTTACCTTGGGTGTCTGATATTAGTATAGGTTGCTGATTTAATTTTGCACTCACTGTTTTATGGCGAGACAGCCTGCTTAGCTTTATGGTTTGTATAATACGAATTTTAATTATTATGTCGAATTTATTCAAATTTCTTATTTACCAGTAGTTTTAAGCGTCGTATATTCTGAGCATTCGTCTTAAATGGTGTATTGCGACCGTGTTTTGGCGAAAACGCTTGAAAAATATATAATATGGGCTATATTTTTGCGCCTTAAGGGGGCTGAGGGTAAAGTATAGTGGAAGTGCTTTCAAAATGTGTTAACTACAGTTTTCTTGAATATTATGAAGTAAGAATTGTTTTCTTAACGTGTTCCCCTCTCAATAGCCCCAATTCTAGGCACATACCCTGAATTATTTTTCCCATTGGATTTATCGTGACTTCTTTGTAGACCAAAGAGTATGGGTAGCTTATAAGAGTGAAAAATAGCGCTAGTGCCGGCAAAAAAATATCAACGTCATCTAGCGCTGGTGGCACTTGGCATATTTTCAAGCTTTGCAGTTTTTATTTTCATCAAGAGCTGAGGGCACACACTTATTCCTATCCTAATTTTGCCAATTAAACTAATTAAATTAATTACTATTATTATTACACTGGAAAAATGTCATGTTGCCAGACACCAGATAGCGGTGACAGTGTTTTGCTGACACTCTTGACAGTTCCCTCTTTTATAAGTTACCCATAGTTTTTGGCGTAGGCTACATACAATTAGGAGTATCTAGAATCTTTATTACCAATATCGTTGTTATTAGCATTTGATTATTATTATTTGGGGGGATTGGTGTTTGAAAAATTTAACAGGTAGGGGAGGTTGGGGCTGAACTGGACGTGGGTTGAACTGGACACCCCCCGATTACTCAGACACAAATTGTTAAAAAAAATTCTGCAAAACTGAGTAAAAATGCCATCTAACATTCATGTCTGTAGGAAAAATTCCTAAGTTGATTGATTGATCCTTTCAAAAGTTAAACCGCAAAAACTGTTCAAGGTCAATTTTTTTCTTCCACCTTATTCAAATTGCACCTAGGTCAATTTTTTTCTGACACCTTGCCCATTTTTGTGGTAAGCTGTAAGTATAATACCAGAATTTTTTTCCTTTGTTTCTCTAAATTCTATTGTCATTAGAGAATCTTGAAAAGTTCCACTATCTACCTTTTCTTTAATGCTCTTAGTCCAGCTGGATTTATCTGTCGGAGTGTGAAGGGGGGGGGGGGGGGGGTTAAAAGTAGATTGTCAATCAGAGCAGCAGCAGCGCACTTAAAAACAAAGAAATGTCCCTTCACGATTATCTGAAAAAGGCAACAGGCAAAAAAACAAGAAAGGGATATGTTTGACTATATTGTCACTACATCGAGAATGAAACCCAACCATCTTCTCCTTAAGTGACATTTTCTCCTTATGCAAATTTAGAAGAAATGCAAATTAAGATTTTGTTTTGTATAGGCTTAACGGCCTGCCATCAAATTTGCGAATATATTTATTTTATATTTATTTATATATCTTGGACAGAACAAAACAGTGCTTCGGAAGACTGGACTACTTTTTTTTGAAAAGAAATCCCAATGTCTCTCTTCGTGCATCTGAGCCCATTAGCCAAGTCAGAGCAAGTGGCTTCAACAAGGTAGTTGTTTCATAGTTTTTTGATTATCTACTTTATGTCTACAGTAGGCATCAATTTACAGCTGAGCGAATAGGGAATGATGATGAGACTGGAGTTCCTAAGGTTTGGAAACTGTGGCACCTTGCCACAGTTTTTGCTTGTGGAAACTTACGGCACCAACAGGAGTTAAACGGGCATAACAGCCCGTCTCTACTAAGCGAGAGGAAAATACAGCCACTGATTATTAATCTCTAAGCTTTACTTCTACGCTGTTTGTTGAGTTTTGACCAGATTTTTTTTTCAAATTAAATATCACTTTTTATTATCTAAACTTGAATTATAACTACGAAGTAAAATACGCCAAAGCTTCAAAAGTCAGCACTTATTTTGTAAAACTAAATTCTAGACTGAAACTTCATTAAGTGTAGCAATGAGCCAAACTCTAAATTGCTTCTGTTGGACAAATTTAACCTAAGACATAAGAAAAAAGATACAATCTAAATTTGTGAGCACTGGGATAAGAAATTTCAGCAAAATTACTCAAAAATCTTTTTTACTTAAAAAGTCAATTATTTTAATATTACTTAAAAAGTTATTTTAATATTACTTAAAAAGTCAGCAATGGTTTACTTCATCAATGCTATGGTAGAGAGATTCCACCAGTTTTTATTTTCCCACGAAAAAATTCAAGCCTGAGATGGCAGGAAGAGGCCCTCCTGGCTACCTTGACCTCAAACACCCGTCGGGCTGATTGAACGGCGATACTTTTTTGTTGGCTCTACAACACTTTTTGGAAGCATTTCCGCTCTTCAAAAGACAGTCCTCATCTCCTTTTCTTGATAATCACAAAAGTCACCTTGATCAAAGATATATTTTCTTATGCAAGGAAAATGCTATTGTTCTTCTAACTTTCCCACGACGTTGTTCCCACCGACTCCAACCCTTAGATATTAGTGTTCTTGGTGTGAAAATAGGATATGATTTCGCTTACAAAAGTCTTGTTATGATTCTCCTCTATTTATACAAGCCCTATTTTATTGAAGAATCAGAATTATGACTCGACTTCCAAAAGATTCGAATAATTAAAAATGACTTTTCTGCAGTTTTTTTTTTTTGCAAATCCAGGGATAACTATGTCACCTATTTCGTTGCTATCATGGTTGCAGCAAACTAGCAAAGAGGGAACCATAGCCCATAATAACAAAAATTTTCAGAAGCTGTTTTGAAAACAACTCTCTGGCGACAAAAAAATCCCTAAAGGCCACGCCTTCTAAAACTGTTTGGTTCCATGTAGTTTTAGTTTATTTTCAGCTGATTTGTTACCCAGGTTTCTCTTTTAAAAATTTTTCTGCTAATCACCGCAGTTTTGGTCCATGGGGCTACGAGGTGCAAAGAATATTTTTAGTACTAAATTTTACCAAAACGGAATTTAAGGTTATTGGTCGTTCAAAAACACGTCAATTGATTTCTTGTCAAGAGCTTCAGGTTGGTAAGAATAAAACTTGTAGGGTTCAGTCATATAGTTATTTAAGAGCTTTTCTTGATAACTTTCCCAACACATTGTTCCCATTGACTGCAACTCTTAGATATTGGTGTTCTTGGTCCTTTCAGGAGCGGTCTCAAGCTAAATTTAAATGAATAGCTCCAGTTAAACCCTGGAAAACGGTGTCTATTCAACAGGTGACTGAGCTTTATCTTACGCCTTACCTAAAGATATTTTCACCGGCCAATACCACTTCCTCTTTCAAAAAGGCTGTTTCTTACCTTTCGAGAGAAGTGTCTCCAGTGAGGTGGATTTCTTTCCGTCCAAAGTGATGGACTGACTTATGCAAGATCAAGTAAGTTCAAATCTGGCAAATGCAGCAGCCTCGGAACTTGACAAAATTTTCCAGTCTAGAGCCAATGATAATATTTCTGCTTCTGGATGCTCAACTGACCCAAGTCTGGCTCCCAAGCTATCATCCACCAACCTGGAAAGTAAGTTTCTAGGAATAAGCCCAGAGATGATTAGGCCTTCCCCACTTATGGGAAACATTTACACAAGCTCTCATAAGAGCTGCAAAACAGGCAGAACCAGGATGCTCACTGAAACTCCAAAAAAAGTAACTAAGGTGTGGAGTTGGCTTGGACACTTTGACAAAATTATGAATGCAAATTTTAGGAAAATCTGACGAACAAAAATTTGAAAAAATTACAACTTGAATTGACCTGAGTTTATTAAACAAGAAACGATATACATAAATCTTATACAAAGGAGACAGGGAGGCAACTAGTTTTGTCTCCTTTAACAATAGAGAGAAAAAAAAACAAGTAATTACACCTTAATAACTCACACAGAGTACATAGAGAAATAGAGAGAGAGAGAGAAAGAGAAGATGTGAAAGAAAATCGACTCATGAAGACATGGATAGGATTTATAAACTAATTTATCAATAAATCAATTTACATTCAGTCCCCGCTATTATAGGCAGAAAGAACTATCAATTTCTTTTCATATGTTTAGAGTGATGGTGACTAACTTATTAAATCAAATAGTTTTTATTTATTGGCATTCTCAGCATGCTTTATTCTGAGAGGTATATAGAGAACATCAAAATTTGGTTTTCTATACAAACAAATGAGATATTTTTAATCGGCAAATTTTATCCAATTCAAACCTGGCCTCCCCTACCCCTTAAGGAATGATACAAAAAAGTATTTTAGAGTGTTTTAAAGTAGTTTTGAGAATTGTACAGTGTTTCTTTCTTGAAAACTCGATTCTAATACCGCTTGAGTTTAACGAACTTTGTTATTTTCCAGTAGTAGTATGGATCAATTGTTCAGTTTTCGTCTTCAAAAGCTTGTATTTGTTTGACTAATTTAAAGTCTCTCTTGCTTTTCTTCAACCAAATAGTTTAGTGCTATCTATGATAATTGTCAAATTTAATGATAGACTGCGCTAGTTTTGTGATGCATGCTGAGTAGTAGGTAAAAACCGGTTTCTAGACGAAATTTTTCCACGTTTTTAAGAGATTGGTCGATCTAGGTATAATTTAACGTAAATGAAACTTTGAGATATTTATGAATATCTCAGCCTATCTCAGAAAGTGGATTGTAGTTTCATTAAATTACGAACGAAACCCGGTACACAGGGGTGTAGCTCCAGCAATTTTATTGCGGGGGAGGAGTCCATATCGGGAGAGTCAAGGGACATGGGCTATAAAATAATTTTTCATCCAAATTATTGGGGGATAAACCTGCCCCCCCCCAAAAAAAAAAATGACGCAAGTGCCTGTCCAGAAAGAAAATATTTACCCTACCCTGCAGATGACTAGTCAGATCGGAGGTGTGGTGTAAAACTTATAGCACGTAATTTGACTTAGTACCGAAGGGGTACTTCATCCAATGATATTCATTTATCGTGTTATATCATGCTTAAATATGGTGTGAAAAGGGAATAAGGCTGAACATGTAATCGTATTGAAAATCTATTAGCTGGGACATCCTAAATCCCTGTGTGTTAAAGACCTTAGTTGCTAATGACTGTTAAACTTTATCCCAAGTCTGCAACGACCATATGAGGCAAGCACACGAGTAGTGAATATACGAGAAATTCTGTATACTAAACACGGCTTTTGGCTACGAAACTTTAGTTCATCAAGAGGCATCCCTATTGATCCAGCAATATTTAAGGAACAACTGATGGTATTAAGTTGAAAATTTCACAGGATGTTGAGAAAGATGTCGAAGAGCTATCACAGGGTAACCAGCTCCCCTTCCCCTTTTTAAATGCTCTCTTGCATTATCACAGGTGAAAATTTTGAAAAAGTAATTTTGTTAAAAATAGTCAAAAGTTCTAGTAATTATACTTCTAGGGATGCTAAGCCCTCCCCTCCACACCCAAGGGCAAGTATTATAAATTAGGTTATTTGCCATTTTTATATGCGAGATTTCTCGTTAGAAAAAGGGGGGATGTTTGATTCTAGGTGTGTCCGAAAAGGCTATGGGTGTCAAGGTGAATACTGGGGGAATGTTGATAGCCATCTTAAACTAAATTTAAAGACACTATATTCATCTTTTTGTCAAAAAGATATATCTACAATATCACATATACAGCTAAGGGTATTACGTTTAAACTTTCACGGCACTTTTAGAAGAATGTTAAAAAGTCGCCACTGGGCAACCAGTCCCCCTGCCATTGCCTTTTGCTGACCTCCCTCCAAGGATATCAAAATTTTGGAATAACCAACTTGTTCAGAATAGTCGGGAAGTCAGATAGCTATACCTTCTGGGATGAAGTAGCCCTCCTCAGCCCCTTGGCCAAGTGTTGTAAGTTATATAAGTTACCAATTGCTTATATACAAGGCTGGTTATTGTAAAAAGAGGGCATGTTTGATCACGAGTCTCCAAATAGGTTAAGAATATTGAGATAAAACTTTTAGAAAATGTTGAGTGAAATGAAAAACAACTCAAATCATACTATATGCAGGAGGGTCTTAAAAAGCCATAGGAGGGATATCTCAGGAATTCTAAGGGTATTAAGTTGAAACTTTAAATGCATAGTGAGAGAGATGTTGAAAGAAGAACGAATAGTACCCCCCCCTCCTTCCCATTTACATGTTCCCCTTAACATTGGTTGTTATATCAAAAAGTGATTTTGTCGAAAATAATCGCAACGCTTAAAAGCTACACCTCTGGGGATACCATGTCCCTATGCCCCTAGGGCAAGGAATGTAAATTATGCTGTTCTTCCATCTTTAACGTCCAAGGCTGCTCAATCAGAAAGGGAAGAATGAATGTCCTAAAAGACTAAGGGTATCGCGATAAATTTTCAGAGAATTTGAAGGGTATTTGAATTAAATAAAAAAAAACTATGTGTGTCCAAATTATCAAAAATCAGGAATGGATGAGGGTATGATCTTGAAACTTTCAGGGCCACTACTACTACTGCTTACTACTACTACTAATACCATTGTGGTTGCAAATGAGACTGGTCACGACTGCTGCCACATCTACTTGTGACTACTTTCAGAGAATGTGGAGTGAGATATTGAACTTTAAAACTTAAATGTTGAAAAAGAAAACTACACTATGATCTTTTAGCACTTTGATGAAACTTTGATGTTGAAATAAGGAATGTTGAAAACTTGAAACTATAGCAATAAAGACGAGCATAATTTAACTCAAAAACTTTCTAAAAAGGAAGTTTTTCAAAGAAAAGTGAAGAGCCATATTAAAATTGAGACCAACAGAAATAAATTTCTGCAATATTTCAAACTAAAAACGGGCAGAAATTACTATTAAAGAATAAGCAAAATCCAAAATGAACAGAAATTAAATAAACATAATATAAAAAAAAACACACAACAGGTAAAAATAAAAAATGAATAAATAAATGTTAAAGCAAGTAAAACTCACATTGAATGTTCAAATCAAGTTTAAAACGAACAAAAACCACTACAAACAAGAGTTTGGCTACTGCCCCGTTCCCCCTCCTATAACTGTAAAATTCTAAAGCTAGCTGGGTCTTTTGCGCGTTTTTGCAAACGAATTATATTGCAAACATTTTATTTTGTACATACAACATTGAACAAAAAAAAGCGAAATAAAATACTTAATTGCTGAGTTTTCAAAATACCTTTTCAACTTAACTGTATTGTCTCTTTCTAAGGGCTGTTCAAGACACATATACTTTCAATAGAGCGCAAATGATGTAGTAGGTTTTAGACTTTTAGAGTTATGAAAGGGGGGGAGGAGACTGATTTATTCTCTAGCACAAATACAACAAATTACTGGTAGATTGCAAATAAGAAGTCTTCTTTTCTTGCCAATGCTAGTTTTCTTCGATGGATGGATTTCAAAATAGGAAACAGGCATCCCTGTTATTGACCATATCACCATACACCCCACTTCAGAACAGTATATAGGGCTAAGACATTTAACCACTTTGCCCTTAAAACTAGATGAAGATTTCCGAAGATAACTTAAAAACCAAGAATTCAATCCTATATTCAGAATTTCAAATCCAGAAGAGACAAGATATGTTACTTTTCCAGATGGCGGGACCATGCACATTCTCTTTTTTTCAAACATTAAAACTTTAACAGAGGTGTCCATCAATGTTTTGGCTGGAAATATTAGTTTTAAAATACAATTCGCATTTTATTTCGAAGGATAGTCATCCCTCCTCCTTCACCCTTTCTTCGACTGGCTATAAAGCCACAAGTTAGATAAAATGTGCTCTAACCACGTAACGAAAGTATAAAAAATAATATTTATAAACGAAATATCCTTCTGTTTTGCATAACCCTATACTAAAATTTCTATCCCTCTCCACACCCTCATCTTCTTCCAAAAATGTACCATCAAAATAATGATTTGTCTCTTAATAATATACAATAGTTTATTCCCTAGAACTAATACAACAAATCTTTGCTAGAAGATAGTTCTTTGGTAAAAAGAATGGTTTTTCTCCTAATAATATATAATAATTTATTCCCTAACACAAATACAACAAATCTTTGGTAAAAAATTTGTTGTATTTAAATTTAAAGCTTTAAACAAATTATCTTCTTGCTGTTGGTATTATACCACCGTGCACTCCCCCCTCCTTCCCCAAATAGTTCAAAAGGCTCAAATATCCACCCAGCCCTGAAGACTGAATGAAAGTTGCCGAAGGTACTTTACAAAACAAGAATTGCATCGTATTTGTGCACCTCCTGCTAAGACTTGTATACCCCCTCCCCTCTCTCTCTCTCACACACACTCTCTCTCTCTCTCTTTAAAATGCAGCTAATGAATAAAACATTTAGTACCTGGAACTATAAGAGGGTATACGTTAGGTCACTGTAGATGGCATCACAAGCAAATTTCTAATTTTTTTCTTATCATTTTTAAAACCTTTTCATTGTTTCATCAGAACCATTGGCTCACACTTTCATTGCATTGTCTTGCAGAAAATGAAATTAAACGATATATTTTGAAGAAAAATTCTAGTTTAACAGTTTAGTTTAATAGCTAGTTTTAGCTTATTCTAGTTAAACAGTTTAAACGGTTCTGTCCTAGCATTGGCAGTTTAAAAATAAAGATTTTCTTAAAAATAAATTATTTTCGTTCATATATTTTAACAATAATAATTTAAATAGAATACTTTTCTATAAGGGGGCCTACGAGGTTTGAGCCCCCCAAATGTTTGTAAAACTTATAAAAGTGCATACAAAATTTCGGCATCCCTCTCCAAATCTGTGGGGGGTTTTCATACCAATAGGAATAGTTATTTGAGCTTTTGACTATTTTGAAGAAGATGTCTATTATAAAATTTTGATCAAATTTTTTTGGATGAAGGGCAGCTAAAAAAGGCTTGGGAGGGGGCTGGTGGCCCTCCGACTACTTTTCAACATCCTCTTCATTATATCCTGAAGGTTTAAACTTAATACCTTCAGCGATTCTTAAAATACAGTAAGTCCTCCTTTTGGATAAATTTGATGCACTTACTGCCTTTTGATTTAACATAATATAACCTTGAACATTGTCCAAACTTTCACCTTAATGCCCTTAGCCTTTTAGGAAGCACCGAGAATCAAATATTTCTTCTTTTTCTAATGATAAATCATGCATGTAAATAATCCCTCTCAAAATTTCCTCAAAGTTTCACCTTAATGCCCTAAGCCTCTTCGAAGAACAGTAACAAACATGCCCTTTTTCCAATTAAAATTTTTATATGTTAACAATGGGATGAAGGAGCGTGGGCGAGTCTGAGATCGTGGTTAGAGTGATAGCTCCAATCTAGTGAGAGACAAACACGTCCCAAAGCAATGAAAACACTAGCCCAAAAATCCAAAAAATGGTGTCAGATCGAAACATAAGGTACACCATTAGAATCGCTTTCTCCAAAAAAATCATAAAGGAAACTTATAGTCCCTTGGATTGAACAACAAGGAAAATCCATTGACTTGAAAAACTAGCTGCAGACACAATATTCTGTATCGAAAGCATCTTTCTTTTTCGTTTTTTCTCCGCAGCTAGCATGGCACTGAAACATTATCGAAAGCTCTTTAATGGCTCTTTTAAAAGAAATTGCTACTTGTAGTCACTTCTGTAATTCATAAAAATAATATTTAAAGTAAAATGAATTTTTTATGAAAAACTCCATTTTCGCATAATAATGGGGTGACAAATACTGTAGTAAAGAACGAACTGTACTTATCGGTTATATAATAAACACTATAGAATTTCGATAGCGGATAATGTAAACATGACACAAGAAACTGGTCAAGCAACTTCTTTATATCACACAATTAGCAGGTGTTGGGGTGGCGCGAAGCGCCACCCCAACAGCTATTATATATATAAGTATATAAAATAAGTAAATAAAATAAGTAGTATGTGTGTCTGTCGAGTGACGTCATGTTTGTGTGTTGACTGGCGTCATGTTTGTCGACCGACAAAATTACAGACCAGGACATCGGGACACAAATGACGACCGGGACACCGGGACATAGGAAATATAAATGACGATCGGGACACTCAAAGCGAAAGCGACCGGGACACAGGGAATGTTCGATTAGCAATCACCATCAACAAAGCACCGAGACACAAATGACGACTGGGACACAGGGAATATAAATGACGACCAGGACACTCAAAGAGAAATTACGGACCGGGACACCGGAACACAACTGACGACCGGGATAAAAATGACGACCGGGACAGCGGGACACAGGGAATATAAATGACGACCGCGACACTCAAAGAGAAATTACAGACTGGGACACTGGGACACAAATGACGACCGGGACACATAGAAACAACAACAACAGGGACGCCGGGGGCACAGGGGGATATATAAATGACGACGGGAACACAGGGAATGTTCGATTAACAATCACCATCAACAAAGCTCAAGGGCAATCATTAGAATAACGAGGTATAGATCTGAATACAGATTGTTTTTCCCATGGACAATTATATGTTGCATGTTCAAGAGTCGGTAAACCTGACAATCTATTAGATTGTCAGAAGATTATTTTCTTACACTATTTAATAGAGAGAATAAAAACGCAAACATTTAACTGCGATCTTTGATATTCGCTAATTCAAATTTTTCTGCTAAATACCCCCCTCCTTACTAAGGTTAAGAAAGTTTAAATTCCTCTTAGAGCAAAGAAGTTGCGCATCATTTGCCATCCATAGTTCCGTATCATTAAGATACTATTTATTTTTTTGGTGGGGGTACCACTGTCAAGGTGGGTAGGGATTCAATGAGGTTATTTCTGAAAGATAAGATGATTCTAATCATATATGTCGTTTTTGTAAAAATTAATTGCATAAGATGTATTTTTTCACTTCAAGAAAAAAACAAGATTGTGTTTCTTTTTAACGAAAATTCGGAGCCTCCTTTCCAAAAGAAGTTGAGTACAGGGGCTGATCCATCTACGCAAGGCGAGGATTCAGGCCCATCTGCGACTATGTCAATAAATTGAGTAAATGCATCTGGGCTACGACGTAAAAGTTTTATACAAAAGTCCAGAGACGGATAATCATTTGTCTTTATATCTTTAAGTATTCTTTGAGAAAACATTTTCCTTTGAAAAGATAGCTCTAGAATATTGTCATCTAGAATTAACTATTTTTCCTAAGTCACTAGATTCCATATGGTTTTCTAATTCTCAAATCCAGTCACTTTTAATCCTGACACTCTTACTACTGATTATAGACTAACAAGTTTTCTTTCTTGCTAGTAGCAAACTTACTTCTTTTTTATATACTGATTCAGATCGTTGTCTTAATTATACATCACTAATGCATTTAATCTGTGTTTTAATCTTTGTATATGTATTATATTCACTTTTGCTGCAAAGCTTGACTGTTCTCCCGACTCGGATTTTCTTAATGATATAACATATCGCGCAAACATTTCGTCCCATTCTGGTGTTTTCCGGCAATCCCTTTTAATTTCTACTGCAGCATTAGGCACTCTATGTTTCATTTCGCCATTGCTAGTGTCTTCAATATCTAATTGAGCAAACGTATCCATTACTAACGAATAATATCGCTGATGTTGACACAGTGAACTTTTTTTAATACTGAAGCAAATGTAACAACTGACGCAAGATCGCGTCTCCATCAACTCCAATTAGGTAACAGATTCCTACATCGTTAAGAAAACATTTCCAATTATGTAGCATGTACCTGCTGGTTGTCTTCGGAATAGAGGGATATATGTTTTACGAGAATGGAGTGATAGGGATATCACGGGGACGGTGGGATAGGGATTTCACAAAACTCATTATGCATTCACTACTGATAGTTTCGGGTACTCGTCTGAAGGACTGTATTTAAAATAGTAGGCTCTACAAATTTTGTTGTGTGGTTCAGTTCCGTTTTCTATGGCTATAATGAGATAAGGGTGGAGGTGACTCGGGTACGTTCTGCGGACGAAGGATGCGGATGCGGATGAATATTGTCCTTTTCGGCCAGCTGTTTAGGGATAAACGGAAAGTAGGTCATCCTCCGTTGCGGTGGAAGGATGTCGTAAGGAAAGATTTGGGGGAAATGAAAACTTCCTGAGAGGGTGTAAAGAGGGAGGCTTTATTGGGATAGAGGAGTGTACATATCTGTGTTGGCCTCAGGTAACTTGGTTCTTAGGTGAGTTGGTAGTCGTAGTAGTAACAGTTTATAGACTTCTTTTCTTTTTCTAGTCCTGTAATCAGTTTGAAAAAGCAATTTGAATTTTGTTTTTGCTTTCTATATAAAAAACTCTGCGACAAAAACAACAACCTATAAATATTTTACTTACATTCAAGCTTCTAAGTTAAGCTATGTCAATATATTTGTTTAAGTCACTGATTATGGCACTTGGTATTAACCAAGTGACATATAGCAATCGCAAATTCTGTCGGTCGCGGTTTTGCTACTTTAGGCACTTCCAGGTAAGCTAGGACGATGAAATTTGGCAGGCGTATCAGGGACCGGGCCAGATCAAATTAGAAATAGTCGTTTTCCCGATTTGACCATCTGGGGGGAGTGGGGGGCCCGTTAATTCGGGAAAATAGAAAAAATGAAATATTCTTAACTTACGAATGGTTGATCAGATCTTAATGAAATTTCATGTTTGGAAGGATATCGTATCTTAGAGCTGTTATTTCAAATCCCCACTGGATCTGGTGAAATTGGGGGGGGAGTCGGGAGGGGGAAACCTAAAATCTGGGAAAACACTTAGAGTGGAGGGATTGGGATGAAACTTGGTGGTAAAAATAATCATAAGTCCTAGATACATGATTGGCATAACCGGAATGGAACCTCTCTCTTTGGGGTAGTTGGGTGGGGGGGTGGTAATTCTGAAAATTAGAAAAAATGAGGTATTCTTCACTTACGAACGGGTGATTGGATCTATATGAAATTTGATATATAGAAGGATATCGTGTGTCAAAGCTCTTATTTTAAATCCCGACCGGATCTGGTGACATTGAGGGGAGTTTGGGGTGGGGAATCTAAAATCATGGAAAACGCTTAGATTGGAGGGATCGGGATGAAATTAGGTGAGAAAAATAAGCAAAAGTGTTAGATACATGATTTACATAATTGGAATAGATCCGCTCTTGTGGGGGGGGGGGGTTAATTCTGAAAAATTAGAAAAAATGACGTATTTTTAACTTACGAAAGAGTGATAGGATCTTCATGAAACTTCATATTTAGAAGGACCTCGTAACTCAGATCTCTTATTTTAAATCTCAACCGGATCCAGCGTCATTGGGGGGGGGGCAGTTGGGGGGACCGGAAAACTTAGAAAATAATTAAAGCGGAGAGATCAGGATGAAACTGGATGAGAAGAATAAAAACCTGTCTAAGATACGTGACTGACATAACCAGACCGGATCTGCTCTCTTTGGTGGAGTTGGGGGGGGGGGGGAATTTGGAATAATGAGGTATTTGTAACCTACGAAAGAGTGACCAGATCTTAATGAAATTAAGAAGGATCTTGTGCTTTAAAGCTCTAATTTTAAATTCTGACCAGATCCTCTTACATTGGGAGGAGTTGGAGGGGGAAACCGGAATTCTTGGAAAACGTGAAAATTGTGGTATTTTTATCTTACGAATAGGTGATCGGATCTTAATGAAATTCGATATTTAGACGGAGTTCATGTCTCAGAGATCTTATTTCAAATCCCGACCAGATCTTTTGACATTGGAGGGAGTTGGAGGGAGAAATCGTGGAAAACACTTGGAGTGGAGGAATCGGGATGAAGCTTGGTGGATAGAATAAGCAAATGTCCTTGATACGTGATTGACGTATTCGTACCGGAATTCGCTCTCTTTGGGGGAGTTGGGGGGAGGGGTTCAGTGATTTATCGAGTTTGGTGCCTCTGGACGTCCTAGGACGATGAAAATTGGTAGGCGTGTCAGGGAGCTGCACAAATTGACTTGATAAAGTCGTTTTCCCAGATTAGACCATCTAGGGGCTAAAGGGACAGGAAAAATTAGAAAAAATTAGGTATTTATAAGTTACGAGTGGGTTATCGGATCTTAATGAATTTTGATATTTAGAAGGACATGTGACTCAGAGCTCTTATTTTAAATCCTGACCGGCATCTTTAAGTCACTGATTTTCCTTTTAAATCAATCTTTTGATTCTTAGAATTTTTTTAGAGATCATACCATATAAGCTCTTGGCTCTTAGCTCTTCTTCCCTCGTCACAAGTGCCATATGAGCTCTTAGCTCTTGTTTTGTTGTACTAAACCAAGTTTGGATACCCCAGAATAATCCAGTTACTGTTAGGACAGGATGTCATGTGGTATTATATACAAATCATGGTCAAAACATGACGATGAAAAAAAAGGCTTTTCTTAATCTCTAACAATTTGAGTAGAGTTTAAATAAAGGTCGTATCGAGGATTTTGTTCAGGGAGGTTTATTCTTTCAGGAGGGGTTGTTACAAAGAGTAAACATTTATTTTACTAGGATTTTAGCCTGGGGTGTTGATGTTATAAAGATAATAATAGATAAGGATAATAGTATATATAGATAATAATACCGGGAGTCTAGGCCCCAGCACTCGGCACGCGGTGGGCTTGTATATATTTTAATTCTCTAATAATTTATGACACACACTTGAATTAAATTCCTCCTTTCTGTTATTGCATCAAAGAATCATCGTTCTTATAGGATTTGTTTTCTTCTGGTGCTCGTTGTGATTCTCTTCTAACCGCAGATTTCTTTACGACTCGTTGCGCTCGTTGTGATGCGGGTTGTTACATGTCTTCTAGCTGCAGATCTAATTATTGTTTTTTCTTTACACTAAAATAACTCATTCCTTATCCCGTTTTTTTTCCTATGCCGCCAATCTCATCTTATTCCTGGAAACTGGTAAAGGTCTAACCTGTACGGTTTCTACGGGAAGTGTGGACCTCAGGCTGGATTGATGAATATGACATTACATTTTGGAAAGCTCCGCAGAACTCTTGCCTGAGGGCAAAGAGGATGGTTTTTGCTTGTCCACGAGCCAGAGCCTATGGTGTGCGAATTGAAGTGGAGTTATATAGCCTATGTCAGGGAGGAGTATCTGAAGTTGTGCAGCCAAGCTTTCGTTTCATCAAACCATGTTTCTGCTTTCGAGTGGAAAGCTCTGTTCTAGCAGGCAAGCAGGCAGGCACCACTTTCAAGTTGAAGATGGACTAAAATCTGTAAGTGTTAAATATATGTGGCAGTTACCCGGCCCCACAGCCAATATATCTTCTTTGAATGATAAATAGAAAAATTTACAGAAGCAAAAATGTGGCATTTTCCCACGGGTCCGAAAGTGCTACCATCTATTGTTTCTGCCCATTTCTGTTCGTGATTTCAGCCGAGTTTATCATTTGGTTTTTCGGACTTGGGATTGCGGTAGAGAAATGGTATCAGATCTACCTAATAAACTTTAAAAGCTCTCTCATTGCTAAAGAAATTGGAGCTTATCCTGTGCTCCTTTCTAAGTGGTGACGTTAGAAAGTTGGCCTACGGCAAAAAAATTAACTTTTCAACCAAGACAGATAGAATTTTTTTCGAAGGCAATCGATAGCTCTTGATCAGCTGACCAAAGTATATGACATCCATTTTTTGTGGTACAAAAATTCCTTCATGAGGTATACCTGTTTGAAAGTTTCAAGGGGTTGACAACTTCAGTAGTAAGGTACACACTGAAACGAAATCTAGGCCGATACAAATTGTGAGACATATAAAGGACTTGTAAGCAACAGTCGGCTGTTAGGTAATTATCACCTTTGGCAATGAGGGGTTAGCAACTTTTGCTAGTTGGTGTACCTATTATTTGTTTCCGGTGTATTTGGTGGTTAAACCAATTTGGTTCCAGTGTTAAGATATGTAGGGGACTTGTAAGTAATAATCGGCTGTTGGGCTACAATCATCTTCAGCGATAAGGGGTTTGCAACTTTTGCTAGTTGATTTACCCATTTATTTGTTTCTGGTGAACTAGATGTCTATCACGGGAGAGAGACTTGTAAGTAAGAATCTGTTCACTTTGGGCTAGAAATTTGTGCAAATTGGTGCACATTGTATTCGATCTCTTTAAATTTGACAGAATTAAGTGTTTACACAACGTGTACGTGAAACAATGAGGTAGTTTCGCAATAATTAGTGTCACCTATGGTATTTTAATCCTGAAAAATTACAGATAGCTTTATAATACCAACTAAATTATATAAGATACTAGCTGTTGGTGTGGCGCTTCATGCCACACCAACACCTAGCTGGAGGGGGCGCTTCTTGCCCATCTAAGCCCCCCGCGCGCGTAAGTCGTTACGCGCCTTATTAGTTACGCGCCATTGTAGTTGTGTCCCTGTGTCCCACCTGTGAATATAGATAGATATATATATGTTTTTAACTGCGTAAAACTTGCGAATATACAATATTCTTCGATGTCCCATTGTCTGTACATATTAATAGATTGTCAGGTTATCGACTCTTGAACATGCAACATATAATTGTCCATGGGAAAACAATCCGTATTCAGATCTATACCGCATTTTTCTAATGATTGCCCTTGGGCTTTGTTGATGGTAATTGCTAATCGAATATTCCCTGTGTCCCCGTCGTCATTTATATATCCCCCATGTGCCCTTCCGGCGTCCCCGTTGTAGTTGTGTCCCTGTGTCCCGGTCTTCATTTATATTCCCTGTGTCCCGGTCGTCATTTGTGTCCCGGTGTCTCGGTCTGTAATTTCCCTTTGAGTGTCCCGGTCGTCATTTATATTCCCTGTGACCCGCTTGTCATTTGTGTCCCGGTCTGTAATTTCTCTTTGAGTGTCCCGGTCGTCATTTATATTCCTTGTGTCCCGGTGTCCCAGTCTGTAACATACGACAATAGATCAATTGTGTTGTAACTTTGTGCACGATCCCATTCTACACATGTAGAAATAGAAGCAGTACGATTAGATGAAGGCATTCCCAAATGCTTGAGAAGTTTGTTTGCAATAGATAAGGACAAATCTTCAATCATAACTAAAGTGCAGTTATAAATTTCTGTTGTAAAGTCCCAGGTCATATCTGACCTTTCTAGCCGTATTCGGTGGAGTATATTCTCGGACATTTGCGATTTGTATTTCTCCCATAACTCTGTAGGAGATGAAGGAGAGCAACTTTTACCGGAAGACACGGGCCGTAATGTCATGTCTATGAACCGGCGATTGTCCAGGATGTAAAAGCTGTGGTATCTAATCCAAAGATGGATTATATGTAAATGTAAGAAGTGCGAATCATTAATCTATAGGCATAATATTTCATTGCACTGCATTTCTTATCCATTTCTTTGTTAGTGGCTGGATTTATCAATTTAATATTAAAGTAATAGCCGTCAGCTCCATCCCAAAAAATGATAGGATATTGTAGGGCATCGTAGCATCGATGAGTTCAAGCAATTCTTGTCAACTGATTGTTTCACCTATAAAGAACTAGCTGTTGGGGGTGCTTTGCGCTCCCCCCAAGCTCCCCCGCGCGCGTAAGTCGTTACGCGCCATATTAGTTACGCGCCATTGTAGTTGTGTCCCTTGGTCCCACCTGTGAATATAGATAGATATATATATGTTTTTAACTACGTAAAACTTGCGAATATACAACATTCTTTGCTGTCCCATGGTCTGTGCATATATTTAGATTGTCAGGTTTACCGACTCTTGAACATGCAACATATAATTGTCCATAGGAAAAACAATCGGTATTCAAATCTATACCTCATTATTCTAATGATTGCCCTTGAGCTTTGTTGATGGTGATTGCTAATCAAACATTCCCTGTGTCCCCGTCGTCATTTATATACCCCCCTTTGCCCCCCGGCGTCCCCGTTGTATATGTGTCCTTGTTTCCCGTTCGTCATTTATATTCCCTGTGTCCCGGTCGTCATTTGTGTCCCGGTGTCCCAATCTGTAATTTCTCTTTGAGTGTCCCGGTCGTCATTTATATTCCCTGTGTCCCTGTGTCCCAGTGTCCCGGTCGTCATTTGTGTCCCGGTGTCCCGGTCTGTAATTTCTCTTTGAGTGTCCCAGTCGTCATTTATATTCCCTGTGTCCCGGTCGTCATTTGTGTCCTGGTGTCCCGGTCTGTAGTTTCATCTTATAATGACGTCATATACAAAGCCTTATATACTTATAATGACGTCATATGCAAACTCACAAACAAACAAACATGCATACGTACAACTTATTTTTATATATATAGATAGTTTCTTTTTTAGTTTTTTTTAGTTTTCTTTCTTTTTCGTTTTGTAGCTTTTTTAGTTTTTTTAACTTTTTTCCTTTTTAGTTCTTTACCTTTTTCATTTTTTTAAATTTTTTTCTTTTTAGGTTTTTTCTTTTTTTAGCTTTTTTCGTGCCATATTAGTTACGCGCCATTGTAGTTGTGTCCCTGTGTCCCACCCGTGAATATAGATAGATATATATATGTTTTTGACTACGTAAAACTTGCAAATATACAACATTCTTCGCTGTCCCATTGTCTGTGCATATAAATAAACTGTCAGGCTTAGCGACTCTTGAACATGCAATATATAATTGTCCATGGGAAAAACAATCCGCATTCAGATCTATACCTCATTATTTTGATTGCCCTTGAGTTTTGTTGATGGTGATTGCTAATCGAACATGTCCTGTGTCCCGGTCGTCATTTATATATCCCCACTGTGCCCCCCGGCGTCCCCGTTGTAGTTGTGTCCCTATGTCCCGGTCGTCATTTATATTCCCTGTGTCCCGGTCGTTATTTGTGTCCCGGTGTCACAGTCTGTAATTTTTCTTTGAGTGTCCCGGTCGTCATTTACATTTCTTATGTCCCGGTGTCCCGGTCGTCATTTGTGTCCCGGTGCCCCGGTCTGTAATTTCGTCAGTCGATAAACATGACGTCAGTCGACACACAAACATGACGTCAGTCAACACACAAACAAACAACTTATTTTTATATATATACAAGCCCCCCCCCCCCGCACGCGTAAGTCGTTACGCGCCATATTAGTTACGCGCCATTGTAGTTGTGTCCCTGTGTCCCACCTGTGATATATATATATATATATATATATATATATATATATATATATATATATATATATATATATATATATATATATATATATATATATATATATATATATATATATATATATATATATATATATATATATATATATATATATATATATATATATATATATATGTTTTTGAGGTTTTTTACAACATTTTTCAAACGTAATAGAACATTCCGAGATAAAGAAGATTATATTCGAGTTTAATAAATCACGCCCCTTTGCCCTCATACCCCTGGCACCTGCTTACTTTCCTCCTCCTTCTTTATTATTGTCAGAAACCTATCGTCAAACTGCTCTCTAGCTTAAATTGTCAACAATATATACAGGTATTTAAGCTAAGAAGTAGTTTTTACAACCCGTGAAGATTAAAGAAACTTTTTCAGAGAATAGAAAAAAGGTAAAAAAAAATTAGCATTATTTCACCACGAGAGAATATTAATGCTTTAATTTTAGGCCAATAATTCGAATTTTCTGCCACAATGGTGTAATCAATTGAGAATATAGAGTTTCATTTGAATCCGAGTATGCTTATTTACAGTTATTTCCTTAAAGAGCAATAAAAAGGGCCTGGCGTAGGCTTCAAAATACCTTCCCAAGACAAGTCGGCAAACCCGTCGCATTTTCCTAACCAAATCCCCTTTTACAAAGATAGCAAGAAGTAGCTTAAGTAGAATTTTTTGAGAGTTAGGGTACTCTGTTTATGAGAAATACATATAATAGAATGAGCTAGAGGAAAAAAAAACGACAGAATAAGTAAACTTTTACACTATTATATAAGGTTACATCTGACCTTATTGGGGGAGATGGAACAGTGGGCGTCACATACTAATTCACGATTACAGTTAAATTTTCCCTGTTTTACTAATTTTATTAACTATAAGGAAAGAATACTATCAGCACCCTCATTTAATGCCTAAATAAAATATCACTTATGTAACCGTTTTGCGCTAGAATTCAATTTGTTTAAGCGGATATTTTCCAAATGAAAGCAGCTTTTATAAAAGTTAGTAATTCAATTTTCAGTAATTTTACCTTCCCTACGATAGTTTTTTGTGATCTGCATGGTCAGGTTAAGCATTAATTGAAAGTTTAATGTAGCAGGCAACGGGATGCTCCCCCTTATATAATTATTACAATACCGGCTATCCGGTTGAAAATAAGCCTATATTGATGGAAGCTATCATTAACGGTTTAATCCAGCGTACCTATTCTTTTCTTTTTTACTGACCTACTAGAATATTCTCGAGAGCGGTTTAATCGAACACCTAATTTTTTTGAGAAAATAAGGTTATTATACCCCCAAAAAAACTTTTTATGAGGGCTAAGTCTAGGGTTTTACTTCTTTATCTAATATAGGGAGTTATATCAGCTCACATTTGGGTATGCTCATTTTTTTTTAAGGGGTCAACCGAAAGACAGACTCACCTGCATGTAGGCAGAGGTCCAATCCTTTTTTAAATTTCTATAGGAACCCATTTTAAAAAGATGTGTCACCTTCAAATTCTTATGCAAGACGGATGGAGAAGTTGGTTCTAGTACACAGTTTTTTTTACCCTCGGATAAAATAAAAAAAAAATGCTCGGTCCCCGTTAAAAGATTAGTGGATCATGTGATGCTACTGTTTCCCGGGAAATAGCAGTACACCAACAATTCTTTGTTCCAAGAAAAATCAATAGACGTCTAACGGTTTTGCTGATAGAAAATAGCAGCAAAAATCTCTTATTTGCTGACACGAAATGGCTGTAAAGCAGGAAAATCTTGGACCTTACCCTTACTTGGGAGGGGCCTAGAGTTTTTTTAAAGAATCAAAGTAACTATTAAGCAGCATCCAAAGAAATCCTAAAGTAAAGAAGGCCTACACCTTGCGGTTTTTTTTAAACGCTCTCATTAGGTAACAGTCAAAGCCTATTACATAACAATCAAAGAAATCATAATTTGGGGGTCTCTGAAGGTTTTTTAAAGAATCGAGGAAACAATTGTGTAATATCCAAAGATTTCATTCCCTATGGCTCAATTAACACCTGCATCGCTTATAAAATATTCCCTATTACGCGGCATGCACCTGCCGACTGTCGTCAGAATGAAAGGATATGTGTGTCACGTAAAAGAAGGGATAGTGATAGCACAAAATTCATTATGCTGTCACTACTACAATCCGTAAGCAATGCCTCTGGAAGACATTTAGCAAAGCTTCCGTCATTTTTCGTTAAGGAGACTTAGTCTTCTTTATATTACTTTTGAAACCTATTCTAGTACCCAGACATCGTAGAGCCCTTAAATCTTCATTCATCTTGCTCAAACTTTATGTAGGATAATCATTGGCATAATCTAAGTCTAGGAAGGTTTTACTTCCGCATTCCCATACGTGCTTTCCCATTACCTTTCACATGCTCCTTAAAACAAAGTCTTTTAAAATGATCAATATAAATAGGGAGATAACACAGCCATGCTTAACTCCTGATTTAATAGGAAACCAGCTAATAACCTCATTTTCTACCTTAACTGGCGCAGGTTTACTCTCGCACATAGCAATAATAACTTTAATGTATTTGACCTTCGCTAAAGCTCTTCCATCAGTTAAATCAAACGCTTGTTCGTGATCTGTAAAACTGAGAACTACATATGTTTGAAGACTGAGGCATTTCTCAATTATTAACTTAAGAGTGAAAATTTGGGCTACCCGTGCCAAAACCGCAGTGTTCTTCTTCAAAAATCTTGTTTCAAAATCATATTCATTTTAGTTCTATTACCTATTCTTTCTCACAAAATATAACTTTCTTCACATCCAAGGTGCACAAACTTTTCCATTTTCCTCTATGTCTTTTCCTTTAACTCTATCTCGGCCTAGAACATTCTCATATCGTTCTGCTTATCGCTCTATAACTCTTTCCTTATCTTTAATTGTGGTCCGTTCCGACCGTTAGCTAGGAAAGGTTCAGATTGACTATTTCCTGCCAATTTATTACCGTGTCAGAACAATATTTTACTGATATACCGTCTAACTGCATCTCCCCTATCCCCGAAAATTTTATCCATGGCCTCCGCCAGACACCTTCTTCGTTCATATTTTATTGGTTTCTCCACTTTCTTCACATTCCTCTTATTTTCATATTATCTATCAATAAGATAATTCTTGTAAAATCCTTTCTCTTATCTATTAAACACAAAATTATTTTCACTAATATTACTAGCTTCGCTCCTAATTGTCTTCCTTAAGACACCATTAGAAACTTCACAAATTATTTTCCTAAAATAATTTCCTAAAATAATCTATCTTCTACATCTTCCAAATTTTAAACTTTCCCGTGTAGTATTCGATTGTTCTTGCAAAAGTTTCTCTTAAATTTTCACCCTGGAGTCTACCAAAGTCAAAGCTTTCCGGAGGGTAGTTACCCTTCCAAAATTTCTTATTTAAATTAACCCTAGATACTAGTAGATGATGACCTTCAATTTTAACACCAATACACCCCCCCCCCGACGGTAAACATTCCCTTTCAAACCAGGCTAATGCGAAAAAAATAATACCATCATAATCATCGTCGGTGAATAATTCTAGTCATCACAAGCAAACTATTCAAAAATTAGAATTGTAAAATGAAAATGAGGATAAAGCTTCGCTCAAGCGTGAAAGGCTTTCCAAAAACGTTAATTAAATAATTTTCAAAATACATTAACAACACAGCCGGGCCTTCCATTTTATTACTGCTCTGTTGACTTTTTAATAACTTAAAATGGACTTGGGTAATATTAAATCAAACAGTTTGTGGTAACGAACTGTAGTAAGGAGCGACCCGGCTCAATAGTAAGTCTACGTAAACTCTTAAAATAGTAAGTTTTAGAGTAACTCTAAAAAATGGAATTTTGGTACCAATACCTACAGCAAAAGAATCGCATTTTAATGCTGATTTTAAATATATAAGTTTCATCAAGTTTAGTCTTACCCACCAAAAGTTACGAGCCTGAGAAAATTTGCTTTATTTTAGAAAATAGGGGAAACACCCCCTAAAAGTCATAGAATCTTAACAAAAATCACACCATCAGATTCAGCGTATCAGAGAACCCTACTGTAGAAGTTTTGTATTTTTTGCCAGAAGGCAGATCACGGATGCGTGTTAATTTGTTTGTTTGTTTTTTGTTTTTTTGTTGTTTTTTTTTCTCAGGGGTGATCGTATCGACCCAGTTGTCCTAGAATGTTGCAAGAGGGCTCATTCTAACGGAAATGAAAAGTTATAGTGCCCTTTTTAAGTGACAAAAAAAAATTGGAAGGCACCTAGGCCCCCTCCTACGCTAATTATTTTCACAAAGTCAACGGATCAAAATTCTGAGATAGCCATTTTATTCAGCGTAGTCGAAAAACCTTATAACTATGTCTTTGAGGACGACTTACTCCCCCACAGTCCCCGTGGGAGGGGCTAAAAGTTACAAACTTTGACCAGTGCTTACATATAGTAATGGTTATTGGGAAGTGTACAAGCGTTTCCAGGAGGATTTTTTGGTTGGAGGCAGGGGTTGAGAAAAGGGGGATATGCTGGGGTAACTTTCCATTGAGGAATTTGTCATAGGGGAAGAAAACTTCCATGAAGGGAGCGAAGGATTTACTAGCATTACTTAAAAAAACAATGAAAAAAAATATATGAAATTTTTTTTTCAGCTGGAAGTAAGGAGCAGCATTAAAACTTAAAACGAACAGAAATTATTACCCATATGAGGGGATCACCTCCTCCTAATACCTCGCTCTTTACGCTAAAGTATTTTTAGTAATTTCAACTATTTATTCTACGGCTTTTGTGATTCAGGGGTCATTCTTAATGAATTGGGACAAAATTTAAGCTTTAGTGTAAAGAGCAAGGTACTGACGAGGGGGCGAACCCCCTCTTATATGTAATAAAAACATGAGAATACAAAAGTTCTTTATGTAAGCTAATTTATAAGTCCGTTATATATATATATATATGTATATATATATATATATATATATATATATATATATATATATATATATATATATATATATATATATATATACATATATATATATATGTATATATATATATATATATATATATATATTTATATATATATATATATATATATATATATATATATATATATATATATATATATATATATATATATATATATATATATATATATATATATATACCTGTTCGTATGTCTAATATAATTTATCTGTTCGTTATAAGTAAACGAACAAAAATTACTTCGTATATGAAAGGAGCTGCTTCATCATCAACGAACCGCTCTTTACGCTAAAATCTTTTACTGTTTTAAAAAAAGAGTTGAGAGAAAGAGTCAAACTGTTCGACATTAAAACTTAAGACGAACAGAAATTACTCCGTATATGAAAGCGCCCTTTCCTCCTCAACGCCCCGCTCTTTACGCTAAAGTTTTTTATTGTTTTAAGAAGTAGAGTTACGAGAAAGAGTCAAACTTTAGCGTAAAGAGCGGGGCGTTGAGGTGAAAAAGCCCCTTTCACAAACACCAAAAACAAGAAGAACAATAAGGAATTTTCTAAGACAGTGGGAAACAAATTAGAATGAATATTTCGGCCCTATGTCCAAGGGCCGTCCTCAGCACTACAAATAAGAAAAAACAACTTACGAGAGGATAAAATCTATAAAACTAAAATGAACAATTTTTCAAAACAGTCCCAGCATCCTTACTTCAGCGAATTTCAACCAGGACTGAAAAATAAATTGTTATGAAACGAGGCAATTCAATGAAATGAAAGAAAATATTTTAAAAACAGATTTTTAATGTCAGCCTAGCTTTTTTCGCTGCTGATCTTATAGGTATATTTGTGACAGGTTCTGTGTTAATATCTATTGGTTTTTTAAAATATTTTATAAGGTCATTTTTAATTAAATTTGTGTATAAAGCATTCAGCGAATATTCTCCTAAATCCCTATTTAAGTAAATGTTATTATTAATCTTAAGTCTGATTTCAATTGCTTCTCGAACTACTTGCTTTATGCCTAGATCATTGCTAATAATGGCGGATTCTTTAAAAGGTATTTTGTGGTTAGGATTTTCAAAAACATGGCTACTTAAAGCAGAATCCAAAGAAACAGAAGTAATATTATTAGAATTCTGAGCTTTGGTGATAACATCTTTATGTTATTGTAGGCATTTCTCGAAATTCTGGTGGGTTCTCCCTACATAGAATTTGCCACAGTCGCATGGTATTTGATAGACACCTCTTTGGCAAGTAACTGGAGTCTTATCTTTACCAGAATTTAGGAGATTTATGATTTTCAAATTATTGGTAAATACAACATACAGATTATTTTGTGTGCATACTTTTTTAAGACTTCTAGTGATTTTGGGATATATGGGAGGTAAATTATGTTTTGGGGCTTATCGGGATTTTCACATGGTAAATTATCGTTGATTTTATGGGAGTGTCTTTTCAATCTACGGTTAATTGTATTATTAATAAATAAAAGAGGATACCCATTTCCAAAAAGTATGTCCCTGATAAAATCTAGTTCAGCTGTGATGTAGGAATCAGAACAAATATTCAGGGCACGATCTACGAGAGATAATACGACACCTCTTTTAACTTGGGGGGGGGTGGGGGGTGGTTTGATTCAAAATGTAAATATCTATTGTTTTGTGTTGGCTTTCTGTAAATAGTAAAATTGAGTTCATCTATGTTACGAACAATTAGAACATCTAGGAATGAGATTTGATTTGCAATTTCAATTTCTAAGGAAAACTGTAAATTCCTATCATATGTGTTAACGTGATCTAAAAAACCTCTAGGTTCATATTCCCCATAGTTCCAAAGTGAAATTACGTCATCCATGTAACGTCCCCAAAAGATATGATTAAAAAAATATGAATTTAATGCCCAATTTTCAATATGCTCTACATAAATATTCGCCAGTAACCCGGAAAGAGGCACACCCATGGGTAAGCCATTTATTTGTTGGTAGAAAGAATTACGGAATTGGAAATACATTGAATACTTGTTACAAAGTTTAACCAAGGTCATCAAAACATCGCAATCTAATCCTGTTGCTGGAACTTCTATTAAATCATAATTTTCATTTATTTTATTTTCTAATAATTTCTCGGATTCTGCTACATTAATATTTGTATACATAGACACAGCATCAAAGCTACTGATAATTGTCTTTTCTGAAATATTTACGTTTTGAGTTTTTCAACTAAATCGACCGAAATACAAATATAAGATTTTTGAGAAAAAAAGCAAAGGTTTGAAGGCTGTACATAACCATTTTCCAATGTTGGAGGCGGGGGCTTTCGTACAAGCTAAAATTGGCCTTAAAGGAGTGCCTTGCTTATGTAATTTTGGCAGACCATAAGATTTTGGACAAAAGCTGCCTCGGGGGAAAAATTTATTATATAATTGTGCTTAATTTTTTTTTTATTCTGCTTTAAGTAGCCATGTTTTCGAAAATCCTAGCCAGAAAATGCTTTTTGAAGAATCCGCCATTATTAGCAATGATCTAGGCATAAAGCAAGTAGTTCGAGAAGCAATTGAAATCAGATTTAAGATTAATAATAACATTTTCTTAAATACGGATTTAGGAGAATATTCACTGGATGCTTTATGCACAAATTTAATTAAAAATGACCTTACAAAATATATAAAAAAAACCAATAGATATTAACACAGAACCTGTCACAAATAGACCTATAAGATCAGCAGCGAAAAAAGCTAGGCTGGCATTAAAAACCTGTTTTTAAATCATTTTCTTTCATTTCATTGAATTGCCTCGTTTCATAACAATTTATTTTTCAGTCCTGGTTGAACTTCGCTGAAGTAAGGATGCTGACTGTTTTGAAAAATTGTTCATTTTACTTTTATAGATTTTATCCTCTCGTAAGTTGTTTTTTCTTCTTTGTATTGCTGAGGACGGCTCTTGGACATAGGGCCGAAATATTCATTCTAATTTGTTTCCAACCGTCTTAAAAAATTCCCTATTGTTCTTCTTGTTTTTGGTGTTTGTGATGGAAAGGCAGTGTGATCTTCGTCGTTATTAATAAAAGCCCCTTTCATATACGGCACAATTTCTGTTTGTTTTAAGTTTTAATGTCGCTCTTTACTTTCATTTAAAAAATAAACTTTTTTTTATTTCATATTTAGAAGGACCTTGTGTCTCAGACCTCTTATTTTAAATCCCGACCGGCAGACCGGCCTCTGAATTAGAAGGACCGGCCTCTGAATTTCTTTTTAAATCAATCTATTGATTCTTAAAATTTTGCTAGAGCTCATGCCATGAGCTCTTGGCTCTTCCGACCTCGTCACAAGTGTCATATGAGCTCTTAGCTCTTGTTAATAACGTAACGTGGACTTAGGGAACAATAAATTCTATGAAGAGCTCGAGTCAATTTTTGGCACTGTTTATCCTACGGACAAAATTGTCTCTGTCAGATAACGTAACGGAACGCGAAGTCTTAACATGTTCTAATGTGAAAGGTTTTATAGCGTAGTATGGAAGCACCATAAGGCGCGATTTTATGCCTTCACCTCAAGATTAGCATGTGACTTATAATGTTTTCTTTTTACTGCTTTTGAAATAAGGCCAACAATAGAAACAGGACTAAAATCAGTTTTATTCCAGAAGCCTGTTTATTCTAGACATATTTTTCTTTAGTTGGCACGCGGTCGGACGCAAATATTCCCTTGTCAAAATAAATCGGATATGTTACAGAGTAGATTAGTTTATCGCTTAATTGTTCATTTCATAATCTGTCAGGACAGTAATTGGATACTTTCGTTCATAACTTCATTAATCAATAAGCTGTTAGTAAAGTGATATTGTTTGTATGCAAAATTTTGCAATGGACTGAAAATAGTTCTGTAGGTCCTTATGTTCATAATCCATGAAATGATGATAAAAAAAACAACAACATAAAAACAGTACTGGAAAGAGAGAGAGAGACAGTATTAGACAGAAAAACAGTAAGGTACATATAGTTGTACCAATTCACGAACTATTTCTCTTTTAGGGGGGGGGGGTATTTTCAAAACCTAGCGGAGGGTTTCGATTTTTTTTAAATACAAAAAAAGGTATTTTTCAATGAAAATACTAAAAAATGATATTCTTCAAAATTTACAAGGGAGCTGATATCCCCCCTGACTTTCCTTCTGACGTTCAGCCCCTCGCCCCCCAGTGGTGGCACTGGACAGCGACAGAAAACGCCGAGAGATATATTTTATAATTAATATATGCAAATTATTAATTCTACGTAAATTTAAATTCGACTGCAAGGTCTATAAATTACTGAGAAGAGTGAGATTGATAGCAGGAAGAGGCTAATGTAGCAATTAAAGGAGATACCATCATTAGTCGTATTCAGTACTCATATAGCACAAAGATATCATAATTTGCCCTTCACTGAAAACATATGGTTCTTTGACCAAAATCAAGACATTTGTTTGTGAATAAAGATTCAAATCTTGTGTTTTTCTTTAAGCTTTAGCGTTTGAAGTGATCACAACAGTCAGACAACAATCAAAATTCCACTGATGAGCTGCTTTTATCCCCTCACGCCCCCCCCCCTAAAGTGGTCAAATTTGTCAATGTTATTTTAATATGATCCATTCTTTAACTACTCCTGTGACTGTTTACTCGTTGTAGCGTCTAGCCCCAATAAGGTTACTATACTGGTAAGCACTCTTTCACCCCCCCCCCCTGCAAAATTTCTGCTTTTCCCACCAACAAAATACCCAAAGGTGTGAAGTTAGTTTATACTCTCACCAACTTTCAATCTTGTATGTATAGCCTAGCTCCTACTCTCCAAGGATAAAGAGAAATGAGACATTGAAGAGGTGGAGGCTTTGCCTACCCTTGAGAACGCGTTCAAATCATCTCAGCCACTCAGCCACATATTGAATGGGATTGAGCACCTGATTCAGGCAGATCACTGTTTGTCTCTAATAGTCAAACACTAATCCCAAACCTTGTCATTGAATTGTTGAAAAGTGCAAATTCAAGCCATTTTGTGCCACTTAACAACAATTTTAGTCAGGAAAGGGCGAAGATGCTGGCGAGCAAATGACTAATTAGCTTAGAACTATTAAGGGGGTCGTTTTTTACTTCTCAGTCTAGACACGATACTACCATCCAATGGTACACTTGCCCCCAAACATGAACACACTCTTTATAAAATAAACGGCTGGTATTTACTACTTCTCGTTTACCCAGTAATGCTAATAGTTGTTCAGCGTGACATAGTTTTAAACCAACAACAAGAAGGATATCACTTGATAGCGTTGCATGGAAGGTGGCGTACCTAGTCTCAACAAGACCGTTTTGGGACTAAAATCTGTGGCCTAGGGGTCAAAGCTCTCATCGGCCGCAAATTCTATGTCCATCGGATTAATATCCGAAGGACAGATATTTATCCGAAGAAAGGATCCCATAACTCAATTAAAATTCTCAAATTTGGAAAACCCAATTTTCCATGGGGGAAGGTGGTATCTTCCAGAAGGGGGTGATTTTCCAGCCGGGTATTTTCCACGAGTTGTACTTTCTGGAATATTTAACGGGAGTATTTTCGCGAGGGGTATCTTCCAAGGGGGAGGGGGGGTATTTTACACGGGGTGGTATTTTCCACAAAGGGTATATTTCGGGGGAAATATTTTCTGCGGGGGGTATTTTCCTGGGGAGAAAACCCCTAGAATCCTAACGGCTATTCTTCGAGAAATATTATACCCCTATAGCCCAGGGGCAAGGACTGTCGATTATGGTACTTGCCCATTGTTTACGTTCTAGGAAAATGGGAAATATTTTATTCTAGGTGTATCTGAAAAGGCTAAGGGCATTAAGGAGAAACCTTAGAGAATGTTGAGGGGCATGTTATAGTAAATAAAAAGGCACTATGTGCATCCCGTTTTGTCAAAAAGGAGGATCTGCAATATTTTAAGAACGTCTGAGGGTATTTGAGTTGAAACTTCCAGGACTTGTTGGGGGAATACTAGAAATTGATTGAAGGGCCACAAGCCCCTTCTCATGCCATTTTAATTGCAATCCCTCCAAATACATTTGATCAAAATTTTGAAAAAAACACCCTGTTCAAAATAGTCCAAAGCCCAAATTATTATGTCTATGCGGATAACATAACCCCCAACTGCTTTGGAGAGTGATGCTTAACACAATGACACAAACTGTTCGCGTGGTGATTGTCAGAAGAACGTATTATCAATATCTAAGCAACGGCTGAGGCTATTAAGTTGAAATTTTGAAGGGATATAGAAGAGCTATCGGAGGGCAGCCAGCCCCCTTGTCCTTTTTAGTTGCTCCCTCCAATCATCACCGATAAAAATTTTGAAATAGTAATTTTGTTCATAAAAGCCAAAGGGTCTAATAATTATGCCTCCAGGGATGCAACGTTCTCTACAGCCCTCACGGTAAGGATTGTAAATTATACAATTTGCCCTTTTTCAAATGCAAAATTTACTATTACTAAGAAGAAGGAATTTTTTATTACAGGTTTGTTCAAAAGGCTATCGGTATTAATGTGAAACTTTGGGGAGTGTTAAGGGTAATATTAAACTAAATCTAAAGATACTATGTGCATACCGTTTATCCAGGAAGGTGTATCTGCAGTATCACTACAACAGCTGAGGGTATTAAATTTAAACTTTCGGATCATGTCGAGGAAGATGTCAAAATGTGGTCGGAGGGCAACCATTCCCCCTCCTGCTCACTTTTAGCTGTACACCCTCCAAATATATTTTATTAAAATTTGGAATAGCCGCCTTACTTGAAATAGTCGGTAGAGTCAAATGACTGTATCTCCGGGAATGACTTCATAACCCACAGACCTGTTTAAAATTATATGAAGTTGCCCATTGTATATACAAACATGGCTATTGGAGAAAATTGGCTTGTTTGGTTCTGGGTCTCCAAAAACGCTAAGAATATTAAGGCACGACCTCTAGAAAACTTTGAGGGGGAGGTAAAACAAAATGAAAGCACACTATATACAGGAGGATTTTCAAAAGAACACAACAGAAATATCTAAGGAACGGCTAAAGCTGTTAAGTTGAAACTTTAAAAGTATCTTGGGACCTATTGTGAAAAAGGAACGAACAGCAGTCGTCCCTCCCCCCTCTTACGCTTTTAGATTACCTCCTTAACGCTGATAGAGATTTTAAAAAGCTATTTTATTTGAAATAGTCACAACATCTAATAGCAGGATTAAAACTAAAAGCATGATTTGTATATTCAATTTCAGTTTTACTCGTCTTAAGACTTATTTTTCATTTAATTTATTACCTGTTGTATTTTTGTTTGCTATGATAATTTGTTTAATTTCTGGTTGTTTCGGGCTTCGTTTATTCTTTAAAGGTAATTTCTGGTGGTTTTAAGTTTGAATTACTATAGAAATTTATTTCTACCGATCTTAAGTTTTATATGGCCTTTACTTTTCTTTGAAAAACTTCCTTTTCGAAAAGTTTTTATTTAAATAATTTCTGTTCGTTTTTGATTGCCAAAGTTTCAAGTATTAATGTATGTACTATAGATATTTGTTTTGCCTTGTCAGTGTTCACAGTAATTGCTGTTCTGAAAGTGTTTAAAATGTGAGTCTATTTTTTTGTTGTTTTTTTTTCTTGTGCCTTAGTTGTTGTTTGTTTTAGATGGTTTGATTTTAAAAAAACTATTCTGTGTTTTTAATTTCTTAAAAAAATTTTTCACTGGAAAGGTTTTTTTCCCAGACGTGGAGCCAAAATATTCTGATTTTTTTTGTCATTTTGTTGTTTGTTTTTGTTGTTTGTTGTTATTTCGTCAATATATAGAACTTTGTCCAAAATCAAACAGTTCGTGGTTCAAACAGTTCGTGGTAACGAACAGTAAGGAGCGACCCGGCTCAATAGTAAACGAAACTCTAAAAAACGGAATTTTGATGTTAAAAGATACATCAAAAGAATCGGATTTTCATGCTGATTTTAAATATATGTTTCATCAAATTTAGTCTTTGTCATCAAAAGTTACGAGCCTGAGAAAATTTGCCTCATTTTGAAAAATAGGGGGAAACATCCCCTAAAAGTCATAGAATTTTAACGGAAATCACACCATCGCATTCAGCGTATCAGAGAACCCTTTAGCAAAAATTTCAAGCTCCTATCTACAAAAATGTGGAATTTCGTATTTTTTGCCAGAAGAGAGATCACGGGTGCGTGTTTATTTATTTTTTTTTATTTTTTTTTTCCCAGGGGTCATCGTATCGACCACGTGGTCCTAGAATGTCGCAAGAGGGCTCATTCTAACGGAAATGAAAAGTTCTAGTGCTCTTTTTAAGTGACCAAAATAATTGGAGGGCACCTAGGCCCCCTCCCACGCTCATTTTTTCCCAAGGTCAACGGATCAAACTTTTGAGATAGCCATTTTGTTCCATTTAGCCATTGGAAAAATCGAAAATTAGAGGGCAACAGGTCTCCTTCCCCACCCCTTATTTCTCAAAATCGTCTGATCAAAACTAAAAGAAAGCCATTGAGCCAAAAAAATAATTAATATGCAAATTTCATTTTAATAATTTATGTGCGGAGAGCCAAAATCAAACATACATTAATTCAAAAACGTTCAGAAATTAAATATAAAAAAACAGTTTTTTTTTAACTGAAAGTAAGGAGCGACATTAAAACTTAAAACGAGCAGAAATTACTCCGTATATGAAATGGGTTGTCCCCTCCGCAATCCCTTGCTCTTTACGCTAAAGTTTGACTCTTTGCCACAGTTCTACTTTTTAAAACAATTAAAAACTTTTGTGTAAAGAGCGAGGGACTACGGAGGGGACAACCCATTTCATATACGGAGTAATTTCTTTTTGTTTTAAGTTTCAATGTCGCTCCTTACTTTCAGTTAAAAAAAACTAGTTTTTTTATTTAATTTTAATCAAAATCCAACGTTTTAATTCTTATGCAGAAAAACTAATAAAAGTGGGGTGCTACCAATCAATTTTCAATTTTTGATTATTGATGCATACATTTAATTATTGATAATATATATCGCAAAACACTGAGAGTATAGGGGCCGGTACACCACATCATATCTTCGTTAGGCCTGGGTGTGATTTGAAAAAGGATTAGGATTATACTATAAAAAAAAACTTTTTCAACTGAAAGTAAGGAGCATCATCAAAGTTTTAAACAAACAGAAATTATCCCTGTTCTGAGAGGGGCTGTTTCCTCCTCACCTCCTGGGTCTTTACTCTAAAGTCTAAATTTGGTTTAAATTCTTTGGGAACATTTGGTGAAATACAAGGGCCATTGAATTAGAAAAACAAGTTTTTTGAGGGCATCAAAAAGTTCTGGCTTAATGACCAAGGAGCTCAGGAGGGGACTATATGCGGAATAATTTCAGTTTGTTGTAAGTTTTAAAGTTGCTCTTAATTTTAATTTGAAAAGGCTTAGTTTTTTGTATTTAATTAGACTTCTTGAAACCGTATAGATTATTGACATAATACTGTTGTAACAAACGAAAAACGGTCAATATTTCAAAACTCTCTGTCTTGTTTTGATGGGTAGCAAAGAATTTAGTTTTGTTTTGAATGGTAATGAAAAAGATTATCTTGTTTCAGTTTTTTTTGTATGTGCTTGTATTTTTATTGTCTGTGATTTTTATATTGTATTTGATTTATAAGCGTTTTATTTTTTTTTTGTTGGCTCATTACAAGCTAAGCTTCTTGGGCTTTGTAATTACTTTACGTTTTGTAACTGTTTTTTAGTATTAATAAATTGATTGATTGATTGATTGATTGATTATAGGGGCTTAAGATGTAGGCTCATGGGTATTCACACATACTGAATTTGATGTCATGTTTTAACTGGGTTTGCCTCCTTTTAGGTTGTTTTCCATCATAGACAGAAGATTGAAAAAGGTAAAACAAGAAAATAATGAACCCGTCCCCCTTTCTTTAGTTATTCCGGCAATTGAAAATAAAACCTTTACATTTTACCTTGGGACTTTTATATCTTGGGACTCGTTTGGAAAAATTTTGAAGAAACAACATCTCTATGTTTATTCAAAATGAGCTAAAGATTGAACGTTAATGATGCTTGCAGCAGTAGTTGCAACATAGTAAAAAGCGAACCACAACCCATAGTAACCAAAAGTTGAAAAACGCCTTTTGAAAAAAAAACAGGTTAATACGAAAAATTATGGTCTGATACAGATTCAAGAATGGTAATTTTTATTTCGGTTAATTTTAAAAGTAAAAGTTTATTGAGAAAACAAATTTATGTTGTTTTCCAAGATGAGTGTTAAACCCCTCGAAAATGGCGTCATATCAAATAAAAAATGCACCATTAGACTCAACATGGTCAAACACCTCACGTTGGGTAATTACAGTCCTTCACCTTGAACAACAAGGAAAATAATTTTTTGCATGATAGCCTTGATGTGTCACCTTGTTTTTCTACCAGGGTTAACAGGTTACCAGAAAATCCGAGAGAGTCATATAATGGTTCATTCGAACGAACGCTAAAATTGCTATTGTCCTATTTCAAGTGACCAAAAAGATTGGACGGCAGCTGCCCCCCTCCCAAGAAGCCCTCTTCCTCTCCAGTCCTCTGATCAAAATTTTGAGATAGTCTTTTTTTCAGCGTAATTGAAAGGTCCAATAACTATGCTTTCTGTGATGAAATTGCCCATCATAGTCCCTGGGTAAAGGACTGTAAGTTATGCCATTATGATGTTGAACCGCTTGATAAATTAAATTGAGTTACCAGTCTTGTTAGTTAGACGGTTCTGCGTTGAATCAAACAGTTCGTGGTAACGATCTGTAAGTAAGGTGCAACCCGGTTCAATAGTACCCGAACCTCTAAATAACACCATTTTGAAAACAATAGTTACATCAAAAGAATCAGATTTTTATGCTGATTTCAGATATATAAGTTTCATCAAGCTTAGTCTTACAAAGTTACGAGCCTGAAAAAAATTGCCTTATTTACGAAAAACGGTAAAAATCCCCTTAAAGGTCAAAGAATCCATATGAGAATCACACGATCAGATTCAGCGTATCTGAGAACCCTACTGTAGAGGTTTTAAGTCTCTATCTGAAAAAAATGTTGAATGTTTTTTTGTTTTTTTGCCAGAAAAAACATCACGGATGCGTGTTTTCTTGTTGTTGTTTTTTTCCCAAGTGTGATCGTACCGACCCTGTGGTCCTAGAATATCGAAGAGGGCTCATTCAAAGGAAAATAAAAGTTATAGTGCCTTTTTAAGTGACCGAAAACTTGGAGGTCAACTCGGCCCCCTGCCACTCTCATTCTTTCCCCGAGTCACCCGATCAAAATTTTTATATAGCTATTTTTTTAGCATGGTTGAAAAAGCTAATAATTATTTATTAATAATTTATAATTTATAATTATAATTTATCTATTATAATTTAAACTTTTGCGTAAGGAACGAGGTATTGACTAGGGGGTGAGCCCCCTCATATATTTAATAGTTTCTGCTGTTTTTAAGTTTTAATGTTACTCCCTACTTTCAGTTGAAAAATCTTTTCTTTTTCAATTAAAAATAGGATGGTAAGGGTTAAAATCTCTTTCAGAGATTTTTTTTTCAATCATGGTTTTTACCTTCTAAGTGATTATTTAGAGAACTTGTCTTTGTCAAGGTTAACTACTGAAATTCTTAACCAATACTGTTTTTCCTAAAATACTAAAAAATCATAATTAGCAGCCAATATTTGAGCAATTACGAGTTTGATTTTTTTTTCTAATAACTTCTGGATAAAAAAAAGGCTTCACTTTCAAACAAGAGCCAAGAGCTCATATGGCATAAGCTCTAGCAAAATTCTAAGAATCAATAAATTGATTTTGAAGGAAAATCAGAGGCTTAATACCGGTCAGAATTTAAAATAAAAGCTCTGAGACTCGAGGCCCTTCTACAAATCAAATTTCATTAAGATACGATCATCCATTCGTACATTAAAAATACATAATTTTTTCTAATTTTACCTCTCCCTTCAGCCCTCCAGATGGTCGAAACAGGGGAAGAATTTATCAAGTCAGTTTGTGCAGGTCCCTAACACAGCTATCAATTTTTATCGTCCTAGCACGTCCAGAAGCACCGAACTTGCCAAAGCACTGGACCCCCCTAATTCCCCCCAAAGAGAGCAGATCCAGTCCGGTTATGTCGATCAAGTATCTACGACATTTGCTTATTCTACCCACCAAGTTTCATCCCGATCTCTCCACTCTAAGTGTGTTCCAAGATTTCCAATTTTCCCCTCCAACTCCCCTTAATGTAACCAGATCTGGTCAGGATTTAAAATAAAAGGTCTGAAACATGAATTCCATCTAAATATCAAATTTCATTAAGATCCGGTCACCTGTTCGTAAGTTAAAAAGACTCAATTTTTCTAATTTTTCCGAATTAACACCCCCCAACTCCGCCCATTAGAGCGGATTCAGTCCAGTTATGTCAATCACGTGTCTAGGACTATTGCTTATTCTTCCCACCAAGTTTCATCCCGATCTCTCGACTCTAAGCGTTTTCCAAAATTTCCCGTTTCCCCCTCCAGCTCCCTCCAGTATCACCAAATACGGTGGGAATTTAAAATAAGAGCTCTGAGACACGAGGTCCTTGTAAATATCAAATTTCATTAAGATCTGATCACCTATTTGTAAGTTAAAAATATCTCATTTTTTCTAATTTTTCCGAATTACTGAATTAGCCCACCCCCCAACTCCCCCATAGAGCGTGGATTCCGTCCGATTATGTCAATCACGTATCTAGGACTCGTGCTTGCTCTTCCCAACCAGTTTCATTCCTATCTCTCCACTCTAAGTGTATTCCAAGATTTCCAGCTCCCCCCAATCCCCCAAATGACACTGGATCCGGGCGGGATTTAAAATAAGAGGTCTGAGTTACTAAATCTTCCTAAATATCAAATTTCATTAAGATCCAATCAGTCATTCGTAAGTTAAAAATACCTCTTTTTTCTAATTTTTTCCAAATTATCCCCCCCCCCAATTCCCCCAAAGAGAGCAGATCTATTCCAGTTATCTCAATCAAGTATCTAGGACTATGCTTATTTTTCCCACTAGGTTTCATCCCGATCCCTCCACTCTGAGCGTTTTCCAAGATTTTAGGGTTCCCTCTCCAAATCCCCCAATGTCAACGGATCCAGTCAGGATTTAAATTTAGGGCTTTGAGACATAATACCCTTCTAAAAATCTAATCTCATTAAGATCCGGTCACCGATACGTAAGTTAAAAATACCTCGTTTTTTTCTAATTTTTCTGAATTAACCGTCTCCCCACTCCCCCCTTCAATTTGTCAAATCGAGGAAATGACTATTTCTGATTTAATCTGATCTGGCCCGTGATACGCCTGCCAAATTTCATCGTCCTAGCTTATCTGGAAGTGCCCAAACTAGCGAAACCGGGACAGACAGACAGAATTTGCGATCGCTATATTTAACTTGGTAAATACCAAGGGCCATTAAAAGAAATCGACTTCACTTTTTTGTAACCTTCTTTTAGTATTTCAGAAGAAACTTAAATCAAGTTGTTCGAATTTGTCAATTCATTGTTTTTTGTTTGTTCCTTAAGTCTCCGAAGAAATGGTCGTATGTTAATCAATTTGTCATTTTTCACATTTAGCCTAGTATTTGTTATTAAGGAATATTCATACATTTATGTGTGAGATGAATATTTATGTGTGGGGGAAACATTCTAGGAAAAATTTTACAAGGGGCGGCGGGGAGGGGGGGGGGTTCTTGCATCATTTGAAAAACAATCACAAATTAAAAAAGAATCAGCTGGAAGTAAAGAGCAACATTAAAACTTAAAACAAACAGAAATTATTCCACATATGAGGAGGGGGGCTACCCCATAGAAAAAAAAACATGGCAGTGTTGATTAATTTAAAAATCAAACTTTTCTTGAAGGAAGTTAAGAGTGAAGTTGAAAATTCAAGCAAACAAAAATATAAACAAACTGATGATGTTTCCCCATGTTTATATGATTTTGGGAAACTAGCGCTTCACTGAAAACGCAAAAGCCGAGTATAAGAAACAAGAATATTCATTTAGGAGTCAAAAGTGGGCCTCTAGCCTGACAACAATAAACTAATCCGAAACAGTTTTCAAAGTCTTACGCTAGCTGTGCTATCAGTAATTTTCAATATACAATTAAAATTATCTTAAAACTTAAGCATAAAAATAAATATTATTTTAATAACCGCGAAGTCATTAAATAGAATACAAAAACATTGAATTGATTTATCAGGTAACTTCTCGGTCTCACCAGCTATAACACCAATAGTTACTAATATACCATTTTGAACTGTAAAAAAACGCTTTGATTCGAAATTAAATAAATAAAACAAGTTTTTTTAGCTGAAAGTAAGGAGCGACATTAAAACTTAAAATGAACAGAAATTACTTCAGATATGAAAGGGGCTGCTTCCTCATCAATGCCTCGCTCTTTACGCTAAAGTTTGACTCTTTCTCTTAACTCTGTTTTTTAAAACAGTAAAAAAGTACATAGTACATAGTACATAGTACAAGTACATAGTTTGATTTTGGCACACCGCACATGAATATTTAAAACGAAATTTGCATATTAATATTTTTTTGGCTAAATGGCTTTCTCATAGTTTTGATCGGAAGATTTTTTGAAAAAGGGGTTGGGTAGGAGGTCTAGTTGCCCTCCGAATTTTCGTTACTTAAATATACAACTAGAACTTTGTATTTTTTACGAACGTTTTTATTAGTAACTAGCTGTTGGGGTGGCGCTTCGCACCACCCCAACACCTAGCTGGGGGGGGGTGCTTCACGCCCCCCAAGCCCCCCCGCAAGCTTAAGTCGTTACGCGCCATTGTAGTTGTGTCCCTGTGTCCCACCTGTGAATATAGATAGATAGATATATATATATATATATATATATATATATATATATATATATATATATATATATATATATATATATATATATATATATATATATATATTATATATATATATATATATATATATATATATATATATATATATATATATATATATATATGTTTTTAACTACGTAAAACTTGCGAATATACAACATTCTTCGCTGTCTACAATGGGGACGCCCGGGGGCACAGGGGGATATATAAATGACGACGGCGACACAGGGAATGGTCGATTAGCAATCACCATCAACAAAGCTCAACGGCAATCATTAGAATCATGAGGTATAGATCTGAATACGGATTGTTTTCCCATGGACAATTATATGTTGCATGTTCAAGAGTCGGTAAACCTGACAATCTATTTATATGCACAGACAATGGGTCCCGGTCGTCATTTATATTCCCATTGTCCTGGTCGTCATTTGTGTCCCGGTGTCCCAGTCTGTAATTTCTCTTTGAGTGTCCCGGTCGCCATTTATATTCCTTGTGTCCCGGTGTCCCTGTCGTCATTTGTGTCCCGGTGTCCCGGTCTGTATATACATTCGTTTTTGAATTGGTCTTTTTTTTAGTTTTTAGTTTTTTACCTTTTTTTTAGTTTTTTTTTAGTTATACCTCATGATTCTAATGATTGCCCTTGAGCTTTGTTGATGGTGATTGCTAATCGAACATTCCCTGTGTCCCCGTCGTCATTTATATATCCCCTCGTGCCCCCCGACGTCCCCGTTGTAGTTGTGTCCCTGTGTCCCGGTCGTCATTTATATTCCATGTTTCCCGGTCGTCATTTGTGTCCCGGTGTGTATATACATTCGTTTTTGAATTGGTATATGATGAAATAAATTTTTGTGTTTTTCCCCTTTTTTTCTTTTTAGTTTTTTTTTGTTTTTACTTTTTTTTTAGTTTTTTTTAGTTTTTTTTTCTTTTTTTTTAGTTTTTTGTAGTTTTTACCTTTTTAGTTTTTTTTATTTTTATTTTTATTTTTTTTAGTTTTGTTTTTCTCATTTATTTTTCAGTTTTTTTCCTTTTTTTATTTTTCTTTCTTTTTTAGTTTTTTTAGTTTTTTAGTTTTTTTATTAGTTTTTAGTTTTTTTTCTTTTTAGTTTTTTTTGTAGTTTTTACCTTTTTTTTAGTTTTTTTTAGTTTTTTTTTACTTATGTCCTGGTCGTCATTTATATTCCCTGTGTCCCGGTCGTCATTTGTGTCCTGGTGCTTTGTTGATGGTGATTGCTAATCGAACATTCCTTGTGTCCCGGTCGCTTTCTCTTTGAGTGTACCGGTCGTCATTTTACATTCCCTATTTCCCGGTGTCCCGGTCGTCATTTGTGTCCTGATGTTCCGGTCTGTAATTTAGTCAGTCGACAAACATGACGTCAGTCGACACACAAACATGACGTCACTCGATACACACACACACACACACACACACACACACACACACACACACACACACACACACACACACACACACACACACACACACACACACACACACACACACACACACACACACACAGAGAGAGACAACTTATTTTTATATATATAGATAAATATACGTAACTTACAAATTAACTAACGTAACAAACTTCTATATTTGTAGGTTTTTATTACGTATATGAGGGGGTTCGTCCCCTCGTCAATACCTCGCTCTTTACACTAAAGCGTGAATTTCATCCCAATTCTTTAAAAATGACCCCTGAATCACAAAGGCCGTAGAATAAATAGTTGGAATTACTAAAAATACTTTGGCGCAAAGAGCAAGGTATTGTGGAGGAGACGAGCCCCTTATATGCATAATATTTTCTCTTCATTTTAAGTTTTAATGCTGCTCCTTACTTCCAGTTAAAAACCTTTTTTTTATTTATTTCCTCATTTTTTAATAACACTAAAAACCCTGCTCCCCCTTCATGAAAATTCTCCTTCCTCATGATAAATTTCTCCATATTAAAGATCCTCCAATATAACCTCCTTCCCCAACCCAACCAATCCCCACCTCAACTCGCTAAAGTCCCCCTAAAAACGTCTGTACACTTCCCGATAGCCATTACTATATGTGAACAATGTTCAAAATTTGTAACTTGCAGCCCCTCCCCCTGGGACTGTGGGGGATTAAGTCGTCCCCAAGGACATAGCTATTAGGTTTTTCGATTATGCTGAACAGAATGGCTATCTCAAAATTTTGATCTGGTGACTTTAGAAAAAAATGAGCGTGGGCGGGTGCCTAGGTACCCTCCGATTTTTTCGGTCACTTAAAAAGGTCACTAAAACTTTTAATTTCCGTTAGAATGAGCTCTCTCGCGACACTCTAGGGCCACTGGGTCGATACGATCACCACTGGGAAAAACATAACAAAAAAAAAACAAAAAAAAAACCTATCCATGATCTGTCTTCTGGCAAAAAATACAAAATTCCACAATTTTGTAGATAGGAGCAAGAAACTTCTTCAGTGGGATTTTTCGATACGCTGAATCTGTTGCTGTGTTATGATGCTCGTTAAGATTCTAAGACTTTTAAGAGGTGTTTAACCCTATTTTTTAAAACGAGGCAAATTTTCTCAGGCTCTTAACTTTTGCTGGGTAAGACTAAACTAAAAGTTATATATTTAATAATCAGCATTAAAATTCAATTCTTTTGATGCAACTATTGGTATCAAAATTCCGTTTTTTAGAGTTTCGATAACTATTGAGTCGGGTCGCTCCTTGCTACAGTTCGTTACCACGAACTGTTTGATACTCGATGTTTTCATAAAATCCAAAGTCGCGAGAATTTAATGTTAAAAGATTCAAATTACATTTTTCCTCGGTTGAAATTAAGATCATCTGACCACACTTTTCATAAAAATCAGGTAAGCAGGCAAGCTAAGTCAATCGCTAAGCAGAGAATTCGTGATCTTTCATTTATTTTGACTTGGTTTTTTGTTTATTTGATTCAATATTTTTTCTTCTCTTTTCGGGTTTACTTCAGAAGGTTTTGTTTTCTTTTTTCTACCACTGAAGACGGCTTGGCGGAGGTCTTAGCCGAAATATCTGCTTTTACTCTTTTCGCTTCTTTTCCGTCCACTGGCTGATATATTCTTTGTTTTCTAGGCTATTTAATTATGTCATTCAATATATTTTCTTGTTTTTAAAACAATAAGGGATGCATAGAGACTTTAGAAAACTGCAGGATAGTAAGAGAATTTGAGACATATAGCTAATGTAATTTATAGGGGCGTCATTTGCTCTGGAGAAGAAAGGATAACTGCCCCCACACAAAGTTTATCCCCACCCCAGCTGAAATTTAGCTTCTTTAAAAATATTGTCAAAACTAAGATAGGCCTACATATTTCAAACAGCCACAGAAATAGATCAGTTTTCTTTAGCATATCTTTGCCTTTACGACACTTTATGGCTCATACTTCCTTTTTCAATGTCATTTTCACTTGACTTTAGAAAATCGCCTCCAGATTTTCCCCTCCCCAGGATTTTTAAGAAATTATGCCACTGACAATATACAGAAACCAGCGTTATTATCACAGTAAGTTTTTTTTTACCTTAATACTGCAAAGGCAGATATCTTTGCCTTTACGACACTTTATGGCTCATTTTTCATTTTCCACTGTCATTTTCATTTGACTTTAGAAAATCACCTCTATATTTGCCCCTCCCAAAACGGATATTTGGAAGTAATAAGTTGATACTTCAAGGTGTCATAAATAGTATGTCGCCTCAGTTTATTTGTAGAGTAGCAAGGTGTCTGGAAATAGTGTTAAAGAAAAAAATAATAACAAATAAATAAATAAAAAAATCTCAGTATAAAGTAAATGTTATGTTTTATTTATGTCTTTTTCCGAGGGTTAAGCGTTCTTTTCAATGACCTTTTTTTCAAGTATTAAGTACTAATATTAGGTTAATGCAGTGTTTCATTTAAGCGTATTATGATGATCGCTGATCAAAGTTTATGTTATTTGTGTCTTTCGTTTATGTTATTGTACTGTGTTCATGGCTGGATATTTGGCTTTAAAATACACTTATCTATCTATCTATCTATCTACCTATCTATCTTTGCCTCTACGGAACTGTCTGTCTCGTTTTTCATTTTCCACTGTCATTTTCACTTGCCTTTGGAAAATCACCTCCACATTTGCCCCTCCCCAGGATTTTGAAGAAATTATGCCACTGACAATATACAGAAATCAGCGTTATTATCACAGTAACTTTTCTTTTTACCTTAATGCTGCAAAGGCAGATATCTTTGCCTTTACGACACTTTGTGGCTCATTTTTCATTTTCCACTGTCATTTTTACTTGACTTTAGAAAATCTCCTGCAGATTTGTCCCTCCCAAGGATTTTGAAAAAATTATGGCACTGACAATATACAGAAACCAGTGTTATTATCACACCATTTTTATTTTTTTTTTTTGCTATCTTAAATGCTGCAAAGGCAGATATATTCGTCTTTACGACACTTTATGGCTCATTTTCCATTTTTCATTGTCATTTTTACTTGGCTTTAGAAAATTACCTCCAGATTTGCCCCTCCCTAGGATTTGGAAAAAATTATTCCCCTGACAATATACAGAAACCAGTGTTATTATTAAAGCTTTTTTTTCTACCTTAATGCTGCAAATAAATTTTAATTCTCATAAGAAAGTATAATTTCGTTATTTTTCGCTTTTCTGACTTCACCATTTTTGGAGAACTGATCATTGCAAATATATTATTATGAATAATAGAAGGTCACACAGTAGGAAACACTTGCAAATTTCTAATAGGCCCAGTGCCCTCCTTCGGTCTTCTAATGACAGGCCTGCGTCTTAGACCAAAGACAGTGACTAGCTCATGTGAACCTTAACAGGGTGGAGGAAGTAAAACTGTAGGATTGGTTACCCGTTGATTAACCATTTTGACGCCCTTGCAAACTCCAGAGGCTTGCTGGTCTTGGAGATAAAAAGAAAAAAATAGACACATAAGATCTTCAAGCTCTTTTCTGAATTTCTCACCAACATTCTTTCATAATTAATTTATGCTATTAGTATAAACATAAATGGTATTTATCGTCATTTCTGAATCACTTTTAAATTTTGGCTGAATCATTTTTCCTTACATTTCAACGAAATTTCTTCTTTTAGCCAGCTAAGTCGACCTGGAGGGGGAGGGATCAAAAGAGGGGAGTGAAAATAGGGATTTTAAGCATCTGGTTAAGAATTTCTGACCGTGAAGACTCCAATTAAACCTTGTTTATTTTTCAAGCCTATCAACGCTGTAATCGGCACAAAAATTATATGTTTTCGACGCTTTGAGCCACTATACGATGTCGCTGTCCAGACAAAATTCTACTTAAAAGGTAGATATAAGCATTACCATTAAAACAAGCTTTTTAACGGCCTTCTAACCCGCAGAAGACTTGCTCAGGAGAAAATAGAAGTAAAAATAGACGCAAAAAATGAAGCAAAAAAGAAGCAAAAATAGACAATCTAGCGTTTCAAGCTCTTTTTCAAAATATGTTTTTTAGTTTTCACCTACTAAGGGGGGTGGGTGGGGGAGTAAACAAGGGGAGTACTATGAAACGCTTGCTATAGGTTTTCGACCGTATAATTATACTGTATCTGTGCGGTTCAGCATCTTAAATCTAGATTTGGCACCTAAAAGGGCCATTCTTGATGTCATATGGCACTACAATAGCATTGTGAAAACAAATTTATAAAACAAAAACCTAGATATGTCCAGGATTCTTTAAATACGTCATTAAATATAATTTCTATGACCTTACAGTAGCCTGATAGCCCAGGTAGGGGAAATGAGTTACACCACTGCTACCCATGCTGAAAAGCAATTCTATAGTTTTCGAGATACGGCCTAAAAACCTCAAGTCAATGGTTTTGACCATGGTGATTGTAATCCAACCGGCCACAATTTCGAGGGCTTCCAAGCTCTTCGTTGAAACTAACGAAAATTTGTCTCCGCAGCTGAATTTTACTATTTAGAAGAACCTATTTACTATAGTTATCTTCCCTGAATAACCCCTAAGTGAAGAAGTGTGTTTGGTAGACAGTGTTTTTTTTTTCCAAAATACATTTCAAAATATCGTTTAATATGGGATGTGTCTCACTCTTTACCAGGTTGCAGCTATGGCTGCATTCATGATACTGTTGTTATGCATAAATAAACATGGCTAACATTTCTCCAACAAGAAACAAGATCAACATACTTCATTAGAGTTAGAAATACCCAGTCAAGTTAGAGTTGAAATCGCATGAAAGCTCCTCCTTTCTCATCCAATTAGGTTAGAAATTTGGAAACTTCTGAATGAGTTTAGATATGTTTGTTTTGCTCCAGTGGTAATAGCGGCAACTCTGATCTGATTTATTGCTATAAGGGGTAATAAGTTTTCACCATGTCTCTTGTAAGTATCTTCATCTATTTAGCAAAGATGTTATTTGATATGGATGGTGAGGAGGGCTTCTCCTTCAGACCTTTTTTACCCTAGCTAGACCTACTTGTATCCCTGTGTTTGTGTTCCAACTCTCACGTGGTTCCAGGAATAAACACTATTTAATGATTTTATCTCTGAATATGAATATGATATGTTGACGCATATTCTTTGTTCGTACAATACAAACTTTCTAATTCTTAATTTGGTTTTATTTTTGTTTTCAATTGAGTTTTTTAGTTCAACCTACTTTAGGCCGTTTAGTTAAGAATGAGTTTGCTCCCTTAAAAAATTATTTTACTTTACACAAATAAGGTAAAATAAAAGATTATTTTTTTAAATCGCAAAACAAGCATAATGTACTGATAACCGAAAAGGCTTATTAAAGGGAGGGGATATGCACATAATCTATAAACACTAACTCTTAGAAAGTAAATAAAACAAACAAACAAAAAGACAGAGGAAAAAAAAGAGAAAGCGATCGTGAGAGGGAAAGATATCCGGGGCTTATAATCCCCCTGCCTTCTCAAGACCAGAATGTAATTTGCACTTTACTGAAAACAAAATACACTTTAAATATATTCACTTTTTGGCTTTAATAAATAAAAAATAATACGACTTTAAGGAACAAATAACAGTATATATATAATTAAACTCACAACCTACGGTCATATGTTTTTTTTTATGTTCTGGTCTTGAGAAGGCAAGGGGTTCTTAGCCCTACTCATGTTAAGTTTTACTCGTTTTGAGTTTGACTCAATTATTTGTTGCAATTTCTGTTCGTTTTGGGTTTACGCTTGGAAGATTAATTTATTTTATTTCTGCTCATTTTTGGCTTATTGGTTCCCTTTATTTTTCTTTTAAAACCTATTTTATGGTAAAAAACTTTGTGAAATTAATTTCTGTTAATTTCCATTTGTATGTTGGAGAAATTTTTTCAGCATGTTTTAATCCTCATACAAATATCATTGTTTAATTTTGTTTCATATCTTCTCAAGTTGGCCTGATAAAATTAAACTTAAAACCACTTCCGAAAATTTCTATCTATGCTCTTTGACAACCTGGATATACTTACATTCTTCTGATTTAGCTAAATTGCTAGAGCAGAAGTAGTAATAGTAGTAGCCTTGAAAGTTTTAACTGAATACCCTGAGCCATTCTCGAGACGTTGCCGACACATTTTATTGGCAGCCATTCACACACTGCCTTTTGATTTAGTTTCAAAGCAACATTCGTTTTGAAAGCATAATGGGAACATTCACAATATCCCTATAACATAGTTACTGGACTGTTCCACTGTGCTAAACAAAATGGCTGTCTCAAAATAATTATTGGATGTGTTTGGAAAATGAATGGGCTTGAAAGGAGGGCTGCTTACCCTCTAATCATTTTTAAATCTTAAAAAGGGTGCTAGAACTTTTAATTGCCAATCAAATTAGCTCCTTTATTAGTTTCACTGATATTGCTATTTATTCTAGAACGGCATTGCGTGTGATATTGCTTAAAACTGCCTATAACTAGTATACACATAGTGCCTTCTACCCAGTTCAAAATCCGCCACAACCTACACTACAAGGTCTAACTTAATAAAGTAAGATGATCTTAAGATATCTCTTTCTCGTCTTTTTGAAGATCTACATTCACAAAATTCGTTTTGATTTAGTTCAACACCCGCCTGAATATTTCTTGAAAGATTCACGTTAATACCTTTAGCTTGCGAAGCAGCAATAGTTATAGTAAGCAATAGTGCCATTAGTAGCAGTGTTGGCACGGCACCTTTGGTTTCTTCCGTATCACCTTCAACGCACGCTGAAAGTTTCAACTTAATATCATCAACCGTTCCTGAGGCATTACTGATACATCCTCTTGACAACCTTGGTTGGCATTGTGTGTTTCTATTTAGTTCAATACAGTTTCAATATTTCCCAAATTTTTCGCCCCAATACCCTTAGCTTTAGTAGTAGTAGCACTAGCCGTAATAGTTGCAGTAGTAGCGGTAGAATTAAAAATAGTAGCCTTAGCTTAGTGGCGGTAGTAGTAGCAGAAGTAATAATAATAGCAGTAGTAGTAGTTTAGCAATAGTATGAGTAGAAGCAGTAGCAATAAGATGCAAATATTGTCTTTTAGTTCGTTCAACATCTCTCATACCAAACCCTGTTAGTTTCAACTTTACATACCAAACTGTTCCTAAGATATTGCTGATACGCCCTTTTGACAGCCTGCATACATACGGTGTTTTGTGATTCAGTTCACCTTCCCCCTCAAGATTTCCAATTTCCATCATACCCTTATGCGTAAATGTAATAGCAGTCACAATAGTAGCATTATTATTATTAGTGGAAGTTTTAATAGTAATAATACTAGTACTGGTAGCACCAGCAGCATTAATGTTTTGCCTTTTGGTCAGTTGAATATCCCTCTCATCACTCCCTGGAAATTTCAACTTAATACAATTAGCCATTACTATACCATTATGATTTGTCCTTTCGATAACCTGTTTATTCATGTACTTCTTGAAATTTTCAACTTAGTGATCTTAGCCTTAAAAGTAATTGCAAAAGAAAAAGTTGTTGAAGTAGCAGTAGAAGTAGTAGTAGTAGTAGTAGTAATAATAGTAGTAACAGTAAATGTTGCTGTGGTAGTTATACTAGTAGTAGCATGCACATATTGCCTTTTGGTCTATTGGTCATCCCCTTTTAGCATTCGCTGAAAGTTCAAACTTTATACCCAAATCCATTCTTAAGAAACGCTTGTTGACAATGTGCATGCGCATAGTTTCTTTTGATTTAGTTCGAATTTCACCTCATTATTCTCTCAAATTTTTTACCTTCATATACTTAGTCTTAATAGTACCAATATATAGCAGTAGTGGTAGTAACAGGAGGAGTAGCAGCATTACAGAATTAGCAACAGTATTAATAAAAGTAGTAGAATGTGCTTGTTACCTTTTGGTCAGTCGGACGTCCCCCTCATTGTACTCCGGAATTTTCAAATTGATACAGTAAGCCGTTCTAAAAATATTGCTGATACGCCCTTTTAACCATCGTTTTAACGCCCTTTTTATCTTAATGCTTTTAGCCTTACAAGTAGTTACAATTGAAGTTGTAGTTGGGGTTGTTCAGTAGCAATCGCAGCAGTAGTAGTAGTAGTAGGAGCAGTAGCGTTAGTAGTGGCATGCACATAATATCTTTTGGTCGCTTGGGCTTTCCCTTTAAGCATTCTCTGAAACCTCCAATTTGATACCCAAGTCCATTCTTGAGATAAGAGCATTTGACAATCTCTATGCGCATAATGTTTTTATTTAGTTCACTCCCTTCTCAGTATTCTGTCAAATTTTCACTTTCATACCCGTAGCCTTAATTGATTTAGCATCATGACAGTGGTGGCAATAGTAAGACCAGTAACACCAGTAATAGGGTTGTATTAGTAATAGTAGTAATGGTAGCAGTAGCAGTGTTAATAGCAGTAGTAGGAGGTACATGTTACCTTTTGGTAAGCGGAACATCTCACTCATGATGCCCCGGAAGCAAGCCTGGATTTACCAATAACCCCACTAGGCCCGGACCTAGGGGCGCAAAATGCCAGAGGGCAAAATATATTATCACTGAGTGATCTTTTTCTTTAAAAAAAACTTGACCAGTGTTATTTATCGTCAAAGTACCAGGTGCACTTGTCTGTCATGCAGCCTATTCACAGAAAAGTAATTTTAAAACAATACGGGAATTCAGTGGCCACTCATAAACTGTCAGATTCTTCCCAAAAGTGGTTCAGTATCACCACTCTCTTTCATTTCTTTTGGCTCATTAGTTGCGTTCTCTTCAGTACTTCCACTATCCCCGAATTTTGGGGAATTACCCAAAAATCTTGCAAAAACGGAGCGGCAAAAACACTTTGGCCAAAGAGCATCAAAGCTTTAAATCCGGCCCTGCCCGGAAGTTTCATCTTGATATGGTAAAAGCAACTCCAAAAAATTGCCGAAACGCCCTTTTCAGCAGTCTGAATGCAGAGAGTATGTTTTGATTTAGTTCAATTTTCTTCTTAACATTTCCTCAGATGTTCATTTCAATATCCTCAGCCTTGGTAGTGCTCGCTACAGAAGCAGTAGTCTTAGGGGTAGAAGTAGTGGTAGCAATAGCAATGGTGGTAGTTGTAGTAGTAACGTGCAAATATTGTCTTTTGGTCAATTGATCATCTCCCTTATCATTTCCTGAAAGTTCCAAACTAATATACTGTGTCATTTCTGAGTTTGCCCTTTTCACAACCTTTTTATATATACCGTGTTTTGATTCAATTCGACACTCCCTTCAATATTCTCTGAAAAGCTAACCTGAATGCCCTTCGTCCTTTTGAAAGTGTTACATAAAAAAAAGTTTTTTTTTAACTGCAAGTAAGGAGCAACATTGAAACTTAAAGCGAGCAGAAATTATTCCGTATATGAAAGGGGTTGTCCCCTCCTCAATGCCCGCTATTTACGGGCATTGACTCTTTGTTACAACTCTACTTTTTAAAACGATAAAAACTTTAGCGTAAGAGCGGGGAGTTGAGAAGGGGACTTCCCCTTTCATATACAGAATAATGTCTGTTAGTTTTAAGTTTTAATGTCGCTCCTTACTTTCAGTGAAAAAAACTGTTGTTTTTGTATTTAATTTATGAACGTTTTTGAATTAATACAGGTTTTGAATTTGGCTCACCATGCATGGACAATTATAACGAAATTTCCATATTAATTTTACTTTTTTTAAACTAATAATAACTTTATAATAACCTAAGCTTGATTTTTCTTTCAGTTGTTTAAGAATGACTCCTGAATCACAAAGGCTATCTAATTAGAATAATGGACTCTTTTAAAAGTTAAAAAAGAAACTTTAGCGTAAGAACGAGCTACTGAGGAAAGGCAACCCATCTCATATTCGTAATATTTTCTGTTTGTTTTAATTTATAATATTGCTTCTTACTTTCAGTTGAAAAAACTTGTTTTTTATTTAATTGCTGATCGATTTTTAAATAACAACGGGAAATCCAGCTCCCCTTCCATGGAAAATTCCCTTCCCCCACGAGAAATTTCTCCGTGGAAAGATTCTCCCACGTAACTTAAATTAGCGATATTTCAATGGAGGATTTTTTTCATGGAAGAAGACAATTTCTATGAAGGGGGCGCTGGAAATCCCAGCATTATTTTAAAAAAACGATGAGAAATTAAATTATAAAAAACAAGTTTTTTCAACTGAAAGTAAAGAGTAACATTAAAACTTAAAACGAACAGAAGTTATTACTCACAGAATAATAAAATAACCGATAAAAAGAACATAAAATAACCGAAGTTATTACGGCTCATCGCAAATGAATAATCAAAACGAAATTTACATATTAATTTATTTTTTTGGCTAAATGGCTTTCACATAGTTTTGATTGGACGATTTTGATAAAAAAGGGGTGGGGGAGGAGGCCTAGTTGCCCTCCAATTTTTGGCCACTTAAAAAGGCAACTAGAGCTTTTTAGTTTTTTTTACGAACGTTCTTATTAGTAACAAATATACGTAACTTACGAATTAACTTTCGTAACGAACTTCTATATTCGTATATTTTTATTTCGTATATGAGAGGGTTCGCCCCCTCGTCAATACCTAGCTCTTTACACTAAAGCTTGAATTTTGTCCCAATTTTTTAAGAATGACCCCTGAATCACAAAGGCCGTAGAATAAATAGTTGAAATTACTAAAAATACTTTAGCCCCTCCCAAAACATTTGAAGCCCCTCCCTAGGGGGCTATTGAGGATTAAGTCATAACGAAGGACATAATTAAGTTTTTCGACTATGCTGAACAAAATGGTTGAAAAATTTCTCCATGGAAATATCCTCCCACGTAACCCCCCCCTAAACTCTCCCCCATAAACCGAAAAAATCCCCTTGAAAATTTCTGTACACTTCCCAGTAACCATTACTATATGTAAAGACAGGTCAAAGTTTGTAACTTGCAGCCCCTCCCATGGGGACTACGGGGAGTAAGTCGTCCCCAAAGACATAGTTATTAGGTTTTTCGACTATGGTAAATAAAATGGCTATCTCAAAATTTTGATCCGGTGACTTTGGGAAAAATGAGCGTGGGAGGGGGCTTAGGTGCCCTCCATTTTTTGGTCACTTAAAAAGGGCACTAATACTTTTAATTTCCGTTAGAATCAGCCCTCTCGCGAGATTCTAGGACCACTGTGTCGATACGATCACCCCTAGGAAAAAAAAATAAACACGCATCCGTGATCTGTCTTCAGGCAAATGTGCGAAGTTCCACATTTTTGTAGATAGGAGCTTGAAACTTCTACAGTTGGGTTCTCTAATACGCTGAATGCGAAGGTGTTATTTTTGTGTGGTTTGAGATTCTATGAGTTTCAGGGGGGTTTTCCCTCTATTTTTCAAATTAAGGCAAATTTTCTCAGGTTCGTAACTTTTATAGGTAAAACTAAATTCGATTAAGCTTATATATTTAAAATCAGCAAAAAATCTGACTATTTTGTTGTATCTATTAGTCTCAAAATTTTTAGGGTTTTGTAGAGTTTCGTTTACTATTGAGCCAGGTCGCACCTTCCTGCAGTTCGTTACCATGAACTGTTTGAAAGGTCAAACATGCATACCTTTCTCGATAACATATTATGTACAAAAAATGAACGAATTGCCTAACTGACAGCCTTTACCCTGTATGCTGTTTGAGAGTTCACATCCCCGAAGGTATTACTGGATCTTCCAACAATGATAAGGAAAATGGATATCTCAAAATTTTGACTGAATTTTTGTTTTGGAAAATTATGGGCGTGGGGGTGAGTTGGCTGGTTGTCCTCCAATCACCTTTGACTCTTAAATGGATACCATAACTTCCAATTTCGAATGAAATGAACCCAATCCAAAGTTTATACAGACACCCATTGCATAAAAACTTATATGCCCCCAGGATGTAACTTCCAGGTTAGGGTTCCAGATGTTAGGGGGAGGGGGCTAGATGCCGTTTTATGAACAAAATGTCTATCTTAAAATTTTTATTTGATGTATTTGGGGAAATTATGGACGTGGGAGCGGGGCTGGTTGCCCTCCAATGACTTCCAACTCTTAAAAGGGGTACTAGAACTTTTAATTTCCAATCGAATGAGCTTCTTTCGAAGTTTTTACGACAACAGCTTCTATACTAAGATCCCTGATCAGAAACATAAATTATACATTGTGCTCACATCGCTCTTTAATCAGGCAGCGCTATTGCACTTGACTTGGCTTAGGTCTCCTGTCGGGTGCTGCTTGGCGTAGAGAGTGATGTCTGCTTCTCCACCTGCTTCAATCCAGAACGAGCGTTTGTGCTTTGCTCTGTCTGATGTTTCTCATTGCCAGAAACTTGTACAAGCTGTCGGACCATCGCTTCTTCGGTCGGCCGCGGGGTTACTTCCAACCGCCTTCCGTGGGGTCAAAGTCAAAGATCATATTTGCGGGTAAGTGCAGGGGCATTTGAACTAGGTGTCCGAACCATCGTAAGGTACGCTTAGCTGCTTGGATAGAAAACCGAGACTGCTTGGTGAGCTGCAGCAACTCATACATTATGCAGCTTGCTGCAGCATTACTCATGAAATCAAACCACCTTAGACCTTCGATCCTTCTCAGGCTCTTTATCTGGAATACATCGATGATTTTTAGTGTTACGGTTGATGAATGCTATTTTTCAGCTCCGTAAAGCATTACAGAACCGACGAGGGCATTGAAAATCCGCAGTTTTGATTAATGACTGATGTTAGGTTTTCGCCAAAGATGACGGTTCAGCTTACCCATGGCAGGAGACGTTTCGGATATCCTTGCTTGCAGCTGGAGGAGAAGCGATTCATCTGAGAAAAATTGTAGAGCCCAGGATGGTGAACCTTTGGACACATTCAATGCTACTTGTTCTTTCAAGGTTAACTGGAGAATAAACAATAGGAGAAGATTGCGGTCTCTTCTCTTAAGATCTGAAGCACTTCCAGGAACTGATCCATGGAGTCCGCTATAATGGCAAGGTCATCGACTAAATCAGTATCTGAGACGACGCCATCCCCAAACTTGAGCCCAAAACTTAGATGTGAAGTTGCCTTTGTCATAATTTGGTCTCTGATGGTATTGAAGAGCTCAGGGGACATCGCACATCCTTGACGCACTCCGGTTGTGATTTGGAAGAACAAGCTGCGCCAGCCGTTTACTTAAACACAGCTCTTTGTACCACGGTGTGGAGCTTTGAAGAGTCTGTGCTATTTCTCAGGGAGGACAGTCAATTCTACAATCCACCAAAGAACTTCTCGGTTCACTGTGCCGAGTGCAGCACGGAAGTCGGCGAAGGCAAGAAAAGCTTTACATCAGAATTCCATAGCTTTTTCTAATATCTGTTGAATCGCGAAAATCTGTTCAATGGTTGAACAGCCCGACATAAAAGCAGCTTGCTCTGGTTGCCGAAGATATAAGGATAGACTGCATAATTTACAATCCTTTCCTCGGGGCCGTGGAAGTGGCATTCTTAGAGGCATAGCTATTAGACCTTTTGACTAGTTTGTATGATGACGATTATAAAATTTTGAATATTTTAATGAAGGGGAGACATATAAAAAGGGTAAGAAGGGGGGCTAGCTACCTTCCAACCTGTCTTCAGCTCTTCTTCAACATAGATTAAAAGCTTCAACCTTTTATAATCATCCGTTTCTTATATATTGCTAGGCAAGATGAGAAAATAAAATCAAGCAGAAGAAAAAAGAAGTATCCTCGCTTTTTCTTCTGCTTGAGTTTTTTCTCATCTTGTATTTTTAGCCGGTAGGTTTCTAGAAATTATTTAGATATTGATAATATTCCCCTTTCACAACCAGCAAGGACAAAGTGTGGTTTCACTGTGCTTGACATCTCTGAATATTTCCTTAAACCCTGTTTCTGTAACCTTTTTCGAGATCCAGGATCAAACTTTCTTCTTTACTTAATAAAAAACACCTTATATTTTAACAATGAGCAACTTGCATAACATAGAGTCCTGGCACCAGGGGCTTGCGGGAGATGTCAGTCCCGGAGGCATAGTTATTTCGCCTTTGAACTATTTTGAATAAAATGGCTATTCCAAAATTTTGATCGAATGTATATTGAGGGAAAGCGCATGTAGGGGGAGGGGGAGACTGGTTGCCCATTGATCACTTTCAATTCTTGAAAAGGAAAAGTTTTTTTTTTTTTTTTTTTTTTTAAAACCTTACTTGTTAACAATGAGCAACTTGCATAACTTAAAGCCCTTACACCAGGGGCTTGCGGGAGATGTCAGCCCTAGAGGCATAGTTATTTCGCTTTTGAACTATTTTCAATGAAATGGCTATTTCAAAATTTTTATTGAATGCATATTGAGAGAAAATGCGTGTAGGGAGGGGGACTGGTCGCCCTTTGATCACTTTCAATTCTTGAAAAGGAAACTAGAACTTTAGATTTCAAATCAAATGAGTCTCCTGCAAATTTTGTACGACCACAAGTTTATAGCTTACAACCCTTGCCCCGAATACTGAGGAGGTTTTTTTCAACCCCGAAGGCATAATTTTTTGGTCTTAGGACAATTTTGAACCCAATGGCTATCGTATAATTTTAATCACATGCCTTTGAGGGGAAAAGGCGTCGAGGGGGAGAAAGCCGGTTGCCCCCGACCACTTTGGACTCTTAAAGAGGCAACTAGTACTTTCAATTTACAATCGAGTGGGCCCCCCTGAAGTTTCGACCTCCTCTTCCGTATGAAGTACCTCTGGAAAAAAAAATATTGCATTCAAGTCTTATGACTCTTTACTATAGGCAACGCTTTAGCATTGCCCCTGACTTAAACAGCTGAGTAGAACTTTCAATTTTCTTTTAAATAAGCATCCAAAATTAGCCAGGGTGAATATGGGGGAGTTCCGGGAGAATTTTCAACAAACGTTCAAAATTTCTTAGGTTTGTTTTGCCTTTGTGCTTCTCTTTGAAAAGCTTATTTGGAAAAGATTTTTTTTTTTTTCATCCCTTAGCAGTAAGATAATTTTGTGGCATCTTATTTGAACCAGAATCGTGCAAGGATTTTCCATAAGTAAGATAGGAAGAATAATTTGATTCTGTAAACCTTATATCACTCTTCTCCGTTCTCCTTGCCATGTCTTTAGCCTTTTATGCAGTCTCATAATGAAGTCTGGGCGGCCTTCCTTCCATAATTCTCTATGGAAGTTTCCATAATCTCATTACTAAACTAATATACTTTCATAATATTTTGATATATTTTATTATAATTAATTTCACTTCAATTCTTGAGTGTGTGCTAGCTGCCAAGTAAGTATCAAAATTTAGAATCGGCGTAAAAATTAGGTCCTTTAAATAGATTCTTAAACATTTTTTTTTACAATTTACTGTGAATTACGATCACCCATTGCTTGTTGTTCTTTAACGTTAATTAAATAAAAAAATACTAGTTTTTTTAACTGAAAGTAAGGAGCGACATTAAAGCTTAAAACGAACAGAAATTACTCCGTATATGAAATGGGTTGTCCCCTCCTCAACGCCTCGCTCTCTACGCTAAAGTTTTCTAATTGTTTTAAAAATTAAAATTGTGGCAAAGAGTCAAACTTTAGCGTAAAGAGCGAGGGATTGCGAAGGGGAAAACCCATTTCATATACGGAGTAATTTCTGTTTGTTTTGAGTTTTGATGTCGCTCCTTACTTTCAGTTAAAGAAACTAGTTTTTTTTATTTAATTTCTGAGCGTTTTTGAATTAATGCATGTTTGATTTTGGCTCTCTGCACATAAATTATTAAAATGAAATTTGCATACTAATTCTTTTTTTGGCTAAATGGCTTTTTCTTAATTTTAACCAGACGATTTTGAGAAATAAGGGGTGGGGAAGGAGGCGTAGTTGCCCTCTAATTTTTGGGTTACTTAAAAATGCAACTAGAACTTTTAATTTGTAAAGAACGTTTTTATTAGTAAAAAATATACGTAACTTAAGAATTAACTTACGTAAAAAACTTACGTATCAAAATTTTCCTTTGTCAAAATTAATGCATCAAAAGAACTGGCTTTTTGTGCTAATTAAATAAAAACAAGTTTTTTAACTGAAAGTAAGGAGCGACATTAAAACTTAAAACGAACAGAAATTATTCCGTATATGAAAGGGGCTTTTCCTCCTCAACTCCCTGCTCTTTATGCTAAAGTTTGACTCTTTCTCTTAACTTTACTTTTAAAACAGTAAAAAACTTCAGCGTAAAGGGCTTCCATATGCATTCCGTATGCAGTTATGCAGTTCTTGGCAGTAGCCGGTGTCAATTTATAAAAGGCAAACACGAGTGAAAATGCATAAAAAGCCTTTGAATTACTTGCTTTTCTTTGAATTATTACTGCCTAGTCAAATGTGACAAACAAGTTCTGTTGGTTTATTTTCATGGTTGTGGCAGCACTGAAAAAATATGGTGGCACAAGCGGGCGAAAACTTTATTTTCCCCTTCCTCACCCCTCGTCCCTCCAACCCCGAATGGCATCTCTCACAGAAAAGACCAAAAATTGCCGTATTGTATTTTCTCAAGTGCATACCTAAAGCAAAGTGAATGACCTCTTGCTTTGTCTATGAAAGAAATACCCCATAGCGCTTAAGTTCATAGACACCAACCTGGCTTGCTATGCTATGTGAGGTTACTTATGCATTGTTTTTGTAGAGTCGTAGACTGTAGTCTGTGGAGAGTTAGTTGAATAAGGAATGGGATTTCAGGACTTTCACATTTAGGTATTAGTAACAGCTTCTCTTTTTTAAACTGATCTATTTAAAAGGCATCACTTTTTGACCTGGCTCGAGTTATTGACGCCCAAAGATCCGACCAGACATTCAGGAGAGAAGATAGGCTAGCACAAGTAAGGGCATCCTCGAGGAAGAAAAAGGGGCGGTGGCGCCCCTTCAACACCTAAAATACATATATTTTTGGTAAATTTGCTTTTGGGAAATATATTCGGTAAGAATTATTAAAGCAAAAAATGTGAGCAAAAACAACTCGCCTAGTAATGTGCAATAATTTGCATTATATATAGTGGGAGGAGTGGAGGTAGTTACTTCAAAATACCTTCCCAGGACAAACTTCAGTCTGTAGACCCATCCCTGGAAGTTTCATTTTCATAACCCAAACCCTTTCTAAGATAGCCAACAGTAGGTAAAGTAGAATTTTACCAAAATATTTTCGGCAAAAATACATATGTTCTCGGTAAGTTTAGTAAATACGGAAACGCTCTAATAAATAAAAGTAGCCAAGATTTCTTTTGCAGTATACCTATTAGATTTCTGGTAAAATTCTAGTTATTGACTTTTTGCTATCTCGGAAAGGGTTTAGGTTAGGAAAATGAAGCTTTCAGGGATGGGTCTACAGGCTAAAGTATGTCTCGGGAAGTTATTTTAAAGTACCCACCTCCACTCCTTCTCCCTCTAGAGGGCCCTGAAATTTGTCAACATGACCTATTGAAATTTTGACAAAACAACATTTTACCTTAATTTTCAGTTACTAGTTGCTTTTTCTCTGCCTTTAGTTCTGAAAATGCAATTCCTGTTATTTCAGTAGAATTTTGAGCCATATCAATGTTTTTTTTCGAAATTCAGGAAATGTATTTGCATATCTTTAAAACCTTATAAAATGGGCTTGAGCAAAGTTATGAAGCTAAAACAATTTTGTTGTACTTCAATTAAGCAGAAGATCTATTTTGCAAGGTTTCACTTTTATAACACACATATTTTTTAAGGTCATCAAAGGTCAGGGTCTTCTAGAGGGAGAAGGAGTGGAGGTAGGGGTAAAATTCTAGTTAATTGACTTCTTGCTATCTCAGAAAGGGTTTAGGTTAGGAAAATAAAACTTTCAGGGATGAATCTACAGACTAAAGTATCTCCCGGGAAGGTATTTTGAAGCAACTACCTCCACTCCTTCTCTCTCTAGAGGGCTCTGACCTTTGATGACCTTTAAAAATATGTGTGTTATAAAAGTGAAACCTTGCAAAATAGATCTTCAGCTTAATTAAAGTACAACAGAATTGTTTCCAGCTTCATAACGTTGCTCAATTTCATTTTATAAGGTTTTAAAGTTATGTAAATACATTTCCTAAATTTTGAAAAAAAAACATTGATATGGCTCAAAATTCTACTCAAATAACAGGAATTGCATTTCCAGAACTAAAGGCAGAGAAAAAGCAACTGGTAACTGAGAATTAAGGTAAAATGTTGTTTTGTCAAAATATCAATAGGTACAGACCTGTCATGTAGGCAAATTTCAGGGCCCTCTAGAGGGAGAAGGAGCAGAGGTGTGTACGTTAAAATACCTTCCCGGGACATACTTTAGCCTTTAGACCCATCCCTGAAAGTTTCATTTTCCTAACCTAAACCCTTTCTGAGATAGCAAGAAGTCAATTAACTAGAATTTTACCGAGGTAGGTACTTCAAAATACCTTCCCAGGACATACTTTAGCCTGTAGACCCATCTCTGAAGTTTCATTCTCATAACCTAAACCCTTTCCGAGATAGCAAGAAGTCAATTAACTAAAATTTTACCAGATTTCTTTTTATACTTTCAAAGTTCTTATTTTAATCGGATTAATAGAAACGTGCGAAGTAATTCTAGTTTAGGGGCTTTTCACTGACTTTGAACGTAGTTCCAAACTGACTGACGCTATCTCAAACAGTAAGCTGTTCGAAAAGTATGGTCCAACCCCGCTTTCTAGGACTATAATGAAAGAAAGGTTGAGATATCAAGGGTACGTTCTGAAGATGAAGGACGACAGATTGCCACAGATTATCCTTTTCGGCCAACCTTCTAGGGCCAAACGAAAAGCAGTCTGTCCCCAGTTGGGCTGGGAAGATGTTATAAGGAAAGATTTCAAAGGGGTTAGATTATCAAAATGAAACTTTTAGGGAGGGGTCTACATACTAAAGTATGTCCCGGTAAAGTATTTTGAAGTACCCACCACTTCTTCTCCTTCTAGAAGGCCTGGCCTTTGACAACCTTTAAAAATCTTTGTTTTATAAAAGTGAAACCTTGCAAAATAGATCTTCCGCTTAAATGAAGCACAAGAAAAGTATTTTCAGCTTCAAAACATTGCTCAATCCCAATTTATGAGGTTTCAAAGATCCGCAAATACATTTCCTAAATTTAGAAAAAAAGCCCTTTGATATGGCTTAAAATTCTAATCAACCAACAAGAATTGCACTTTCAGAACTAAAACCAGAGAAAAAGAAGCTAATAACTACAAATGAAGGTTAAATGTTGCTTTATCAAATTTTCTATAGATATAAATCTGCCAACTAGGTTAGTTTCTAAGACTTAAGAATCAGAAGAGGGTTAACATGGGAGCTTAGGAATACCTTCCCAAAGTGTTTTTTGGCCCTGGATTCTTTACTGAAAGTTTCATTTTCATAAACGAACCCTTTTCCAAGATAGCCAAAAGTAGCTAAATTAGAACTTTACCCCTTCCCAGGACATACTTTAGCCTGTAGACACATCCCTAAAAGTTTCATTTTCCTAACCTAAACCCTTTCCGAGATAGAAAAAAGTCAATTAACTAGAATTTTACCAACTCTTCCAATAAATCCCACCCAATGTAAAGTTTACCCCATAAAATCCCATCCACAGAAAAAACTTCCCAGACAATTCCAGCCCCCCTGAAAGTTTCCCTTGACAATTTCCCTGGGACATCTCCACATGCGAAACTGAGTCCCCAAAGGAAGAAAAGACTAATAAAAAGGAATTCATAGATTAAGTCTGACAAATTTTCCCATGTAAAATTTCCCCTGAAAAGTTCGCCCTGAAAACTTCCCTACCCACAGAAAATTCTTGGCCCCAAAGTAAATACCCCGAAAATGTCTGTAATACATCCCAATAACAAATACGACATGTAAAGAATGGGCAAATTTATAGCTTACTACCCTTTCATCAGGGACTGTGGGGGGTTATGTCATCCCCAAAAGCATAGTTAAGGGAATTTTTGGCTATGCTGAACAAAATCGCTATCTCAAATTTTTGATCAGATAACTTTGGAAAAAGGAGCGTTGGATGAGGGGCTAGTTGCTGCCCACTCTTTTCAGTCACTTAAAAAGGACACTAGAATTTTTAATCTCCGTTCGGGTGAGCCTTCTTTCGATCTTCTAGGACCATAACTTTGATACAATCACGATCATTCCTCGGGGAAAAACAGATGAACACACATCCATGATTTTTCTTTTTGAAAAAAAACAAACAATTTTTTATATGGGATCTTGAAACCTTTAGTTACAGTTACAGCTGTATTCTCTGATACGTTGAATCTGAAGATGCCATTCTCATTAAAATTCCTTGACTTTTAATGATTGTTTCCTTCTTTATTCAAAAATCATGCAAATTTTCTCAGGCTTGTTGCTCTTGATGAGTAGCATTAAACTTGATGAATTTTACGTATTTGGAATAAAATCATACTTCTTTTAATGCATCCATTATTATTAAAAATTCCATTTTTATAGTTTTGTTTTCTAGTGTGCCAAGTCGCTCCTTACTTACAGCATTACTGCGAACTGTTTGAAAACACGAAAATTTAATTTTTTTCCAGCGAATTTACAGTGGGTCCGTGTTTCTTCCCCAGGGGTAATCATATCAAAATATTGGTGAAAAATATTGAAAGAGGGCCAGAAAGTTAGAAGATAAAATTGCCCTTTTTATGTAGAAAAGGATAGCATGCCACCGTGAAGTGCAGATTTCTTTCACTTTTTTTCAACAGACACTTTTTTTTCAACAACACTTTTTTTCACTTTTTTTAATAGTAAATGTATATATTAACCGTTTATGAACTTCTTGCATTTTTAGAATTAAATTTGCCACCACGTGGCATCACCGCCCCTAAAACTAGGAAGTTCAAAATATAATTTTTAGACAATTTTAACTCAATTCGCTATCTCACGATATTCTGTCGATAGCCCTTTCTCCCTCTTTGAGGTAAAATTGTTTTGTTCTACAAAATGGAAGAGATCGCCACTTTGGTGCAACCCAAGCTTCTTTGCTACTTAAAAGGGACCCGAGCTTAATTCCCGTCCGAATGAAAAATTTCTCGGTTTTTAGCACACTTGGTTCAGTGAAATCACCCCCTCCAAAAACAACACCTCAATGATCAGTCCTCTGGGGAAGAAAGCGAAATTTTATATTTTTTTAGATATAGGCTTACACTCTGTCCGGTAAGAGTTTTCTGTTCTTTTGAAGTTAATGACGTAAATCGACCAAGACCACTCGCCCTTTTGGCGGTAATTGGCCCCTTTTCGAAAATGGGACAAATTTTCTGGGCTCATAACTTTCGGTGAAAAACTTTGAATTTAATAAGTTCTTTTAGATATTGAGAACCCTATTCTAAATGTTGTTAAAAAACAGTACTGTTGCTGAAGAGATTTATAAGAAGTATTTTGATTAACACATTTTTATTAAAACTACTGTTTTTAGAGCTTCGATTAATACTAGCAGGAGTCGCTGTTTACTTATAGCTCCTTGCCAGGAACTGTCTGATCGCATAGGAGATTTTACCGTTTGAAGGTATCAATTCTTGGGCATTATGCAAAATGCTTCGTATCCCATTCTAATTGCCCTCGTTTGGGTTGCAGTTCTTAAAGCGTCAGATCAAAATTTCTTGCTTCAGCGCAGAGAGAGGGGTTAAGGGGGAGGCAACCTCCCTGGAATTTGGAATAAATCCTATTCAGTCAGGTACTAGTTAGCCTCTTCTTTAAAGAGGGGAGCCAAGGGGTCAGCCACTCTCGTATACAGAATAATTTCTGCTCGTGTCGCACCTTAATTTTATCAAAAAACTGTTTTTCCTGCTTAATTCAGAAAAAAATCAGCTTTTTATGGTGATACGAAGATACGTAAAAGACTTTGCGCTTAACTTTACCTATCGAAGATTGCCATTTGATTCAAAATAGTTGAAAGTTCCAATAACTTTTCCCCTGGGGAGGACATGAACCCCCCCCATAGTCTCTGGGTAAAGGAATCTCAGCTCAATTTGTGCATTGTTTACGTTACGGTATTTCTTATTGGGAAGCATACGGAAATTTTTGGGGGGAATTTTCTGTTGGGGGATTTCCCACAGGAAGAATTTTCTATAAAGGAAGAGGTTCAGGCAGAAATTTTTTCCAAGGAAATTGTCCAGGATGGAAAGGGGTGTAACTTATGCAATATGTCAGTTTTTATGGCACTTAATATCTACCAAGTGACATATAGCGAACGTAAATTCTGTTGGTCCGTCTGTCGGTCTGTCTGTCCCGATTTTGCTAGTTTAAGCACTTCCAGGTAAGCTAGGACAATGAAATTCTGCAGGCGTATCAGGAACCTGACAAAATTAAATTAGAAATTGTCGTTTCCCCAATTTGACCATCTGGGGGGGAGTGGGGGGACGGCTAAATCGGAAAAATTAGAAAAAATAGGTATTTTTTAACTTACGAACGGGTGATCGGATCTTAATAAAATTTGATTATTAGAAGGATATCGTGTCTCAGAGCTTTATTTTAAATACCAACCGGATCCAGTGACATTGGGAGATTTGGGGGGGGGACCTAAAATCTTGGAAAACGCTTAGAGTGAAGGGATTGGGATGAAACTTGGTGGGAAAAATAAGCAGAATCCTAGATACGTGATTGACATAACCGGAACGGATCTGCTCTATTTAGAGGAGTTGGAGGGGGGGGGGGTTAACTTTGAATAATTAGAAAAAACGAGGTATTTATAACTTGCGAAGGAGTGATCGTATCTTAATGAGATTTCATATTTAGAAGGACGTCGTAACTCAGATCTCTTATTTTAAATCCCGACCGGATCCAGCGTCATTGGGGGGGGGGATTTGAAGGGAACCGGAAATCTTAGAAAGTGCTTAAAACGGAGAGATCAGGATGGAACTTGGTGGTAAGAATAAGCACAATGATAATAGAAGGTAATAAGCTTACCTAAGCTATTGATGTCAGGTGATTGATTTTTCTTCTAACGATAATTTCGACAGGACCTGTGCCTGTCATCATCAGGTTAATTCAAATTTCTTGCCAGAAAGTAAAATCACTAAATAAATAAAACTAAAAACACTGAAGAACACTAATGATGAGCCGAACCTGGAGTTATTGTTGTGCCATGGCCCGAATTTTGGTAGAGGCGTTGATGGCTGCTGTCCTAGTGGATCTTAAAGAGGTTGGGCCTTTAGGAAAGGGGTGGAGTTTTTTGTGAGTTTTCAATTTATGGGTGATTGGTTCCCAAATTTCGCTAATATGAAACTCACCATTGTCTTTATTGATGGCTGGTTTATTTTTAGCAATTTCCAAAGCTTCTCTGATTTTCTGCTTTAAGAGTTGTGGGACAATAGCAATAAGTTGGACTTGGTCAAACTTAATGGAGTGGGAAGGGTTTTCAAAGATATGATGGGCCAATGCAGAGAAATTATCTTCCTCCTTTAGCTTTGTCTTTTTAAGGCAGGCATCAATGGAATCAGCATGTTCTTTTAATCGGTGATGTAGAGGTCTCATGGTACGACCTATATAGGTGTCACCACAACTGCAAGGAATCTCATATACCCCTGGTGGATCTGAAGTAATCTTATCCTTGCCTTTGTTCAAGAAGGAGGAAATAGTCCTTCCAGAGGGAAAAAACACCTTAAAGCCAAGTTTAGTGAGTTTGGAGCTTAAAATGTCAGTAATGCCCTTGATTATATCAAGATTACTTCAGATCCACCCTTGATTATTCAGATTATTGATTATAATATTGATATAATCAAGGGCATTACTGATATTTTAAGCTCCAATTTCTCTGCATTGGCCCATCATATCTTTGGGGGAGTTAGGGGGTGGGGTTTAGTGCTTTGGCGAGTTTGGTGCTTCTGGACGTGCTAGGACGATGAAAATTGGTAAGCGTGTAAGGGAGCTGCACAAATTGACTTGATAAAGTCGTTTTTCCCGATTCGACCATCAAGGGGGCTGAAGGGAGAGGGAAAATTAAAAAAAATTGAGGTATTTATAACTTACGAGTGGGTGATCGGATCTTAATGAATTTTGATATTTAGAAGGACCTCGTGACTCAGAGCTCTTATTTTAAATCCCGACCGGCATTGAGCCTCTGATTTTTGTTTTAAATCAATCTATTGATTCTTAGAATTTTGCTAGAGCTCATACCATATGATCTCTTGGCTCTTGTTCAAATATAGTATTATTATTGGGAAATACAGGCATTTTTGAGGGCAAGCTTACCACTGAGGGGCGAGGATTTTAAGGGAGAATTTTCCAGAGAGAATTGTCTAGGTGAATTTCCAGCGAGAGGGAATGATCCGAAAATAATTTTCCGGGGGATTATAACGGGGGCTAACTTTCCATTGAAGGATCTCCTGCGGGATGTATTCTTCGTGAGGGAGGGATGTTCTGGGAGAAATTCTTCGTGGAGAGGGGAGTTGGATTTCCCGGAAAACTTAAAAATGTTAAGAAATTAAATATAAAAAAAAAATTTTCAACTTAAAGTAAGGAGCAACATTAGAAATAAATGAAAATTACTTCTTACCAGAAGGGGCTTCCCCTTCCTCAACCCTCGCCCTTTATGGTGAAGTTCGACATTTTGGCCCGATTCTGTAAGGGCAAAACCTGAAACACAAGGAATACTTGATAAGAATCAAAAGCGTTTTTATAGGACCAACAAACTTTAGTGTAACGAGCAAGGGTCGAGGAAGGGGCAGCCTCCGTCACATACGGAGTCATTTTTTCGTTTTAAGTAACAATGTTGCTCCTTACTTTCAGTTGAAAAAACTTGTGTTTTTTAACAGAAAGTATTATTTTGAGCCAAATTAAAAGAGCATGGGAAAACTTTCCATAGTAGGATTTAAAATTCTTCTAAAATTTACGCGGCAGTTCTTGTAATTTTTAATTTGGCTCATTCCCGCCAGAATAAAACGCCAAAAAATGTATTTTTGGCTGGATTTAAGGAACTTTTAAAAAACTTCTCCACAACCCTGCAACTTATTACGAATTATTTTTCAATGGTTTCTTCCAAAGATACCTTGACGACGCCACAGTTGTTCCAAACGCAATTAAACCTAAGTGCAGATGCAGATAAACCTGTTGAAATTGACCTTTATCCATCATTAAGACAGTAACAGGTGCACAAGAAAATAGCAATAATTGCCTGGAAGAATTGGTAAACTGCACAGGAAGTCTTGAGATGATAAAAACACCGTTACAAACTTCTGTACAAACCCGAGGAAGATAAAACACAGCAATTAATCATATCTATTTCATTTTTTTTATACAGCTCGATAGGAAGACGAAAACTTAACTGTTTAAAAAATTTTTAAAGAAGAATAATGAGGAGACAAAGGCGTTGAAGAAATATCAGCAATGTTGAGGCTAGACCTTACCTGGCCTGTCTTCCCTTAAAATTATTAAAAAAAAACAAGTTGTTTAAAAGAACAGTAAATATTCCGTATTTGAAAGGGGCTGTCCCTCCTCAACGCCTCACTCTTAACACCAAAAGTAGTATTTTGACAAAGAGTCAAACTTTAGTCGAAAGAGAAATGCGTTAGGTAGGAAAGACCCTTTCATATACGGAATAATTTTTGTTCGTTTTACGTTTTAATGGAACTTCTTACTTTCAGTTTAAAAAAAAAAACTTGTTCTTTTATTTAACTTCTCGTTTTTCAACTAACGTTCGAATTTGGCTAAAAAGGTTCGAATTTGGCTAACCGTACATGAAAAATTAAAACAAAATTTGCATATTAATTGGCAGATTTATTCCGTATATGAAGGGTTGCCCACTTCTCAGTACCTTGCTCTTTACGCTAAGCCTGTTCTCATTTTTAAAAAGGCTTCCTGTTCTAATCAAACGACCCTCATGTTTCAGTAGCCGCTCTTAAAAAATTGGAACAAACAGTCAAATTTGAGCGTAAAGAGCACGGTATTGAGGAGGGGGAAACCCTTCATATTCTGTATATTTTTCAAATAATGCCGGTAAATCTGACTCACCATCTATGAAATAAACCCCTCCCCCTCACGAAGAACTCTTCCGTGAAAATGTCGTACAACGCAAAATGCACCCCCTCCCTGTCAAATTCCATCCACACAGTTCCAACAGTTCCATCCTCGCTGATAATCCCCCTCCCCCTACCTGTAAAATGCTTGCCGGCGATTCAGTCTGAAAAATTCTCCTTGGTATCATTTCATTTGAATAAGCCTAATCTCTAATCAGTTTCTCGATCACTCCAAAAATGCCCGCTTCGGTGGAAATTATTTTCAGGAAATCAAAACGCACGAAAAATAGCCTCTGGATAATTCTCCCGGAACATCTCCACGTGAAAAATTACGAGACTGTAAGAGAATTAAAAAGAACTTCGTATAGTAATTCTGTCAAATCCCCCAAGTGTAAGATATCCCCTGGTAAATCCACCCCCCGGAAATTTTCCTCTCCAAGGAAGAATCCACCTATGAAAACCTACCCCAAGCACAGCCCCCTGCCCTGAAAAGTGTCTGCATACTTCCCAATAATTAATACTATACATAAACAATGGGCAAATTTCATAACTTACAGGCCTCTCTCCACGGACTGCAGGGGTTATTTTACACCTAAGCCACAGTTATTTGATCTTTCAACTATACTGAACGAAATGGCTATCTCAAAACTTTAATCCGATAACTTTGGGTAAAAATGGGCGTGGAAGGGGGCCCAGTCGCCCTCCAATCTTTTTGGTGATTTAAAAAGGGAACTAGAACTTTTAATTTCCGTTTGAAAGCACTCTTTAACTATCTTCTAAGACCATTATTTCAATACTATATCCCATGGAGAAAAAACAACAAATAAACATGCATCCGTGATCTGTCTTCTGGCAAAAATAGCAAAATTCCGCGCTTTTGCTGATGGGAGCTTGAAACTTCTAAAGAAGGGTTCTTTGGCACGCTGAATATAATAGCATGACTATTAAGATTCCTTGAATTTTAGGGGGTGATTTCCCCTATTTCAAAATCAGGCGAACCTTTGATGGGTAACACTAAACTTGATGAATTCTATATATTTGGAATCAGCATAATAAGTTGATTCTTTGGTGTATCTATTATATTAAAATTCCATTTTATAGAGTTTCGGCTACTAATGAGCAGAGTCGCTCCTTACTTACAGTTCGTTACCACAAACTGTTTCATTAGAAGTTTTCTTCTATCTCTCACATTTTTATTAATCGTTTTCTGAAAGTACAAATAGAAATAAATATCTAAAGAAATGACTAAACGGTTTTTATTCCATATTGTAAATAATGGAAAGCTATATGACTAAGTATGTAGAAAAATTTAATAAGTAAGCACTAAACAAGCTAAAACAACAAACAGTAGCCTGATTTCGATATTATTAACAAACAATTATCCTGATTTTGGGGGCATTTTGATAAAATAGGGGGTCTTTGAGCTCAAAAGCTTCTACCTGAGCTTACTATTAACATTATACTATCCCCATTGCAATTCTATGAGGTGGATTTTTTTTTAAACATATTTGACCTATAAAAAATATGTCTTTTTCTATCAATCAAAAAATCGTACATCATTTTGCAGTGACTGATGATTCTAGAGAAATCCGCATCCTTTTTGAGGAAATTTGCATGGCAGCGTGGGAAACAGGCATTAATAAAGAGAGAAGAATTCCCCATTGCTGGTGCCTTTAGACTCTTGAAATTCTCTTCCCTGGCGGAACAGAACATATTTTGTGTAATTGTGGCAAGCCACAGTTGTGAGCAGCCCGAACACTTACCAAATTTGATGAATACAGATCAAAATGGAAAGAGTGACCGATATAAAATAATGTTCGCGCTACATTACAGTTACACTTGTGGATAAAATCATGATTAACAATGCCAGTTATGTAACAAGTTCGTAATTTCTTACGTTGAACGATAACCAACTTTCAAGCACAAGATTTGTGATTGATCAATCAGAGTAAGGATACAAGACATCATTTTTCAAAATTAGAAAAGCTAGAAGCTTGGAACAATAGTTTTCACCTGTGTGAGACAAGTCTGACAAACTATATAAAGCCATAGTTTGGAATGAATTAGTATCGATACAGACTTCTTAACAAACTCTTCCAGTCTCACTTTTCCACTCCTTTAATTTTTGAACTGAGTCAGGAACTAGCTGGTTTTACACCAATTCATAACTCACCTCGTTTTTGTACCTCGTTTCCACGGGCTACATTTTTGCCCTCAATTATAGAGATGGAAAAATTTCAAGCGATTCCGGTTGGAACAGATGCAATATACCTAGATTTTTGCATTGATAGCTGGCAGCGGAGGAAAGATATAGGTGGCTGGAGGAATTATCAGCCCATACTCTGTCTCAAAGCATAGTTTTGAATTTTATGCATGTCTCCCAGTGTACCCAATTCTTCAGTTTGGGACGGGGGTCAGTGGCGTGACTCTGTAAGCTTAGCCAGAGTCGACCCAGCTCTAAATGGGTACCTGGAGAAATCTGGGGAAGGTAAACAGGAAGGGTGTGCGAAAGCACAGGATGACTGGCCCCAAACCCCCCATTTCACTTCCTGGCCGAAGGGCCAAGAAACGGAGATCAACACCGCCGGTACGGACTGTAAAGTCTAATGCCGTATCCTTTACCTTTTTTTTACCTCTCTTGTCTTAACAAATAATTTGTAAATAAAGTAAATGAACTAAGGGAAAATCCTTTAATTGAGACAATTCTAATACGGTGTGTCCTTTTTATATTTGGAAATTTTCTGCAAGACTGTGTATCTCGTATAGAGTCCATACTCCTGAGACTGTGGAGTCCGGATCCTTTGGACTTAATTACCTGTTTGAACTTTTCGAGTTTTCTGAGTGAAATGGTAATCTAAAATCTTTTCTGATGCTTTGGTAGAGAAAGCTACCCAGAGGCGAACAATAACATAAAAATAGGCTGTTTACTCTACGGTCAATTACCCTACGGAGCTCACACCCTGGGCTCAGTTGGGTAAATTCACGGAAATGTATGGTGTAATTCTTTTCAATTTCTTCATTAAAAATACCAAATCGTATCTTTTTGGGGGGGGGCTGGGATACCCTCCCTCTAATTAACACCAATAACTGAGCCAATTATTGAGTGGTCAGCATTTTCAAAATCTTTGAGCAATGTTCATAAGGCTAGTGCAGTCTTTGGACAAAATAGAGACATACTATCTTGTAAGAGCCCCCCTCCCTGTATACGAATATCTAAGAGTTAAAAAGAATGTGATCATTAAAAAAACCTGAATTGATAAAGTATCAAATGTTAGTCTTGACAAGTTAAGAATTTGAGCAAAAAAGACTACAAAATTTTCCAGATGAAAGTTTTTCACAGAAAAGTAAAACCTAAAAAGAGCAGAAGTTACTACGAAATACTAAATGACCGAACAGATTGGCTATTTTAATGAATAATGACCATAGTAATAAAAAAACAGATACTGCTATAGATGAATAAATGAAATCCAAATCAACAGATTGTCTTGCCCAGTATAAGCGATCAAGTACACCGCAGCCGATCAGAGCGGCAGCCTCTTCGTGTACTGGGAGGATTTGTATTCTTTTTAATTCTATTTTCCCTTTATATTTGCAATGGAAAAAATTTATTAATATTTAATCATATAAAAACAAGATCTTTTCATATATTCCATAAAGATCGAAATTGTTTTAATATTCCCAAAGTATAAAATGTCTGGGACAATCGGACCGTACTGTCGTAAGTTTATTTAGAATTGGGACGCTAAAAATATAAAGGGGGAGATGCAAGATTTTTTTTTTGATTTGTTAAAATGAACGGGCGAAAAAAATTTCAAAATTAAAAAACGGTCATTTTTTTCTCTCAGTTTATTTCTTCCATGCTTGGAAGTGATGGCATTGGAAAAACGTTCAAGTTTTTTTTCTATCCTCAGAATAAGGATTGAGTGAGCATTTGGGTGTAAGAAAAAGAAACAAATAAGCTTTGCAAATAAACTTATGATGCTTTTTTTCATTTTAGACAGATGACCCATTAATTTCTGATGCCTTATTTACGGAATTTCCAGATATAGAATTACCAATACAAGAACAAGAAGATAACAGTCTGGCATGGATTGCCGAAATCGACATCACACCTTTACAAGATATTACACATGAGGTAGAAAAGCCGCCAGATGAAGATCTTCTAAGTCATCTAATTAAACCTTTAGATGGATACATGTACCTTAATAATAGCTTTGATGATCCTTGGATGGAGAATAGGAATTTTTCGTCCCAATTTCCAACACAAAATCAAAATAGATGGCATAACTGTCAGTATTACGACGGTCAACTATCGTCGGTATATAACGAAGAACATTTAGCCGTGCATGATTACGCAACAAAAAGATACGCAGTAAGTATCTTGCTTTGTAATTGCATGTCAGTTAACAGACACAGTACTAGTGTAGTGTTGGCCCTCCTCAGAAGAAAACACTATAAAATCTGAAAACAACTCTGAGAAATTACTTACTTATATCTTCCCTAAAATTGTGTCACTTTGCTTTAGCCCCCTCCCCCTTTTAACGGTCAAACTTATACATCAAGTTGTATGTTATTTGTGAATTTTCTCGGTACTTCATATCGTCGACGTTGCTCGTTCTCGTCAAATATATTTGAAGGAAAAAGTCACATGTGGAAAATTTTTAGAGAGTAAATAGTATGGGCTGTATATTTTACCAATAGAGGGGAGCCAGAGGGTAAAGTAAAGTGAAAAACTTTTGGGAACGTTATGAGTAATTATTTTAGAAATTTTTAGTTATTTTCAGAATTTTATAGTGTGTCCTTCTGAGGAAGCCAACCACTACACTGGAACCTTAGATAACAGTTAATCAAGTGACTTAAAATGATGCTGTCTCACTTGCTGCATTAGATATTTTTTGAAAACAGACTAAAGCTAATTTTGATCATGCTCTATTCTATGAGCATGAAATTTCCTTGTTGCAGAAAAACATACTTCAGGAGTTTTCGACTCCATGATCTATGAAGGCGAATTCAGTCTATGCCGTATGATGCACTATGCTTTATGAGCGCAAAATCTCTTTGCTGCAGAAAAACATACTTCACGAGTTTTTACTCTATGCTCTAGAGTGTGAAATCTCCATCTATGGTTTATGATGCATTGTGCTCTATGAGCGCGAAATCACTTGGCCGCAGAAACATACTTCAGGAGTTTTCGACTCCATGATCTATGAAGGCGAATTCTGTCTATGCCGTATGATGCACTATGCTTTATGAGCGCAAAATCTCTTTGCTGCAGAAAAACATACTTCTCGAGTTTTTACTCTATGCTCTAGAGTGTGAAATCTCCATCTGTGGTTTATGATGCATTGTGCTCCATGAGCGCGAAATCACTTGGCCGCAGAAAAACATACTTCTGGAGTTTTCGACTCCATGATCTATGAAGGCGAATTCTGTCTATGCCGTATGATGCACTATGCTTTATGAGCGCAAAATCTCTTTGATGCAGAAAAACATACTTCTCGAGTTTTTACTCTATGCTCTAGAGTGTGAAATCTCCATCTATGGTTTATGATGCATTGTGCTCCATGAGCGCGAAATCACTTGGCCGCAGAAAAACATACTTCTGGAGTTTTTGACTCCATGCTCTATGAAGATGAATTCTGTCTCTATGCGGTATGATGCACTATGCTCTATAATCCTGCTTTGTGAGAGCAAAATCTCTTTGCTGTAGAAAAAAATACTTATCGAGTTTTTAGTCTATGCTCTATAGTGTGAAATCTCCATATATGGTGTGTGATGTATTATGCTCTATGATCACGCTCTATAAGTGCGAAATCACTTGGCCGCAGAAAAACATACTTCTGGAGTTTTTGACTCAATGCTCTATGAATGCGAAGTCTGTCTCTATGTCCTAGATCACTTGGCCGCAGAAAAACATGCTTCTGGAGTTTTCGACTCCATGATCTATGAAGGCGAATTCTGTCTATGCCGTATGATGCACTATGCTTTATGAGCGCAAAATCTCTTTGCTGCAGAAAAACATACTTCTCGAGTTGTTACTCTATGCTCTAGAGTGTGAAATCTCCATCTATGGCTTATGATGCATTGTGCTCTATGAGCGCGAAATCACTTGGCCGCAGAAAACATACTTCAGGAGTTTTCGACTCCATGATCTATGAAAGCGAATTCTGTCTATGCCGTATGATGCACTATGCTTTATGAGCGCAAAATCTCTGCTGCAGAAAAACATACTTCTCGAGTTTTTACTCTATGCTCTAGAGTGTGAAATCTCCATCTATGGTTTATGATGCATTGTGCTCTATGAGCGCGAAATCACTTGGCCGCAGAAACATACTTCAGGAGTTTTCGACTCCATGATCTATGAAGGCGAATTCTGTCTATGCCGTATGATGCACTATGCTTTATGAGCGCAAAATCTCTTTGCTGCAGAAAAACATACTTCTCGAGTTTTTACTCTATGCTCTAGAGTGTGAAATCTCCATCTATGGTTTATGATGCATTGTGCTCTATGAGCGCGAAATCACTTGGCCGCAGAAAACATACTTCAGGAGTTTTCGACTCCATGATCTATGAAGGCGAATTCTGTCTATGCCGTATGATGCACTATGCTTTATGAGCGCAAAATCTCTTTGCTGCAGAAAAACATACTTCTCGAGTTTTTACTCTATGCTCTAGAGTGTGAAATCTCCATCTATGGTTTATGATGCATTGTGCTCCATGAGCGCGAAATCACTTGGCCGCAGAAAAACATACTTCTGGAGTTTTTGACTCCATGCTCTATGAAGATGAATTCTGTCTCTATGCGGTATGATGCACTATGCTCTATAATCCTGCTTTGTGAGAGCAAAATCTCTTTGCTGTAGAAAAAAATACTTATCGAGTTTTTAGTCTATGCTCTATAGTGTGAAATCTCCATATATGGTGTGTGATGTATTATGCTCTATGATCACGCTCTATGAGTGCGAAATCACTTGGCCGCAGAAAAACATACTTCTGGAGTTTTTGACTCCATGCTCTATGAATGCGAAGTCTGTCTCTATGTCCTAGATCACTTGGCCGCAGAAAAACATACTTCTGGAGTTTTCGACTCCATGATCTATGAAGGCGAATTCTGTCTATGCCGTATGATGCACTATGCTTTATGAGCGCAAAATCTCTTTGCTGCAGAAAAACATACTTCTCGAGTTGTTACTCTATGCTCTAGAGTGTGAAATCTCCATCTATGGCTTATGATGCATTGTGCTCTATGAGCGCGAAATCACTTGGCCGCAGAAGACATACTTCAGGAGTTTTCGACTCCATGATCTATGAAAGCGAATTCTGTCTATGCCGTATGATGCACTATGCTTTATGAGTGCAAAATCTCTTTGCTGCAGAAAAACATACTTCTCGAGTTTTTACTCTATGCTCTAGAGTGTGAAATCTCCATCTATGGTTTATGATGCATTGTGCTCTATGAGCGCGAAATCACTTGGCCGCAGAAACATACTTCAGGAGTTTTCGACTCCATGATCTATGAAGGCGAATTCTGTCTATGCCGTATGATGCACTATGCTTTATGAGCGCAAAATCTCTTTGCTGCAGAAAAACATACTTCTCGAGTTTTTACTCTATGCTCTAGAGTGTGAAATCTCCATGTATGGTTTATGATGCATTGTGCTCTATGAGCGCGAAATCACTTGGCCGCAGAAAACATACTTCAGGAGTTTTCGACTCCATGATCTATGAAGGCGAATTCTGTCTATGCCGTATGATGCACTATGCTTTATGAGTGCAAAATCTCTTTGCTGCAGAAAAACATACTTCTCGAGTTTTTACTCTATGCTCTAGAGTGTGAAATCTCCATCTATGGTTTATGATGCATTGTGCTCCATGAGCGCGAAATCACTTGGCCGCAGAAAAACATACTTCTGGAGTTTTTGACTCCATGCTCTATGAAGATGAATTCTGTCTCTATGCGGTATGATGCACTATGCTCTATAATCCTGCTTTGTGAGAGCAAAATCTCTTTGCTGTAGAAAAAAAATACTTATCAAGTTTTTAGTCTATGCTCTATAGTGTGAAATCTCCATATATGGTGTGTGATGTATTATGCTCTATGATCACGCTCTATGAGTGCGAAATCACTTGGCCGCAGAAAAACATACTTCGGGAGTTTTTGACTCCATGCTCTATGAATGCGAAGTCTGTCTCTATGCTCTATGATGCAATATGTTCTATGATCATGCTTTGTGAGCGCAAAATCTCTTTGCTGCAAGATTCAATATTTCAAGATATTTATTTGAACTTCTGTACAACACACACAATATAAAAAAAAGGGTCAAGCCGGAGACACAAGGTCAATTGACAAAGACCCGGTATAACAATATAGCACTCCTATTTGACAAAAAAAGAAATGAAAACAAATGCATAAAATAAATATAAATAAATCCACGACTCACCACTAGACGGGAACCCACCCACAAAACAATTGACACTCGGCAAATATCAATCCGAAAAACAAAACAAAAACAGTGTGCAAGCGAGGGTAACCGATGACCGGCAACTTATTTGAAAAAAGAAAAGAAAAATGAGCCCACCTTATCAACATCAAACAAACAACTATTTACTTTAAGATTTTTTTTTATCACTGATTCTTGAATTTATTTATAAGGATAGAATGAAGTTGCTTTTTAATATGTGGGAGAGATTTACTGTAGTCAATGTATGGTAGATAAAGATGCCATGAACCCATGATCGAGAAATATGGCGAGAACCATGATCTCTCAGTGGTTAATTTCAGGTGCTGCATTCTCCATTTATTACGGGTTTCATAAACATGGTCAGGTTGCTCAGGGAAAAAATTTCTCGTACGAAAGTACGAAGGCAGTTCTGAGCGGATATATTTTACCTTGAATAAAAAAGAATGAAGAGTGAATAATTCTGAAACAGGCAAAATATTAGTTAATAAATATATAGTTTCAGTTTTAGATTTATTTGGATAGGAAGAAGGCGACGGTAAATATCTTTACAAAATTCGAAGAGCCCGGTTTTGAAGAGTCTGTATCGGTTTTATATGATATTTGAATGTTGCCAAATAAATGAGGGGACAATACGTAAGATGGGAATGCACCAAGGCAAAATAAATGAGTCTTAGAACTTCATAGGGGAAAAAATGCTGAAGTCTCCTCATTACACCAACTCCTTGGGCAATTTTAACGCGTGATCTATTACAATGTTCTTTATAAGATAGATTTTCATCAATAGTTATACCAAGATACCGGAGGAAAAGACCGTAGTATCTTTTTGCAGAAAAAGATACTTCAGGAGTTTTTGACTCTATGCTCTAGAGAGTGAAATTTTCATTCATATTGCATAATGCATTATGCTCTATGATCACGCTCTATGAGCGCAAAATCACTTGGCCGCAGAAAAACATACTTCTGGGGTTTTGACTCCATGCTCTATGAGTGTGAAATCTTCCTCTATGCTGTATGATCATGCTCTGTGTGCGTCAAAAATCTCTACTGCAGAAAAGACACACTACAGGAGTTTTTGGCTTTATGCTCAATGAGCGTCTAATAGTGGTCTACGCTATATGACGCTCCATGTTTTATGATGAACTATGAACTTGAAATTTCTTTTCTGCAGAAAAACGTACACTTCAGGAGTTTTGGCTCTATGCTCTATGAGAGTGAAGTCTCCCTCTATGCTTTAAGATGTTTTGTGCTTTATAACCATGCTCTATGAGCCCAAAATCTCTTCGCTTCAGAAAAACGTACTTCAGGTGTTGGACTCTGTGCTCTATGAGCGTGAAATCTCCCTCTATGCTCTGACGCATTACACTCTCTGATCATTCCCTATGAGCGTGACATCTCGCTCTATGCTTTATGATAGTCTATACTCTATGATCATGCTCTATGTTTGTGAAATCTCTTTCCTGCAGATAAGCATACACTTCAGGAGTTTCCGGCTCTATGCTCTATTAGCGTGAAATCTCACTCAATCCCTTATGAGGCTCTATGCTCTATAATCATGCTCTATAAAAGTGTAATCTCTTATCTGCAGGAAAACATACCTTAGAATTTTTCGGCTCTATGCTCTATGATCATACTCTACGAGCGTAAAATCTCTTTCTGGAGAAAAACATACAACTCAGGAGTTATACATGCAATTCAGGAGTTTTAAGCTATTTACATCTCTAGGCTAGAAACACATCAGCCGATTAAGCTTTCTGTTTTGCTAAGAAAAAAAAATACGAATACAAGATTTTCATTTTTCATTGGCTTCCTGCTCTGGTGGCTTTTCTTTTTCCTTTTTGAAGGGAGAGACATCTATTAAGCATAGACAAAAAGACGTTAAATAAATTAAAAATACTTCTAGTCACAAACAATCGCTCAGTCTCTAGCAACCTCAATGATGAAATTAAAGTTAGTCCCTTGTTTTTCTTTTAAGGGGAATGTTTGAAAAATATAGAGAATAAATATATTCAAAGACCTTTTTTTTACTGAAGACAAAAATCTGGATTTATGCAAAATGTTGACAGGATAGAATATGAAACTACTTTTAAGATACATGTTAGATTCCATGTTACATTTGATACAAAAATTTTATTTCAAAACGAATTTTGCAAGCAATAATTTCCAGATTTGTGCTTTTTCTCAAATAAAAAAAATAACCATTGATATTAATTGTCTCATTTTTATATCTAATTATTTAAAATTATTATACAATTTTAATATCGGCTATCGATAGCCTACCAAAATTATTAATGACCATTTTCATTAATAAAGGAAATACATTATAATTATGAAAAATACTTCTTACATTAATAAAAATGAAATTTACTTGTTTTTAAACAAGTCACATGCATTGCGATTTTCACTTGCATTCTCACTTGCATTGCAATTTAATTGTTCAAAACAAAGAGTACATTCAAAAAGCAGTCACAAACAACATAAAAAAAAATCAGTCTAATATTAAGTTAAGTGACAATCTAATAACATTCTAATCCGTAAAGAAAGAACGTGCATTAAGAAAATATCTAGAAAAGATAGCTAGGATAAAATTTAGAAGAAAAGGAGAAAGCTGATCAAACACTTAATAGGGATGAAAGAGGTAGAAAAAATGAAAAAAAAATCGTAAGGTCTACTTTTGTCAACCAAACGGAATCTTAAAAAATTTCTCTCGTCCTTATGGATGCTAATTTGGGAGGAGGGGCTGTTAGGGGGAGAAATTTCCGGCACAGGTTTTCGAAATCCATTTTTTTATCGTCATTAAAGGAATACAAGAACTAAACCCCCCCTAAATTTTCGTGAAATGGCACCTCTTTCCTTCCTTCTAATGTCCTAAGACTCAGCTTAAATTTAAGTTATTAGAGTACTTTGGATAGCAGGCAAATGCTCATCAACCTAAGACTGCACCCCGGAAGTATCAACCGTCCAGATTTTGCTGTTCATCTAGCTTTATTACTATAGATCTAGATTTGTCTGATTGATATGTGGGTTATAGAAGTTTTTACTTCTGCCATATGATATTAGTCATGACTAAAGGCCAAAGAGAACAACAATATCTTACTTTCCTATAGTTCTATGGTAAAAAGTGGGCTTTGATTTTGTTGGTTGACACCTGTGACGTATTTTTGTCAGACCGATTGGTTATAATCTATCTGATTTGTTCTCATATTAAAAGCAGCAAAGGAACAACAACTCATAAGTCACAAGATTTTTTCAAGAAGTTTTTCTGTTTCTCTGTGGTAAATAAATTGAATTTATTTGATAGATGGACAAATCCCTTAGGTAAAAGAGTTACAAAAAGGACTTGTTTCAGAAGTAGTCTTTCTGTTTCTCTATATTAACGCACTAATACAACTTTTTAAAACAACATTTACAAAAAACTATTTTTGTAGTCTTATTAGCTTACTTGTCACATGCTGCTCCAATCTAAAAAAAGGAAATTCAAGGAGAATCCCCCCCCGAAAATTCCAAGCCCGCAAATGTTAACAGGGATCGCATTTTTAAATTTTTAAGTTTTTGAAAAATTTCGCTCGTAAAATTCATTCTTCGAACAATTCTCCCCCCAAAAAATTTCTCCCGCTGGCTCTGCAGAAATTTTCCATGAGAAAATGCCCTCGAAACGTTCCCCCTCCCATGGAAAATTCCCCTCAATAATTCCCTCCTGAAAAATTTTCCCATATGTAAAATAGACATCGTTTTTTACCACGTTTTACTTAACTTGCTTCCTGTCCTTCGTCTGTCTTAGGCCAAAATCTGATGTGCTTATTTTGACCCCTTCTTCGTATCCGATTTGGCTCAAAATTTATATGGAGCTTCGCTTTACCTAACATTTAAGTATTCCGATATTTTTGAATCTCAAAAGTGCTTAGTTATCCTACAATTCAAACGTTTAAAAATTAGTAAAAATTGTAGCCCAAGCGTACCTTCGCCACCGTGGCTGTGAGCGTTGCTAATAGACAAGACGCTCAAGCATTCATGGGACAAGCATTCTTGCCTTCAAGCAATTCAAACAGTTCGTGGTAACGAACTGGCTTTTCCTCCTCAACGCCCCGCTCTTTACGCTAAAGTTTTTTACTGTTTTAAAATGTAGAGTTAAGAGAAAGAGTCAAACTTTAGCGTAAAGAGCGGGACGTTGAGGAGGAAAAGCCCCTTTCATATACGGAGTAATTTTTGTTCATTTTAAGTTTTAATGTCGCTCCTTACTTTCATTTAAAAAAAACTTGTTTTTTTTTTGTTTAATCTCACATAGGAACAATGTCAGTGTCTTTGACACTGACACTGAAAAAAACTTGTTGATTGAAAGATAGTATAAAGGGTTGCGACGGGGGGTACTAAAGTGCTATTTTAATACTTTTTAATCAAAGGAGTACTTTTTGAATACTTTCTGCGAAAGTAGTACTTTTTTTTATACTTTGTTAAAAGAGGTACTTTTTGTTAAAAGTGGTGCCTTTTCAAAATTTAATGCTAAAAAAAATCACCTTGCTCATTAGCTATCTGTTTTCCCGTCAAACAGGAATAATTTCCGTTGTTTTTTTTTGACAAGCGTGTAACAAAACGTGTAACGAGAAGTAAGACATAAAACACTAACATTTTAATTTATCGATTGTTCTCTTGTTATTCTAACAAATAGACGTTAAAATATTATTAAATAAAAAAAAAGTTTTTTCAACTGGAAGTAAGGAACGACATTAAAACTTAAAACGAGCAGAAATTATTCTGTATATTAAAGGGGCTGTCCCCTCCTCGACGCAACGCTCTTTACGCTAAAGCTTGACTCTTTCTCAAAACTCTACTTTTTAAATCAGTAATAAACCAAATTTTAGAGTTTCGGTTACTATTGAGCCGGTCGCACCTTACTAAAGTTCATTACCATGAACTGTTTGACAGGCTACAGACAGACAGCATTTGGGTATATGTCCAGTCATACTTTAAATAAAAATCTATAAAGAAGAATAATCGTACAGATAGACTAAACATAGGGACATATTGTCAAACAGTTCGTGGTAACGAACTATAGTAAGGAGCAACCCGGCTCAATAGTAACCGAAACTCTAAAAAATAAAATTTTGATACCAATAGTTACATAAAAAAAATCGCATTTTGATGCTGATTTTAAATATATAAGTTTCATCAAGATTAATCTTACCCATCAAAAGTTACGAGCCTGAGAAAATTTGCTTCATTTTAGTAAATAGGGGGAAACACCCCCTAAAAGTCATACAATCTTAACGAGAATCACACCATCAGATTCAGCGTATCAGAGAACCTTATTGTAGAAGTTTCAAGCTCCTATCTACAAAAATGTGGAATTTTGCATTTTTGCCAGAAGACATCATGAATGCGTGTTTATTTGTTTTTTGTTGTTTTTTTTCCAGGGGTGATCGTATTGACCCAGTGGTCCTAGAATGTCGCGAGAGGGCTTTTTTTTAACGGGAATTAAAAGTTCTAGTGGCCTTTTTAAGTGACCGAAAAATTGGAGTGCACCTAGGCCCCCTCCCATGCTCATTTTTCCCAAAAGTCACCGAATCAAACAGTTCGTGGTAACGAACTGTAGTAAGGAGAGACCCGGCTCAATAGTAACCAAAACTCTAAAAAATGGAATTTTGATACCAATACCTACATCAAAAGAATTGCATTTTAATGCTGATTTTAAATATATAAGTTTCATCAAGTTTAGTCTTACCCATCAAAAGTTACGAGCCTGAGAAAATTTGCGTTATTTTAGAAAATAGGGGGAAACGCCCCCTAGAAGTCATAGAATCTTAACGAAAATCACACCATCGGATTCAGCGTATCAGAGAACCCTACTGTAGAAGTTTCAAGCTCCTATCTACAAAAATGTGGAATTTTGTATTTTTTGCCAGAAGGCAGATCACGGATGCGTGTTTATTTGTTTTTTTTGTTTTTTGTTTTTTTTTTCCCAGGGGTGATCGTATCGACCCAGTTGTCCTAGAATGTTGCAAGAGGGCTCATTCTAACGGAAATGAAAAGTTCTAGTGCCCTTTTTAAGTGACCAAAAAAATTGGAGGGCACCTAGGCCCCCTCCCACGCTAATTATTTTACCAAAGTCAACGGATCAAAATTCTGAGATAGCCATTTTATTCAGCGTAGTCGAATAACCTTATAACTATGTCTTTGGGGACGACTTACTCCCCCACAGTCCCCATGGGAGGGGCAAAAAGTTACAAACTTTGACCAATGCTTACATATAGTAATGGTTATTGGGAACTGTACAGGCGTTTTCAGGAGGATTTTTTAGGTTGGGGGAGGGGTTGAGAAGAGGGGGATATGCTGGGGGAACTTTCCATCGATAATTTGTCATGGGGGGAGAAAATCTCCATGAAGGGAGCGCAGGATTTACTAGCATTATTTAAAAACACAATGAAAAAATAAATATGAAAAAGTTCTTTCAGCTGGAAGTAAGGAACAGCATTAAAACTTAAAACAAACAGAAATTATTACCCATTTGAGGGGCTCACCTCCTCCTAATACCTCGCTCTTTACGTTAAAGTATTTTTAGTAATTTCAACTATTTATTCTACGGTTTTTGTGATTCTGGGGTCATTCTTAATGAATTGGGACAAAATTTAAGCTTTAGTGTAAAGAGCGAGGATCTGACACGGGGGGCGAACCCCCTCATATATGTAATAAAAATATGAGAATACAAAAGTTCTTTACGTAAGCTAATTTATAAGTTACGTAAATCGTTTACTAATAAAAATATTCGTAAAAAATTAAAAGTTCTAGTTGCCTTTTTAATTGACAAAAAAATCGGAGGGCAACTAGGCTTCCTCCCCCGCTCTTTTTTTCTCAAAATCATTCGATCAAAATTATGAGAAAGCCATTTAGCCAAAGAAAAAAATGCAAATTTCGTTTTAATTATTCCTCTGCGGAGAGCCAAAATCAAAACATGCATTGATTCAAAAACGTTCAGAAATTAAAAAAAAAAAAACAAGTTTTTTTAACTGAAAGTAAGGAGCGACATTAAAACTTAAAACGAACAGAAATTACTTCGTATATGAAAGAGGCTGCTTCCTCATCAACACCCCGCTCTTTACGCTAAAGTTTTTAACTGTTTTAAAAAGAAGAATTGAGAGACAGAGTCAAACTTTAGCGTAAAGAGCGGGGCGTTGATGAGGAAGCAGCCTCTTTCATATACGAAGTAATTTCTGTTCGTTTTAAGTTTTAATGTCGCTCCTTACTTTCAGTTAAAAAAACTTGTTTTTTTTTATTTAATCAACATTCTGAGATAGCCATTTTATTCACCATAGTCGAAAAACCATTTAACTATGTCTTTGGGGACGACTTACTCCCCGTAGTCCCCGTGGGAGGGGCTGCAAGTTACAAACTTTGACCTGTGTTTTCATATAGTAATGGTTACTGGGAAGTGTACAGACGTTTTCAGGAGGGATATTTTTGGTTTGGGAGGGAGGGTTGAGGGGGGGTACGTGGGAGGATCTTTCCATGGAGGAACTTCTCATGGGGGAAGAGACTTTCAATGAAGGGGGCGCAGGATTTTCTAGCATTATTTAAAAAAAAAATGAAAAAATAAACAGGGAATTTTTTTCTACTGAAAATGAGGAGCAGCATTAAAACTTAAAACGAGCAGAAATTATTACGCATATGAGGTGTTTACCTCCTCGTAATACCTCGCTCTTTAAGCTAAAGTATTTTTAGTAATTTCAACTATTTATTCTACGGCCTTTGTGATCCATGGGTCATTCTTAAGGAGTTGGTACAAAATTTAAGCTTTAGTGTAAAGAGTGAGGTATCGACAGGGGTAAACCCCCTCAAATACGCAATAAAAACATACGAATATAGAAGTTCGTTACGTAAGTTAATTCGTAAGTTACGTATATTTTTTACTAACGAAAACGTTCGTAAAAAATCAAAAGTTCTAGCTGCCTTTTTAAGTAATCAAAAAATTGGAGGGCAACTAGACTTCCTCTCTCGCCCTTTTTTTCCTCTAAATCTTCTGATTAAAACTATGAGAAAGCCATTTAGCCAAAACAAATTAATATGCAAATTTCGTTTTAATTATTTATGTGCGGAGAGCCAAAACATGTATTAATTCAAAAACGTCCAGAAATTAAATAAAAAACAAGTTTTTTTAAATGAAAGTAAGGAGCGAAATTAAAACTTAAAACGAACAGAAATTACTTCGTATATGAAAGGGGCTTTTCCTCCTCGACACCCCGCTCCTTACGCTAAAGTTTTTTACTGTTTTAAAAAGTAGAGCTAAGAGAAAGAATCAAACTTTAGCGTAAAGAGCAGGGCTTGGAAGAGGAAAAGCCCCTTTCATATACGGAGTAATTTCTGTTCGTTTTAAGTTTTAATGTCGCTCCTTACTTTCATTTAAAAAAACTTGTTTTTTTATTTAATTTTGAAAAGGATTGGTGGTAAAGACTGTAAGAAATTATTTCAAAATAAACATTATAACATAGGCACTTCATTATTAAAGTGCTTCGGATGGGGGCTTCGGTGCCCACTCTCTTCCTGAAATCCTAAAATAAAAAGACGCTCTAAAATCAAAATCTTAAAACCAGCAATTATATAGGATACCGCTGCTTGTTTTGTTAATCACAAATTATCTTACAAAATATTTATTGTTTTTCAATGGAACTATGAGCAGCTGCTAATTAAAACATTCAAACTACAAAAATGGTAGAAGATGTTAAAGTGAGTTAGTTTTCGATTATAGAAAAGCCAAGTATTATAATTCAGGTTTCAATGGTGTAAATTGAAGAATGGGCTACCCCCCTCCTTTTATTCATTATCCCCTTATACTTTATGGAGGTAGTTGCTTCAAAATACCTTCCTGGGACATACTTTAGTCTGTAGATTCATCCCTGAAAGTTTCATTTCCCTAGCAAGAAGTCAATTAACTAGAATTTAACCCAAATTTGAATACCAATTTTTTTCAATGTGAATACCAAAATAGGTGTATTTTTTTAATGAAAATAATTTTTTTAATCTAGGCAGTGGCAGGTGTCCTCCTATAGAGGATCCTCCCACGGTGGTGTTCTGCGTAGCCATGCAATTTAACCCGTTACTGGGAGAAGACTGTCCCCAGGTGGCAATAGGGGAACATCCTACATATATGTAGGGTACATCCATAGGAGGCACGGACCAAGGGGAGACCTTGTCCCTGGGGGTCCACAGTAGAAACTTGGGCACCCTCGCCCGGGGCCATAAATACAAATGGAAGAGGAAGAAGGTTCCTCAAATGTGCACTCAACAGGGCTCACCGGCGTGTCCAAACGTCCCTTGAGTTACAAACCTTCTCCCAGTAATGGGTTAAATTACATGGTGACGCAGAAAACATGGTGGGATGATCCTCTATAGGAGGACAGCTGCGGAAAGGTTTAAGATCCAGATCTATAGACAGCGCCCTCTGCAAGGGGCTGTTTCGACCCTTTTGGGGTACCTGCAAGACTGGGAACCTTGCAGTCAACTCTATTCCCACTTGAGGAGTGGCACCCTTCGAGGAGGTTATAGCCTAGTAAACGACACAGCATTCACAAGGGATTCTGATTAATGGATAATTCTTCTGGTCTTGGTCTGTTTTGACGGGCATTTTTGGGCTGAAAAACCTCTTCCTAGCTAATTTGTAGCTTTCTAGCGAGTTAAAGAGAAATGGGCGGAACATTTGAGAATATATTAAAAATAGATACAGTTGCAAGAAAAGATAAAGAGGAAACTGAAAAAGTTTGTGATACCTTGGACGTGAAGCAACATTAGTTTTATGAGGAAGAATTAGCGACAGTACTAAAAGGATTAAAAAATATAAGGCTCCAAGTGCTGGTAGTGTGGTTAAAGAGTTTCTTAAACATGGTGGCTCTAAGGTTAGAAATAAGTTACTGAATATTATGAATATGGTTTTGAAAAAGGGGAAGTACCTAACGATTTTAGGAGAACCTTAAATAAACCACTTTATAAGAAAGGTGATAAGAGTGAGTGTCGTAATTATCAAGGCATTAGTCTGATCTCTGTAGTTAGCAAATTACTTAGTTATATGATACTTTTTAGACAGAGAGATGCTGTAGACAAAGTTTTAAGAGAAGATGAATGCGGTTTTAGAAAAGATAGAGGTTGTGTCGACCAAATTTTTACTCATAGGTTAATAATTGAGAAGTGCCTTAGCTTTCAAATGCCTTTGTCCTTAGTTTTATAGGTTATAAGCAAGCTTTTGATTCTGTTAATAGAAGAGCTTTAGCTGAGGTATTATCCTTATATGGTATACCAGACAAATAACTTAAAGTAATTAGTACTATGTACGAGAATAATACTACTGTGGTTAAGGTAGGAAATGAGGTTAGCAGCTGCTTTTGTATTAAATCAGGAGTTAAACAGGGTTGTGTTCTATCCCCCTTTATATGGATCATTTTGATGGACTTTGTCTTGGGGAGTACAGGAAAGGCAATGGGAGACCACAGAATCAAATGGCGGAATCAAATCAAAAACTCCTGGCCTTAGATTATGCTGATGATTTAAGCATCCTAGATGAAAGTGTGAGCAAAATGAATGAATTTTTATAGGTTTTGCGGGTTCAGAATAGTTTTGATAATTAATGTTAAGAAGACTAAGTCACTAAGCCTAGAAATAACTGAAAATGAGAAGGTGACGTTGGGTAACGAAAAGATTTATCAGGTGGGCAGCTTACTTACCTTGGTAGTATTATTAGTAAAGAATGTGGGAACAGTGAAGATGTTAAAAGTAGAATAGCCAAGGCTCAGGGTATTTTTTCGCAAATAAAAAGAAGGGTTGGGAGAATAGGAAGATAAGTCTGCAAACCAAGATTAGAATATTGGAAGGTATAGTGATGACAATGGTCAAATATGGCTCTGAAGCATGGGCGCTCCGAAAAGCGGATGAAGATGTACTAAATGTTTTCCAGAGAATTTGCCTACAGATTGTTCTGGGTACCCGGCTGACTGATCGTATTTAAAACAGTAAGCTGTGCGAAAAATAGGGTTCAATTCTGCTTTCTAGGGCTATAATGAAAGAAAGGTTGAAATGGTTAGGGCACGTTCTGCTGATGAAGGATGACAGATTGCCAAACATTGTTCTTTTCGGCCAACCGTCTAGGGCTAAACAGAAAGTAGGTCCCTCGTTTGGGGTGGGAGGATGTCATAAAGAAATATTTAAAGGAAATGGGAACTTCTTGAGAGGATGTAAAGAGGGAGCACTGAATAGATTGGGATTGAGGAGGAGCCTGCGTAGCTGTATTAACCTCAGGCGACTTGGTGCTCCGGTGAGTTGTTAGTAATAATAGTAGCAGCAGGCAGAGGCAAACAAATCTAGTGGGCACAAGCCCCATCTGCCTTCTCCAAACTGACGCCACTCAAAGACTATACTAAATAAAAAGCGAAGCACTGTCAGTCTTCATTTGTCCCCATTTTCCATAATTTTAACGACTTTAACAAGGAAAAATGTTGTTTTAGGTAAATTACGTAGAAGAGGAAACTAATTACTATTCAAATTGTTCTCCTTACCACATCAGTGAGACACCAAGCTCTTTACCCAGAATAAAGATTCCAAATAAAGCAACAGTTGCAGATGAAAAAAAGGAAGAAGAGCGTATTTTTGAATGTACAGTAGAAGGTTGTGGCAAACTTTATGCGAAAGCATCCCATTTGAAAGCTCATTTACGAAGACATACAGGTGAATTTCAAACTTTTTTTTAATGTTGCTTTTTTATATTATTTACAGTTTCAACAAGCTTATATCGTTTATTTTGCCAACCAAATGACGATTCATGTACCCAGGCTCTCAAATAGCGTCGTTTGAGGAGACCTTGGGGGGGGGGGGGGTAAGTTGCCCTCCCTATAATTTGGAGAAAAATTATTGTATAGCCCCTGTCCCTTGACTATCCGGGTATAGAACCTTCTTGTCCCCTGAATAAAAATGCTGGAGATTTGCTCCTATATGTGGAATTTGTAGATAAAAATGGTGTTGGGGATCAAATTTAAACTATTGAAGTGTTGAAAAGGCCAAATATGCCCCAAATTTTACTTGGAAGAAAATGGTAGAGGCCATGTGCTATTCTTTTATTTCAAATCATTATTATAGCTGTTTTTTGCTCTGAGACCCTTGCGTAATAAAACATCAAATGTGTAGATAAGAATGGCGTTGGGGATCAAATTAAATCTATTGGAGTGTTGGAAAGGCTAAACATGCCAAAAATTTTTAACTTGGAAGAAAATGGTAGAGGTGAGGTGCTATTCTTTAATTTCAAGTCATTATTATTGGTTTTTTTTTTTCTTTTTGCTCTGAGACCCTTGCGTAATAAATCACCAAATTTGTAGATAAGAATGGTGTTGGGGATCAAATTTAAACTATCGGAGTGTTGGAAAGGCCAAATATGCCAAAAATTTTTAACTTGGAAGAAAATGGACTTGGGTAAAGTCCCTCCACGCAAAAGGGCAAACTGGATTTTATTGCTGAAAGAACTCCAGCCTCTATAATGAAATTTCATCACTACTTTCTATGGTCGGTGTAAGGAGGAAGGGATACACAAAGTCTAAAAGTCCCTCCACGCGAAAGGGCAAACTGGGTTTTATTGCTGAAAACACTCCAGCCTCTATAATGGAATTTCATCACTACTTTCTATGGTCTATGTAAGGAGGAAGGGATACACAAAGTCTAAGTTATATTAACCTTGTCCAGTTATCTTAACTGGAGCCTCTTAGAATTTATTTTCCCTTTTCAGGGGAAAAACCGTTCCATTGTAATTGGCCAAACTGTGGGTGGAGGTTTTCAAGGTCAGACGAGCTGTCCCGCCACAAGAGATCTCACTCTGGATACAAGCCGTATGAATGCCTTGCCTGTCGAAAGAAATTTTCAAGGTCAGACCACCTTGCTAAACATTTAAAGGTTTGAACTCTTTATACTCGCAATTTTTAATGAGTAAATTAATGATACTCTATACAGCAAGCAACAACTTCTGTTAGTGATGTTTCTGTTTTCAATTTATCCATTATTTATGAAATTCACCACAACTTATAAAGGAATTTGTCAAACTTCTATATTAGTTAGCAGAGGATGTTCGAGGGAGGAGAACTCCCCTCTATATGAAGTCTGTTGCTTCTTTTTACAATGAAACGGCATTTCTAAAATATAACACTTCGAAATTTTACTGCTGATGATGGACACTGTATATGTGTCCGAAATATTCAGTTAAAAAATTTTATATTTGTTTCACTGGCGATTAAAAGGTTTCATACCTATTTTGAACTGTTATGTTTTTCGTCTTGGGAAGGCAGTGTAGTCTTCGAAGTTATCTAACATGGTGTTCGTTGTAAAAAGGAAGGATTGGACAAAAAAAATTGAGCTCTAACGTAAGTAGCTCGTGTAGCATAACATGGTTGCTCGAATCTGATCTAGAATGATTACTTCAATAGAGCCAGAACATTCAATTAAGCCCTTCCACTCTAGAAGATATTTAAAATTTAAAGTATAAGGCTAGAAGCGAGGGTTGGAGCAATGTGACTGTCTGATAATTGCATAATCATCTAGATACATTTGAAAATACATCGAGCTTAAATATGGAGCATATTTTTTGCAAACAAAGCATCTTAATAAACTGCATTAAACCTTCTCAACCATTTGCTACTTTCACCTTAGTGTTTACACAAGAGGAATTTAATATTAGCTTATCTTTCTTTCATGTCTGAATGCCCAAAATTAAAGAGTTTTTTCAACTTTATTTGTCTAAACAATAAAATTATTACTTCAAATAAATTGAAAGACAATAAATATATGAACAAATTATATTTACCAGCTGGCTATATTTCCTGCATTCTCAAGTGTTTTCAGTGAAGCACGGATCAAACTTTAGCGTAAATAGAGGAGGTTAAGGGTATTTTGGCTAATGCCCCTAAATCTACTCCTAACTACCTATTAAATTGTCCAACCATCCAAGACCAACACAGCCTCTCACAATCATTTTCCAAACCAGTCAATTAAACGCTTCACTATTCGCCCCTCATTAATAATTCCAATGTGTAATAAATTCTTCTTATTACCTCTTAAAACCCCGTTCGGTTTGACCTGCTTTTCTTTTGGTCTTAGATGGACAGTAAAAAACATAGATTTTGGCAAAACATCCTTCACCCTTAAAACACGGCCTACTCCTTAGTCGTCTTTCATTATAGCCGTCATTAAAATCATCGTTTCATTAAAGTCGTCTTTCATTATAGCCTCGGAAAGTGTGACCGAACCATATTTTTCCTAAAGGTATTCCTTGTAAAAAAAAAATTAATTTTTCCCTCAGCCTTTTAAAGTTCATTTTTTATTTAGTTCCAAAATAAAGCTTGTTCTGTTTCTAAATTCAACTCAGCTGCCATAGTTTAAAAGAGGTATTTTGTGTAACACTAATCTTACAAAAGAGTGGAAAATCAGAAATTTATTTATTATTTATTTTATTTCTCACCCACGCGATACATAAAGTAAATATGGCGGAATAAGAATAAATATAAAAAACACAAAGAGGAAAACAAATACACACACAAAACCAACGAAAACAACGGATAAGACGGTGGTGAGGGGATAGGCGCGCAGAAGCTGTACTGGAGAGTACAAATGTGATTTAGGTTGTTACTAACGAACAATTGTTTATTTCTCAAATTGCCTACCTTAAACATCTTCTCCTTATTTTACCATCTATTCTCTTAAGATCCTTACTTCCGCGTGTTAATACATTTCTTTTCATTAGGCCACGTTTACACGTGTGCCAAGCAAGAAACCAGTTTCTGGACATCGAAACTTTGAACCACAGAGGGTTGCTTGTAAATGAGAAAATAAATTAGGATTTTTAGGCAATAGTTACGCCTAGATATTGTTGTCCAGATAAAAAATAAAAAAAGGAAAAAATAAAAAATAAAGGAGAAAAACAAAACTAAAAAAATAAAAATAAAAAAAAATAAAAAGAAAAAACGAAAAAAACTAAAAAAACTAAAAAAAAGTAAAAACCAAAAAAAAACTAAAAAGAAAAAAAGGGGAAAATATTTTTTACGACTCGTACAAACGTAACAAAAATTAACATAAACAAATTTTTGATGCGTTTTTAAAGTGTATTGTTTACGCCTCCGCCCACGAAAAAAATCACTAACGTGGATAAACAAATTTACCCACTTTTTGATGCATTTTTTCTCATAATTGTAACAAGATTTGCTGTACATTTACTTTGTCTTTTTTTTTTTTTATGAAATGAATTGATTGAATGTAAATTCCCAAGGAGAAGAATAGTTTCCCTAAAAATAACCATGAAATGCTTTTGGATTTCGGACATTCATGTGAATTGGACATTCAAGAAGAAATGAAGAGTTTGGTCTTTGCGCTTCATTGGAAATAATAATTACTGGTGGCTCAAACGCATTTAGCGTTTCCAGTTTGATTTAAAACTAAAATGACTTGTAATGTAAGCATCATAAAGAGTATTGCGGTTCAAAGTAGTATCAAGAATCAGACACAGCTTTACAGGCAAATCCGCGCCTCCATTTCGTAATTTCGAAAGTAAAGTCAGAGACTGGAATGTAAGTCAGACAAACTGGAAAGTAAGTCAGAAAATGAAAATGCCAGGAGCACTATTTCCGCCCCTTCATTGGCTGATTTGCTTTCCAGTTTACCCATAAAATTCCAAAAGTGCACAAGGTTTATCAAACGCGTTTTTTTTGCAGACAAATTAATCTTATTAATTTTAGAAAATTATCGAGCTATTTATCTATTTAAGAAAAAAAGGGTGTAGTACATTCTGTAAATAGTAGCACATTCGGGTAGACGGAATAGAACAAACGACCCTTGATTTTTTTCTAAATAAAAGAAGTATTCTTTTTGATTGTTCTTTTCCTTTAATTTGGTTTTATAGAAGTGGCTGTAGTTTTGCTTGATAGAAGCTTTACAACACCTTCTAAGCACACTTTGAAGCTCTTAGCACATAGACATTTTTCTGCTACATATTTAGTCAAAACTAGCCAAGACTCTTCTTGTGAGCTTTTTTCTATGTCATTATTTACAGACCACCTCAAATTAGTTTTTAGATTGATTCTCTATGCCTTAGGTCTTAGAATCTCTTAAAATATTTAAAAGAAAATGTGACAGAGATATGAAAGCAGACATTTGTTTCTAGAATTTATTTTTTTAAACAGTTATTACATTAATATAAAAAACGAATTTTCAACTAAGTGATATCCAGGTACTAAAACTAATCAAATCGGTGATCGTGAAGCGTGTTTTTCTGTTTCTTGGAAATTTCCTGGAAATTTTCTGGAAATTTTTTCAGAGAAGGGAAAAGAAGTTTGGTCTTGAGTCTTTCTGCTAAGTGTCATTTGCAATCAATTATCGCTGGCAAAATCGTAAAAGCTGCTGTCAAAGGTACTTATGACAGTTGTCGTATTGGTATATGGTATTTGCAATGGCAATGCAATTATTTTCTACCTTTTTTTTGTGAAATGGTGTGAGTAGGAGCTTAAATTCTCTCGCATTTTATTATTTTAGTAAAGAGTTAACCATGGCCCCATAGTAACTGGAAGTCGAAAAAAGAGTTTTAAGAACGAAATTGTTGAGTGAGAAAAAACTGCCATTTATAGTTGGGTCAAGAATAACAAGTATTATTTGAGATAGTTTTAATAGTTAAAGTTTAATATGAAAACAAATTTAGGGTATATTTGAAAGAGTCTGAAAAGTAGACTTTTTTGCATGGAAAGTACTGATGTGTCTTTTTTTATTTTTATGTTCTAAGCTAGTGGGGTACTTCGATATTATATAGAGCTTGTTAGGTCTAATTTGAATGCTAATTCTTAAATCGACGTGGTTTTTGGTAAAGTGGCTCATGACACCAAAATTGACACTTTTGATGCCACTTATGGCGTGGAAAGACTGGGAAGTATGGATCTCCGCCTATATCTCCTCAAGGTCAAAAACCTTGATTCTGTGGTTTACAATCCCTTTCCCTGTGTACCCACTCTCCACGTGCCGTTGATAAGTTTCATCCATCGGTTGCTGACTAGTAAAACTACGTTACTGCAACGTCGTAGAGATATATTAAATGGCTAAATTCAAGTTTCTTAATCTTAACCTACTTTTCATAGACTGGTATTGTAATGCTAAATGGTACCAAAAAATGGCACTCATTTGGATCGTTTCTGGAGTTAAAAGGCGGATGAGCATAAAAAGGGTATCGATATAATTTCTACGGTGGAAAATCCTTAGCTGGGGGTTTAAGATTCTCCCTCTTGCAAGATTCCCTCCCACCTCCCTTAATGAGTGAAAAATAAAAAATGTTCTTAAGAAAAACTGCTGAATGAAATGAAATAATTCAGGTTGGTCTTGGAATAATAACTGTTATTTATGTATATCTTAACAGTAAACGTTAATAACAAAAACAATTTTTTCGAGGGTTTTAAAAAATAATTTGAAACGATGATATCTCTTTTTTTTCCTTTTTGTTTTCAAAGTACTAGCGCAACGTGTGTAAATCGCTGAAAGTTCTATGAGAGCTTGTTTGAAAACTAATAGTTACTTGCACTTGTTTAGAATAAATTTTCATTGACAATAGGAGTACAAGATGGCATTTAGCACCGGAGAATGGGACTTTCTGTCGTGTGCCATCGAAATACCTATGGCCACAAAATCTTAATTGGATATTTAAAATTTACCTCCTGAATGCTTTTTCCCTTGGTACATGAAAATGCAAAATTGAGTTTAAAAAAACTGCCTTGTGTAAAAATGCTTTCACTCAATTTCAAAATTTATTCATGTACAATAATAAATACTCCTTACCTTTATTATAACAGTAAAAGTAAAGCTCTATAACACATTTTTGGGAGTTTCGAAAAGAGCTTGAAACCCTGAGTTGCTTTTTTTTTCTCCAGTGCTAGTTGGGGATTGGCATATCATGATCGGAAGATCGGGAGTGTTGAAATGTGTAACCATGCAAAGTTTTCAAAATTAGGATTTTACATCCGCCACGCAGTCAAGGTGTTTAAGAATTGATCACTGGTTTTAATTTCAGGCACAAGTGCATGATTTTGGGGCTGGATAAGGGTTTTGACCCGCTACAATTTAGACAATTTTCTTTTTTAACCAATAATATTATTTTAATATTAATATTTTAATGATCAATAATATTATTTTAATGATCTGTTTTCTCCGACTCCTAGGGCCCAAGAAGTAAAAATGTGGAAAATATACTTTTTTAGGAGAAGTTCAAAATCTTGGCAGTGTTGTGGCAGAAAAATTACAATAATAACTTGATTTTCCGTAAATTATATAAAATACACACCTCAGATTCTTTTAGTATCTTTCAATTTTCTAGATTCAATATATATTTCATTGTACAGTATTTTATAAATAACTCCTCAAATATACCAGCGTTATTATACCCCTTGGGGTCTTTGTGACAAAATGGAGATTTCATGGTTAGGACAAAAAAAAAATACTTTAACAGCCTACAAAATAAAATACTATCTAACATGGCACTCAAATGACTTTCAGTGGCCATGAAATCAGTAGATTTCTCTGTGCAATTTTAATTCTCTAAAAACTGAAGTATGCTCAGTTTTCAGTAAAGATTAGTTTTTCAGAAATTCTACAAATTTATGAAAATACCAGGATTCAGTTTATTTGAAGTAATTTTTCATATATGTATTGTCTAGACCCCAATGTAGTAATTTTTGTTTGTATCAAGTTTAAACTTTGCTCTATAATTTTATCAGAAAACCTTCATTACGTTTACAAGATCGATTTCAGATATTTACAAGATCGATGGGTGTTACATTTCAAAAGGTACGAATAGACATTGACGTGTGTCCATTCAAATATATAAAAAAATGAATAGCGGCCAAGATTCGTTTTCAATGCAAAAGAACAGTTTTAACGAATTGAATTACATTTCAATTCGCTTTAATTTATTTTCAAATAATTAATTTTCTAATTAATTAATTAATTAAAATTTTAATTAGTCAATTAAAAATTAAATTTCATTTCAATTAATTGAATTAATTTCCTTTTTTAGGTTCATAGACGTGAGAGAATCCTCAGTCAGTGTAGTGGCAATCCTGTATCTGTTGCTGGTAGGCGCGGTCGCTTGCCAAACTCACTTTTGAAAATTATACAAGAACGAGAAGCACAACTACAAACCCCTCAGCAACCAATACCGCCTTCCTCCACCACTTTAAACGTGCAGCCCATTCCACCTATGGAACTTCTTCCACCGCTTGTAAATATCCAATCCATTCCGCCTTTTGTGAAAACCCACTGCATCCAATGAAGTTTTTATTCTTCAAAATTTTAAACCTGTTTTCAGATGTTTTGTTTCGAGTTGTTTTTCTCTTTTTATTAAGTCTAAAAGAGCAGAGGCAAGATAAATGGATTTCGGGGTTAGGTTTGAGGACGTTGCAGGACTTTCTCAGACCTGTGCTAGAATAATGGCCTCCTTTGTCTGCTTTTGCTCTTTTACGTATGCAAGTTTTTGACACACTTTAAGCAGTTTCCAAAAAGGACTTCAATTTGTTTTTTTAAGCTGATTTCTCGTTTTTTTTCTTAGCTTTTCAGAATTATAAATCATACCAGCACTTGCTCCTTTAAAACTCTTCCAAAGAAATATGTTTAAACCTTAGAAACATTAGTGCTGTTGTTTCTGTTGCATTTTGCTCTCATAGCAGCTGTTGCCAGTTTAAGCTAGTTTAAAGTGTTGCAGCTAGTTTAAGGTTGCTAGCTCTGTGACTCCATTCCACCCTAGTGTCTTTCAATATTGTAACTTATTCAGGGTTGCCTTAACACTGCCTAAAATATGAAAGTGTCATCGAAATAGCCCATGTATATATTATTTGTTAGACTCTTTTTGTAAAAGGCAAATAATAACATAGCTCGGTTTAAGTTTGGCCTGGATCTTGGACCGGATTTTGAAAATAGTACCCTTCAGCGGTATTACTTGGAAATACCTCGGGAGAATTAAAAGTAGCGTTTACCCTTCCAACTTTTCTGTTGAAGTTAGCTCCATTTGCAGAAACATTAATCAGCGGCAAAAATTAATAATCATCGCTCAATAAACAATATAAAAATAATAACAAACGATTAAAATAAAAAGAAATATACAACGACTCCTCTACCGAAATTTTTCCGTGGGCTCACACGGTCATCATGAATAAGCTGAATGAGACTTTTATCCGAGTCAAAACCTTGTTTATTCCCAGATACAAATTACGAATAAATAATCACCAAATGATTATTTTATTTGAGCTCTTGTTTCAAATCCCGACCAGTTCTGTTGACATTGGGGGGAGTTGGGGTGGAAAACCAGAAATCTTGGAAAACGCTTAGAGTGGGGAAATCGGGATGAAACTTGGTGGGTAGAATAAACAAATGTCGTAGATACGTGATTGACGTAACCGTACTGGATCTGTTCTCTTTGGAGGATTTATGGGGTGGGCTCAGTGCTTTGGCGAGTTTGGTGCTTCTGGACGGGCTAGGACGATGAAAAATGGTAGGCGTGTCAGGGAGCTGTCCAAATTGACTTGATAAATTCGTTTTCCCCGATTCAACCATCTGTGGGGCTGAATGGAGAGAAAAAATTAGAAAAAAGGAGGTATTTATAACTCACGAGTGGTTGATCGGGTATTAATGAACTTTGATATTTAGAAGGACATCGTGATTCGGAGCTCTTATTTTAAATTCCGGCCGGCATTAAGCCTCTGATTTTCCTTTTAAATCAATCTATTGATTCTTAGAATTTTGCTAGAGCTCATACCATATGAGCTCTTGGCTCTTCCGGCCTCGTCACAAGTACCATATGAGCTCTTAGCTCTTGTTGTAATGTAAAATGGTTTCAATAGTAAAAAGACTTTAAATTAGATAGTCATACAAGCCTAGCTTTCTTTGGTTACTCTGCTCAATATTTATTTTGATTTTGAACCCTTATAATTGCATATCATATGTGCATCGAATGTTGAAAGTTAAACACGAGAAAAAAACCAAGTCAACTCTACACAAAAGGGTAGAGTCCTGTAAACATCAACATTTATCCCAAATATTTTTGTAGCTGGAAAATCTTTTGTAGCTTGATATCTTCATGCCGTATATACTTGTGGATGGAAATTAAGTAAATCAGCGAAAAAATGTCTTTCCCGCGTGGCTTATTGTGTTAGTTTCCAAAACATTTATTACTTTGTGAATACACAGCAGCCAATAAACTTAATCCAAATGGTTTATGTATATTTTCCCGGATAAAGGACAAAGGGTAAATTTTGAGAAGGATAAAAACAAATTATCAGAAAGCAATAAAGCTGAAAGTTTTTTGTTTTTACAAATAATAATTTTGTTTTTACAATAATTTTACAAATACTTATCGAAAATAAGTAGTATCCAATATTTTAATCTTATTCCTTCTTGTGGAAATACCTTCTACTGTGTGTTTCTTACTCATTCTTTGAATCCCTGGCAATCAGTTTTCTATTTGGAGAGAATAATAGCCCTCCCTCAGGAAAAGTGGGCTAACTAACGCTTCGAATGAGCCATGTCTGAGACCGTGAGAATCCAAACAATGAGTGTTCTTTTTTTCATTTTGTTTACAGTGTCAAATATTGTTAGTTTATTTATAGCTAGTTTAAAGCACAATCTTTTAACCTTTTTCCATGTCAGCACCCTCTTAAGCCTTGTAACATCCTTATTCACCTCCTTTAAATACAGCCATAAGATATTCGCTAAAGTATCACTATGGATACCTAATTTAAGTACTAAGGACATCAAAATAATAAAAAAAACTATACCTTGGCCGTATCCAGGGGGGAGGCAGGTCCTGTACACGGTCATGCTTTTTATCTTTTGAGGTCTATTCATCTATTCATGCGTGGAAACCGCAATTTTATTAATTGGGGTTTCATTGAAAATGTTCAATACTATTTTTTTGTTTTTTTCAGATTTATGAATTTTATAGAGTAGTACCATATTTATACCATTTTTGCCACGTTGAATTATGAAAAATGCAAAAAAAAATTTGCTTTGTTACAGTGATATTTGTCCGTAAAACTTCAAACATTAAGACTCTGTTGATTCCTAAAGACAACTACAATTTCAAAGGAAAGTTATAGCTTCTTAAGGTGCCATATATTTTTAGCTAAATAATTGATTGGGAATAAATCATCTCCATATTTATCTGTAGAATTTTTTCCTCTAGCCGTAGAGTGCCTACCTTTTCGGTTGGGTGACCCTGACTTAAAAATATAGAGTTAGAGTAGGATATGTAGCGACTTTTGTCAAAACATAACTGTGGGAGTGGAACGAAGTTAGTTATTGAAATTCGAAGTTTTAAAGTTAAGCGCTTTAGCTGTCATTAGTATTAAGAACACAGTGTATGGGAAAGTATAAGAGTGTTACCCAGGAGCTAGTTGCAGTAATAATAATAAAAACGTCCTCTAGTGACTTCATCGTCAATGACGCCAGATAACGTCATCGTCATCTGGTGACTGTTATTAGAATTAAGAGCACAGTGTATGGGAAAGTATAAGAGTGGTACCTAGGAGCTAGTGTTGCAAATAATAATCAAAACGTCATCTTGCTTCTGGTGACTTTGTTGTACCCAAGAGTGCGGCGCACTCATCTTTGCAGCTGTTTCAAATTGTAGAGGAGGGTGGAGAAAAACCAAATCCTAGACCGTAGGTGGAAAAAGCTTACCAAACCTGCCATAAATTTTCAGGCTGACTTCTGCCTCTTGACACAAACCGAATTTTGTCGTTGAACATACTGAATTAAGTACTACTTAAGGACAAATGTCACCTTTAATTCTACTACATTATGGATCAATAATATTAAATATTCAATTTTCTTTTAAATCTTTCTTCGTTTTTATGCAATTGCTAGGCGCTACCCTGTAATTGGCACTACCTCGTCCATTTTAAACCTTTTTAGTTTGTGTTGCCAAATATTTAGAATCGACTGGGTGATTTTTCTTTAACTTGTAGAGCTTTGATAAAAGATCATAATAAACGACGGAAAACTAAAAGCCGACATTCGCTTTCCCAGACACCATTTAACTTCTTCTTTTTTTTTATTTTTTTTTTATTTTTTATTGCCAGAACTTGGGACATTCAGTTTTGATAAAAATTTTAGAAATTAGAAAGGTATTAGAAATCATTAGAAGCTATTAGATATTAGAAAGAATGAATGTTGTTTTTTCCGATCAAACGGAGGTGAATTTTTCTTTTAAAGTTCAGGAAATGGCAGTCTCAAAAATTGTTCTAACAAAATTACTAGGAAAAAAGCTGAAAATTAGCACAAAGGAAATATATTTGAGGAATTTGGCAGCAATGGGAGTTCCCTGTGGGGCTATCTGCTTTTACTGAAAATCTTGCCGACACAGGATACGTAAGATTTCATTGCCTATTGAATCAAATTTTTTAGCCAAACCCCATATTCTCAATAACTGTCAATGGTGGCTAGTCTTCTGGGAGAATCCAACAATAGACCCTTTGTCTTTTTGACAGCCAGTCAACGATGTGGTGCGCAAAATGATCTTAAGGCACTGAATCCCCTTAAATCCCGAAATATCCAGTTCTCGCGAGATTCCCAACCTCTTTTATTCAGAGTATATTAACTATAAAACCGCTTTTAGTCTTCTCAAAACCCACTTTGTGCTTGATAAATCTAAGCAGTTATGATTTGTAATTCACCATCAGTCTTTCATTTGAACACCGGCTTTGGCTACTGTAGGGTCACTCGAGTATTTTTTCCCATGCAAAAGCATAACACAGTTTTTCTTTTTCCTAGTAGTATTGAGAAATTAATTGCCAAATTTCTCAAAATAAGATTTTAATCTTGTTTAGAGATGGTCTATAATGTCTATTAGAATGTATTGCAAGTTAGTTTCGTATTTAATTTCATTAAAATGTTTATTGTCACAATTGATATTTATTGTAAATTGGCTCTTATATTTAGGAGATAGAGCGAATTTATTATCATTATTTAGGATAGCCTATATTATTTTTTATGTAGAATTGACCGATTTTTTTAAAATTAACCGTACAGAAATTGTAGGCAAAACCGTTGAGTATTTTATTAATGACGAAAAGATTCATTAATGAAATTGAATCAAATGGGAAATCGCATATTTGGATTGAATAAACTGAACAGTTGAATAGAATAGATAATTGGTATTTTAAAAAACGAGCCTGAGAAATTGAATTCATGCCTAGCAAACATTATCCCCCATTCCTTGAATAATTAAACAAAAAAAATAAGTTTTTTTTAAGTGAAAGTAAGGAGCGACATTAAAGCTTAAGACGAACAGAAATTACTCCGTATATGAAAGCCCCTCATATGCGTTATAATGTATGTTTCTTTCAGTTTTAATGCTGCTCCTCACTTTCAGTAGAAAAAACTTTTCATATTTATTTTTTCATTGTTTCTTTAAATAATGCTAGAAAAACCTGCGCCCCCTCCATTGAAAGTCTCTTCCCCCATGAGAAGTTCCTCCATGGAAGGATTCTCCCACGTAACCCCTCCCCTCAACTCTCCTCACCCCAACCAAAAAATCCCCCTGAAAACGTCTGTACACTTTCCAGTAACAATTACTATATGTAAACACAGGTCAAAGTTTGTAACTTGCAGTCCCTCCCACGGGGACTGCGGGGGAGTAAGTCGTCCCCAAAGACATACTTATTAGGTTTTTCGACTATGGTGAATAAAATGGCTATCTCAGAATTTTGATCCGCTGACTTTAGGGAAAAATGAGCGTGGGAGGGGGCCTAGGTGCCCTCCAATTTTTTCGGTCCCTTAAAAAGGGCACTAGAACTTTTAATTTCCTTTAGAATGAGTCCTTTCGCGACATTCTAGGACCACTGAGTCGATACGGTCACCCCTGGGGAAAAAAAAATAAATAAACACGCATCCGTGATTTGTCTTCTGGCAAAAAATGCGAAATTCCACATTTTTGCAGATAGGGGTTTGAAACTTCTACAATAGGGTTCTCTGATACGCTGAATCTGATGGTGTGATTTTCGTTAAGATCGTATGACTTTTAAGGGGTGTTTCTCCCTATTTTCTAAAATGAGGCAAATTTTCTCAGGCTCTTAACTTTTGATGGGTAATACTAATCTTGATGAAACTTATATATTTAAAATCAGCATTAAAATGCAATTCTTTTGATTTAACTATTGATACCAAAATTCCATTTTTTAGAGTTTCGGTTACTATTGAGCCGGGTCGCTCCTTACTACAGTTTGTTATCACGAACTGTTTGATGTTCTTAATGTCGAAAACTTATTTTTTTCAGTTATTTAATAAACAATTTAAGTTCAGAGGTGTAAGCAAGAGAGGGGGGGGTATGTTTTTAATTGTGTTCACTCACTAAACGTGAACAAAGCAAAAATTATTTATAGTGACGTCATTTGTTCTCCTTAGTTTACCTCTCCAACATGATTTATCATTACTCTGTTTATTGCCTTAGTTTAGCTTGCGTTAGGTCATACCAAATATAATCCTGGCTACATCCTTGGATTTATTAAATGAACTTTTATGGAAACTAGAACACATTACCCTAGCTATTCAATATTGAAGAGCTGGTACGCCTATATTGTAATCCCACACCTATCAAGTCTGACACACCGATATAATTATATTTGCTATGGCACACCTATCAACTATGGTGCACTTGTAATGTGATGGTACACTTATCAAGTATGGCCCACCTATAATATAATATCACACCTATGGTATTTATCAAGTCTGGTATACCCGTAATCAGGTGGTGGGCATATCAAGTCTGGTCCACTTATAACGTATGGCACAATCATAAAGTCTGGCAAACCTGTATAATGATGTTTAGTTTTTTTTTCATTGATTTGACTATGGAAGGGTTTTGTGTTGGAGGCTCAATACACTTTCCTTACATCTATAACTCAAATGACAATTACAAGAAAGGAATGTAATACGTTGATCAGCTGATGTGTAATACCCTTTTACATATCAATTTATAATAGACTTTAGGGACCATAGATGTAGACAAGCTCCCTTCGCTTTTTCTTCTATACCACCGGGAAATGTTTTTAGAGATTTTTAAAGCATTAAAAACCGGTTATTAAGCAGCCAGTTATTGAAATCGGTTATTAAAGCAGTTAAAACCGGTCTGATTTTCATTACCTGGCCGAATGCCACAATTTTTTTAGATGATTTCTCGTGGTCCTTCACTTGCTTGCGTATTATCATACGTTTTGTATACTACCTAGTAGATACTCAGGTAACAAATTGATGTCTGTATCCAAACGTCCATCGACACACGTGTAATCGTATTATGTATATGTTAGAATCTATTCGCCTGGCTTTTCACTTGCGATTTAAAAAAAATGCTATTATATAACTGAAATCCTTTTATTCGGTATCGAGTTTTTTTTTTTACCCCGAGCTAAAAGTGCCAAGATCTTGAGTCTGAGGGAAATTTCAATTAGGATAGGTAGGAACATTGATTGCTTTTCAGTTTGACCCTTGCTGTGATGTCCTTTAGATGCCTGAAAGTTTTGTCGGTTCTGACTGAAGAGCTTTTAAAATTCTAAATTACTGCCATATAGTTTTATGCAGCAATCGGCAATCATTTCATGAGTGTTATGTCCTGTTTTCTCAAAATTTTGCTATCTTTCTTCTACTAGTTTCTAATGAAACTAAATTACCAATCACTTTTATTGAATATATTGCGTTCTATTAAAAGAAATTTACTTGTTTTTAGAATATCAGTTATCTTATAGAATTACAATGAATGCTGATAGCCGAATATCCTTCTCAAATTTAGAGCGCTACGAGTAATAATTTTTTTTTCACAAAGTCGATTCAAAGTTATTTGAGAAAATGTGCAAACATTAATTGCATGTTCTGGAATTCTGAGACCTGAACATCAACCTCGTTGATGGTGAAAGTTGAACACTTATTCACAAAAATTTTCTACTACTGGGGTTCAGCTCCTATTTTGGGTCCGTTTGAGGTCGGAATATATCCTAAGGAAAGGCTTTAGGGAAATAGGACCTTCTTGAGAGGGTGCAAATAGGGAGGATTTGGATAGATGGGGATGGAGGAGGAGTGTATATTGCTGTGTTTGCCTCAGGTGGTTTGTTACTTCAGTTAGATGTTAGTAGTAGCAGTAGTGGAGATTCAGTTGATCCCAAAATTTGATTTTGGCTAGTGATGCAATTTTAACGTTGATAAGTTTTAATAACTATTTTAAATAAATAATTACTTTAAAGTACCAAGGGCATCAAAATAAGAACATTTTTCTCATTGGACCCATCTTAACTCTATTTTAATGCAAAAGCCTAATTTTTAATGGTTTTTAATGGTTTCTAATGGTTAGAAATGGGTTCTAATTTTTAATGGTTTTTAATGGTTTCTAATGGTTAGAAATGGGTTCTAATTTTTAATGGTTTTTGTCAAAATCATGAAGTAGGACAGTGCTACATTTTCGCTTTGCTACCACGTTGAACCCTGAAAATAACTAATCAAAATGAACTAATTAAATCCGTCTTAATTGATTAAATTTTTAATTAATTTAATTTAACTAATTAAGTTTGTATTAATTAATTAATTAATAATAATTGGTTTTGTAAGTTCACCGGGTCACCCATTTCTTTAGTATCTGGGTATCATTAAAATAGTAATAATTATGTAGACCGACATAGTGTGCTATTTCCGTCGTATTGTACAATTTTTAATTGATGATGTTGTAATTTTGATTCTCTTTGAGGTGGTTTTTCATCTATACGCTTACCCCTGTATTGACTTTTTAATTGAACTCTAATGAGTTTTTTAAAGGTAATAGCTGCTATTAGAGTCTAATTTCTTAAGCTAGGCAAAATAGATCAAATGATATGGTCTATCTGGTTTAATCTATTTTGGAACAACGAGGATATGTTATAGAGATTGGTAGCAGTGTGCCCAGTATAGTAAGCATAGTACAGTACATTTTTTTTGCAGTGGAGTTTACTTGTATCTCATTTGTAAATTATTATGCTTTTTCCTAAATACATTATTATGAAGAATGTTGTCAATTTCTGTTTGTTTTCTTGATTTAAAGAAAATGTGCAAAAAGCATGGTACAATAAATGAAAAATTACAAAAACAAAAAACAACATTTAAACTCACAAAATACTGACAAATTATCTAATTACAGCCTAATGCCGAGACAAAAAAAAATTAACAAATCAATTGTAGTCAAACAGTTTCGCGGTAACGAACTGTAAGTAAGGAGCGATGCGGCTCAATAGTAACCAAAACTGTAACAGAACAGTCATGATAATAAAAGATACATCAAGAGAATGAAGTCTTGATGCTTATTCAAAATATACAAAATTCATGAAGTTTAATGTTACCCTTCGAAAGCTACGAGCCTGAGAAAATTGCCTAGTTTTGAAAAAAGGGAAAAACATCACGAAAAAAACCAATTGATCTTAATGAAAATCACACCATGAGATTCAGCATATTAGAGAACCCTACTGTAGATGTTTCAAGTTCCTATGTAGAAAAAAGTGGATTTTTGGTTTTTTGTCAGAAGAAAGATCACTGATGCGTGTTTATTTGTTTTTTGTGTTTTTTCCCAGGGATGATAATGTCGAGACAGCGATCCTAGAAGATCGGGAGAGGAATCATTTGATTGGAAATAAATTCTAGTGTTCTTTTTAAGTGACCGAAAACATCGGAGGGCAGCTAGCCCTCTCCCATCCCCCTTTATCACCCAAAGTTGTCCGATCAAAATTTTGAGATAGATGTTTTCTTCAACATAGTCGAAAGATCTAATAACTATGTCTTTGAGGATAGATTGACGCCCCGCAGCTCCCGGAGAAAGGGCTTCAAGTTAAGAACTTGACCCATTGCTTATATATAGTATTGGCTATTGGAAAGTATGGATTCTTTTTTTTGGGGGGGGGTCTTGTGGGAATGCTTACGTGGGAGGATCTTTTCATGGAGAAGTTTTTGTGGGGGAACGAAATTTTCCATGGAGGGGGAGTGGGATTTCCCGGCATTAATTAAAAAAATCAGAAACTAGATAAAAAAAAACACCAAGTTTTCCAACTGAAAGTAAGGTGCAACATTAAAACTTAAAACGAACTGAAATTATTACGTATATGAGGGGGGTCGCCCTCTCCTCAGTACCTTGCTCGTTAGGCTAAAGTGTTTTTTATTTTAAAAAAAATTATTATTCTATTTAAACGGTCCTTGTGTATCCGGAATCGTTCTTAAATGATTGGAACAAAAAGTGAAACTTTAGCGTCAGGAGCAAGGCATTAAGGAGAGGGCAACCCCCCTTCATATATTTAGTAATTTCTGTTCGTTTTAAGTTTTAATGTTGATCCTTACTTTTAGTTGAAAAAATTGGCTTGTTTTTTATTTAATTCAAAAAAGAATCGTAGTCAACAGATTTATGAGTCAACAACTGATTCATAAATTAGTCTTGAGGAGGCATATGTGCAGGTTTTTTGGGTGTGTTTTAGTGTAAACTATAAAATAGTAAAAAGCTAGTAACTACAATGAAATAAATTGTAACAACAAAATAAAATAGTAAAAGTAAAAAAAAAGTAAAAACTTATTTTATTTGATAGTTTGCATAAGAGGTGTCGAGAATTTCAGAATAATTTAGGATTTTAGGAGAAATCCCAGAAGCCCTCTTCTTACGTGCCTCTCTGGCCTTGCCTTGACTATCTCTTGAGTTAATTGATTATTTCACCACCCAAACATTAGAAATATCGTTCCATCAAAGCATAAAAAGACATCCCATGTAAATACCCTTTGATAAAATGGATTTAAATAAAGGAAGAAACCCAATACAAAAAATCTCCATGTCTACAGTTTCAAAGCTCTACAGACGCAAGGTCCAGACTATTCTATTGAAATAGCCGACTGAGCATTAAAATCAGTCCAAATATATTATTGAGAGTGTAAATGATTTGTATCACATCAGAAAACATGACAGCAGCCAATAAGGGTTTTGGTTTTGTTGCAGTGTATCCTGCCCAGCCGCTGATGATCTCTAGAGCTTCCACGATTTTAGGAAGTTCTACCATGGACGGCATTAAGGAATCGGGTCTTTCATTCGAGCACTTCAGAAATTCCGGGTAGCTGTGCTTTCATTACTCATAATTGCACTTTTCAGAAGCAACAAAAACAAAACTTTTTTCTTTTTACTCTAATAGAGTTACTAACACTCCGGACAAAAGGGGTTTTGACATAGAAAGATTTAGAGCATGGATGAAACATGTGCAACGCAGGGCATTCTTTGTTTTAACTTTTGAACTTCTTTTACAGCACCATAATTTTCTGAAACCATCATAGCGCATCCATGTTTTTTCGTCTTTTGTCAGTTATTTGTTGATTTGACAAAACTAAACCACACTGCTCAAAACACATATAGTACCAGTAAAACACAAATGAACTCTTATATATATATATATATATATATATATATATATATATATATATATATATATATATATATATATATATATATATAAATTAGTTGTATGTATGTTTTATGACTGACGTCATTATAAGGATTGAGCATTATGACGTCATGTATGTATTTTGTATGTTTGTATATGACATCATTATAAGTTGACGTCATTATAAGTATGTAAGGCTTTGTATATGACTTCATTATAAGTATATAAGGGCTGCGATTAAAAGAGAATATTTAGTATAAATCCTACAATGGCAGAAGAAACAGCCGAGGGATCAAATAGTGCGAGAAATTTTACTATAAATCCTACAATGGCAGAAGAAACAGCCGAGGAAGCTGCTCAAAGAGTTAATGCCAAAAGGCTTGCGGCTAAAAGAGAAAGTAAGAAAATAAAGCGTGCCGAGGAATCACAAGAACAACGTGAAAACAGGCTTGCGTCTCAAAGATAAATTACCAAAAAAAATCGTGCCGAGGAACCACAGAACAACGTGAAAATTGGCTCGCGGCTCAAAGAGATAATGCCAAAAGAAAGCGTGCCGAGGAATCACAGAAAAAATAAAACATTAAAAAAAATTAAAAAGAAGAAAAAGAAAAAAACTATAAACCTAAATTAGGTAAAAAAAACAAAAAAAAACTAAAAAACTAAAAAAAAAACTAAAAAAGAAAAAAAGATGAAACCAGAAAAAGAAAAAACTTAAGAAAGAAAAATAAACTAAAAAAGAAAGAAAAGAAAAAAGAAAAAACTAAAAAAGAAAAAAAACTAAAACAGAAAAAACTAAAAAAAGAAAAAACTAGAAAAAGAAAAAACTAAAAGAAAAAACTAAAAAAGAACTATACATAACGTCACATTCAATATGACGTCAAAAAAAAAATTAAAAAAAACTAAAAAAAACTAAAAAAAGGAAAAAACTGAAAAAAAGATAAAAATCTATAAATAGCGTCATGTTCGCGACGCTAAACCAGGCTTGCGGCTGATAGAGATAGTAAAAAAAGAAGGCGTGTTCCTGTATTACAAAAGCAATGCGTGTGCAATTATCCTACAATGTCACCAAAAAGGTAACACCAGGAGAAACCACCAGAACAACGCAAAACCAGGCTTGAGGCTCCAAGAGAAAGGGCCATAAATTCGATCCAAAAATGATATAGTGTTGGTCCTTGTGTCGTCCGGAATAGCCGCAGCGCTGCTGCTTGGTGAAAGAACTGCTCATTCCGCTTTGAAATTTCCTCCAAATATGCAGTCTACAGAAACTCCCACGTGCAACATTTCCAAATCATCTGGGATGCGTAAAGTATTGCAGCAATGCAAATTTAATGTTTGGGATGAGTGCACAATGGCACACAAAAAATCGCACGTGGCCCTTGACCGATCATTGCAAGATTTGCGAGGAAATTCTAACCCTTTGGTAGCACAAACACCAAAAACAAGCTGAGCAATAGGAATCTCTCAAGACAGTGGGAAACAAATTAGAATGAATATTTCGACCCTATGTCCAAGGGCCGTCCTCAGCAATTCAAAAATATATTAGAAAAAAACAACTTACAAGAGGATAAAATCAACAAAACTAAAATGAATAGTTTTTCAAAACAGTCCCAGCATTCTTACCTCAGCGAAGTTCAAACAGGACTGATAAACAAATTGTGATGAAACGAGGAAATTCATTGAATTGCACATTAAAATTGTTTGTGGGATATTTCAGGGCAAACGTTACCTGTTATTCCTAGATCGACATCTGCAGACGAAATGAATGCTTGCCTTAAAAATTCTAATTTATGGATACACATAAAGACATTAAAATTAACTATAAATACCGTCTGGTAATCAGAAATCCCTTATCCTTTCCAGCAACCAAACCCTGGAAATAAAGATGCCATCCTGTTGATTAACAACCATTGCTCCCTTATTCAAATTCTGTTGATGGGTTGTGGGTACTTGAGCTACATATCCCCAGCAGTTTAAGGCCAATAGGCTGGCTGATACCTCTACGACTCTTCCCATTCACTTCCGCTCTCTTCCACGCATTCCGATCCATGCTGAATCAACCCCTTTTCTATTGTCTTCATTGTGCTTTAATGATTACTAATCAATTATTCTCTTCATTAAGATATTAATAGATACCTTAAATATATGGCTGAAAATCAAATAAGACATACTGGATAGTTTCATCAGTTGAGAAGCAGACACTCCATAGAGGGGAATGATTTTTCAAATTGAAGAATTCAATAGAAATTTAAATTTGATGAACTAGATTTGAGCTAAATGATTGTTTTTTAGTTACTTTGGAACCAACACTTCACAGTTAGTGATGCAAGTTATGTTCAATTATGTTCAAGTTATGTTCAGTTATGTTTAACCCCGTGATGAAGCTTCAACGCTTACATTTTACTCTCATCTTATATCTTACTAAGCTTCAACGCTTACGCCTGCTCTGTGACTGTAAGTGTTCCGACTCTCTGACTCCTGCTGCATGGTTGCATGATTGTAATCCCCAAGTACTTATATATGACTCTGATCTACGCCTGATCTACCCTGATACCTAACCCTGATTGCCAATTTCATTGCTAACTTTCCTCTCGTGGTTCCCAAATTAAACATGGTTGCTAGCATTTTATCTGAGATGCAACAAGTATAAGAGATGCCTGCTTTATGAGATGCTTTATTTCTTATGGCTAAATCTGATTTCTCTCTGATTACTCTGAAAGGGAATAACGGTTATTCACTTAGACCTCAAGGTTTTACTGGATATAATGTAAGTGTAGGATAACGTTTCAGCTTTTATCAGCATCTCATAGTTTTTGGGATTAGTATTAAGATAGATTAAATTCATTTTTACCATTTTCAAAGTATTGATACCTAGGCATATAATAATAATTTAGAGATTGGCCTGGATGTATAAGATTTTAGAGAGGCGTGATTTACTTTAATGCTTAACTCTTAACCATTACCCCCCCCCCATCCTTGCTTACTTGCCTACATCCTTGCCATATTTTATATATAGGAGATATCCTTTTCTCCTTCTGTCTCTTTTTTTTTTTTTTTTTTTTTTTTTTGGTGTTTGTGCTGTTGCATTGGTGATTTCTCTTTTCGTGATAAATATGTGTGTCCGATTGCAAAACGATCACTCTGCTAAAATACTTTCAGATCCAATTGCAAATGGGATCTGTATATAAAATATATTCCAATTTCGGGCAATTAGAAATGGAAAGCTACCAGTTAACTCAATTTCAGGAAGTATACAACTGCCTCCTGAATTATGTAATTTAGTTACGTCAAAAAATGATTTGGTTGAAAAGGTATTTCCGAATATTCTAACCAATTATAAAAATCATAAATGGCAAAGTGAACGCGCGATTCTGGCATTCAAGAACAAAGACGTCCACGAAATCAACAATATTATTCTGACCAATTTTCGAGACCAGGCAGTCATTTACAAGTCAGTCGACACAGCTCTGGAATCCAATGAAGCGGTTAACTATCCATCAGGATTTTCAAATTCCCTGGATCTCCAGGGGATTTCTAGGCGTACCAATAATACTGTTGCGAAATATTAGAGCCAATAATCTTGACAGGGCCTTCCGAGGTTGAGGTTGTTCTTATTCCTCGCATTCCCATGATTCCAATGGATATGCCTTTTCAATTTAAAACCTGGCAATTCCCAATTCGATTACAATTTGCAATCACCATCAACAAAGCTCAAGGGCAATCACTAGAAAAATGCGGTATAGATCTTAATACGCATTGTCTTTCCCATGGACAATTATATGTTGCATGTTCTAGAGTCGGTAAACTGGACGATCTCTTTATATGCACAGACAATGGGACTGCGAAGAATGTTGTATATCGACAAGTTTTACGCAGTTAAAATTAGCACCTTGCATACGTGTCGCTTTAGGGGGGGGGGGGTAGGCTTACGGTTCAAAGAGAAACTACCACGGCCCGACGGTTAAGCCACCGGGACTCAGCTATTAATATATATATATATATATATATATATATATATATATATATATATATATATATATATATATATATATATATATATATATATATATATATATACTAGCTGTTGGGGTGGCGCTTCGCGCCACCCCAACACCTAGTTGGTGGGGCGCTTCGCGCCCCCCCAAGCCCCCTCGCGCGCGTAAGTCGTTACGCGCCATATTAGTTACGCGCCATTGTAGTTGTGTCCCTGTGTCCCACCTGTGAATAGAGATAGATATAAATATATGTTTTTAACTACGTAAAACATGCTAATATACAACATTCTTCGCTGTCCCATTGTCTGTGCATATAAATAGATTGTCAGGTTTACTGACTCTTGAACATGCAACATATAATTGTCCATGGGAAAAACAATCCGTATTCAGATCTATACCTCATTATTCTAATGATGTGTCCCTGTGTCCCGGTCGTCATTTACATTCCCTGTGTCCCGGTCGTCATTTGTGTCCCGGTGTCCCAGTTTGTAATTTCTCTTTGAGTGTCCCGGTCGTCATTTATATTCCCTGTGTCCCGGTGTCCCGGTCGTCATTTGTGTCCCGGTGTCCCGGTCTGTAATTTCTATTCGAACAATCCCTGTGTCCCGGTCGTCATTTATATATCCCGCCTGTGCCCCCGGCGTCCCCGTTGTAGTTGTGTCCCTGTGTCCCGGTCGTCATTTATATTCCCTGTGTCCCGGTCGTGATTTGTGTCCGGGTGTCCCAGTCTGTAATTTCTCTTTGAGGTTCCCGGTCGTCACTTATATTCCCTCTGTCTCGGTCGTCATTTGTGTCCCGGTCTGTAATTTCTCTTTGAGTGTTTTTTCTTTTTAGTTTTTTTTTTAGTTTTTTACCTTTTTTCCTTTTTCAGTTTTCTTTTTCTTCTTTATTTTTCAGCGTCACTATGAAGTACATATCGAGGAACCTTTGTTTTTTTAACTTAAATCTGGTAGACATTGATGACCTTATCCAAGTCAAAATCCCCAAGCCAATCATCATCGCTATCATTTTCAGTTTTGATATGTTTTGACTCTCGCTGTCCAGGTGGATTTTCATCTAACTGCGCGGTTTTGCGTTCTTTAGCCGCAAGCCTGTTTTCTTGCTGTTCTTGTGATTCCCCGGCACGCTTTCTTTTCTTACTTTCTCTATCAGCTGCAAGCCTGTTTTCTTGCTGTTCTTGTGATTCCTCGGAACGCTTTCTTTTCTTACTTTCTCTATCAGCAGCAAGTTTTTTGGCATAAACTCTTTGAGCAGCTTCCTCGGCTGTTGCCATTGTAGGTTCTTCAGTCATTTTACAATTAAACATTTTTCCGTGAACAAATGTCTTAAATATCTTGAATGACGTCACCGTCAAAGCAAAAATGACGACAACTAATTTCATGACGTCAGTCAACACAGAAACATGACGTCACCTGATCCACAGACAGACACACAGACAGACAACTTATTTTTATATATATAGATATATATATATATATATATATATATATATATATATATATATATATATATATATATATATATATATGTTTTTAACGACGTAAAACTTGTGAATATACAACATTCTTCGCTGCCCCATTGTCTGTGCATATAAATAGATTATCAGGTTTACCGACTCTTGAACATGCAACATATTATTGTCCATGGGAAAAACAATCCATATTCAGATCTATACCTCATGATTCTAATGGTTGCCCTTCAGCTTTGTTAATGGTTATTGCTAATCGAACATTGCCTGTGTCCCCGTCGTCATTTATATATCCCCCTGTGCCCCCCGGCGTCACCGTTGTAGTTGTGTCCCTGTGTCCCGATCGTCATTTATATTCCCTGTGTCCCGGTCGTCATCCCGGTGTCTCGGTCGTCATTTGTGCCCCGATGTCCCGGTCTGTATATACATTCGTTTTTGAATTGGTATATGATGAAATAAATTTTTAGTTTTTTTCCTTTTTTTTAGTTTTTTTATTGGTTTTTACCTTTTTTTAGCTTTTTTAGTTTTTTCCTTTTTTTCTAGTTTTTTTGAAGTTTTTATCTTTTTTAGTTTTTTTTATTTATATTTTTTTAGTTTTCTCTTTCTCCTTTATTTTTCAGTTTTTTTCTTTTTTTAGTTTTTTTTTCTTTTTTAGTTCTTTTAGTTTTTACCTTTTTTAGTTTTTTTAGTTTTTTTAGTTTTTTAGCTTTTTTTGTTTTTTTTTATTAGTTTTTTGTTTATTTTATGGTTTTTTCCTTTTTTTAGTTTTTTTTAGTTTTTTACCTGTTTTTTAGTTTTTAAACTTTTTTAGTTTTTTTTTTAGTTTTTTTATAGTTTTTCTTTTGTAGTTTTTACCTTTTTTAGTTTTTTTCTTCTTTTATTTTAATGCTAAAGCCAAGGTTCGAACCTAGAACCTCTTGAATCTAGAACCTGGAACATAACGCCTTATCAACTCAGCTACATCGGCTTGAATACTTTCGTTTTTGAATTGGTATATGATGAAATAATTCAGACGTCATATTATATGATGAAATAAATTTTTAGTTTTTTTCCTTTTTTTCTTTTTAGTTTTTTTTTATTAGTTTTTACCTTTTTTTTTAGCTTTTTTAGTTTTTTTTCGTTTTTCTTTTTAGTTTTTTTGTAGTTTTTATCTTTTTTAGTTTTTTTAATTTTTATTTATATTTTTTTAGTTTTCTTTTTCTCTTTTATTTTTCAGTTTTTTCCTTTTTTTAGTTTTTTTCTTTTTTCGTTTTTAGTTTTTTTTTAATTTTTTACCTTTTTTTAATTTTTTTAGTTTTTTTTAGTTTTTTAGCTTTTTTAGTTTTTTTATTAGTTTTTAGTTTTTTTTGTAGTTTTTGCCTTTTTTTTAGTTTTTTCAGTTTTTTTGTAGTTTTTACCTTTTTTAGTTTTTTTCTTCTTTTGTATTAGTGTGAAATAATTCAGACGTCATATGCGAACAAACATGCGTCACCTGATCCACAGATCCACACACAGACAACTTATTTTTATATATATATATATATATATATATATATATATATATATATATATATATATATATATATATATATATATATATATATATATATATATATATATATATATATATATATATATATATATATATATATGGAAAAACTGCAATATGAAAATACAGCAAACTATCTGCGATTAAAACACAAGGGACAACGAGAATCCATACATAGAAGCCTGTCGCATGCCATACTGGGGTCCGGTGGCGAAGTTGCCAGGACCCACCTAGTCTATATATATATATATATATATAAATAAGTTGTTTGTGTGACAACTGACGTCATGTTTGTGTGTCGACTGACGTCATGTTTGTCGACTGACGTCATTATAAGGATTGAGCATTATGCCGTCATTAAGTTGTTTGTCGACTGACGTCATGTTTGTTATACCGTCAAAGGCATTGTATATGACGTTATTATAAGTATATAAGAAGGCCTTTCAAAGAGAAATTTTTAATATAGATCTTTAAATGACAGAAGAACCTACGATGGCAGAAGAAACAGCCAAGGAAGCTGCTCAAAGAGTTAATACCAAAAGGCTTGCGGCTAATAGAGAAAGTAAGAAAAGAAAGCGTGCCGAGGAATCACAACAACAGCGTGAAAACAGGCTTGCGGCTAATAGAGAAAGTATGAAAAGAAAGCGTGCCGAGGAATCACAACAACAGCGTGAAAACAGGCTTGCGTCTCAAAGAGAAATCACCAAAATAAAGCGTGCCAAGGAATCACAAGAGCAACCTGAAACAACCTGGACAGCGAGAGTCAAAACGTATCAAAACTGAAAATGATAGGAATGATGATTGGGTTTGGGATTTTAACTTGGATAAGGTCATCAATGCCTACCAGATTTTAGTTAAGAAAACAAAGGTTCGGCGATATGTATTTCATAGTGACGAAAGACAAGTCAAGGTAAAATAAACCAAACAACTTGAAAGTGATACCGATGATAAAAAAAAACGACGTTGAAAGGACTATCGTTTCTCAGTTGCAACATCTTTTCCACATAAATAATAATTTAGTGCTTCTGTTCAAAACGGCAATCGAATTTATGCCTACTGATACGCAACTATCAACGAAGTGGCAATCGTTATGGTCGGTGATTTGTATATGACGTCAAAGGCTTTGTAAATGACGTCATTATAAGTATATAAGAAGGCGTTTCAGAGAGAAGTTTTTATTAAACTCATCGATGCTACGATGCCCTACAATATCCTATCATTTTTTGGGATGGAGCCAACGGCTATCACTTTAATATTAAATTGATAAATCCAGCCACTAACAAAGAAATGGATAAGAAATGCAGCGCAATGGCCGAGAATATACTCCACCGAATACGGCTAGAAGGTCAGATATGACCTTGGACTTTACAACAGAAATTTATAACTGCACTTTAGTTATGATTGAAGATTTGTGCTTATCTATTGCAAACAAACTTCTCAACCATTGGGAATGCCTTCACCTAATCGTACTGCTTCTATTTCTACATGAGTAGAATGTAATCGTGAACAAAGTTGCAACACAATTGATCAATTGTCGTATGTTACAGAAAGGGACACCGGGACACAAGGAATATTAATGACGACCGGGACACTCAAAGGGAAATTACAGACCGAGACACTGGGACACAAATGACGACTGGCACAAAGGGAATATAAATGACGACCGGGACACAGGGACACAACTACAACGGGGACGCCGGAAGGGCACATGGGGGATATATAAATGACGACGGGGACACAGGGAATATTCGATTAGCAATTACCATCAACAAAGCCCAAGGGCAATCATTAGAAAAATGTGGTATAGATCTGAATACGGATTGTTTTCCCATGGACAATCAGAGAGGAATTACAGACCGAGACACTGGGACACAAATGACGACTGGGACACAGGGAATATAAATGACGACCGGGACACAGGGACACAACTACAACGGGGACGCAGGAAGGCGTCCCCGTTGTAGTTGTGTCCTTCTTGCTATTTTGGTTTGTATTCCAGGGTGACAGGCGCGGAGTCAAATAAATATATTTAAGAGCTGGTTTGCCCACGGATGTTGAACTGGAAATTTCTTTTAGACGTTATTTTCCGCCTCTTTGGGACAAGAAGAAGATATTTGGGAAGGGCTAGAATGAAAAATGGTCCTTATAGAGGTCCGGTCCATCATGAGTCAGAAGAATATGTTCTTTATTTTCTGGGGAAGTGTGAGGAAGTGTGAAGGGTTAAAGTATTTTAGAAATGAAGTTTTTAGAATAAGAGGAAAGAGCTGTTGGTGGAAATTTGCAAGGGAATGGATGTTCCTTGGTTTTCATGATTATTTTTTCGTTTTTCATTAAATGGCTGTTCTAATTGGATTAAGAAACTAGAGCAGTTTATTTGATGGGCATGATCCATCGGGAGGGTGTTTTATGATTGTTATGCTTATATTAGTGTTTTGTACATGTTTTTCTTATTTATTGGTTTTGTTTCATTGTTTATTAATTCTTTTAATTTTGTTGTTTGATATTTTCTTTTTTCCTTTTTTGGAGGCCGTGGCCCAACGTGTTTTTTTGCCAAATACAGTATGCTATGTGTTCTATACTGCTATTTGACTGTTATTGGATATGTTACTATTTAACTCTTAAACACTCATTCTGGAGTCTATTACTCTTTAAGTGTCGTGGCTCCCAAAAAAGAGTTACTGTTTCCTAAATTTAAACTTTGAATTAGCTCTGGACAGAGCTAGACGTTAGTCTTTGTTTTAAAGATCAGTAATGACTCTTCTATATTCCCTAGTATCCCAAATAGCTCCTACCAGCCATCGATTTATATTGGGTTATTATACCTACAAGTTTATAGCGGTTTATTATAGTTTCTATTTTCTTTTCCTACACTAAGTTTAAAACAACTAGTATAATATTTATTTATATTTTTTTCCAAACTGGGCATTAAAATTTCCTTTGGAATTACGATATTTCTTCTTGGGATCTTGTCTGATGTTTCTGTAACGATTTTAGAACTCTTGTAAAATTTGATGTATGCGAATAGGCAAGCTTCATTACGAATAGTTTTCATGCAACAAAACTGGTCTTAGATTAACTAACCTAAGATATCTTGATATGAGTGCTGCAAGAAAGAAAAAAATAATACTTCTTTAAAAAAGAATTCACAAAGATCCTTATTGTTTGTAATTTGCGTTTTTTTTTATCCCTAACTATCTGTTTAAATTTTTGGACTTAGTATGACAACCTCTATTAACTTCAAAATTAATAAGGCCGTTATTTTGCTATTTATTGTAAGAAGAACTTGCATCTTCCGACAAAGAACGCTCTTAAGGGAAATCTTGGGACTAAGATCTTACTTCTTATACAGTTCTTTTGCAAAAGCCTCTCATCATTCTGCTCCGATCAGCAGTCTAAGAACACTGATGAGCATATCATCAAAGTTATCTCGTCATTGTTCTATGTGGCAGAAAAATGACGTTCTTTACGCTTTTTGCTAACATAACAGTGAGCTGTAAGATCTTAAAACTACGATGAACTAAAGGCCTTTTTTTGCGTCAACCAGCTGGTTTAACCAATGACAGTTTTGGTTTAACCAGCTTGTATGTTTCACGCAAAAATGGAAAAAAATGTACATGGTTGAGCTCAAACAAAGCTGCTTCGCAAAAATACTCTTTTTACTTGTCAGCTTGGGCAAAAAATTTCAAAACATAAAACATTTGTAAAGTGTGTCATTCCATTATAATTAAATGATTTAGCCTTGGCTTAATTTCCTCCGGATTTGATATATTTCACAATAATTTGACGTCAGAGTAAATTGAGAAATGATCTAACATGCTTACTCTCTGGTATATTTGTACAGATAGGAAGGGGCTAAATTAGTGGAATCTTTGGTTTAATTGTTCAGGTATCTTATATCTTCAGGTATGTATCTTCAGGTATCTTGTATCTCAGGTAATTGTATCTTGGAAAATGTTGTATTGATGCTGTAAAAGCAAAATCATGTATAAAAAAAAATCCTAAATGATAAGACTTTGGCTTGGTTGAGCTACCCTAAACAGAGGATAAAATTCTAGTTTGACTTCTTTTTGTTTTGAATTTAGAATTCCTCTACCAGGCTATAGATTAAATTTCCAATCAAACTCCATTTTAGCTACTTTTTGCTACGATTTACAATTTACTTTAGCTACGATTTTTAAATCTTAGAATTTTGCATGCTTGACTGGTCTATATCTATTAAAATTGTGGCAAAACAACATCTTACCTTAATTTTCAGGTAGCAGTTTCTATTTTCTGGTTTTAGCTCTGAAAGTGCAATTCTTGATACTTGAGTAGAATTTTAAGCCATATCAGTGTTTTATATCTAAATTTAGGAAATGTATTTCTTGGAAGTTTCCAAGTTTTGGAAACTTCATAAATTGGAATTGAACAAAGTTATGACACTAAAAACACTTTTTTTCTTGTCATTTAAGTAGAATATCAATTTTGCAAGGATTTCACTTTTATAATACAAATATTTTTAAGGGTATGGGCCAAATATTGAGATGTCCAACCATCATCATCACTAACCAGCAATTCTACAGGATTTAATCCTTATTTTGTTGGACAATGTGGTTTAAGGTAATTTAAGGTAAAGGCTTTTAAGAGGGAGAAGGAGTTGAGGTAGGCCTATATGTTTCAAAACACTATCCCATGACATAGTTTAGTCTCTAGACCCATCCCTGAAAGTTCTATTCTCCTAACCTAAACCTTTTTCAAGATAACAAAATTTATCTGAACTAGAATTCTACCAAACAGAGTTTTTAACCTCATAACTTGTAACAGTGTATTGTTCAGGCTAGCCTTTGCAATCCCTACAAATTTTGACTCTTCACAATAAAGCACTATCATAGGCTTAGCCTAACAAAAGAACAGTAGGCCTACCTAACTGATTTGAAAGCCAAATCTTGTATATGTAGAGACCAAAAATTCCATTTGACTATCAATATCTTACTCAAAACATGGGAACCCTGATTGCAGAGAGCAATAATTATCTAGAATTTCATTTAGCTTAGAAGCAGAGAAGTTGTTTTGAAGTCAAGTTATAATGTCATTCTCTGGTCCTAACACTTCATAACCAACATGTCTGCAATATAACAATCTAATTGCTCTTTTATGACCTAAAGCACAGCTATTTGTTAGAATTAAATCAAATTTAATGAAGTCATACAAAATTAAGTGTAGTTCTATAATGAAAAAAAACAGCAAACTGCTTAATCTTAGCAAAAAAAAAAAAATCCAAAGTGCTTTATGTTTCTTCAATTCAAATTCTATATTAATTTTTGTTTTCAGTAGAATACTAGTTAAGTATAAACCAGCAAATGTGTAAGAATTTTTTGAGGAGGCACAGCTGCCTAAAATTAACAAAATATTTCTGATAAGCACAAAAATATAACCAATTAAGTTAAACTAGGAAAATAGTTTTTTTTTCTCACCAAACAGTTACCATAACACATAATGTGTTGTAAGATTTTTGTGGTACTTGTTCATTATAGCCACCACACTCAAGTTCTATTGAGAAGTGAAGTTTAGCTACTGTTAATGACATAAAATGAAATATGAAGAATATATAACACTATATCATCAAAATTATGAAAATTACAACAAAGAATCCTGGAATTTGTAAATCAGCATCATATCTCTGGACATCTTACAATGTGATAGATTGTTTGAATGTCCTACTGTACAGGGGTAAATATTTAAATTATGTATGATAGGCAATTATCAGAAGATTAATCTATTAAAAGTCTGTTGAGCTAGCCAAGGAAGTGTTTTTGAACTAGAAAATCATCACCTATCTTTGTGCTCCAATTTTACAGCCCTGTTTTTTTTTTCTTTTTTTACTTGCTTTAGCCTGAATCCAGTTCCTGATTGCCATATAAATTCTGTAAGTCATAGTTAAATAACATGAGCTTATGTATATAGACTATAGCCTGTTGCTAATTTTCTGGGTATAGGATGTTTGATTTGGTAAAGCCCTAGAGAAGGACCTGAAAAGAAAGAAACATAATAAAAAAAAATAATTCATGCTTCATAATTTTTGGAATAATAGCTAGTTACACATTTTATATACAACTTTGCTCTACTTTACCTCTCAATCCTCCCAATATAAAAATGTTTGCTGAAATTTCCTATTTCCCATTTGTTTTGTCAATCTGTCTTTCTAACTTCATCCTATGTAGCTGTATATCAAACCAAATGTGACAAACAGTAACTAGAAAAACAGGTGACAGGAGGTTGAATGCATTGAAAATATGAAATTTGGTCCATATGTCTGCAGATTAGGAGGAGGATTGGGATAAAGCATAGCCTAGCTGCATGATTTTCTCTTGCCATGTAGGGTAATTGGAAGGTCACTTGTATATAATGCTGTCCCTTTTGGTTTTAGTTGGATAGAAATAATCCAAAGAAAGTCCCCTTTGAAAAAATAGGAGCCCCAAAGTGAGATTGTATTTGTCAAAGCTTGGAGGTTTGTCCCTTCTGTCTGTTTAAACAAAACAGATTCTTAATTGAAGCTCTGTTCATTTCTATCTTAAGGGCGCCCAATAATTATGATATAAGGTACTTTTCTTTATTCATTTGTCTTCTTTGTTTTCTAAAAGACTTTTTTTTTTAATCTAGATGTTTCACAAATTGGTCATTTTTACCAGAGGTTCATTTTACCTACTTTGAAATCCCTGGTCTCAAAATTACATTCGACTTTGTTAAAGCTAGAAGACATAGACCTTGTGTTTGTTTAAAGAAAGTGAATAAACATCAGTAAGTTGTATTGCACTAAAGCCCTAGGACCATGACAATTCAAAACAAAAAAGAAAATTCACTTCCACAGATATGGCCAAAGTAAGGACCATCTTGCTTACATTTTATTATATCTGGAAGTTTTCTGTAGCTAAGTCAGTACTTAAATATTTTCTTACACCTTTGTAAACAACCTTAAGATGGTAAAATAGGTTGGATTATCAAAATTTTTAGTGACCACAATATATTTCAATCATTACTGAGTGTAATATAAAGGGCAGCCAATGGTAAAGGACCTGAATAAATATTTTAAGGTAATTAAAAAGGTTTATTACCCAAAAACTTGGTAAAACTGAAAGGGACTTCTTAATGATGGATTACTTTAAAATATCTACATTATACACAACAATAAACCTTTGCTATAAAGGGAAAGTCAGCAAGGCCCAAAAAGCTATTCAGTACTAATTGTGCTTTGAGACTGATAGCTGATTGTCTAGCTAAATGATTTTGGAAATCAATGAAGATAAAATGTGTGCAAACTCAACACCAATATGCAAGTAAGTAAGTATGGCAGCACTGACACATCAAGGTCTAAACTGGCAGTGCTAATTTCCACTTTGTGACCCTTTGGCCAAGAATAGTAATGAAGGGCTGGGGGCCAGAAATCCTGTGGTTTTGTACACCCTCCCTGCTTAACTTTCCCATATTTCTCCATTAGCCCATTTAGAGCTGGTTTAAATCAGTCTAACATCACTTACACCCATTAAAAACAAATAAACTGGCAATACCAGGAATCAAACCTGTACACCATGGACAAAGGATTTCTAACTGAGAGTGCTTTCCACTTAGCCAGGAACACCATTATGACCAGAGTAAAACAACTATTAAAAAAAAAAAAAATTGAAAAAAAGCCAAGATGGATTTACAGCCATTTTCACTAATCTTCTATACACATTTTATTTTACTTAGACAAGTTATTTTAAGGCAGGTGTCAACAAAGCTCCAGCAGGGATTGCATTTACTTAAGATGCAAACTAGCATGGTGAATGCTTAGCTGGTGAAAACCAAATAAACTACCAATGCCAGGAATTAAACCTGTATCCCTTGGACAGAGGATTCCCAGCCCAGAGTGCCAACAACTTAACAAGGAACACAAATGTGACCAGAGAACTATTATTTGAAAAAAGAAATATTGAAAAAAACTCAATTCATGGTTGTTGTCATTTCCTCTACTGTCTCATAAACAGTGTATTTTATTTAGACAAATTAATTTTAAGACAGGTATCAACAAAACTCCATCTGGGATTGTATTTACTTAAGATACAACAAGCAATGTTATTGCTTAGCTTTGTGATATTCTAGTCTTGAATAATAAAAAAAAAGCAAATTTACATTTGCTATTTGTTTTCCAAACACTCATTTAAGCAAAACTGTTTGCAACAGCAATACACCCATGGTTAGATTAGTGGCTATCCAAAATACTTTACAACAGAAGGGACACATTTCTTGCAAAGCAAATACACAGCTTTAATGCCATTCTGTGTCATCTCCAAAAAATAAACTGTATCAGGTGTATTTTTATGTAAGACACTTCTAAGACTTTTAGCCAATTCTGTTAAATAAGAGGCCAGGCATTTCTTCACAATTTATACAATGTGTAAAATAGCACCAGGGGGTTAGATTAGAAAAAAAAACTTTTAGAGATGGGTCTAAATGCTAAAGTATGTCCTGGGAAGGTCTGGTTACATGAAGTACAAAGAAACTGGTTTCAGTTTCACAACTTTCCTCAATCCCACTTTATAAGGTTTTAAAGATATGCAAATACTTTTCCTGAATTTTGAAAAAAAAAACATTTATATGGCTTAAAATGCTACTCAAATAAAAGGAATTGCATTTTAAGAGCTAAAGCCAGAGTAAAAGAAACTGACAATTGAAAATTAAGGTAAATCTTGTTTTGTCAAAATTTCTATAGCTTAGCTATAGACCTTTTGAGTAAGCAATTTTCTAAGACTTAGAAATCAGAAAAGGGTTAACATAGAAGCTTGGCAGTACCTTTCCAGAGTATGTTTTTGACCCTGGATTAATAACCGAGTTTCATTCTTCTAACCCATTCCCTTTCCAAGATAGTGAAAAGTATCTAAACTAGGGTTTTACCTATTTTTCGCCCTGGATTCATTACTGAAAGTTCTATTTTCCTGACCTAACCCATTTCTAAGGTAGCATACAGTAGCTAAATTAGAGTTTGACCTGAAAATTTATCCATAGCCCTATAGGGTAAGGCTGAAATTTAAAGAGTTCTGATGAAGATGCAACACATTTTGAAGCATCTAGTAAGAATAGTAGGCTAATTGGATTAACAATGCTTTGTGACCACTAGGGTCTTGCTTCATCAAGGTTTATCTCTGACCCCAAATTAACAAGCTAAGGTCAAACCTAGAGCATCAAAAGGATGAAACAAAGATTTCCAATTATCTACACAAGTCTTCAAAAGCAAATTCAAACTCTTGACTTAGGCTACTGTCTTAAGCCCTATGTAAATCAAATTACAGGATATAACCCAAAATTTATCCATATAGCCCTAGTATGAAAAAACAAAATCAAAGCTTACTTTTGCGTGGCTAGAATTCTATTTGTCAGCTTGTAATTCTTATTTATATAAATTTTTTGTAGCCTACAAATTCTTATTTTTGAAATCTACGCCTGAAAATTTCAAATAAAAATTATAGATGGTAAAACAATACGGTTAAAAACAATGAAAGTTCTGGTTAAATCAGAGTTCCCCTAAAATGGGGATTTTTTAAGTCTTTTAGGGGCAAGAGTTTTTTTAGGGATTTGGGATTTTCTAGGGATTTTTCCTCTCCCATGGACTTATAGGGAAATTTTTGGGGGGTTTCCTTTAATTTGTTCGTCATCATCATCTTCTTGATCAGTGAAGCAGGATAATTCGATTTAGGATCTGTTTCCTTGCGAATTGAACTTGGAATCACAGAGATGAACTTCTTCAGTTGCTTAAAAATGTTTAACACCACACAGATTTTCAGATGTACAGGAGTCCTAAGTAACAAACTAGCAACAAAGAACTGTTTGAAACAGTTCCACGCTGATGTGGGCTTCAAACAATAATTTCAGCTTGGACTGTTATCGATTAATGAAGTCATATGGTTTGTCATTTGGGTTGTTTTTTCATAAGATTATTTGGTAGCATGTCGTTTTTTACAGTTCAGATAAATAAAGTTATAATATATTTTGATAGTTTTATAGGGTACGTAGTTGTTCTTACTGTAGTAAATTTTTTTTGACAAGCATTGCATGTACGATTCTTTTTCTCCACAGTACTTGTATGATTACGATTTTTGTGTAAAATCAAAAAAACTTGACCTCGAACTTGTAGCCAGCTTTATAAGTACTGACGTGAATAATAGAGATAGGCTATAACTATTCGAACACCTCTCTTACCGTTTCATTACCCTAGTTTTTAACAGACAAACAAACTGACAGCCATTTTTTTAAAAAACAATGGCACATGTACGAATAAATGGATTGTGTGTTTTTGGCAAGCCTACGTACCCAGGGGAACATCGTGAACCTTCATACTATAATTGGTAAATTTTTTGTTTTTCATTTTTTTGACTTACAAATAAAGTGAATATACCACTCGATGTCTTTTTTTAAGTTCTTTACAAACATAACAATTACTTCTGTCGCAGATTCAAATTTAAGCACAATTTGAGCTCTTGAAACCAAAATATTTCTAGTTTTGGGGTATAAACAAAGCTTAAAACATTGGTCTTCCTGAACTTCCTGCAAAAGGACTATGTAGAATCAACTAGTGCTTTAGGAATCGATGTGAACAATCGGAAGTTTTAACTTCCCCTTGAAAGCGTTTACTTGGGGCCGAACGGACAAGATTCCCTCTGTACGTCAAGGTCAGATACCGCCGTCCCCCCTGATTCAATCGAAGTAGTTCTTAAAGCTGCACGGGCGTTCCATTTCAAAGAAGACATTTACAAATATGCACAAATGGTTGACCCAGTGTCAGCCCAATCACTTCAGCCTGCCTCTCTGCTACCTTTTGTTAGGAAGTATGGACAGATCCCTTCGGATGGAACCAAAACCGAGCAAGAGTGGAAAAGGCAGAGCCTCATCGATATTGAAAACGTCAAAACAATGGATGCCGTGCCCTGCTGGTGTTTGGTATTGGTGAAAAAAAATGCTGCCAGAACAGAATTTGTATCCTAACCTGAAACTGGCAGTATTATTTATTTCCACTGTTCTATTTTCAAATGTCAATGTCGAGAAGTTTTTCAGTGCTGTAAAAGTGGTAAAAACTGACCGTCAGAATAAATTGAAAACATAAACTTTGCGAGGAATTCTAAAAACAAAATATGGAATGAAAATGGCTCAAGAAAGTGGGGAATGTGAAGATGATCATTTACTTCACCACATGAGAACGGTGAAAGCTTCAGCCACCATACAAAAAATACTGAAGACACATCAGGGGAAGATAAGATCTGATTACGTTTTACAAGTTACGATTGAACAGTATTAAACATCTTGTACTGTAATCTATATTACAGTATTACATTTTCTTTTCTATTTGCTTAATATTATTTGAAGTATATTTGAAGCTATTTGTATTTAGCTGATGATTAAAAAGCACTTTAAACGGCATCACAAGACATTCTATTATGGTAGTGATAGCTAGAAAATATGTTACCTTTTAATGGTACGGTTAAAATGAGATAGGGAGAAGCGGTTCAGGGAGTAATTAGAAAATGGGAGATTTTTAGGGATTTTGGAACTGAAGATGGTGATTTCTAGGGATTTTTCAGCTCTTTATTAGAGATCTAAGAAACGAGGAAGTGGAAACACTGCTGGCTTGTCACTGTTTCACACAAAAACAGCGGTTGAGCTCAACCACACCGAGTGGTTGAGCTCAAACAGTCTCTTTGGATGACGCAAAAAAAGGCCTTAAAGAACGTTAATCTGTGCAAAAAAAATGTAAGGTCGTGGTGCTCAACAACGGGGCTTATTTCTTCTGCGAAGAAAGAAAGAAAAATTTACTTGAAAATGAGTAGAAAAGTGCAGAAAATTATCAAAAGCCTTGCAGCCTTAGTAGATGTTAAGGTATCAGTATTGCGTTTATTTTTCAGGTAAAAGTGCAGTTATTTGTAACTTTAAAGCTTAAGAGTTCTTAGGTAGGCTACTACTATCAAATTCCTGTGCTTAAGATTGGGCTGTATTTTCCAAAAGTGGGCTAAAAATTAAATTTTGTGTCTGTGATTATGCTCCACTGTTGACAATAAGTGCTTTTTGCTATCTTGCAAAGGGTTAGGAACATGAAACTTCTAGGGATGGATCTACAGACTAAAGAAGGCCTAGCTATGTCCTTGGAAGGTTTTTTGTTTGTAGGCTACCTACCTCTACTCCTCCCTTAAACATTTGTTTCAAATTTATCATTTGACTATAAATCCATTTTGTTTAAAATTACATAGGACCTAACCTGCAAGCATTGATTTGTCAAGATTAATTTGGATAAAAAAAACTCAAAATAATTAGCCATTTCTCAATCCACCATTTTCTTCAATAGGCTTTGGTATTTTTCAAAATTTAGTCAAAGCAGTTTAGTTTTTAAGCAGCATAACAGAATAAGAAGAAAACAAGGCAGAACTAGCCTACTTTAATTTCTTTTATTTAACTTAATTGCGATAATTGTGAATGAGCTCATATAACTTTCACAAAATGGATTTATGATGAAAAACTAAGGGTGAAATTCTAGTTGAGTGACTTCTTGCTATCTCAGGAAGGGGTTAGGTTAAGAAAATGAAACTTTCAGGGATGGGTCTACAGGCTAAAGTACATCCCAGGAAAGTATTTTAAATTAACCACCTCCACTCCTTCTCCCTCTAGAGAGCCCTGAAATTTGCCGACATGACAGGTCTATACCTATTGAAAATTTGACAAAACAACATTTTACCCTAATTTTCAGCTACTAGTTGCTTTTTCTCTGCCTTTAGTTCTGAAAATGCAATTTCTGTTATTTGAGTAGAATTTTGAGCCATATCAATGTTGTTTGTTTTCAAAATTCAGGAAATGTATTTGCATATCTATAAAACCTTATATATTGAGCAAAGTTGTGAAGCTGAAAACAATTTGTTGTACTTCATTCAAGCAGAAGATCTATTTTGCAAGGTTTCACCTTTATAACACACATATTTTGAAGGTCATCAAAGGTAGGGCCCTCCAGAGGGAGAAGGAGTAGAGGTGGCTACTTCAAAATACCTTCCTGGGACATACTTTAGCCTATAGACCCATCCCTGAAATTTCATTTTTTCTAACCTGACCCCTTTCTTAGATAGCAATCAACTAGAAAGTCAAAACTGATCATTTTCAGTGGTCCAAAAAAGGCTTAAAAAACATACAGAAGCCAATATAAAGACAACAAATCAATAAAAAAATAACAAAAATCAAATAAAAATTTTACCTGTATCCAACAAGGCATCTTTGGCATAGAAAAAAAAAACTAAAACCAAAAAATATATATAGAACTAAAATAGACTAACCTAAAATATATAAAAATATTAACCTAAAATATAAAATATTATATATATAAAATATATAATATACAATTACTTAATATTTAGAATTTGAAGCTACCTTCATCAAACCACAAAAGTAACTAGTTTTTTTTCTACATTGAAGATGCCTTGTTAGGCCTATATACAGGCTAAATATTTGTTTGATTTTTACTGTTTTTCTTTGTTTTCATTTACTGGCCATGGTCTTTTCTTGTCTTTATATTCATTTTGTTATATTTTTTGTCATGGCTGGCCAGTTAGGCTTTAGATCTTTTATTTGAAAAGGACTTAAAATTGAATTTGCAAAACAGCAGCAATTATTATATTAAAAAAGAACATAGAAAATCACATCAAGTGGTATGGTCACTTTATTTCTAGGTCAGAAATATGGTCCAATTCCTTTTGACCCTTTCAACTTTGGCTAAATGAGCCCCCTATTCCAGTTTTTACAACCATCCCTTACATAAAAATGACTAGGGTGTATTATTCATCCAGGTGTATGGAACTAGTTGAATAGATCCACATTCTAAATTATGGTTGTAAAAACTGGGATAGGGGGCTCAGTTAGCCAAAGTAAAAAGTCTTAGTTGATAGGGTCAAAAGAAATTGGAAGACAATCAGTCCCTCTCCTCTTCCCCTTGCTGCATTTAATCAAAATTTTCAGATTACCATTTTCTCAAAATAGTCTAAATGTAGGGATTAGTTAATAGTAATTTGACTGGAGATGAAACAACCCTCTTAGCTTCAAGGGTCCTGATCAAGTTTCTGTTTGGAAGAGAGAGGATATTAGGAGGTCAGGAAACAGCCAAAAAATGTTTTTTTTTTTTTTTTAATTAGATTGGAAACTTAAGCTATGAGTCCCTGGGCCAAAGAGAACCCTGTGAAAAAAGAATCTAGTCTGACACAAGGCCCAATTTTTTTTCAGCTTCAAACTTGTATCCTTTGGTATAAGAAAACCTAGTTTGGCATAGAGCCCAAATTTTTTTTTTCAACTTTGTACTTATACCCTTTGTTTTTGGTTAAAGGAGGCTCCAATGCACAAGAAAAAGGGGCTTCTGAAAGGCCTGTTTTTTATGTGGCTTGAAACTTGGAGTGACAGGTCCTTGGGCATGGGGCCCTGGTGTGCACTTGGTAATTGGAAAAAATATTGGTTTGCCCAAAAAAAGATTTAAAGGAAATAGAAACTTCTTGGGGGGGTTTGAACAGGGAGACTCTGATTAGATTGGAATGGAGTAGGAGTGTGCATAGCTTTGGTGGCCTCAAGCGGCTTGATGCTGCAGTGAGTTGCTGTCATTTGGAGTAGTAGTTGCCCAAAAATAGGGTTTGAAAACAGGTCATAAACTTTTTTTGAAACAGTTTGAAATCTACATCCTTTAGTTTCAAGAAAAAGGGAACCTTAATATATAATCAGATTTTATACTTGGAATGTCATACCCCTCCTTCTGATTTAGGATGAGGGTCCCCATAAAATATTACTATCCCAACACTAAATTGGCTGCCAAAATATGTTTTTCAAACAGCTCTTTCAAAAATGCCAGAATATTTATGGAGTTTGTTTGTGCAGATCTCCTCATTGCAGCTGTGCTTATAGAAAAAAGAGAAAAAATTGTGATTCAAGTCTTGTCATAGATGGCATGATTGGCTTTGTTTACAAGAAACTCTCACTTCTTTGAAACACAAGTGTCACTAATTCTAAACTAAGCCCACAAATTTTGATTTGAGCTGAGGAAAAATTTCATTTTAGTCATTTAATATTAAGATATTGTAAATAGGCTTTATAGGAATATCTCCAGTGTCTCTATTTAAAACAGGGTCCCTATTTGTGTATTTTAAATTTCAATTGCCATTTGCTGTGGAAGTTGCCTCATCAAAAAGAACTAATGATCTGGATTTCAAAAATTCAGAGGGCTAAGGCAGAATCAAAATCATCATTTCTATTTCCACATCCTAGAGATTTATCAATTGAAATCTTGTGTTTATGTAGTCACTTCCTCAGCTGTTGGTGAGCTCTGCCAATGTAAAACTTCTCACAAGAACATGGGACTCTGTAAACATTACTACCCAGTAGAGGGTCATTTTATTCTTTTTTAAACTGTCAGTTTTTGTTTGTTTTTTTAATTATATTTTTTTTCTGTTTGTCATACATTAACAAATTCTACCTACTTTTCATTTCTTAGAATTGAAGTCAGTTTTGATCCCATGAATTATGTTGACCCCCTCAAAATCAAATTATGACCATATGATCAGGGGGATCAAACAGTTTGTGTTAAGAAGCTGTAAGTAAGGAGTGACCCGGCCCAATAGTAACCAAAACTCTAAAAAGTTTTGATACTAGAAGATAAATAAGACAAGTAATTTTTGATTAGTCTTTACCCATCAAAGGTTATGAGCCTGAGAAAATTTGCCTGATTTTCGGAAAAAGGGGGGGGGCCTAATAGTCATAGAATCTTAATGAAAATCACACCATCAGAGTCAGGGTATCAGAGAAACCTACTTGAGAGATTTCAAGCTCCTACTTTAAAAATGTGGAATTTTTAATTTTTTGCAAGAAGAAAGATTATGGATTTTTTTTTCAGGATTGGTTGTATTGACCCTGTGGTCCTAGAATATCATGAGAGGGCTCACTCAAACGGAAACTGAATGTTCTAGTGCCTTTTTAAATGACCAAAAAAATTGGAGAGCAACTAGTCCCCCTCTGATGCCCCTTTTTTCTCAAAATGGTTCAATTAAAATTTGAAATAGCCATTTGTTCAGCATAGTTGAAAGACCAAAGAAGTATGTTTTTGAAGACATCATGACCCCCATGGCCTGTGGGGAAAGGTCTTAAAGTTAAAAAATTAGTCCATTGTTTATTTATAGTATTTTTTATTGGGAAATATGCCTACATTTTAGGGGGGATTTCCCATGGGGATAGTTTTCCACAAGGAGGATAGTTTCCAGGGGGTAATTTTTTCAGGAGAAATTTTGCACTTGGGGAATTTGCCAGAATTCCTCTACAAAATTCCTCATAAGTATTGCTTTCTCATTGCCAACTCAGTTGAATGCATGAAGATCTTAAGGGTAATTGTCTGGGGTAAATTTTCACTAGGATTGAATTGTCTAGACAATAAATCCGTGGAAAGGAGGGATTTATCCATGGAGGTGTAGCCAGATTTTCTGGTGTTAGTAAGACCATGGAGGTGTAGCCAGATTTTCTGGTGTTACTTAAAAAACGATCAGAAATTTAATAAAAAACAAGTTTTTCAACTGAGAGTAAGGAGCAACATTGAAATTTGAAATGAGCAGAAATTATTATGTATATGAGAGGGGTTGCTCCTCCTTAACCCCTTGCTCTTTACGTTAAAGTTTTAATTCGGTCCTAATTCTTTAAGAACAACTTCAAAAACATTTTTTGTTTAATTCCAACAATAAGAAGCTTTTTTTTAAGTACTAAAAACTTCAGCATAAAGAGCAAGGTGTTGAGAAGGAGAATCCCCTTCATATACATAATAATTTCTGTTCATTTTAAGTTTTAATCTTGCTCCTTACTTTCAGTTGAAAAAACTTGTTTCTTTTATTTAATTGTTAGCAGGAATGCAACATAGCTTTGTAGGACCTTATATAACAAAGGATTATAAAACAGTCTGTGTGGATAGTGGATATAGAGAAAAATCATTTATCAGAGGTATATAAACAAAAGAAAGGATTTCTATAGAAAATGATATACTTTCTTAAGGTTGATCCTTTGTAATTGTGATAAACTGATTTTAAGGGTACAGAATCAGAAAGTAAGTGGTGTAAAGGTTCATATAGTTCAACCAATCAGTTGGAAATAATCTGATTGTTGCTTCTATTGGCTTTAAACTTGTCCCAGAAAATTTTGACACCAATTAAGTTTAATGTGGTTGTTCTACCAAAAACTTCATAGAAATAAACCAATGAGATCAAAACACTGTTTTGACAATATATGAAAGAAATATCTCTTTTTCTCTTTGTTGTTGTGCATTTAATTTTATTTCACTGCTTATTTTATTGTCATATTTGTGTTGAACATGCTAATTGTGTTAAACAGATCTTAACAAAAGAGAAACAGAGAGTTTACTTGTTAAGGATCTTCAAACTGAAAGATTGTTAGTTCTTTTAACTGGTATAAAGTTTCACATTGACAACCAATCAGGTAGAATTGAACTGATTGGTGCTTTTACTTGGTTTAAATTTTCACAGATGAATTTTGTAACCAACTAGGTTTAATGTGGTTGTCTTCCAATAATATGTCACAAATATAAATTAATAAAGTTCATATTTTATCCATATATTTATTCCATCTATTTTTATTTCATATTTTATTTTCGTAATAAATATGTTAAATGTCAAAGTAATTCGATTTTCATTCCAGGTTTCAGCTCCAGCCTTAACTGTTAACAATGCTCGTACATTTACTGCCGCCCCTCCAGTGAGTATCATTTCCTTCCCTAGTGAACCAAACATTAAGTTATCTAGACCTTGGCTTATATTTGTTTTAATGGAACATAATAGCAACCTATATCAAGATTGAATATGAAGACGAGTTTTTTAAGTTAGAGTAAAGAGCAACGTTATACAGAGGGGGTTACTGCTACTCTTTTCCAATTATTTTTTTTATAATGAAGGTTTGCTGATTTATCTTGAACATATAAGAATCCAATGCATATGGTGACATTAGTAATTACAGTTGTCTTATTTACTGACTATTTCAAGAACATCTTCTTCTGTAAAAGAAGTACAACTATATTTTTTATCCCATCAGTCTTGTGTCACACCAATGGCTCCTGGAGTATAGAGGTAAAATATCTAAGGTTAGTGTAAAGATTGGATGCTGAGTAGGGTGATGGCCCCCTTATATATAAGATAATTTTTGCTAAGCTGATATTTGTTTGTTGAAGTTTTAACGTGGCTTTTTGCTTTTCTTAAAATTGTTTCTATGTATTATTTAGAATTTGATAAATACATTCAAAATCGTCAACTACTAGGCAGTACTAAAAGTTATTTCTCCTGGAAGTTATGAGAAGGATTGGTTCAGACAGTTTCATTTCTCAAGTTTTTAACCACTGGAACCATCTACCAGAGGATGTTGTATGTTCTGAAAGTTGTGTGCAATTTAAGAGCTCATTATCTAGCAGTGATTTTTACCAGCATGAATATGAAGACCTCAGGTTTAATTCTGAAGTATGAAGTAACATAAGATAAGATTTATTTATCATAAAATGCACATACAATATTACATTTTACTATTCCCCCCAAGGCTCTTTGGCCTGTAAAGAAGGGGGAAGATAAACGAGTAACTTACTCAGAGAAGAAAAAAATTAACAAAATGACTTACTCACAGAGAGAAGAGCAAAAAGGAGAAGAAAAGAAGATATAAGTAAAATAAAAACTGTAGAAAACAAAACTAAATAGACTAATAGATTGAATTGACTAAATTAATTAAGTAGATCAGTAGATAAAGTAGACTCCAATGAAATATATATATATATATATATATATATATATATATATATATATATATATATATATATATATATATATATATATATATATATATATATATATATATATATATATATATATATATAATAACTTCTAAGAAGCCAAAGAATTTTTAATAGTTTTTTTGAACAAACCGAATGAGTGGCACCTTCAAGCTGATTCAGGCAACTTATTCCACACAATATGACTCATAATCAAAGGATTAAAATCTGACCTTACATAAGGAGTAAAAGGAACTTGAATGTGATTTTGGTATTGCGAAGATTATAATTAATCTGATCAAAGGTGATGAATTTAGAATTTGATCAGAGGTGTAGTGTGGATTTATTTTTGTTGTATTTGGTTGAATTACTTACTCCATGTGATTTATCATTTGTAGTTAAGCACAATAAGCGAAACCCTTCAGCATTGCGGTAATAATGCTACTACTACTAACTCAGCGCAGTATCAAGCTGCCTGAAGCAAACACATCTCTGCACACTCCTCCTCAGTCCCATTCTATTCAAAGCTACCCTCTTTACACCATCCCAAGAAGTTCCAATTTCTTTGAAGTCCCTTCTTGCAAATTCTCACTGCCGCATTCGGGGATGATCTGCTTTTCATTTTGCCCTAGATGACTGGCTGAAAAAGGATGATCTTTGGCTATCTGTCATCCTTCATTCTCAAAATGTGTCTCCAAGCCACCATAATCTTGCTCATTATTTCCCTAGAAAGTGCGGTAGCTTCTTCTAGGTCTGTGGTCAGCTTTGACCAGTAGGCATTTTCATCTCTCCTTGCCAGTTTATGAGCTTTCTTACAGAGCTCTCTGAATACCATCTTGTTCGATGCTTTTATCTTCTCATGCAGGGTAGTGATTGTTTCGGTGGTTCACCACTTTGTAGTACCTTTTGTTACAATAAATTTTACTCCAAATCCCTTACATCGCGCGGGATTAAACCTAGGAATCCCTAATTGGTAGGCCCGGTTACTTCCACTACACAGTCCATCAGTCCAAAATCACAATCCAAAATTAATGTTAAATCCATCATTCATAAGTCCTCACATCCTGACTAAGAATAAGATATACGTCCTCGTTGAGAAGCGATTTTTTGAACTAAGGACTGTTTCAGCCACATTGAAAGCACATAATTTAAAAAGCTATATATAATTGAGATTGAAAGCCACATAATTTAAAAAGTTATATATAATTGAGATTGAAAGCCACATGATTTAAAAAGCTATATATAATTGAGATTGAAAGCCATATAATTCCCTCTTGCAGCCACCTCCGGTTGCAAAATACGGTGGAAGATATACAGTTACTATGCTTCCTGGTGATGGGATAGGACCAGAACTTATGTCCAATGTGAAGGAAGTATTTCGCTATGCTGGTATACCTGTGGACTTTGAGGAGGTGTATCTTAGTCCTGTAATGGATAATGAGGAAGATCTGTATGATGCTATTGTTTCAATTAAAAGGAATGGCGTAGCTATTAAAGGTATGCAACCCTTTTTTGTTTTTGGCGAAAAGTGTGTTATTTCTTGGGTGACGAAAAATAGATTTTCTGCTCATTACTTCTTTTTACTAAGTTAGGCTATTTAACCTAAAGTGTGTCAAGTAACACAGAAACCTGTTATTTCTCTGATGATGAGAAACAGATTTTTAGCTTACTGGAGATGTTTTTTTAGTTATAATTAAGTTAAATTTAACATCTCGGCTCATTACCTTATTACACCTAAAACATGTCCAATTACACGGAAATATGTTTTTTTTTTTTTTTTTTTTTTTTTTTTTTCGTGTTGTAAACAGATGTTTGTTCACGGAGAGTTTGATTTTTTGTATTCACAAATAAACCAAAAGCAGTTCATTAGCTCCAATAATACGGATAATATGTGTCCAATAATACGGAAATGTGATATTTTTGTAGTGACGGAAAACAGGTTTTTATCTTATTTGAGCGTCGTAATTTTTGGTAATCGAAGTTTAAGTAATAGTGGCACATAAGTGGCTCATTGGATCTGAAATGTGCGAAACAACACGGAAACGTGTTATTTCTGTGGTAATGAAAACAGATATTTAGCTTATTTGAGAGTTGTAATTTTTGTTAATCGAAGTTTAAGGAATAGTGACACATAAGTGGCTCATTGGACCAAGAACATGCCAAACAACTCGGAAACGTGTTATTTCTGTGGTAATGACAACAGATTTTTAGCTTATTTGAGGGTTGTAATTTTTGTTAATTGGAGTTTGAGTAATAATGACACATAAGTGGCTGATTGGATCTAGAACGTGCCAAACAACACGGAAACGTGTTATTTCTGTGGTCATGAAAACAGATTTATAGCTTATTTGAGAGTTGTAATTTTGTTCATCGAAGTTTAAGTTATAGTGGCACATAAGTGGCTCATTGGATCTAAAACGTGCCAAACAACACGGAAACGTGTTATTTCTGTGGTAATAAAAACAGAGTTTTAGCTTAATGGAGAGATTTTTTTCTTATCGGATGTAAATTAAAATTGACACTTTAATTCATTAACTCATTTAGCTAATTGGACCTAAAAGGCGTCAAGTAACACGCTATTATAACAGTTGTTATATAATAATATGTGTTATTTCTCTGGGCATGTAAAACATATTTTTGGTTTATTGCGAGAGTTTTTTTTAGTTAATTGAAACTAAATTTAATATAGAATGTTGCTCCACTAGCTAATTAAGCTAATTAAACATGCCCAATAACCTGGAAACGTGTTATTACTCTGGTGATATAAATTAGATTTTTAGCTCATTGGAGGTGTTATTTTTAGTGAATTTGAAATAAATTAGATCTGGCATAGTAATGTTAGTTCATTTAGCTCGTTGGAGGCAGAGTTGTAGGTCATTTTGTGATAGTGTACACAATACATAATTACAAAATAATATATTGTTGCAATACAACGTTGCAGTACTCTATAACACGGTCGGTAAAAAAAAAAAAAAAAAAAAAAAAATTGTGTGGAAACCATTGGAAATTGTTGGAACCATAGTGAAAATCTCTAAATGAAAGGGTACAGGCTCTCTTGTATTTTTGACATTCTTCTAACTCGTTTTCTTCTGGCCTAAGGAGTAAGGGCCTCGAAAGACATAAAAACAAACTTCTCCGTTTTTTCTATTTTATTTTTGGTTGTATTCCTTTTATGCGCACGTTCACGTACTAAAGGATTTTTTATTGAGGGGGGGGGGAAACTTTAAAAAAGCACATCTAAAACAGATTTTGATCAAAATTGATTGAAAAGATTTCTAAATATTGGGCGAAACATCTTTGCTCATTGTAGATAGTTTTTTTATTTAATTGGAACTAAATTAAATGTAATATACTAGTTGATTCGATGTTTTTAGACAAAGTTTGGTTCATGGGAGACAGAGTCTTTTAGGCAATTTGCGAAGTTTTTTTTTTTTTTTTTTTTTTTTTTTTTTTTTTTTTTTTTTTTTTTTTTTTTTTTTTAACACTGTACAAAATGCACTATCGCACTGAGATACTGCCGCTAATACTGCTACTAATAACTCAGCGCAGCATCAAGCCGCCTGAGACCAACACACCCACACACGCTCCTCCTCCAACCCAATCTGTTCAAGACCCTCCTCTTTACACCCTCCAAGAAAGTCCCCATTTCCTTTAAATCTTTATTTATGACATCCTCCCACCCCAGACGAGGACGACCTGCTTTCCGTTTGCCCCAGACGGATGGCCAAAAAGGACAATGTTTGGCAATCTGTCATCCTTCACTGAGATAACTTGTTGTTATACAATAGTGCAGCGCGAAGTTTTAAAAAATTTGAAAAGAAAAACGCCAAAATTGATGATTGTATGGAAATTATTAAATGGTGGCACGGACCCTTCTTGTATTTTTGCATTTTTCAAAGTCGTTTGTTCTTAGGCCTAAGCCGTAAAAGCTTTGTGTTACATGAAATAAACTTCTGTTCTATTATGATTTAGTTGTGTTTTCAGTTTAAGCGTTACAAAGGCACATATTCAAGATTTGATTCTATGGTGGGAGGGGGGCAGCTTCTAAAAAATGCCAAAAACAAGGGAACTGTATGGGAACTTTTGGAAGCTATAGTGGAAATATAAATATCTTGAGAGAGTGGTTACCTTGAGCTGTCTGAAATTTTTGGTTTTCAAGAAACTCATTTTTTCTCAGGTTTAAGAAGTAAGGAGCTGGTTAAAAATAACACCAAGGTCTACATCAATACCCTCTCCTACTAGAGGACAGGTATACTAGCCTATTCTCTTACACGGGTGATTCACTTGCAAAGTTAAAGTCGATCCTTTATTTTTAAGTCTGAAAACCAAGGATTGAGGGCTTTATAAAGAAGGCGAATTGAGAATATTTCAGCCAAATTTCAAACAGTTACAAAACACTCCAAAAATTTGTTTACGTGTATTTTTGTTACTTTTGTACAAGTCCAACAAAAATTTCGGGGGGGAGTCAACTTGAGTAACCCCCTCCCCTCTAGGATATGACTCTGCCACCTGGATATCAGCTTCAAAAATCAATTTATTACTAAAAAGGAATTGAAAAGTGCTGCAGAAATTGACTTTTTTTGCACCCCTTCCCTTGGATTAAAATTGCCAGATGTTATCTTCCGAAATAAACATTATCTACCTTAGCACTTATTTGTATACAAAGTATAAGCAGTCCAATTATTTCATTAAGAGGAAAAATTGGTATAAACCATAAGGGCAAATTATGGTCTGTTGGCAAGGAGCTGCTGCTCAACCCTGTATTTGAGGTTCAATCTTCCCCCTCCACAACCAAATTTTTGAAAACTCCTTAGTTTGTAACCAAATTATCATCGTCAATATTAAAAGAATAGCAAAAATCCATTTAGAAGTGTACTTATCCGATTAAAATCTAGCGTTGTTCACAAGAAATGAAAATAACATAATAGTAGGCTTTTGATATAATGTAGTTTCTTATATATTAACAGGTAGTTCTTCCTAAACAGTTTGACAGACCACATTGCCTTTCTGTTTATAAATACAATATAAAGTTGTGCGGGCATTTATAAGAAATAACTGATGTGATGTACTTCGTTGTAGGAAACTGGAACTGGTGGAAGAGAGCAGGTGTTCTTGTAAGCAGACAATATCGTAGTCATTTATGAACTCGTCGATCAAAGAGGCTTTATCCTTAGTGCCATTAATATTAAAAGAGAGTAGGGATATCGAGCGAGCCATCACTTGGCAGCAGAAATCACTTTTTTATGACTTTTTATGAATAACTGATGTGATGTACTTCGTTGTAGGAAACTGGAACTGGTGGAAGAGAGCAGGTGTTCTTGTAAGCAGACAATATCGTAGTCATTTATGAACTCGTCGATCAAAGAGGCTTTATCCTTAGTGCCATTAATATTAAAAGAGAGTAGGGATATCGAGCGAGCCATCACTTGGCAGCAGAAATCACTTTTTTAAGGACTTGATATTTTAGGCTAAACGACACATGCGGACCACCACAATTCGCACATTTCGCAGGGAGTATACAGGGAGAGTCTTTTGTAGAGACATGAAGCCCTGAGCAGATTTCACACTGGATTTGAACTGGAACAGGCGGACTGGATATGGCTGGGAATCTAAAATTGTGACAGCATCTAGGTGGGGTCAGGAACTCAGAAACTCGAATAAGTTCATAGCCGATTTTTAGTCCTGTTTTTAGCAGCCGAGCCTTTGACAATAGATCTGTAAACTCAATCTTGACAACTGTAGAGGCACCAAGATGTCTAGCTGATGCTATGCCTGGCTCACTGCAGAATTGGTCAACATCAAAGTCAAGTGGAATTCCTTTAGCAATTCCAAGTATTTTTTTGTGACAATCTTAGTCGCACAAGATGTTACCGTATATTTAATCAAAGAGCAAAAGTCATTCACTGCAGATTTGTCTATATGAACAATCAGTTGGTCTTTTTTTGCTTTTACACTACTAACACATTCATAACCAGTAAATTTATCCAGCATTTCTTTTCTTTTGATTGGATTGTCAAGTGAAGCAGGGATCTTGGAAACCACAGTAGTCGCTAGGACATTTGGTTCAATAGGTTGAGGATGGGGTAGAAAATGGTTTTCATAAACTTCCGCACAAGACGCAACAGCATTAAGGACTTTTTCCATTCGCCTGAGCTTCGAGGATAGATGTGGAAACATCAGGTCAGGAACCGAAGGAACTTCATTAGCTGACAAGATAACATACGTAGGTACGGTTAAATCTTCAGAATCACATTTCGCCAGTAGCTCAAGAATATCACGTAAATGACTCTGCGTAGCCTTATTTCCTCCATTTCTTGGGCAAATTTCTCCAGCCAAACTTTGTTCCAAAAAGCAGACTTTGCAGCCGCAACAGCAGCTGCATCGAAGAATTACAAGGCATGCCGAATAATAAGATCATCATCAGCACCATTATTTCGGCTAAACTACAAAAAGTTCTGAACTGGCAAATAAACCAGTTCTCCGCTCGCCATTATTCCAGAGCGATTACACAATGTCCTTTCGAATAATCCTTTCTCGAATGCATAACGTCACACACAATTATCACAGGCAAAAATTAGTCTTATCTTATCTAAGTCCGTATCCAAGCCGGTTATTACAATTGTTACGATTTGGTTTAAGAACTTTCACTAATAGATACTGCTAATTGAATCTTTTTCTTCACAACTTTGTACTTATTAAGTCACTAAATCCCAGGGGATTTAATGTCAATAGCAGTTACATAAACAATCGGATTATAAGTGTCTCTAGGGAAAATCATCCAGGTAGAAGCCTTACTTTATTGAGAGGTTATTATCCAGAAATAATGTGTTCACACAACAAACTCTGAATCAAGACTCAATTTCCTCTCAAGATCGTGAACTTAAAATACTGTTTTGAGCAGAAATATACACAAACATTGTAAGTATCACAATTTATTCGCCTTATTTTCCTCACCATCCCTACTACTTCCTCTCATGGAATTTGGCTTGACAGCTGAGAAAGCAAGTTTAGTCAAGTAACTACTTCCTGACAACACTCCTGTATCATATGTATCTGAACAAGAGTTTGAATTATGTCTTAAAGGAGACCTATCCTTCCCTCTTTTTGTTCAATTTACTTATATATTTTTCAGGTAATATAGAGACTCGTGAAAATCGACCTGGCGTGATATCTAGGAACGTTGAGCTAAGAAATGAATTAGATCTCTACGCTTATGTGATGCATTGTAAATCGTTTCCGGGAATTCATACAAGGCATGAGGATGTAGATATTATGATTGTTAGACAAAACATGGAAGGAGAATACGCTATGCTGGAACACGAAGTAAGCTTCATATTGTTACAACTTCAAGATTAGCTTACATTCTCAAAGTCATTTCCCAGAGGATGGATTATTCAATCTCCCTGGAGGGATAATATCAACTCCTTGAAAGAACCGGCGAGAAAAAATATCACAGCTGGCGGGGGGGGGGGGTGGATCTTTAAGCATCTGACATTTTTCTCGAAGAGCCCTCTCCTCAAAAAGTTTCATGGCCTGAAAATGTTATTTGTTTTTATGACATCCACCCCCAGGCCATATCCAGGGGGTGGGGTTTAGGTGGTTTAAACATCCACCCCCCCCCCCGAACTGTTTGTCTGACTCGTAAAAACGTAACGAAAACGGACATAAACAAATTTTATTTGCGTTTTTGAAGTTTTCTGTAAGCCCCCCCCCCAAAAAAAAATGCTTTGGACCCCCTCCACTTCCCCCATGAAAAAATCCTGGAAATGGCCCTGTCCATCCCCCATTAAAAATTATCCGGTGCCTAATCATCGTGTGTTGGGCCTGTGAGCACATTTGCCTATTGCCATTTAGGGTCCCTGTTTAAAATTACAAACTGATTTGATAGGGTTCAATGGAACATACCTATTTTCTAATATTCTTACATTAACAACTGACGGGTCAATATTTTTTATTAGTTTGTGCCATTTAACTATGTAATTGTTTATATTGGTAAAATCCAGTCAGTCACAAATCTTCAGCTCTGAAATAATTTGATGACGTTATGTAACGGGGGTATTTGAAGCCGAATGAGCAGTTTTTATTATGTGGCCATTAGGTCTGACTAAAATCGCGTGGAATTTTAAATTTAGCGTTGTTTTTATATTTTTTGGGAGAGGACAGGGGGTAAGGGATTTCCAGTTTTTACTCTGAGAAGGGGCTTAAAAAATCTCTGGTTCCCACAAAAGAGTATACACTTTGCAGTTTTCTTTTTTAAGCTTGTCGTTTGATTTTGGCTAGTATTACAGGTGGGTGACCATAAGGGAGGGGGAGAAGGAGATGTCAGCACCCCTTGGCTGAATGACGCTGCCTTATATTTTGTTTTGAGATTTCTATTATACAGCGTCGGATGTTTCGATTAGACCAGGCAAACCCCCCCCCCCCCCATAAATTCAGCTTATGGGTGCCCATGGTATCAGCATATTTGAATTGGGGTATAAACTCAAAAATGGCATTATTTCAAAGAAAAAGACAATTATTGAAGTGTATTCCTGCAATGTTTATACAGAAAGAAGTTTATCTAAATGAGTCACCTCTTCTCTTTTCCTTGTGAGCATGAAATTCCTACTCTAGATTGTTGTATTTCTTTATGCTTAATTTAAGAATTAAAACCATGTAAGGATTGTTAGTAGATCTTTGGTAATAAGGGATAAGATAAGAATTTTTTCGAAGAACGACAATCACAAACCTGACTGGGCCAAATTCGAATTTCGGTTTCAAAATTAAAACAACAAAAAAGTTTAAAACAATCAAACTCATAAAATTGGTAAACGAATAAATTGTTTAAAAAAAAAAAGAAAAACACCTGTATATGCATACATTTACAAACCATCACAAAAATAAAAGGGCCAATAAAGGCATAAATAATAGGAGAAAAGTGAAAATGTACAAATAAAAAGCGGTAAATTAGTTTTGTTTTTGTTAATTAAGTTATTGATATAAGGTACAATCGTTTTTTTTTTCATTTCGTGAAGTCAGGCAGCGAAGGGGGACAAGATAGAAATATACTCACTGGTATACGGGGTCTATTCAAAAAAAAGAAACAACAAAGAAAATACAAGAAAAAGCAATACAACAAAGCACTTAACCCTCCTTAAGCTTTCGCCTGCATAGTAACCCCTTAAGCTTTTCGCCTGCTTGGAGTGACCCATTAATTATTGTTTGCTTAAGTGAACCAAAAGTGAACCAGTTTCGATATTTTGAAATATCAATATGTAGAAAAATTCAGAAACCGTCCAAAGTTACCTTAAATGTTTAGAGAGTGTTGTACTATTACTGATATATAAAATACTAGAAAAGAAATGGGAAGAATAAACCAAGAACAATGGTATTTTGTATCATGAAGAAACTGTACCCTCCTTACCTCCTCTCCTTACCATCCTTTCGAATAAACTTGATACCGAATAGAAGCGCCAATTCCCGAAAACGGAATTGAGGGGTAATTCCCCTTAATCCTCCGTACCCCTTCGAATTAGCGCTCCTGGTTCTAAATAAGGTTTTGGGGAATGAAATGATGTAGTTATCAAAAACAAGCTTGATATTATTGAGTGTTTCTACTTCTCAGAGTTGGTTAAGAGGGGAGGGGGAACTTGCCCCTAGAGTAAAAATATAAGAGATGCAAAATTCCAAATGAAGAATCTGACGGTTATAATCATTTTGTAACTTTGAAATTTTATTTTTATTAAAATAAAGTAGAGGGCGCAGTTGGCATTAGGTATAAGCAAATGGAATCTAAAATTTTCATTTTTCTCATATGTTCATCATTATTTTAATGTTTTTTGTTACATCTTGCATTTAAATTTTGCTAATAAATGAAAATTTTGTTAAAATTTGTCCTGAAGATTTTAGGGAGACAGGGAAAGGGTGCTAATCAAGCTTTGTCTCGGGCGCAAGAGGGGCCAGAACCACCACTGCCCCTCATAGAGTTCCTCGTTGATTCATGGCTTCCTGAAGTTTTCTCGAAAGTCTTTGTGTTTAGATTTGAAATTTATTTATAGAGCGTTCACGGTTTCGGTCCTTCCTTTCCATAGAACTTTATTCCAAACAGTGACGCCAATTCACAAAAATTAGAAGGAGGGCATTTTTTCTATGAAGGTTTAGGGTTAAACTGTACCCCCTTATGTCTTGCCTAATTGATACCCCTAATTCCAAACAAGGGTAATCAAACGATGTGATTATTTAAAGCAGGCTACAGATTTGTTGGTGTTACCACTTATAACTTTTTCGTGTTTGTTTTTTCTTTAAGTTTGTTGGAACGTTTTCGTATTTCAATTTTATTTACAGAGTGTTCATGGCGTCGTTGAAAGTTTAAAAGTAATCACGAGAAAGAATTCCGAACGCGTAGCTCGGTTTGCTTTTGAACTGGCCAAAAAAGAGGGAAGAAGGAAGGTTACAACCGTTCACAAAGCTAATATTATGTGAGTATTCATTCCTCATTTTAGGAAGATAAGATGAGATATTGGCACAAAGCCAATATTATGTAAGCACGCATTCCTTGTATAAGGGAGACAAGATAAGATATTGGTACAAAGCCAATATTATGTAAGCACGCATTCCTTGGTTAAGGAAGACAAGATAAATATTGGGACAGAGCCAATATTATGTAAGTACTCTTTCCAAAAATACGTAATATTCGCACAAAGCAAATGTTGTTTTAGTGCTCTCCTCGTTTTCAGAAGATATTTCTTTAAAAAAAAAATGGCCATTACAAGCCTCGAAGGACTGAATTCGTATTCTGGGGAAAAAACGAAAACAAGACAAAAACATCCAAATTTAAGTTTAAAATCAACAATACAGAAAACTGGCTAAAGATACAACATTAAATCTACAGAATGAGTAAATCATTTAAAGCCATCGTTTTATCAAGTTTCTGTGACGGAAAAATAGGAAGGTGAAATTGAATTCACACCATAATTTCTTAATTCAATTGAAATGCCTGATTTGCAATCCTATGACTTAAAACTAAACAACAGCACAATAATTATGCTAATATTAATTTAGATACTTCAGAGGGTATCTGTGCTGAAACATGCCTAGTTGGTATTGAACTGTATAACAATACAATTAAAGTAACGATATAGTTGTTGGGGAAAAGCTGGAAAAGATGTTTTTTTTGTGATGCTGCTGAGAACGAATTCGAACGACTAAAGCTAAAGGCATGGAAAAAATGTTTATGGTACTCATGAACGAAAATGAGACAGAAATTTTGATACCAATAGTTACATTTTTAAAGGATCACATTTTAATGCTGGTTTTAAATGTATAAGATTCATCAAGATTAGTCTTACCCATCAAAAGTTATTAGCCTGAGAAAATTTGCCTTATTTTAGAAAATAGGGGGAAACACCACCTAAAAGTCATAGAATCTTAACAAAAATCACACCATCAGATTCAGCGTATCAAAGAACCCTACTGTAAAAGTTGCAAACTCCTATCTACAAAAATGTGGAATTTTTGCCAGAAGACATATCACGGATGCGTGTTCTGTTTCTCTTTTTTTTTCAAGAGGTGATCGTATCGACCCAGTGGTCCTAGAATGTTGAGAGAGGGCTCATTCTAACATAAATTAAAAATTCTAGTGCCCTTTTTAAGTGATCAAAAAATTGGAAGACACCTAGGTCCCCTCCCACGCACATTTTTTCCCCTAAGTCACCGGATTAAAATTTTTATTTTTAAACTTCCGCAACGCCTCGCTCTTTACGCTAAAGTTTTATTTATTGTTTTAAAAAGTAGAGTTGTGACAGAGTCAAGCCTTAGCGTAAAGAGCGAGACGTTGCGGACGGGACAACCTCTTTCATGTACGGAGTAATTTCTGTTCGTTTTAAGTTTTAATGTCGCCACTTACTTGTAGTTAAAAAAAACTTGTTTTTAACTGCATTGCTTTTTATTTAAGAAGAAAAAGAAAAACTAGCTGGCTATTTTGTTAGTTTTTTGGTTAGTCTAGGGAAGAAAAGCTGTGTTTATATCTAGAGGTAAAGCAGTGAATGAGGGACAATGTAGGAACGGGCTGATTAACGACCGGTTCTGTGCCGAATATTTGTTATAACTGTCGTTTTCTACGTCTTAGTTTTCCACCTCGGCTTTTACTCCATATTGGGAGAGGCTTCAGCTATATTAAAGGATATAGAAAAAAGACCGCCCGACTTGAAAAGCCAGCTTTACTTTCGCCCATCGGTCAGACTCTTTGAATCCTTGTACGATTGGTTGAAATAAGATGCACCTGCCTACCCTATCGCTAATAAGCTGTTGGTGGGGATTGGGGCTTTTGGAGGGTCTACTATGGTTATCTAATCATTTAGAATACAAGACCTTGTATGGTTACAAATCAACCAGTGTGTTTCTACGTCTTAGTTTTCCACCTCGGCTTTTACTCCATATTGGGAGGGGCTTCAGCTATATTAAAGGATATAGAAAAAAGACCGCCCGACTTGAAAAGCCAGCTTTACTTTCGCCCATCGGTCAGACTCTTTGAATCCTTGTACGACTGGTTGAAATAAGATGCACCTGCCTACCCTATCGCTAATAAGCTGTTGGTGGGGATTGGGGCTTTTGGAGGGTCTACTATGGTTATCTAATCATTTAGAATACAAGACCTTGTATGGTTACAAGTCAACCAGTGTGTTTCAGAAGAAGCCATGTGTCGTAGTGTTGGAGCCAGCATCAAATGTGACTTTTTCTTATGAGGAAAACTAAATCACGAGTTTAATCTATTGGAACTCAAACAAGAAATTCATCGAGTTCAACGATGTTGATGTGAAAATATGTGAGCAAGTGAGAGTTAATTCCATTTAGAGAATGAGTCCTTATACGGCTGGCACCGGAGGTCTTATCCTTGATATTGTGTTTCGCGTATAAACTCAACATCCACTAAAGAGACGGGTGTGTTTTGTTGGCTTCTTTCAAATAAATAAATTTTATTTATATTATATTCAATTTTTGCTTTCTTTTTTAGAAAACCCTATACTTGTTGCACTGCTATACATACTATTTAAAATCTGTACTAACTTTATTAAAACGGTAGATATTCCTACGCTCTTACTCCTACGAATTTCCTCCGCTCTTTCATCCTAGGTGGGCAACAGTCTAGGACCAACCGAAAAGCAGGTCGCTCCCAAATAGGGATGTCGAGAGGGAAGGTTTAACGGACATGGAAATTCCTTGGGAGTTTTTAAAGACGGGGCTTCGCCTAGGGGGAGTGTGTGTAGCTGTTTTGATCTCTGGTGGCCTTAGTAGTTGTAGTAAAGACGGGGGCTTCGAATAGGGGAAGTTTGCGTAGCTGTGTTGGTCTCTGGTGGCCGTGGTGGGGCTCTGAGTTATTAGTAATAGTAGTTTAGTCTTCTTTGGACATTTGATATTGTTGAAGAATATTAATTGAATTTTTTTTAAATGCATTGACGAATAAGGTTTTTTGTGGCGAACATGAAGTGGGTCCGATGTGTTAGAGTATCTTTGCCTCCTTACTTCATCGATGAGATATGGTTGACCTTGCTCCTCAGTATGAGTGTGCCAAAACCTCTAATTCAGGCAAGTGGGGAACCTTATTTTGATTGATTTGACTATATAACATGAAAAATTAAAGGATGATTTGACTATATAACATGAACAATTAAAGGATGATTTGACTATATAACATGAAAAATTAAAGGATGATCTGAGTGAATAACCTTACCTTAGACCTTAGCTCCTTTAGGGCCAAATGTGGCACATAGGGTATCAACAAAGTCTTGCCAGACGTCCCGGAGCGGAGCAGCAGCCGTGATTTCCTCCCACTGTGGTTGTAACGACAGTTCAGCACTCCGTAGATCTCGGTCGTACTGTCGTCGCAGGGTGTGTTTCGGTCGCCCACCCTCGGGCTACCACTATTAGACACCATTCGGAAGACGGTCTCCTGACATTCGGAAGACATGATCAAGATAGGTCCATCTTCTCTGCTTCAGGAGATCAGTGACCAGCGGCTGACCTGTTCGCCTGCGGACCACTACGTTCGTGACCCTGTCCTGCCACGAAATAGTAAATGCTCTTCTGAGGCAGATATTTTCAAATGCTAGGATATGTTTTTCCTGCTGGATATTCAGCTTCTAGCTTTCTCTTGCATAAAGGAGAATGGACCTAACGTTGCTATTCAACAGACAGAACTTTAGACAGAAAGAGTATTTTTTGCTTTGCCATACTGGTTTCATTTTGTTAAATGCCGATGTTCCTTGTCTAATACTCCTTTTTAGATAATTAAATGTAGACAAATCAATTATGCCTACAATTAATTAATTTATTAATTAAAAAATTATGAACTGATTTATTAAAGGTAACACAAAAATTAAATTAAAGGTAGAAACTAGAAAAAGACCTGCTCTATTCTATTGTTTATTTTCTTTTTTGGGCATGGCTAACCATGGCAAGGGAATATGTCCAGAACTCTAAATATATCAGAAGTAACAGAAGCTGTTCTTGTTAAGTATTTACAAAACTCTGAAATTAGAGAACTCGTATAAAAGTCAAATGGTTTTCAGGAAAGTGTCAGATGGTTTGTTTTTGGAAGTTTGCCGAGAAGTGGCCAAAGAATATCCTGAAATTAAACACGAAGACATGATTATAGATAACACTTGTATGCAATTGGTGTCTAGACCTCAACAGTTTGACGTGATGATTATGACAAATTTGTATGGTGCCATTGTTGCCAATTTAACGTGTGGACTTGTTGGTGGTCCTGGCCTGCTTTCAGGAATTAACTATGGTACAAAGGTAATCATGACTAAATATTTCGATATTTACAAATAATTTGAAGACCGTGCTAACTTTTCAATGAAGAAACCAAATTAAATTAGCCTGGCCGCTTCAACCTTTATCCCACTCGAATTAAAATAAAGAAAAAAATAAATAAAAAACTGCGGAGTAATATCGTAGAGTTTTGTGCATAAATATTCCAACCGTGATCTTTGGCCTTTCGACAGATCCTTTCCCCCATTTAAGGGTTAATGGGAGGTAAATGACATTTAAAAATATATCATGTGGAGAATTTCGTAGATTACAAATCTACATGGAAAAGAAGTAGGTTTTTCTTCTTTTGCTTTTTTTAAGGGGGGTGTAGGGGAGGCAAGAATTTTTTCACCATTTTTGTAAATAAAGATATAAAAAGTTTTTTGTTTCAAAATCTAAGATCCAAATGCCCCCCTCCTCTTTCAGTTTGCTCTGTTTCAGAATTTTTCTTCCTAATGTAATTACAAATAAACTTTTTCCTAGGAAAAAGTATCCTAAAATGTGTTCCTGTGCCCTGACATTTAAAAATATATCGTATATAGAATTTCGTAGATTACAAATCTATATGGAAAAGAAGTAGATTTTTCTTCTTCTTTTTTTTTTTTTTTTTTTTTTTTTTTTTTTTTTTTTTTTTTTTTTTTTTTTTATATATAATAGTAACTGCCATGTTGCACACGTTAACGAGAAAAGATAGTCAACCTTTCTCGCCATAATATTATAAAACAAAGAAAAGTAGCCTTAAGTTTATCCCCGAATAGCGTTGATGATGACTAGGAATAAGTTCCACACTATTAAACTTTCTGGTTAAATTTAGATACACTAAACTTAGGATTATAATTTAAAGCGTAATTTATGTCAAATCTTTTTGATAAACCATTTTGCCTCTCTAAATTTGCATTGATTCTGGCATTTCTTTGCCCTCTGGGATTTTGATTCCTTCTTCTTCTTATTCAGCAGACGGGCTTTTCAGTCGATACTATTTAGCCCTTTTCCTTTTGGCTCACTCTGTGAGATCGACAGAGCTATGGAGCTGGTTTGTCTTGTATGATTTGTATCTGCTCAGATTTCTTGAAGTATATCTTTTGATACCAGCAGTTGAATTATAAGAGAGTATATATTGATCTTTGTGCTCTGCGGGAGAGTATGGTCAGCAAGACTCTTGGCTGTTAGTGGAATTTTGTGGTGTTTGAAGCATTCTAACATTTTACATCGCAGGGTATACTGTGCAGACGTCAGCATATTACATTCAAATAGGCAGTGATCTATTGTTTCATTCTTAAGATTACATGACCTGCAAAGGGGGGACGAGGGAACTTCGCCACTTGAATTAGGGATCTGATATGAAAATGCCTGAAAATTTAGCCCATTTGAACCTGACCGAATCCTATGATAAATCTTGGAAAGGTGCTTACTTGGGAAAGGTGATAGGGTAGGATTCTTATTATTTATCAGTGCCTCTGTAAATCTCCAGCGGTAAATATCTCTAATGGGGATTGGTCTCCCACTTGGCTGGTCAATATTTAAAGCATTTTTTGCTATTTCATCTGCCTTATGGTTACCTATTACACCATTTTGGAATTATGGCGAAAGTGAACTTAAAGGTTTTCTAGAACATTTAAATACTTACGATAGAAACCTGCAATTCACTCTAGAGACCGAAAGAGATGGAAAAATACCTTTTTTAGATGTATTGATAATACGCAGTGTGAATAAACTTGAATTTACGGTTTACAGAAAACCTACGCATAATAATAGATACCTTCACTTCAAATCTAACCATCCTCCACAGGTTAAAAGAGGTGTGGTAATATCTCTTGTGGATAGAGTACTTAATATCTGTTCAGAGCCGTATGTTAAAAAAGAATTAAATTTTATTACAGACATACTTTTTGGCAACGGGTACCCAATTTCTCTCATAAATACTCTTATTGCTCAAAGATTAAAGATACATTCTTCTGAAGCCTTAAATCCCACACCAGTAAATGATTCAAATAAACCCACAAGCACGATTTACCTACCTTATATTCCGAAAATTACTTCAAAACTGAAAAAAGTTTGTTTAAAGATCAATTTACGTGTTGTATTCACAAGCAATTTAAGTATAATGAATCTTGTCAATTTTGGTAACGATAAAACCCCAATTACTCGTCTACGAGGGGTGTATCAAATACCATGTAGTTGTGGAAATTATTACATTGGTCAAACCCACCAAAATTTAGGAACAAGATTGCAGCAACACAAAGAAAGTATTGAAAAAGCATTAAAATATAAAAATAACTCCATATCTTTCGATTAAGCTCTAAGTAATCATATTTTTGAAAATCCAGACCATTATGTTCTATTTGACGAAACAATTCTAATTAGCAATGACCTAGGGATCAAACAAACTGTCCGTGAGGCAATCGAAGTCAAACGAAACTTAAATAATAACACATCCCTAAATAGAGACTTGGGTGAATACACACTCAATCCTATGTACACAAAATTAATTATAGAAAATAATCTAATTCAAAATAAAACAAAAATAGGAACGAACAAAAACAAGCCCAATATCAAAAGAACTATCAGATTAGCTGCAGAGAAGGCAAATATCGCAATAAGAAATCATTCCAATTTTTAATAAATACAGTTAGTGAAATGAATGAACCTTTTTATCTTGCAAAATGTTAGCTTTTATCAAACAGTCTTGGCTGAACTTTTCGTTAAGAAGTAATGATGCCAAGGCTATTTAAAAAAAATGGATTTTTAACTGAGAATTTTTTATTGTAAGTGTTTTATTGTTTTTTTTTTTTTTTTTCTTTGCTGAAGACGGCCCTTAGGTATAGGGCCGAAATATTCAAATAGGTTTTGTTGATTCACTGTCTTGGGAAAAAAGTCCTCATTATTCTCGCTTCTGTTGTTATAAAATATGTCTAGAGGACGATCCCAAAAAAAAGAAACAATATGGCCTTTTAAGCTTTCTTCAGGTGAATACACATAAAATATAGAAAAACAAAATGTTGATATCACAAAGGGGGCATCAGGATTTTAGGAATACCTAGGTGGGGCATGGCCCGAAATCGGTTGGGAACCATTAGTCTGGACCTTGGAAGTTATATGTATTTTCTGAGAACTAGGTGCTCAATGCTTAAAACCTTAGAGGTAATTTTTTTTAGAAAGGATGTTGCCAACGTTTTTAGATGCCAAGTTTCTAGAATATTGACAAAAATATTATAGATCCAATTAACGAGTAAGGTAAGGTTCTGTTCTAAACTGGGATTCATAGACCCCAATGTCCCTATCACCAACCTATAGAACTGCAACCAAGAGATTCGAATTAAGTTAAACTTTATTAAATAAAAAAAGAAAGAAAAAAACTACATAATTTAGTCATTTGACAAGTAGCCGTCCAAGAAGAAACAAAGCCCTGAGGGCGAGCGACTGCAACAATCAATATCAATAAATTCAATTAAATAACTAAAAAAAATGTATATATATATATATATATATATATATATATATATATATATATATATATATATATATATATATATATATATATATATATATATATATATATATATATATATATATATATTTAAATAAACAAAAATTAGCAACGACCACACAAACTATGGTTCATTATCCTCCCCTCCCAATAAACACTTCTTTAATCTTTTATTAAGTTACTGTATATGTTCATAGCAATTTAAAAGAGATTCCGTCTTTTCTTTCTTTTTCCTTCTTTTTAAAATGGTGCTTACATTTATAGAAGGTTTTATCATCAAAAGGCTCAATTACAAGTAATAAGGGCCATGTACAGTTTTGGAAAAAGTGTTTTTCAATTCTCCTATTGAATTGCTCCTATTCCGTAGTGCTTGATTAAAACTTTCTTCTTCTTCTTCTTTTGAAGTTGTTGGCTAATTTTATCGCATCAATTTGTAGTTTCGTTCATCTCTCAAAACTTGTTTTATTTATTTACTGATTTTCATTTGTTTACTGATTTTCATTTATTTATTTTATTACTTTATTTATTTATTTTCATTAATTTGTCATATTATTTTATTTATTTATTTTCATTTATTTATTTTATTATTTTATTTATTTATTTTCATCTATATATCTATTTTCATTTATTTATTTATTTTATTATTTGTTTATTTTCATTTATTTTTTTTATTTAGTTATTTTTTAATAGTTTTATTTATTTTCAGTATGCTGTTTTTGAGCCAGGTACTCGAAACCATGGACGAAATCTCGTTGGAAAGAATATTGCCAACCCAATTGCGATGCTCAATGCCTCTGTAGATTTACTGGAACATCTTAATCTTAAACATCATTCACACCTTATTCGAACCGCAATCGATGCCACAGTTAACATTGACCATGTTCACACACCAGGTATGTTATTAGTTATCTGTAGTCAGGAAACTCAAGCAGTTTCCACACTGGGTTTTGAGTGTCTATAATTTCTTTGGAATCTTTTTGATCAAAATATATACGAAATAAGATTATTTATATATATATATATATATATATATATATATATATATATATATATATATATATATATATATATATATATATATATATATATATATATAGACATATATATATATATATATATATATATATCTGTTTATAAGTGAGCAATAATTGTGTATGTATTTATTTTTCTCGGAAACGGGTCCATATTTTATCTGGAAAATTGGCATCCTGGGATATTCTGGTCTAAAAAAAAAAAACGATCTAGATAGATCAGGAAATTGAGAAAATTCGTGGAATATTCGACAAGAAACTTAATTGGGGAAAAAAATATTTATGTGAGTAACGTCGTTTTTATATAAATCTGTATTGCAATGGAGTTGTCAAACTTGTCCACTTACGTGAAAAAATTGAAGGTTTTCATGCATGGAGAAGTTTACATTAAATTGCTTAAAGAGCTAAAAACTGGTAATTGCAAATATATTTGTATATATTTTGACAAGGGATTACAACATTTGAAAAAGTTAAAAAAAAAAAAACAACAAAAGTTCGAAGCTTAGTAGAAATTGTTAGAAATTGGACTTGCTTCAGTAATCAAATATGTTTGAAAAGACGTAGTATGCAAAGTCATGAAATTGCCTAAAGAGCAAAAATTGGTAATTCCAAAAATATTTGTATATACTTTTACAATGGACTACAAACAAAAATTCAAAAATCTTAAAAAAGAAAACCAAAAGTTTAAAGCTTAGTATACACTCGGTGTTAGAAATCGGACTTGCTTCAATAATGCTTCATAATCAATATCAGTATTGTATCACTATAGTATAGTATAGTATCAGTATATACTTGCTTCAATAATCAGTGTGAAAATCTTATCTAGTGGTAGACCCAAAAACGAAATTTTACAAGTTAAAATTCGTTGGGAGAAAAAGAAGTTTTTGTCCCACCAGCTGGACCATCATGTAATACTAGACTAACAAGGGCAGCTAAAGCAAAGGGCATTGGCATTAAATTCACAATGGGTGAAAATCAAAAAATTGGACCATCAAATGAGACAAGACCCAAAAAACTAAATTTACAAGTGTTATAAATGATAATTCGTTGGAAGAAGAAGTTTATGTCCCACCACTTGAAAATTAACAAATCTACAAGCTGGACCATCATGTAAGACTAGACTAATAAGGGTAGCTAAAGAAAAGGGCATTGACAAACTGTACTGAAGTAACGAAAATCCAAAATGAAAAAGAAAGAAAAATGGGGTCAGAAGATAAGCGACAGCGAGAATAAAAACGTGTCAAAATTGAAAATGATAGCGATGAGAACTAAAATGATGACTCTTTGGAACCACCTGAACTATCAAACGTGATAAGACTAAGTGAACAGCCCAAACAAATTAAATTCAAAACGGTCGAAAATCAACAACTTGAACTATCAAATGAGATAAGACCCAAAAAACGAAAATTTACAAGTGTTATAAATGATAATTCGCTGGAAGAAAAAGAAGTATTTTCCCACCTTCTGAACAATTAATAAATCTAAAGCCTGAACCGTCATGTAAAACTAGACCAACAAGGGCAGCTAAAGCAAAGGGCATTGGAAAATTGTCTGAATTAAGAAAATCCAAAATGAAGAATAAACAAAAATGAGGTTAGAAGATAAGCGACAGCGGAGTCGAGACGTGCCAAAATTGAGAATGATAGCTATGATAATTAGGTTTGGAATTTTGATAGGGATAAGGTCATGACTGCTTACCATGCCTCTGTTAAAAAAATTAAAGTTTAGGCAATATGTATTTCATAATGACAAAAGACAAGCTGGGGCAAAAGTCGACATTCAACATTTTACGAAAGGTCCAAGCGATGAAATTGCTATAAATAGCAACATTAGACTATTAAGGACTTAAGCCAAGAACCTGACTGCATCAGCTTCTGTTAAAAAAAAAACAAAGGTTTGGCGTTATAATGACAAAAGACAAGCCAAGGCAAAAGTTAAAGGTCTAATAACAAAAATCGTAATTTTACAAAGGCACTAATTCTAATTTGAAGTTATTTAAAATGTTTGAGGTTTATTGATGAAAATGAAGTACAGATAAATGTGATTAGAAAACTAATGAATGTTAGAATCGCAACAGCTAAAGAAAAAGGCACGGAACAAAATACAGCGGAAAACCAATTGAATTGTAAACGATGTTTTGAACAGTGATCTCTGGTTGGAAACTGGATAAGACCTATTTGTTATCTGTAACGCCTTAAGAAATTAAATGAGATGATGTATGAATCTGAACTGCTAAAGCAAAAGGCGTGGGAAAAAATTTTCGAGATAAAGATGAACAAAATGGACAATGAAATCTATGGCTAGAAAACGAGGAAGAGCGGTGAGTGGTCACAAAAACGATCTAAATGGGTCAGGAATTTAAGAAGGAACTCATGTTTTTCCCAGGGTGGCTGTATCAAACCTGTGGTGACGTCATGACATCAAGAAAAGCCTCAAATTGCCTGCGGTTAGAAGACAAGTGACAATGAGGATCTATATATAGAAGCCTGCCTTGCCGCCGGGACTCCAGTACTTATATATATATATATATATATATATATATATATATTATATATATATATATATATATATATATATATATATATATATATATATATATATATATATATATATATATATATATATATATATATATATATATATATATATATATATATATATATATATATATATATATATATATATATATATATATATATATATATATATATATATATATATATATATATATATATATATATATATATATATATATATATATATATATATATATATATATATATATATATATATATATATATATATATATATATATATATATCCAGAGTCATACCAAGTGTAACTGTATCCCTTCCCAGTGATACTCAGATACAGTCCTGAGATATAGGAAAAAGCTTGTGGCTCTTTTCAAATTGACGTTATTTGGCATTATAACCCGGGTCAAATCTAGGATTTTTTTTCGGGTGGGGGGTGTAAAAAAGAATATTCGTCTAAACATATTTTAACATTTCGCGTATTTTTGCTACTTTTGTGTACGAGCTGGACAAAAATTTCGGTTAGGGAAGGTAAACCGGTCGAGTTGGTTTTATCAAGTTTTGTGTACCCCTTCCCCCCTCCCATCGAAAATGCCAGATAAGCCCTTGCCCAATAATCTTTTTGTGTATTACCTTTGTGTGTTATACATACCTTTTTGTGTAATACTTTTAGATTTGGCTTCTTTTTTTTACAACGATATAAAGGGGAAGGCATTTTTCAAACCCAATGAGCAATAACTGGCAATTATAGAGGCTGGAAGATCTTATTCCGGGGTGCTTAGAATTAATCCCATGGGGTTGCAAAAACGACCAAAAATAGAACTAACCTAAATTAAAAATTTCCACGTCTGTCGAATCTTTATAAAAATAAGAGTCAAGATATACTACGGAATAGCCTATATTAACAAAGATTATTATTTTGGAATTAGTCGCTTACTCTCTTCTTTGCCTGGTTTGTCAATAAGAAAAAATAATCGTTACTAATCTAATCACACTAATCATTAATCAGGCACTGTTTTAACTTTGAACCATTATAGGACTTTTGCTCGTCTTAAGTTCTAATATGGCTCTTCATTTTTCTTTGAAAAATTTGTTATCAGCAAGTTCTTGTTTTTTAATTGATATTGTAAAAGGGGGGATATAGGAGAATTCGCTGCAGACTCTCGTGCTGAATCGGCAACAGACGCTAGTGGCTCTATGAGTAATATTAATCATGTGATAACAAACTTTCCACTCATGAAAAATATAAGCGTTGGCTCTGACCATACCAGTAGCGACCATTTAGATCTATCTTTTAGTGTCCCCTTTCAATCTAATGCCAACCGCGCAACCCAAAAATATTTTATCAAAACTGAGTGGGAAAAATTGACACGGTGTTGTCAACATACTTATGACGAAATCCTGAGAAAAGGGAAAGTGCCCTACCAGCTACTAGTGACAAGTGTTCAAGATTTGGTTGCTTTAAACTTCTATTGTGAGGAAATTTGTCACGCCATAAAAACTGCAGAAAAGTTAGCTCTCCCCTGTCGTAACGTCCGTTCTGGTTCTCAAAACCAGGTTGGGACATGTGTACCCTGGCTAAGCAAGCAAAAAAACGTGCTAAGTTGTGGTACAATATCTGGAAGGAATCTGATAAGCCCAGATTTGGATTGATATTCCAACTATTTCGGATTACAAAGAAGGACTACCTAAATCTAACGGAAAACTGAAAAGCGAAGAAACTGATAAGGTTTCAGAGCAAGCCTTAAAAAACCTGAAAGCGATGTGGAAGTTCTTCAAGAGATCCCAGACCAGTGAAAAAACGTGCTCATCTGACATTTCGGAAGAGGAGTGGTTAAGGTTTTACTCTACAGTGTTTGGATCCAAATACCCCAAGCATGAACGGGATTGTGATAAATGCTTAAACGAAAAACTCAAAACCTTGTTAAAAGTTGGCTGTAGCTAAAACGCGGAAAGGCACCTGGTCTCGATGGTATTTGTCCGGATAACCTAAGGCGTGGCACTGACCTCTTGTTTGAGCATATCACTCTTCTGTTCCAGATGTTTGTGGATTGCGGTGTGGTCCCCAGCTCATTTTGTGCTTGTGTTCTATCAAATATCCCTAAAAAAGGAAAAACCAAAATCAGTGTACATGATATAGACCAATTACCGTTTCAAGTGTTCTCAGTAAGGTCCATGAGCTACTTCTCCTTCCAGAAATTTCGGGGAAGTGTAGATTGGATTATGGTCAGTTCGTATTTCTTCGAAACCTGAGTTGTGCGTTTGAAAATAGGCTTTTAAAGAAAGCTATTGACCAAGCCCACAGAATGGGATCCTCACTCTTTATGTGCAGCGTAGACATATCAAGTGCATTCGATTCAGTTGTGCTAAAATTACTCGAGTTTGGCGTGTGAATGCTCATGTCTTAGCACTCTAATCTTTCTGGTACTCAGGCAGTTTTGTGAAAGTTAGACTGATAGGGGATCATTTGAGCAGACCGATTAGACTTGTTCGAGGTCTTCTTTAAGGATCTGTATTAAACCCCATCCTGTTTAACACCTTGACATCCGGAACAACAAAAAATGTTGCTGGAGGATTTAGCATCAATCTATGCGACCTCAGCCTGCTTTCGTATGCTGACGACCTGCTGATGTTAAGCTACAACCTAACTTCTCTGCAAGAAAATATTGATCACACCTGGTAATTGGCTACAAAAGTGTCGGTCTAAGGGTTAACGCACTAAAGACGGAGTTTGTGGAATTTAGTCCCTCAGCAAGCAGGCAGCAAAGCAATGGTCCTACGTTTGTTACGGTTGAACAATGAAAATTTTCCCTGGAAATACCGTGAAATGCCTGGGAATAACATACGGTCATGATGTCAGAAGTTCTCGTTTTCTAATAATCGGGAAAATTACCAAGAGTATTCGTTCAAGTTACGGGAAGCTCGTCTCTCTGAAATTTAGCTTAAACAGGAAGATTCGCGCAGAGCTATACTCAGCGGTTGCTCTCCCTCACCTACTTCCCTCACCTATCTCCGCTATGGGACTGGTTCACACAAACTGACAGAATAAAACTCTGATCTGTATACTGCAAATACCCCAAGTTTTTGCTTTGATACCCGCTCTACGAGAGAAATACCATTCGTTCTAAGATCTCAAAATATGGTGAACCCAATTAACGTTGTGCCGTTGACGTTGGACGTAAAAAAAAAAAACGTTGGAAAAATTGTTCGACTTTTTACCTCTACACCTGATCTACGAGTGTGAATGAAGAAGTTATTACTTGATTCTGTTCTTTGATGCTGAGTGTTCTTGTTTTTTCCTTTTTTTCTTTTGTATTACCCAGCGTTTCTCTTTTTTTGTATGATCGGTATATATATATATATATATATATATATATATATATATATATATATATATATATATATATATATATATATATATATATATATATATATATATATATATATATATATATATATATATATATATATATATATATATATATATATATATATATATATATATATATATATATATATATATATATATATATATATATTTATATATATATATATATATATATTTATATATATATATATATATATATATATATATATATATATATATATATATATATATATATATATATATATATATATTTATATATATATATATATATATATATATATATATATATATATATATATATATATATATATATATATATATATATATATATATATATATATATATATATATATATATATATATATAACTACACGCAAACCACTATTAGATAATCCTGATAGACGACAGGCATAAAAAAAGATTGCTTTTACTCGTTTCTGAGGATCAGACAAAATCTTTTGCCCCTCCCCTCGTACAAAACTTAAAGGCACCTTGCCCTCACCAAAAAACTGGTCCCTTAAAGTTTCACCTTGATCTCCCTGTTGTGAGAAAAAATTCTCTCCCCTCTTCTTTTATGGTATTTGTTATCAGTCTGTAAAAATAGTTTAATAGTAAAATATTAAAACAATAAAATAGTAATAATAACAAAATAAAAATAAAATAATAGTTAAAACAAAATCGTAAAACAGTTTAATGTCAGTTTATTAGTTCACGAACACCACTTGTGGTTAAGAAGAGATATATTATTAATATTTTAATTTTTACCTGCGTATAAATTAGGCCTAACAAAAACCCGCGACCTGAAATTGGAAGTACGGTACTCTACCCTCTGAGCCATAAATATGGACGTGTTCCCTTTCAACGGGTTTACTCTTAAGGTACTTCTTTACTTTACTTCTTTAATTTAAACCAAAAGTAAACTCTGAAAGTTCTTTTCATCTTCTTCTTTCAGTAAGTTTTCCTTGCAGATCTAGGCGGTATGGCTTCGAGCTCTGATGTTATACAAAGCGTCATAAAAAATATCAAGGAAGAAGAAAAACGTATAGATATGTAAGTATTTTCTCTTGATATTTTGACATATCTCCACTAAATTTCTAGCCAATCAATTACTATTTGTAATCATCGTACTGACGAAATTTCTAAAGTTTCCTAAATATCGATCAACCAAGCAGGAGACCCACCCCCCCTAAGAAATATTTCTTTATGGAGCTTATCAGACAGCCATCCAATAAATAATAAACCAAATTTATCCATATTTACCTCTGAAATATACCATAGAATCTTTGTAGACTCAAATGCCCTCAACCTGAGGCCCTCAGTCTGAGGGTTAAAAACTTAATTTTGCAATATAGAAACTTAGTTTTATACAGCAGTCTTACGAGAATTCGATCTGGAGAATTCAGATGGTAAGGCTTTTTGATCTGTTTCTATTGCTTTTATTTTGTTTTCCAATAGAGTGAATCGCTGTTCAGTTGAATGGACTGAGCCACAAGTTTCAGTCAGAATGTCCATCCTCTTTGCAAAATCCTGTCACAACGTCTATAGTGAAACCTGAGTTGTCCCTGACTTCCGAATATCCGAGTTTTCTGACATATTTAGGGTGCTTGCGATCACACCCTCACCTGATGACTCCTCCTATTATTTTTTTTCTTTTCCATCTAGACATAGGAATAAATAGAGCCTTACCGAAAAAGCACCAGATCGTTATCCGCGGTGGTGCGAGCGTATGCTAAATTTGTCAAATCCCCTGGACTGGCCTTACACCCTCATCCTCTTAACCTACTACAAATCCTGCAATAAAAAAATGAATTTTTTGACCATTGCCTAGATGAATATAATGTGGTATAGCCAACACAGCCTACCCTTCAAAATGAATTCTTTAAGTACATCAAAAACAACCAACTACCATCATCAGTTAAAAGTCAGGCTGACCACACCCTTTCAAAGAGTATTGAACTCGAAATGTACACAGGATAGTATAGTGTCTGGAATCCAAGACATATAAATTGCTGTATCCTGTATTAGTTAAATAAGCCGCAAGAAGACGGAAAAGAGGATGATGCCTGAAAAGTCCATAATCCCCATAATATAGTCCATAATAAGTCATCATAATATTACCATAATACCTAACAGAAGAGGAAAAAGTCTTTCCTTCATATTTCATAATCATCTCCTTTTGAAGAAAGCCTTGGTGGAATATATCTTATTGTAGGCACTAAAACGAATGATTGATGTATGTTCGATTGAGGGTTATAATACTCTAAACTTTATTGTTAAACTAGAACAATTTATTAATAATTTGTTCTGAGAATGTAAGCTTTGCATCAAACAGTTCCTGGTTACTAACTAGAGGACTTCATGGATGAGGAGCTGGTTTTTCCGGTTTTATTTAAAAAATAATCAGAAATTAAATAAAAAACAGGTTTTTAAACTGAAAGTAAGGAGCAGCATTACAACCTAAAAAGAATAGAAGTTATTACGTATATTAAGGGGATTGTCCCTTCCTCAATGCCTCGATATTAATGCTAAAGTTTGACGTTTTTGTTCCAATCCCGTAAGAGCCCTGAAACACAAGCGCTGTTTAATTAGAATAAGAAGCTTTTGTAAAAGTACCAAAAGATTTGAGCGTAAAGAGTGAGGTATTGAATAGAGGACAATCCCCCTTATATACGTAATAATTTCTGTTCGTTTTAAGTTTTAATGTTGCTCATCACTTTTAGTTGAAACAACTCGTTTTTTATCTAAGTGGTATAAGAAGGCTTTGATTTACTCTTTGATGCAACAAATAAACAAAGATGGCAGTGGTTGTAAGTGCCTTGTTCCCCGAATTTCTCCAAAAGAAAATGGAATTCTCCGAAATATCCCTGAAAGTCAACGTCACAAAGATTAACGATCTTTATTTCGTGTCAACACCTGTGTAATTACGAGCGTTAGTTTTAGAGAGATTTCGGAGAAACTGATTTTCTTCTTGGGGAATAATGGAACAGGTTAACGTGGTTACAAAAAACAGGTTAATGTGGTTTTAACTGTAGTGTAGTAGTCCTACTTCTTATAACTTTAACAAAATTAACATTAACGAAAATTAACGATTTGCATCATTATCGTTTGTATCAGTAATGTTAACGTTTGTATCGTTATCGTTACAGGTTAGCGTGGTTGTAGCTGTAGTATAGTAGTCTTCCGTTTTATAATTTTAACGAAATTAGCGTTAACGAAAAGTATCGATTTTAATCGTTAACGTCTGTATCATTACAGGTTAACAGGTTAACATGGGGAGGGACTCATACCTCCTCATGGAGGTCCCATCTGGTGTTTGCCTCTGGTTCACTTTTTTGGCTCTATATTTTTTGGCTTGCATCTACATGCAAATGGCGTACATTTGCTATCTGATACAAGTAGGGAGGGTGGGGGGCGTACTGCCCCTCCCCCAAAATGAGGGAGGAATCATTTCAGATGATTCGTGCATTGATTAGAATTTCGGATTTTCCTGAACCTCATTAAATTATCCATTTATCTGAATATCGAAGGTAGAAACATGACATGGAAACACTTTCAATCACAGAAACAAACATGACATATCATTGACTTTTCGTAATGACATAGAAATAGTTACCCCGGAGCTGCAATATTATGTGTACGTATAAAACGCATTTTATTTAAGTTATTGAGCCTAAAGTATAAATTTCATCTAAATATATCGTAATTGCGGAAGATAATATCGAGAACACCAGGGAGGAGATTAGAGCAAACTTTCTAGTCGTTTTTCTTTTAGAGACTCAGTACGTTCAAAAAGAGGAGGGGTGACTAGGGCGTACGATAATGCCGGGAACACCAGGGAGGAAATTAGAGCAAACTTTCTAGTTGTTTTTCCTTTAGAGACTCAGAACGTTCAGTAAGAGAAGGGGCGACTAGGGTGAACGATAATGCCGGGAACACCAGGGAGGAGATTAGAGCAAACTTTCTAGTTGTTTTTCCTTTAGAGACTCGGTACGTTCAAAAAGAGGAGGGGCGACTAGGGCGGACAATAATGCCGGTAACACCAGGGAGGAAATTAGAGCAAACTTTCTAGTTGTTTTTCCTTTAGAGATTCAGAACGTTCAAAAAGAGGAGGGGCGACCAGGTAAGCTGTCTCGGTTCCCATGGGCTGGGTCGCTGGGTTGATTATGTTTAAGAGGCGTTGAATTATACTTTTGCTGTTTTTTTGTTGTTGTTTTTTAATATCACGTCGCTTCGAAGATAGGAACAAAGAGCATGGGTAAACTAAGAGTGGAAACTGACGGTAGCGTCGACAAAAAATTATCAACACCATCTAGCATTTGGCGAAACTTAGCCATTTCTAGTTTTCCTAATACGGTATATTTGGAGAAAATGATGTTGTACTCTTTAATGCAGCAGGTTAACGTGGTTTTAGCTTTAAATGTAGTGGTTTTATTTCTAAATCAACTTTACGAAAATTAATTATTTTCATCGTTAACGTTTGTATCGTTATTGTTATGGGTTATCGTGGCTGTAACTGTAGTTTAGTAGGCTTGCATTTTATAATTTTAACGAAATTAACTTTAATGAAAATTATCGATTTTGCTTTTTATCGTGACAGGTTATTGGGGTTGTAGTTATAGTCCAATAGTCTTACTTTTTGTAACTTCAATGAAATTAACGGTAACGAAAATGAACGATTTATATTTTACGTTGAGGTCTGTGTATTTACGAGTTTTGTGCTTTAAAATCGCTTTGCTTTTCTTAAAAAATTTTCTGTGAAAATCATTTTTTGTTCGTTATTTAATTAACACAGTTTTATTGCGTTTGAATGTTATGAATTATTGTTAAGTTTTAAAGGTTTTCACGTTAAGAACTGCAATACTGGATTTTATTTTAAATGTCAAACACAATTGAAACGTCCAGTCAGAATTTTCGATCAGCCATAGTTTTATGAATATTGTTTTAAAATGATTCTCTGTAAGATATTAGGTATGGTTTGTGGGAGTTTCTTTCAGTCATATGGATCAAAAATCTGCATATTTTTTTGTCCTCTATAAGGCTGAAGCCATCTTAACTTACATCTCGTCATCTCGTGGACACCCTAGACCATTGGAGATAGTGGATCCTGTTTAAAAATCTTGCTTTTGTGAAACCATGGCCTTGGGTAGAGAAGACTTTTATGTAAAACCAAACGACACAAAAACGACCAAACAAAAGAACTGTGAAATAAAATAGACATTCCAGTTTACAATGTATAACAAGAATTTTCTTATATACCTTATATTATTCATAAGCACTTTTGGGAACATAAAGACGTTACATCCGGGTTGCAGCGGTAGATAGCAACCTATTAAGAGACAGCCAAGTCTCATACCAATAATTTCAATAACCCATAACTCCTAAAAATAGTGTCAGATAGAAACACAAAGTGCACTATTGGAACCTCCTTGTCCAAAACTCCTAAAACCTACAGTCTCTTGGCATGAACAACAAAGAAAATATGTTGGCTTGAAAAACAAGAAAAGTGGCTTGAACTACGATATTTCGCAGCTTTCCTCTTTTTTTTTTTTTTTTTTTTTTTTTTCTTTTTTTTTGTCCTCAGCTAGCTGGGCACTGGAAAATCATAGAGAGCTGTTTGAAGGCTCTTTTTGAAGGAAATTGCCACATCTAGTGCCTTTTGTAATTAAAAAAGATAGTTTAAAAATGGAATCAATTTGAAAAAAAAAATACATTTTCACGCACAAGCTTATGAACGACATTATAGTCGTGGGTTGTAACCACATATGGCGTAGTAAGTTAATACAATATTTATACACGCTTATCTGTCGACAAGTTACTTAAAAGATCGATGCGATCATCCGTGGCATTTCATAATCAAATTAATTTTTAATTAAATATATTGAACTGTAAGAAAATATATCCTGCTATCAATAAAACAGGGAAACCTAAAACTACTTCAATATATTATATGGAGTAGTCACTTATTTGAAAAAGATCGTCTTGTCTAAACGGGTAAATATAATATGACATTTGTTCCATCTGAGGCTTAAGTCAGTACATGCAAGAAACAAGCCAGCCTGCAATATTGAAAACCAGCTTGCCTGCAATTACGATTATTATTATTATTTGAGAAAGAGTTTTAAATCAGAGCTGCTTGTTAGTAGTATTCAACGGTGGCACTGATAGAAATTTCCACTTTATTCACTCGTGAAAGTTAAAAAAAATGCAAGTTAATAGATAAAAAATAATAATAATAATGCATATTTACTTAACATACTTCTTGGGGTAATGTTTAATATGCTGTTCCTAACATAGCAAGCTTCAGGAGTGAAATCTCAAGGAGTAGAAACCATGGCCAGGGTAAAGTGAACAACAAAGTAGATGCTTTGACAACAAAAATGACAGTAGATGTTTGACAAAGTAGACGTAGACGTTATCTCTAGTAGATGTAGGTATGTTTTCAAAAACAAATATAGCTATGTTACAAAAACGACAGTAGATGTTTGGCAAAGTAGATGTAGGTATCTTTCTAGTAGATGTAGGAATATTTCCAAAAATAGATGTAGGGATGGTACAAAAATGACAGTAGATTTTGGTATTTTTCTAGTAGATGTAGGTGTGTTTCACAAAGTAGATGTAATTATTTTTCTAGTAGATGTAGGCATGTTTTCAAAAACAGATGTAGCTATGTTACAAAAAATGACAAAGTAGATGTAGGTATCTTTCTAGTAGATGTAGGTATGTTTTCAAAAACAGATGTAGGTATGTTACAAAAACGACAGTATATTTGGGTATCTTTCTAGTAGATGTAGGTATATTACAAAAATGACAGTAGATTTAGGTGTCTTTCTAGTAGATGTAGGTATGTTTTCAAAAACAGATGTTGGCATGTTACAAAAATGACAGTAGATGTTTGAAAAAGCAGAGGCAGATATCTTTCTAGTAGATATAGGTATGTTTTCAAAAACAGATGTAGGTATGTTAAAAAATGACAGTAGATTTAGGTATCTTTCTAGTAAACGTAGGTATGTTTGACAAAGTAGATGTAGTTATCTTTCTAGTACATGTAGGTATGTTTTCAAAAACAGATGTAGGTATGTTACAAAAATGACAGTAGATTTAGGTGTCTTTCTAGTAGATGTAGGTATGTTTTCAAAAACAGATGTTGGCATGTTACAAAAATGACAGTAGATGTTTGAAAAAGCAGAGGCAGATATCTTTCTAGTAGATATAGGTATGTTTTCAAAAACAGATGTAGATATGTTAAAAAATGACAGTAGATGTAGGTATCTTTCTAGTAGATGTAGGTATATTTGACAAAGTAGATGTAGTTATCTTTCTAGTATATGTAGGTATGTTTTCAAAAACAGATGTAGGTATGTTACAAAAATGACAGTATATTTGGGTATCTTTCTAGTAGATGTAGGTATATTACAAAAATGACAGTAGATTTAGGTGTCTTTCTAGTAGATGTAGGTATGTTTTCAAAAACAGATGGTGGCATGTTACAAAAATGACATTAGATGTTTGAAAAAGCAGAGGCAGATATCTTTCTAGTAGATATAGGTATGTTTTCAAAAACAGATGTAGATATGTTAAAAAATGACAGTAGATTTAGGTATCTTTCTAGTAAACGTAGGTATGTTTGACAAAGTAGATGTAGTTATCATTGTACCAGATATAGGTATGTTTTCGAAAACAGATGTAGGTATTGTACGAAAATGACAGTAGATTTAGGTATCTTTCCAGTAGATGCAGGTATGTTTGACAAAGTAGATGTTTGTATTTCTAATCTGCGATTCTCAAATTCCTGAATTGTAAATCACATAGAAAGATGACAAAAGCTCGGCTTTGTTCTCTTTAAACCATGCAATATCATTTGGTGTGCTTAGGTCACCTCGATTTTCTCTTAAGACGCCTAAAACTCAATTTTGCTAATCGGGCTGTGTTTTTTATTATTATTTTTTTATTATTAAATCAATTGAAGTTACATTTTTTTAATGTAAAATTAATTATAATGCTGTTTTATGTTGTTTTGCAGCTTGAAAATTCAAAGCAGCAAAATATATAAATATTATAATTTAACGCAACCACGAAGATTACCTTGGGTTCCCCTTTTTTACGCAGTCATCACCAACTATTAATTCTTTCATTATTTGCCTACTCTAGTTTTAAATAAGTTTTAATATGGTAGTAGCCTTGCCCTTACTTGTGTTAATTTGTTTTAATTCAATTTTTTACACGGCTGTTTTCCTGCTTGTTTTACGTTTTGGTGCTTGCTCGTAGTAATGTATGTTATTTTGTAATTGGACACAATTATTCAATTTTTATTATTTTCGTTTTTGTTTTCATTGACGGAATTCGTTTATGGTAATTTCTGTTCGCTAAGTTTATTTTATTTCTGATCGTTTAAAGGGGTTGATATGACTCTATTTTTCTTGAAAACTTTTTATGGAAAACAGGAGAAAGGACTTCAGATCAAAATTTGTAAAAAAAAAAAAAAATATTTTTTGTTCTTTTTTTTGGTTAATATGTAATCTAATCGTGCCCTAACTTTTACATTTTTTTTTTCAGGAGCTATGCTTGAAGAATATTGCGAGCTGACCCGCTCAACGTACGTTAGATATTCGTCAAACCTCAGTTTTGTTCGTCATTTTGTTTAAAATACTACTGTCTATTCTTTGTTTCATTTTATTAGCTTTCGATATTTTTGTTAAATATCATTTAAGGAAGAAGGATATTACAGGAACAGAAAAAGATATGTAATAACTATTTTAAGGCTTTTTTTCATTTTTTCTTCTTTCATCAAGGTTTTTTTTTTCTCGATATTTTCGATGTGTTTTGAAACATCAAGGAACTGTTTTTATTAACATTAATGATGTTTTAGTTAATATATAATAATCGTTAGTTGATGTTATTTGTAGTAAATATATGAAAACCGTTGGTGTAAAAATTGGCGAAAAATGGTGCTGGTCTTGACTGCACCATGCACCATTTTCTGTTCGCATGGGAGGAGAATTGTTTCGTTGCTCAGTACTATAATTTGGATAGTGTACCTCGGTAACGGTTTAGGGCCTCACAACTGAGGGGGGAGGGAGGGGGGCAAGTTATATAAAAATATTTGTTTCAATTAAGTACATTAACAGGAGCATAAAAATATAAAATAAAAGGATGTTAATGTCAGTAATTTCTTAGATCACACTGCTTTTCCATTTATAAATTTAAGAGAGAAAAGACGGGTAAAATTTAAATAAACTAGTGGAATAAAAAAAATGCAACAAACATTAAAATAATAAAAATCCGGTCACCAAAAACAGAGGTAACTATTTAATTATTACTTTTAAAAAGAAAGGAAAACAAGTATTGTACAATAGCCGAGGACAAACACTTACTGATTTTCAGTCTTTTTTCATCTGAATATGAAATTTTCGGAACACAATCAGTTCTTATATCAGTAGCTCCAAAAAATCCAAATAGTGGCGTTTGAGGGAAATATTTCCTGAACATTTGTGATTCAAAGTCCTCTCTGTCAAACATGTGATAAGCCCTTCAAACACAAGCAAACCCGAAACATATAGATTTGTCTTCGGGTAGTCTTGCAGCTTTTAACTCAAAGACCACATCAAAAAGTTTTTGAATGGCTTTTGCATTGAAAGCATTCTTTTCTCGAGGAATTATAAATAAGAATTCTTCAAACTCATCGGTTTATAGAGCGCTGAAAAATCCTCATCAAAAGATTCTTCTTCGTAAATTGGGGGGTCCTTGAATAAATAGTGGTCCTTGAAAGAAAATTCCTCAAGATCCTTGGAGCAGGCTTCAGAGCATCAGTATTTATGTATGTTCTGTCTATAGGACAAGTCTTGTTTCTAGTTAACCACCCAGTAATGCAGCTATTGCAAAACGAATGTTCACAAGTTGGAGCCTGAAGATGATCTTCTAAAACAAAAGAGCAGATAGGACAAAGGAGATCATCATCAACAGCCCCACAAAATCTTGCTGTATCTATTCCCATGTGCTTCTTTCTCAATACAGTAAAGATTAATATGAATAAATTTAATTGTATAAACTCCAAATTCAATCATTTGCTTTAATGTTTTTTTTTCTCAATGTTTCGACCCCACGTCCGGGAGCCTTTGTCAAGAGGGAAAACTTTTTTTTAATTAAATGAAACGCAACATATAAAGAAAATGACACTTGTTTGGGAACTATTAGGTTACACATTATTGTTTAAATTTTGACCTGTCCTCCTAATCAAGTTATTGCTATTTAGATTTAATCTGTATTCCCCTTCATCTCTATTAATGCTAATACCCCTATAGATAATTTTTTTTAATTTGTGGAATTTCTCAGAAACTGCAAAAATCCAACAGGCGTGTTCAATATTTTCGATTGATCAAAAAATATACTATGGTGCAAAGGGTTCAATAAATGTTGAGGCTGATTCAAAGTTTTTGGTTTTCTATTGTATTTAAGTGAGCAATCAGTGGTATTTTTATGTTGGTGTAATCTATTTCCTAAATGTTTCTGTGTTCTTTCCATGTAAAATTTATCGCAATAACAAGGAATTTTGTATACGCCCCTTAGTATATTTTTGGGGATCTTGTCTTTTTCATTGTTTTTTCATTATTGTTCTTTTTCATTATTCAGTGAAGAGCCTATAGTTAGTAGGGATTGTAAAGCTGTTTTTATGTTTTTTTGTTTTTTTTTATCTTTTTGACAAAGTTGGAATATACAGCAAAGCTATGTATTTTTTTTTTTTTTTTTTTTTTTTTTTTTTTTTTTTTTTTTTTTTTTTTGGCTCATGTTCATTTGTTATTACCGGTTCAATTAACTTTTTTTTAGCTTTTTTCTATTATTTTTTCTTTTATATATTATTATTTTCGATTACTTTTTTTCTTTTTTCTGTTATTTGAGGATTCTTCTTTTCGGGATATCTATGGGATTATTCAGGATTTTACAGTGTTTGCATTATTTTGGAGATTATTAAGATGTGAATTTAATTTGCTTGTTGGCTGTTGATTTTTTGCGTGTGTTTGTCTTTTTCTTTATATTTTGCGTATAACTTTATTTGAAAAAAGATCCCCCGTTGATAAAGGCTCTTGGACGTGGAGTCAAAATATTAAAAAAGAAAGTAACGAGGAAAATATTTTGGCTTGAAAATCAAGGAAACTGGCTGCAACCACGATGTTCTTCGTATGGCATCTTTTTTCTTTCTTCTTTTCTACCACTCTTTTTCTATACAATTTGAATTTATCTAGATTAATTGCTACTGTATTGGGAAAGTAGTACATGGGAATAGATGTAGCAAGATTTTGTGGAGCCATTGATGATGATCTCCTTTGTCCTATCTGCTCTTTTGTTTTAGAACATCTTATTCAGGCTCCATCTTGTGAACATGCGTTTTGGAATAGCTGCATTATTGGTTGGTTAACTAGAAACAAGACTTGTCCTGTAGACAGAACGTATATAAATACTGATGCTCTGAAGCCTGGTCCAAGGATCTTGAGAAATTTTCTTTCAAGGACCATTATTTATTCATGGACCTCCCAATTAATAAAGAAGAATCTTTTGATGAGGATTTTGCAACGCTCTCTAAATCGATGGGTTTGAAGAACCTTTATCTATAATTCCTCTAGGGAGGAATGCTTCCAATGCAAAAGTCATTCCAAAACCTTTTGATGTGGTCTTAGAGTTAAAAGCTACAAGATTACCTGAAGACGAATCTGTATGTTTCATGCTTGCTTGTGTTTGAAGAGCCTATAGCATGTTTGACAGAAAGGTATTTGAATCACAAATTTTGAGGAATTATTTTCTCAAACGCCACTATTTTCATTTTTTGGACCTAGTGAAATAGGAACAGAATGCATTCCCAAATTTCCATATTCGGATGAAAAAAGACTGAGGATCAGTCAAGAATTTGTCCATGGCTGTTTTGGAGCAATACTTGTTTTCCTTTCTTTTAATAAGTAATAGTTATTTAGCTAGCTCAGTTTTGGGTGATTTTTATTATTTAAATATTGTTGTTTTGTTTTGTTCCAGTGTTTTATTTAAATTATACCGTTTTCTTCTCTTAAATTTGTACTTAATGTCGTATGTCAGAAAAACTGGGGGAGCGGAGACACCGTTGACCAAAATAAACTAAAATAAGAAAAAAAATTTCTGTTCACAGCACACCTTCTAATCAGCGCCACAAACCTTATAGCAAAACAATTTCATCAAATTTACTATTCCGTTCATACCCTGAGGCCATAATTATTTACCCGTCAAATTATCTTGTTGACATGTAATAGCTGAAAGATTATATCCAAGAAAAGGTATAGCCAGTCTTGCCTATAAGAAAAACCAAGATCGATAAATGATGTGTGTTTTATTGGTCAGCCATAAAGATAATGCCCTATAGCTCCATTCAGATTGGTTTGTCATAAAGATAGCACTTAAAGGGGGAACTCATTAAATTACGCACATAGTACATTGTTGGATACAATGAATCTTCTGTCAAGATCATCGTATAGATAAGAAAGCTGTTGTTCCAACCTTCCATCTTCGCTGATTTCAAGTTATACCTTAAAACTTCATTCTCATTGGTCAGCCATAAAGATAAAAGCCCTGCAGCTTTTATCTTTTGATTGGTCTGTCATAAAGATAGCACTTCAAAGGGGAATGTTGCTCAACTCATTAAATTATACACAGAGTACATTGTTGGATACCTGTATCCTCTGTCAGGATCATCATACATACTGGAAAGCTTTTATTCCATCTTTCCATCTTTGCTGATTTCATATTATACGAATTCCATTCTGATTGGTCAGTCATAAAGATAGCACTTAAAGGGGGAATATTGCTCAACTCACTAAAATATGCACATAGTGCATGGTTGGATACATGTATCTTCTGTCAAGATCATCATACATAGGATAGTTGTTGTTCCAGCCTTCCGTCTTTGCTAATTTCAAATAAATATACACTAGAAACCCATTTTGATTTGTCAGTCATAAATCTAGCACTTTGCTCAACTTTCCTCGACTCATTAAATTACGAATAGGACACATTGTTGGTCCCGTAGCCATGTGTATTTTGATTTGATCCACAGCCATAGCCATAATATAGCTCGGGTTGTATAAACTATTATTATGGGTATCATAAAAGGTCCAAATTAAGTACAAAATCAAATCTTTATTTCAATATTACGCCCATTTCACTTTACCCTAGCAGAATTTGCCACACCATTTATTGCTAGACGATTTGCTTCTTTTTTTCTGATATTCCATTTTTTTAAATTATTTTGTGTAGAATTGCCACATGACGAAATAGCTTCTATAAGGGTCAGAAATTGGTGGCTTATGCCACTTACTACCCATGCACTCTGGAGGCAGGGCTACTGCCACATGTCATAGAAGCAGCATACTTGTATTTTGAAGGGCCTAAATAGTTTTAACGAAATACCAATTCATTAAAGTTTTTTGTACGCCCGAAAAGCTTCTGGATATTAGAGTTTGTATTTTATTTGTTTACATATGAGCTTCGGGGCGCACAAAAAGATCTCTTGGAGGAATAAAAACAATAACAACTGAACGTGAAAACTAACCATTACCAAAACTGAGACGAGGAACAAACGCATCATAAAATCTATACTGGAAGTATTGATGGAGATATTTTCAGAAGTAGTGGACATCAGAAATAGACATTTCAATAATTTAATAGCAAGAACGTTTAATTACATATACTTTAAAGTGAACATTAAAAAACCGCCATCATTTACGCTTTGTTCTTTTTTTGTGTATTCCATCTTTTACTTCTATAAGTAATTTCATTGCTATCAAAAATGAAAGAAATTCTTTTTCTCTAAAAAAAACAGAATGGGGTAATAACAGATGATGGTATAATTGAATAATTCTAGCCCTGTAGCTTACCTTATATAATTGGCAAGTGTTCCTACCCTGTCCCCCCATTCACTAATCTGAAAACAATTGCGGGATGTAATTATCCGAAGCGTGTTTTCCAGAATAATTTCACAATCGGAATGTCTGAAGGTAAGTATGCATTATATACAGGTTAAAGAGGTTGCACCAAACCAGTAGTTTCAAATTACATTAGAAGGAGCCTAGAGCTTAGGAAATTCAAGGGGGTATGAAGGCAAAATTATGTTAAACGCAGACAAGTCTTTAAATTTTTCTAAGGTTTGTTACAGAAATAGTAGCAAAGACGTTAAAAGATTGCTTTCCTGAAAATTTGTTATAATATTTTGAAAAAAGCTGTGAAATCAAATGAAAGATCCCCTCAAAAAATAGCTGAACTATGAAATCCTAAAAATCTTAGGTACATTCGCTTATCTCAAATACTTATTTTTAAAATAATGAGAAAAGTTTTACAAGGAAATTGAATGTCTTGTCCTAACTAATCAAATCTTATCAGCATGATTTTTTAACGGGACTTTAGACATGTTAATGACCTTACAGACATAGTGCTTCCAAGCTTCAAACTGACACATTTATTGAAAATGGGTGGATTTTAGGCCAGTTATGAACTAAAATTTCTTTCTAGATTAATGCTTATATTGAACGTCATATAGGCTGACTTCAAAGTTTGACATATTTTCTAAGTATATTGAAATATTTTCGTTAAAAATTCCGAGGATACTAATTAGCTTCCTATATTTTCTACTCAGTGGCTATACTAAGCTAACTATCCTCTTAGACTCTAGTTGTTTTTGGAATTTAAAAATAATTTTCCAAGAATGCTATACTTTTTCGGTGTAAAAGCCAGTTATCCTTCACATGTGTATGCTCTCGAAACGCTACCTTCATTGTATAAACATTAGATGTCTCTAGATACACATTTTTCAAATTTATCCTGCGTAGATAATTTTTAGTTAGCACTAAAATGAAAACAGTCTTAATTACTGGGTCATCACGCGGTATTGGCTTAGGCCTTGTAAAAGAATATGTAAAAAATGGTTATAAGGTGAGCTAAAATAATTATAATGATTTGGATAATATTATGTAGCTAGTTCAAGTAGTAGACCTAGACCCAAGATTTTGGCTGGGCTTAGTTTATTTCACTTGTTTAGGATTAGGACCAAAAGGCAAATCAAGCTGGTTTTATATGTCTAGAGTATATTTTGGTTGATAAATTTATAGTTTTTAAGGCTATAGCCCACTTTGCTAGGTAGCCTAGGCCTTTATTAGTAAAGAAAGTGAACACACTATTCAGTTCATTGCTTTTGGGCAATGCTAAAATTTTAGTTTAACTAGGCTAGGCTATTTTTTGCTTGCCTATTTTGGAAAGGGGTAAGGTCAGGAAAATGAAATTTTTAGGGATGGATCTATAGACTAAAGAAAAGTCCTGGGAAGGCTTTTGAAGGACATACCTCCACTCTTCCTTCTAAAGGGCAGTGATCTTTGATGACCTTTAAAAATCTTTGTAGACTTATGGAAGCAAAACCTTTCAAAACAGATCCTTTCCTTAAACAAAGTCTAAGAAAACCATTTTCACCTTCATTAATTTGCTTAATCACAGTTTATGAGGGTTTCAAAGATATGCAAACACATATCCTAAATTTAGAAGAAAAAAAATATTAATATGGTTTAAAATTCTACTTAAATAACAGGAATTACATTTTCATAGCCAAAGAAAAAGAAACTGATAACTGAAAATCAAAATAAAATGTTGTTTTCCTAAAATTTCAGTTGTTTAATTCATTACTGAAAGTTTCATTTTCCTAACATAAACCCTTTCCATGATAGCAAAAAGTGGAAAAATTTAAGACAAGCTAGGCTACTTTTTGTTATTGTGGAAAGGGGTTAGGTTAGGAAAATGAAACTGTTAGGGATGGATCTACAGACTACAGTATGTCCTGGAAGGTATTTTGAAATACCTATTTCCAATTTGCCTCCCTTTAAAGGGCCCTGACCTTGGATGCCCTTTAAAATCTCTATTTTATAAAACCTTGCAAAATAGATTTTCTGCTTTAATGATGTACAAAAAAGTGTTTCCAACTTGTCTAGAATTCTTCTTAGAAAAAGTACCACCATTTCATCCCTAATAGATGCTCTTTCTACATATAATCTTTGCCACTTTGATGATACACCCTGACCCACCCCTAATGATCCATCATATATCCATAGGAAGTGGTATAATTTGGGGGTAGGTAGCCTAGCCCCCCCCCCCCCCCCGCAAAAAAATCTCAACACAATTTTTTAAAGATGAATTTCTTGCTCTCTGCAGTCCCCATGATTTTTGTTGTTTACTTTGATAAAATATTAGAAGCAGCACACTTTTTTGCTTTTATATATCTGTCTAGATCCTAGACTCACATCCTTTACTGAAAGTTCTTGTTTCCCTCAGTCCTTCCTTCACTTTCCTCAAATCTCCAGTAACCCTTAATTCATACTTATTGTGATTATGTTTGATACTTGACTTGTCTGGCTTGTTGCTTCTGCTAGAGGTCCAGCATAGAGATGAGCCACTTGTTGCATCCAGTTAAGACAATCCTGGGCCTGCATGATAGCTTTGTCTGGGGGAGGGTAACAAATCAATCACAGGAAGTGGGCAAGGCTGTCCATCTACAACAAGGCTTTCCATGCAGATAGTTCCATACATGCTTTAAGGGATGAAAAGTTAGGCAATTCTGGCTAGGGTTTCTGCTGGCATACAGGCTAGGTGGCCAAATCACTGAAGAGCTTGTACAACAGACTGACATGAGTTAGGTGTCTTGTTGGTAAGTGACAGCAATTGGGTTGTTTGGGGGTGGGAGGGGGGAAAACATCACTTCCTAACCTGCCTTTATTCTGAGTGATATGTTTTGACTAAGCATGCAACATTTGTGCTGCAGACAGATGATTCTTCTCTTAATATGAAAATTTTTGAGTGGAGTATTAATGGTTTGACTTATATACTTAATGGCACAACACAGGTTAGGGTTGTTTACAGAGAGATATGCATGGAAATATGAAAGTTCTTACACTGGACATGATATAAAAGAAGTAATGCTACCTTTAATTAAAAAGAAATTTTTTTCCCCAGTTGAAAGTAAAGAGTGGCTTTACAATTTGAGACAAAGAAGAGTTGTTTAATAAATGAGGGGGCCATCTGTCCTCTTAAATCCTGTGCTCTTTATGTTAAAATCTAACTGTTCTTTCCTAAGAGCATGTTGGAATGCACCACATACAGTCAGTTGATAATAATAATAATTTTATTTGCTGATAGCCTTTCCAGATGTCAGGATTAAAAATTAGATTCTTTTTTATTAAAAATAAAAAAGCAATTACAAATTAATGAGCCATTAATTGTCAGAGTATTCTGCTAATATTGCTTAAAATATTTGTGAAAAGAAACGTGATTTAAGCAAGAACACTCTGTACAACATCTTAGTACTCTCCCAAGATATCTAAAGTGTTGATGTGGCCTGTGCCAAAATTATATTTGTGTTTCTAAAAGTGATGTGGCTTCATAAGCCCAACTTTTAAAAGAGGATTGCATGTATACAAGCAGTTGATTTGCTCAAACGTCAACTAAACAACAACATAAATGAGGGGGGGGGGCATCTGTCCTCTTAAATCCTGTGCTCTTTATGTCAAAATCCAACTGTTCTTCCCTAAGAGCATGTTGGAATGCACCAAATACAGTCAGTTGATAATAATAATATTTTTACTTGTTGATAGCCTTTCCAGATGTCAGGATTAAAAATTAGATTCTTTTTTATTGAAATAAAAAAGCAATTACAAATTAATGAGCCATTGATTGTCAAAGTATTGTGAGTATAAAGTGAAAAGCAGGTTTTTTGTTATCTTGTTCTTATGCTACAGTTAATTTTTTTAAAACAAAAATTAAGAGTCAACCATATTGTAAAGAGTTAGGTGGTTAATGATGGCGGTAGCTCTCTAAAATATTTGGTAATTTCTATTTGTTTGAAGTTCTAAGTTGCTCTTTATTATATGTTTTTTAAAATTAGATTTAATGAAAGAAAGGCAGACCTCAAAACTACTAACCAATTGTTTTGACATCTGTTCCTTGCAAAACCCTTGAGAGTATCATACATCATTTAAAGGAATTGAAATCCTGGTTTCTCTGTTTTTGGAACCTGTTATTAGTTGTATGCCACAAGGAACTAAGCTAAGTTCAAACTTATTTGATTTACAAAGAAATGAGCTCATTTATTGAGCTCACCCAGCTTCTTATTTATCTTCTGGAAATGCATGATGACAGTCCCAAGCTTGGCCCCCTGGATAGGAATCCTAGCACAAATATTATGCAATAATTCTTTTTTGCTCTAGGATTGGGACTGAGACATAGATTCTCATCAAAAACGCGATATCCTACATCTTGGACCATATATCCTAAATATTATCACTGTTTATAAATATTGCAATAGTTTGCAAATTCATTTAGATATCACTGAAAAGATCTCGGAACACAGGATCATGCATCTCGGACCACAAACCTCCAACTTAATTAATATATGAAAGTATAGCAATACTTTTTAAATTCCTATCATTGTTGAGTGTAGTCTTTACTTTTGTTCCTATGCTCTGAACCAAGTTAGAAAGCCAGCAGGTCAGCCCAACTTAATACTTCCAGAAGTTCCTCCATATTGTTGCTCAATTATTTTGCTGAATTTAGCTGCCCTATAAATATATATATATATATATATATATATATATATATATATATGTATATATATATATATATATATATATATATATATATATATATATATATATATATATATATATATATATATATATATATATATATACAATCTATATGTTATATTATTGCCTTTATTGTTATTATAGTTCAATACTTTATTTTCTCTTTCTTGTAGGTTGTAGCTACATGCAGAGATCCTGAAACAGCCTCTGATCTAAAATCAACACTTGCTGAAACTAATCAGCCTTCTGCAATTGCTCTTGATGTTGCATCTGACGATTCCATTTTTAAAGCAGCTGAGGAAGTATCCAAAATTGTAGACAGCATTGATATTCTGATAAATAATGCAGGTAGAAAAGTCATTTATTTGAATTTTAATTACTACTACTACTAATACTACTAATAACTCACTGCAGCACCAAGCCGCCTGAGGCCAACACAGCTACGCACGCTCCTCCTCCAACCTAATCTATTTAAAGCCTCCCTCTTTACACCCTCCCAGGAAGTTCCCATTTCCTTTAAATCCTTATTTATGACATCCTCCCAACCCAGACAAGGACGACCTGCTTTCCGTGTAGCCCCAGACGGTTGGCCAAAAAGGACAATATTCGGTAATCTGTCATCCTTCATCCGTAGAACGTGGCCTAGCCATCTCAACCTTTCTTTCATTATAGCCCCAGAAAGCGGGATTGAACCACACTTTTCGTACAACCTACTGTTTGAAATACGGTCAGTCAGCCAGTTACCCAGAACAATCCGTAGGCAATTTTTCTGGAAAACATCTAGTAAATTTTCATCTGCTTTTCGGAGTGTCCATGCTTCAGAGCCATATTTGACCACTGTCATCACTGTAGCTTTCAATATTCTAATCTTGGTTTGTAGGCTTATCTTTCTATTCTTCCAAACTTTTTTTTAACTGTGAAAAAACACCCTGAGCTTTAGCTATTCTACTTTTAACATCTTCACTACTCCCACCATCTTTACTAATAATACTACCAAGGTAACTGAAGCTCCCAACCTGTTCAATCTTTTCGTTACCTTAGGTCACCTGTTCATCTTCACTTATTCCTAGCCTTAGTGACTTAGTCTTCTTAACATTAATTTTCAAGCCTATTTTAGCACCCTGAACTCGTAAAACCTCTAAAAATTCATTCATTTTGCTCACACTTTCATCTAATATGCTTAAATCATCAGCATAATCTAAGTCCAGGAGCGTTTTTCCTCCCCATTTGATTCCATGGTCTCCAATTGCCTTTCCTGTGCTCCTTAAGACGAAGGGGCACAATTAGGAGGAATTAACAGATTTATTAGAATGTTAGTTATTTGAAGAAGAAGAAAATTAATTAAACTAAATAAACTAGCTAAAATGAAATTAATTGGTTGAACAAATACATACCATAAAACAGGCAAAAAATAATTTATATCACTTGTTCTCAATCAATTTAATATGGTTTCTTTTACTTTAAAAAAAATCTAAAAAAATGGAAGAAAACGTTAAGATGTCTGCAAAATATCTGAAATATGTTACTCAAAATTGGAGGTAATTTATTGTGGGAAAATACTTTTGTGAACTATACAGTATAGACCAGAGGTCAATAGCAAGCCTTATGTGTATTGCATCATGTATGGCGGCTTTTGAGTGTGGGGAAGTGATAAAAAGCTGTTTCTAGATTTCTTAGTAATTACATATTTTTTAATTATATTCTTTTTTTGCTTTGTTTTTTATTGCTATTTTTGCACAAAAATAATAATTTCTGGGTTTTTCAGTGCTCTTTAGATACAATTAAGTACCAAATAAAAAAGTAGTACTCTGTAAATCTAACAATGCTTTCTAATCCATCAAAATCATTTATTAAATCAGACTTGGAAATGAAAAGTCTCCACTACTGCATTATCAGCCCTGAATTTTCAAGGCAAACTGGTCAGGTTGGTCCGAAGAGAGGGGCACAAAGAGAAGTTGTGTCATCATAACATACTAGACATACTTTTAGTATGTAATATGCTTTTTTTCATACCACACTCTGATTCACCCATATATTTTGTATGGCTGCATGTTATGGGCAAGCAGTTTTTATGTGAATTATATACGTGTTAAGATTCATCCAAATAAAATAATGCGTCTTATTGATGGATGTGTCGAAGGTGGGCAGAACTTCAGCTTGCTTCAAAAAGTTGCAAGTGCTGAATTTAGGACAGCAACAGGAGTACCAAGATGGAATTTTTACTTATCGATGTTGGACTAATGTAGGTCCAGCGGTTTTTCGTGATTACTTTAGTGAAAACATATCTTTGCATCATTATGAAACACGTCAAGCAAGTGATATCTTCGTCGTGCACAGAAGAGGAACCAGGGCCGGCTTCCCTACTAGATTTTTGGGGGCCCAATGTGTGGAACTCTGTTCCAGAGAGCATTTGGGTGAGTGAGCACCTGGAGCTATTTAAAAATAAATTGAATAAGTATCTTTTTAGGCCTTATTCTTTATCTGAGGGGGGCTGTTCCCTTCTAAATACCAGGCTCTTTACGTTAAAGTTCGACTTTTTGTCCCAGTTCTTCAAGAACAACTTCTAAAACACAAAGGCCTTCAACTAGAATAAGCTTTTTGAAAAGTACTAAAGACTTTAGCGCGAAGAGCAAGGTATTGAAGAGAGAGCATTGGAATAATTTCTCTTCGTTTTAAGTTTTAATGCTGCTCCTGACTTTCATTTGAATAAACTTGTTTTTTATTTATTTATTTGTTTATAAATAATCAGGGGAGGATCTAGAGCAAAATCTTGGGAGGGGCCCAATGTGACAAGGGCGCCAAAGAGCAAAATGTTTAGGGGGGAGCAGTGGGACAAAGGTGCTAACAATTGACCAAATTGACAAATTTATTCCAAAAAAGAGTAAAAAAAAAACAGGATAAGAGGGCGCAAGAAATAAAATCTTTGGGGGCCTGGGGTCCCCCCATCCCCCTGGATCCGCCAGCGTAACCAGTCATGGATCAATTCTGTCAACATTTTTTAACCTTCTCTTTAAGGCTTTTAATTAACTTTATTTATTTGTGTTATCTAAGACTAGCCTCTCATTTGCAGAAAAGAAATAGAGCGGTGTTTTTGATATTGTTGTAAAAATGACCAGTTTAATAATCCGGGGTGTCCTGTCGATTTTTTTCTAAAGCTTAGAAATGAAAAAAGAAACGCTACCCCTAACTCGATTTGACAAAATTAAAAGTAACAGACACCGAAAACTTAAATTATATGATACATACTGGAAAATATTTCGAAATTGCGTCAATTTTTGAAATTCGATTAGTTTCACACAACTGGGGGAATATATTCCCCCACTTGTGGGGGATATATCCCCCAGAATATATTCTGGGGTAGTGTTTATATCTTCTTTGTTGGTATTTATCATGATTAGTTTCACACAAGTGGGGGAAATCTTCTTAAAATCAATCTTAATTTGCTGAAGTGTAGCTTTTTTACAAAAATGCTTTGAAGTATTCAATCCATCAAAATAAACACATTTAATGCCCCTCCCCCTGGACTGTTGAAGGCCCAGGGGCTGCCCTCCTGAAGGTCTATTCATACCTGGGAGCCGGGATTTATTCATAATGAAACAACATAGAGTGCATACACTATAATAAATTCAAATAATTAATGGAGAGGAGGGGAAAGAGTAAAAATAGTGTAAATATATAAAGGTTCCAATGTTTAGCATAGTCTACGTTATACTCTGGAGATTGATTTGATCAAACTAATCTGTTGCTTTTTTTCAATGAAGAATTGTATGGTTATTCCTTAGCACAAATTGGAATTTCCGTGAAAGTACTTACAATAAGAGGATTAAATTAAGAATTTGCATAACGTATTTGTCAGAGAATCTTTATGTAAAGAAAAATGTACATCGCTTTGAAGAAAACTAACGGGTCTCGTTGAAATCTGAAACTTCACGTCAAAATCCAATTATTAAGGAGAGAAAGAGAGTAAGAATACTTATGCTACTAAAAACTCACTGCAACATTAGGCTCCCTGAGGCTAACACAGCCAAGCACGCTCGCCCTTCCTCCCAATCTATTTGCAGCCTTCCTTTTTACACTACCACAGAATTGCCATTGCTGCCTGGCACAAGGAATATTTCCCGAAAACGTGGTAATCCGCTACCATAATTTCTAGGCATAAGAAAGGGTCCAAAGCCGAATGTGACAATTATATTTCCATGGTTATATTTTCCATTGTTAAAAATTGAGAGTCTATGCAAAATACAAATTTGTATTTGTATAAAAATACAAATTTGCACGGTTTCGAAGAAACATACCGCGTATCGTCAAAATCCAAGGCTGGGGACGTCAAAATGCAGTGTTTTTAGTTGGTTCTGTTTGAAATAGTCCCACAAACATGAAGTTTTTTTTCTTTAGAGGAGGAGGGGAGAAAAGGATTTTAAATAAAGAATTATTCTTTGTTTATTTTTTTTTTTTTTTTTATTGTTTATTTTTTATTCTTTTTTGCAGATCAACTGAATGACTAAGGAAGATCAAAAGCTCAAAAAGGTTAAATATGTTAATAAGGACAAAAACAAGTAAAACTCGTAGGATCTACAACAAATTAAACCAAGTAAAACACAAAGATAAATTAGCCATTTTAGTGAAATATAAACATAATATAATAAAAAAAAGGCTGTAAGAAACGAGTTATAAAAATTCAAAATGCAGTTATTGGATGAGAATGTAGTGCATCAGAAATCCACTTGAATTACTATTTGACTTTATTTCCGCGGTGAAAAATAAAGGTTCAATTTTGGCTTAAGGCTTAACAAGGTTCTTTACTTTTCTTGGAAAAATTTCTTTTGTGGAAAAAGATTTTTAGCTTCATCACCATAAAAGGTCAATTCTTTTCAGTAGATTATTGAAACTCCTTTTTTGTAGTGTTTTGGTTACTATTAGGACGAGTAGTTTCTTACTTAGTATTCGGGGTGGACAAATAAAACTTTAAAAAACGCAAGAAAAATTTGTTTATGTGCATTTTTCTTATATTTTTTGAGCCGGACAAAAATTTCGGGAAGGGTTCATTAGAATGCAGTGTATTTTTACTTAAGGAGGGAAAGGCTTTTGCCAGGCTTTCGAGCCATTCTCCCTGCTGGGGATGTTATGTGAATAGTTTTAAATATGTATAGTTAAAGAATAATAAAAAACTGAAAGAGGAGTAAGAATCTCATAAAGTATTTTTCTTTAGAGGAGGAGGGGAGAAAAGGAATTTAAATAAGGAATAAGCAATTTTGCAAATCAACTGAATGAATCTAAGGAAGATCAACAGCTCAAAAAGGTTAAAGATGTTAAAAAGGACAAAAACAAGTAAAACTCATAGGATCTACAACAAATTAGACCAAGTAAAACACAATGATAATTTAGCCATTTTAGTGAAATATAAACACACTATAATAAAAAAGGCTATTAGAAACGAGTTAGAAAAATTCAAAAAGCAGTGTATTGGATCAGAATGCAGTGCAATTTTTACACTAAGGAGGGAAAGAGGAGTATCTGTTGTATCAGCCTCCTTGGACTCTTCTCTGGTAGAAAAATTAAGTTAATTCTGCCTGCAAACATTATTGATAAAAGAGTGGAAGATTTCAAATCCTCCGCTAGAAAACTCAACCACCAGCGGTCTTCCCTCTTCGTATAGTATGTAGTTATGTTTGTTTATTTTCTCTCTTTTCGTTGGTTGTTTATTTTCTCTTTTTTTTTTTTGTCTTACTCTGTCACTTGGGCTACAAACCCTCTTTTGTTTTGTTGACGGGTCAGAAATAAATTGAATTGAATTGAATAAAGTATCTTTCTTTAGAGGAGGAGTGGAGAAAAGCTTAGACTCTTCTTTTAGCTCGTAGGTTGATCTGAAATAAAATAAACAAAAGTTACGTGAAATAAGGAATTTTCTTAAGACAGTGAATAAAATAAAATTAATCTCAAATAAAATTGAACAAAAACAAACTAAAACATGAAAGTAGAAATTAAAGAATTAAATGAAAACTAAGAAAAAAATGATCTAAAATAAAAGGGAAAAAAGGTTACATGAAATAAGGAATTTTCTTAAGACATTGAATAAAATAAAATTAATCTCAAATAAAAGTAAACGAAAAAAAACTAAAACATGAAAGTAGAAATTAAAGAATTAAATGAAAATTAAGAAAAAAAAATGATCTAAAATAAAAGTAAGAAAAGTTTTGTGAAACAAGGAATTTTCTTAAGACAGCGAATAAAATAAAATTAGTCTCAAATAAAATCAAATGAAAACAAAATAAAAAATTAAAATAGGAATTTCAGAATTGAACGACAATTAAGAAAAAAAATTGATCTAAAATAAAAGAAAAAAAGTCACGTGAAATAAGGAATTTTCTTAAGACAATGACTAAAATAAAATTAATATTAAGTAAAATTAAACGGAAACAAAATAAAAAATAATAATAGAAAATAAAGAGTTAAATGAAAATTAAGAAAAAAAACTTCGAACATTTCCACTCAACTTGAGCGAAATAAAGGGCGAAAACTAAAACAAAAACAAGTATAGAAAATTGAACCCTTTAATGAAAGCAAAGACTATTTAAAAACAAAATTATTAACTGAAATTAACGGAGCCTTAGCTTCATTCCTCCATAAAAATCATGCTAAGATTAACGAAAGAGATCATTCGTTCATACTTTACTGTATTTTAATGTTTTTTTCTCCAATATAAAGTTTCATCTGTCTAGTTGAATTTGAATTCTGATATAAAAATTCAAGCAATTCGAATTAATTTCCTTTTCAGGTGTTGCGGCAAAGAACCATCCTAATGATCCCGCCATTGGTGTTGACCGAGAGGATGCACTCAGAGTTTACAGTACAAATGTAATTGGCCCTCTTAAGGTTACGGAAGCATTCCTCCCACTCCTCAGAAAAGGAAACGAGAAAAAGGTATGTCTTCTTTTTTAAGTTTAACTCTCCCGTTCATTTCCTAGAACTGAATAAAACAGGGTACTAGAAAACAACTTCCAAAAGGGTGGGGGCGGGGTAAAAAAATAATAAAAAGGTGAATAGAGGGGATGGAACATAATTAACCAAGGTTATAACACAAAATGTATCAATCAAGCGTATTCTTTGCGGTGTTTGATGAAAATTCTTTGATATGTACGGGTTTGAGTCTAGGAAAGAGGAATTTTCTTGTGGAGTAAGTCAGAGACTCACTTATGAAATGACTACCTTTGAAATGTGACAGACTCCATTTGAAATGCGAGATATAGTCTTTAGTAACAGTGACGACTTTAAATATAGAATTAAATAAAAAATGAGTGTTTTCAACTGAGAGTAAGGAGCCACATTGAAAATTAAACAAATAGAATTGAATAGAAACTTAAACAACTTTGAGGGGGGCTGCTGAAACTCCACTGTTTACGCTAAATTTGGAATTTTTGTCTCAATTCTTTAAGAATTACTGCTCAAACACAAGTGCCTTTGAAATGGAAATAAAAGCTTTTTTAAATCACTATAAAAATTTTCGTAGTGTAGTGGCTACCATCTCCTGAACAGTGGCCACCAACTATTGGTCTCTGCACTAAACTTCGACTTTTTGCCTCAGTTATTCAAGAACGATTGCTCGGTCATAACCTTACGCTAGAAAGTTCTATAAAACTTCAGTGTACAGAGCAGGGGGCTCTGGAAGAGGTAGCCACTAAATCACGAAAATTTTTTATAGTGATTTAAAAACTTTTAAGGTCATGAATTTTATTTACATGGAACCAGTATATAAAAATTCAATTCCTTTGATGGATTAATTGTTATCAAAATTCCTTTTGGTAAACCTTCAGTTAAAATTGGACTGCACCTTACTTACAGTTCGTTACCACTAAATGTTTGATTAGTCAATTGTCGTTTGTAGACTAATCATTATGTATTCTTTTTCCAAACTGTATATATATATATATATATATATATATATATATATATATATATATATATATATATATATATATATATATATTATGAAAAGAGAAATCACCAATGCAACAGCACAAACACATAAAAAAAAAGAAAAAAAAGAGAGACAGAAGGAGAAAAGGAAGACTGTTTTCCTAAATTACTGATTAATGTAGACCAGCACTTGAATGAGGCCTTAACCCTACTCATCCATACAATCAAATAGGTCAAACAGCATAGCCATACACAATCAACCATAAAGAATAATCATGGACAGGCAGTCATGTCGTCAATAAGTATAAGTCGATATATATATATATATATATATATATATATATATATATATATATATATATATATATATATATATATATATATATATATATATATATATATATATATATATATATATATATATATATATATATATATATATATATATATATTATGAAAAGAGAAATCACCAATGCAACAGCACAAACACATAAAAAAAAGAAAAAAAACAAGAGACAGAAGGAGAAAAGGAAGACTGTTTTCCTAAATTAGTGATTAATGTAGACCAGCACTTGAATGAGGCCTTAATCCTACTCATCCATACAATCACATAGGTCAAACAGCATAGCCATACACAATCAACCATAAAGAATAATCCATGGACAGGCAGTCATGTCAATAAGTATAAGTCGTCATTTACCAAACAATAGAAACAATAAAGACAAATAATTCAGAGGCAACAACCCAACACAAGGGCTCATCAGGAGAATACACTTGCCTATAGGGTTTCGCCACATTAAATTCTCTACCCAGTCAAGTGTTGTGGCTACCACAGAATATCCATGGCATCCCAGTGTCAGGTATCACCCCCAAAATACATGCTTATGAAAAAAAAAACAGCAAATGTAAAACAACCAAGTAACACCAAAATAAGCTTATCCTGTTAATGTATCACTCTTTTTAGCAACAATAGGTAAACTAAATATGATAAATTTTACCAAATCACAAATATTATAACATTGCAAAAAACCTGAATGAACTAAACAATTATAGAATTCATCTTTACCATGTGGCTATTTAAAAAAAAAATCCGCTCTATTAGAAACAAAATTCAAAATAAATGGCGCTGCATCATCATTTCTCGAACCTCCGAAATTGTATTGCTTTTGAAAACCGAAGGGGCACTGGAACTTTTCATTTTTATTGAATATGCAAATGACGCGTAGACCGAAACTTCCACGTGGATTATGAATCATCCACTTTAAGACTAATTCTCTTAATAATGAATTGTTGGAATTTGAAATGTCGGCTGAAATGAGATCATCAATTTCAACTTGATTATGGATTTGATCCTGAGGGCCCATGATCAACAGTAAATGCATATATTTTAGTCCACGTTTTTGAAATTCAATCGTATACAAGTCTGCTTCCACCTTTCCAGATATGTGCTCCTTTATCATTGATAATATCGCCAAACTTCAGTTTTGTAATTCTAGCAATGAGAAATGGACGATCTTGAGGGGACTGTTCTATTATAGAGTTATCATCAAATTTAATACTTGCTGCTTCTTTAAATTCAGGCCAATCAGGATTGCAAGTCACAGTTATAAAGAATGTGGGGTCCAAGGCGGCGAACAATAGCCAAGGCGTCTTCAAAATGTTCAGCAAAGTAGCGTGTTGATCCGACGAATGGTGACGGTAGTATTACTTTTTCGCCAACGAATGCATTCTGTTTCGAGGCTAAGTCGTTGAGAAATCGAGTATTACCTACGTATTTTTCAGCCATAATAGTTTTCAGCTAAATTAAATCAAGTCAGTACGATCACGCTCAACAGGAATATCGGTATCGACAAGGTACTGTTGGAAAAGTCTCACCAAAACGCAAAGCATTAAACCAATCCGACGCAGGTCGGGAGTTACAGCTTGCACAGAAAGGCTTTTGGCATTTTCAGGTCGAAAAGCAATACGATACCTTGCTAATTTAAGCCACATTATATTTGGATGACTTACATAAGGTGTTTGAAGTAGCATACCCCTTGACCATCCTGAAGTTCCAGCTGGATAAAACATTGGGTAGTTAAAGGGCGCCACACGATGGTCGGTATTCTTTGAAATGACAAGATTTTTGCCACGTTATTTTACAACCATTTCATTTAGTGGAAAACTATGGTCAGCATTAAGAGTAAGTACAACGCATACTTCATTACATGCAGGAGGGTTGAACTTTCTATAATCGACACCATCTGGCACAGTAAAAATGAGCTGCACGTTCGGAGGCTGTTGTCCGAAGCAGCAAACTAATTTGCATCGTCCTCCGCTTCACACATTTTGTCGTAACATTTGGCATAGTCGTTTGTGTCTCGTAATATTTCTTCCAAGAGAGCCATTAGATTACGAGAGGTCCCACAATTAGAGGATGTCTGAAGTGTTCCTCAACGGTTTCATTGGGGTCTAAAAAGCACATTTGGCCTTATGAAAGTTGCTCATTTTCACCTTCGGTAGTTTGTGGGGGATGTGCCGCTAAAGTGATTTTGTGATAAATTTGTCCAGCTATTCTAAAGGTAAATACATAATGACTATTTGGGGTCCGATCATCGCTTACGATGAATGAAGCTAGATCGAAACACGAGTTCAAGTTTTAAATAAGTCTGAAATTCTTCAGGGAGCAAGTGATGTCTTAAAAAAAGGCAAATCAATTCATTTGAAAATTTTGGTGGTAACAATGCAACTCGACCATGCAAGCAGCAATCTCCAAAGGAATTACCTTTGTTTACAACTCTTTCCTCGGGAAAATAGAGAGCTCCACTGTGAATACAAGCTATGTTGAAGGGTCCCAATGACTTCTATGTACCATTTACTGAGTTTATGGTATGCCTGTACGTATATACTTGGCTTTGTGCCACACGTTGTTGGTGTCGAAGATTACGACGCCGCTGTTCTTCTAACCGCCCCTGTCTTTGCTCGTTATTTTCATTTTTGACTCGCTCAGATTTTCAACTTCAACTTTATTAATATCAAATAAACAATACATGCATTTCTTTTAACATCCCATAAAAGGCTCCATGGCCTTTGAATTTAGGGAAAAACATTACAGTCATCTCTATCAAGATTCATAATACAAGATAAGGGAGATAAACATAGAGAGAAAAAAAACAACAGAAAAATGAAAATAGTTACATCTAATCTTTTATATATATATATATATATATATATATATATATATATATATATATATATATATATATATATATATATATATATATATATATATATATATATATAGAGAGAGAGAATTTGTTGATGTACTATTCGTATCTGAAACTAACTGACGGGCGTTTTCATGAAAATGAAAAAGTGGTCTTAATAGGGATGGAAGAGTACTCATCCAAACAATAGAACAGTAATTTATGTACGGCTGTATGAGAGAATTATAAAGAAGCTTAAATACACATTCAGGAAAAATATACCTTAGCTCACGTATCAAACCTAAGTTTCTTGACACTTTTAATCAAAAAAGGTTAACATGGTTCTTAAATGACAAATTCTCATCGACAAGGTTTCCTGAAACCTGACAAACCTATATTGTGATCTAGGAATTATGCCTTTAGAACATCAAACCAGGAAATTACAAACAATTTCAAACCAGGAAATTGCAAACCAATTCTGGAAAAAACAAAAATTGAGACTTGGAAACATTTAGAGCGACACAATTTGTTTCAAGTCACTCATAAGCTCTGTCTGTCAGTATTTGAAGCATTATTACCAAATTATTTTGACCCGCTTGACACAAACAAGCATACTATCATCAGCAAATGATATATATTGAATTTGGATGCTGCAACTCATCTGGGTGATATATTGCAACAAATGGACCTTGAAGTGTCTCTTGTAAGTCATTGGCATATACAATATAAAGCAAAGGACCGAGGATAGACCCTTTTGGAATTCCAAAGTCTACTCTGGCCTTAATATCTGACCCTGGATCAAAAGAAATAAACCAGCCATGAAGATAAAACTTCAACTCCCTGAACACCAAAATGCGAAAATTTTTACAAGAAGAATATCATGGGATAAACTGTTAAAAGCTTTTCTCTCATCCAGAAACACATCCAGACTCACATCCATCTCACACTCACATCTCAAATCCATCACACACCCATCTCACATCCATCACAAATCCATCTCACATCCAGAAAAATTGCCGCTGGTGTTTTCTTCAAGTCCAAAGTATTATTCACAAAATTGTGAAGGCCAATACAAGCCTGTTCAGTAGAATGCTTTGGACGAAAACCAAACTGGTGCTCATGAAAAATTTCTTCGCTGCACAGAAATCTGCCAACCAAGAATGGAATGATTTTTAAAAAAATCTTTGAAAATGTAGAAAGAAGGGAAATAGACTAGTAATTTGAAGGATCACTCTTGCTACCCCCTATGTAGATGACGATTATACACGTGGACTTCAGTGGTGTGGACCTCATGCATGTCACTCCACAATGCCGAACTAGAGTTTGCCGAACTTCACTGCTCAAGTGGGAACTAAATCAGGTCCTGAAGAAGATGATCCCTTTAAATTAGAAACTATCCGAGAAACCTCTGTCTCAGCTACTTGTTCAAGCACAAAACATTTGTGGCAAGAAGGGCCCAAATATCTAGTGAAATCACTTATTAGATTTTGATTCAGATACAGAATTAGCTGTCAAACGACCAATTGTAGCAAAATATGATGTAAATTCCCGCTTTATTTCTTCTTCTTTATCTATATCCTTTCCGTCTAGCTTGAGCTTCGTTGGTCATGATGAAGGTGAATGAACAGGCTTATCAACAGAATTTATAATCAATGTTTTTTTTTTTAAATCTTTCTCGCACTTTGAAAATTTTCTACGATAATAATCTGTTTTAACCGTACGTGCTGCTGACTTAAATATATTTCTACACTCTTTGAAACTATGATGTCGCTCAGGTATCATATGATGATTCTCGTCATATGTCGCTCAGATGAATCATATGATGATTCTTGTAAACTTCCTCAAGATAAGCTTTTCACTTAGCATACTTTAATAACCCAGGAGTGGTCCACGGACTCAATGGAGCTGACCACTTGGAAGTATTTTTCTGCTGGTTACGTAGACATACCTCAACGAAAGTGTCGTTGATCGCCCTATGAAATTTTCAAACACATCGCTTATAGGCATATTAAAATAACCCATAAATTTCCATAATACTTCCAATAGTTTCGACATAAGGTTCGAGAGCTGCCCTTCCTTTGTGAGAAAATGCTGCCTTTGAACAAATGATTTAGAAGGACGGGTATTCAACAAATCAAATTTAGAGCATATAGGAAAATGGTCTACTATATCTGAAATAATCACAGCACTATTTTGAGATGAAAGAGAGGAAAATATATTATCAATTAATGTGGTGGACGACTCAGTGATACGTATTGGGATCAAAATAGAATGCAATAAACGAAAGGAAGTCATAGTAGATAAAAAATCAATCGCCCTTGATGAGTTTTTATCTAATAATTTAGTATTAAAATCACCCATAAATATAAATCAAAATTCAGTCTATGAACTTTTTCCCATACACCCGTAAGGAAATCAAGGGAGGAACTAAAGGGTCCATTACAGGGGCGAAAAACCTTTGCAAATGGAATGGTTATCTGATTAATTAGTAATTCAATACAAAGCGGCTCAAATACTCCTTCAAAATTAAAAGAAGACCATTACGAACCGACATTTTTGACCTATTTAACCGTTCAATCGTATAACCTGTAATATCAACCAATAAATTATTAATATCATTTTAAAATGTTTCGCACAATCCGATTACTTTGGGGGATGAATGCGACTCACAAAGAAGGAATTTAAATTTACCAATAGGCGAACAAAGGCCTTTAATATTCAACTGTGTAACTGAGAGCTCACCGACCCCAACTCGATCTTTAAACAATTTACTTCTATATTTAGTCTCGTTTTTATCAACAACCCCTAAATAATCGTCTTCCCGCATATTCCCACTTCCCTCATTCGAAAATAATGATAGAGAGAAAGTAGTAAGAAAACGGACGAAAAAAGAAAAAAACAACACAAGAGACAAAAAAAAACGACGAAAAACAACACAAATACTATTTCAAATGCATTCACCAAGGGATTCTATTTTCCAAATTTTATATTTTCGTTGTCATATGTTTTCTAACCGCGTGTGTCTTTGCTCATCATTTTCATTTTTCACTTGTTCAGATTCTCGGTGTCGCATGTCTTCTAACCGTATGTGTCTTTGCTCTTCATTTTCATTTTCGACTTGCTCAGATTTTCATTATTTCATTAAGATCATCATCATGCAGGTGTCTTCAAATCATCATGTAGATGATTCCAGATTTCAGATTTTCATGCTCAAATTGGTCATGAAAATTAATAATATATTTCAAATATGATGGCTTGTACCATCAGTTTTGATGAATTTGGTGAATCTTCTGGTTTTTTTTACTCGATTGTAAATTGATTGATTGATTCATTGGAATTGACTGTTGGTTTTTCAATCGAAGTTCTTGACTTGAATTGCTTACTCTAATCCAAGTTCTTTCATTGCAATTTTCTGCTTCTTTATTAAAGTTGTATCGTCAAAATCAAGGAAGAAGATGAATAATCCATAAAACTTTGCCATAAAAAAACAAAATTTACTTGCAAAAATACTGCTGCTACTAAAAACTCGCCGCAGCACCAAGCCGTCTGAGGCCAATACAACTGCGCAGTCTCCTCCTCCATCCCAATTTATCCAAAGCCTCCCTCTTTACACCCTCCCGTGAAGTTCCCATTTTCTTTAAATCTTTCCTTATGACATCCTTCAGCCCCAACTGCGGACGATCTGCTTTCCGTTTAGCCCTAGACGGTTGGCTGAAAAGGGCAATCTTGGGTAATTTGTCATCCTTCATCTGCAGAACGTCCTCCTAGGCTCCTAGATAGATAAAGGCTGGCGTTTTGAGGGCACTTTAATATTGTTTGGACCTTTATTCCTCAGAAAGATAACCTGACGTTGCCTCCCTCCACCTGCTACGGTCAGCAGCTCAGGCCTTCGCTCTTGTATGCTTTTTATCGTGACAACACATATCCGTTGTTATATTTATCTCTTTTTTTGTGCTTTTTTTTGTTCTGTATTCTTAGAATTTGTATAGTTCAAGCACGTTCTTATAACTCAAAACCGATTTTGTATAAATTTCATGGTTCTGGTTTGGTTATTTTACGCTATTTTTTTTATTGAGCAAACTTTGTGGGCTTTTTGTTGCCGTTTTCCCGTTGCTCGAACTGCTGACTCTTGTAAATATATCCTGGCACCCGGCACCTCTTCTCACATCTTTGTAATCTTGAGGTCGAATATTTTTTTTTTCTGGTTTGGCTTTTTCATTTTTTGGTTTGTGTTTTTCGGATTTTGTTCATTTTTTTTTAGTATTAAGGAAAAGTTGGAGGCCCTCAACAATCTCAACAGCATAAGAATTCAAAATTTGTCTGGCTCATCTTATTTCGTTTCTTATAAGGTTAATCTCGTCATGTAAAAGCGCTCAACATGTAGTAGAACCTGCTAAAAAAAAAATACTATGACTAGAAATAAAAAGAAGAACTTAAGTATAATATTAGATAAAACGAATGAAAGGTTCAATTTCAAAGCAGAGTAAAACTTCTCGAAATGGTATAGTTTTGAAAGAGGGCAGGACTTGTCAGTTCCCCTTCACTATACCCTTGCTTTTGAGTCTCTATTTGCAGGTAATCAACATGTCTTGTCCTTGCTTTTGAGTCTACCCTTGACTATGCCCTTGCTTATGAGTCTTGCTCGTGCCCTTGCTTTTGAGTCTGCCCTTGACTATGCCCTTGCTTTTGAGTCTCTATTTGTAGGTAATCAACATGTCTTGTCCTTGCTTTTGAGTCTACCCTTGACTATGCCCCTGCTTATGAGTCTTGTTCATGCCCTTGCTTTTGAGTCTCTATTTGCAGGTAATCAACGTGTCTTGTCCTTGGTTTTGAGTCTACCCTTGACTATGCCCTTGCTTATGAGTCTTGTTCATGCCCTTGCTTTTGAGTCTCTATTTGCAGGTAATCAACGTGTCTTGTCCTTGGTTTTGAGTCTACCCTTGACTATGCCCCTGGTTATGAGTCTTGTTCATGCCCTTGCTTTTGAGTCTACCCTTGAGTATGCCCTTGCTTATGAGTCTTGCTCATGCCCTTGCTTTTGAGTCTACCCTTGACTATGCCCCTGCTTATGAGTCTTGTTCATGCCCTTGCTTTTGAGTCTCTATTTGCAGGTAATCAACGTGTCTTGTCCTTGGTTTTGAGTCTACCCTTGACTATGCCCTTGCTTATGAGTCTTGTTCATGCCCTTGCTTTTGAGTCTCTATTTGCAGGTAATCAACGTGTCTTGTCCTTGGTTTTGAGTCTACCCTTGACTATGCCCCTGCTTATGAGTCTTGTTCATGCCCTTGCTTTTGAGTCTACCCTTGAGTATGCCCTTGCTTATGAGTCTTGCTCATGCCCTTGCTTTTGAGTCTGCCCTTGACTATGCCCTTGCTTTTGAGTCTCTATTTGTAGGTAATCAACATGTCTTGTCCTTGCTTTTGAGTCTACCCTTGACTATGCCCTTGCTTTTGAGTCTCTATTTGCAGGTAATCAACGTGTCTTGCCCTTGGTTTTGAGTCTGCCCTTGACTATGCCCTTGCTTTTGAGTCTCTCTTTGCAGGTCATCAACGTGTCCAGCGACAGTGGAAGTTTAGCTAAAGCAACACCCTGGCTAATACTTAACACCTATTGTGCTTCAAAAGCTGCTCTCAATATGGTTACTCGTTACCAGGCATTTGAACTAAAAGATTTCATTGTTGTTGCTATCGAACCTGACTGGGTTGATACAAGATTGGGGTCGTTTGACCCAAATTCGCCTGCGAATATGGGTGTTGATGAGTGCTGTAAACGATATGTTGATACCATATCTAAATTAAGTACTAATGATAGTAGTTGGTTTTTGTCTTTAGACGGGAAAAGGTTCCCTTTTTAAAACTCATGTACTGATTTATTTGTGTGTTGATAGGGAGCTTAAAATACACGGGTGAGCATAAAACCGTTTATGTTGAAATAGATGAGCAAACCAAACGATTCTTAATAAATACAACCATGTATCTATCCTTGTGTACGCACCCTAATGTAAAGTTGCCCTCCCCTTTTATATTGTAAAGTATGCATTATCGTTATGATTTGTCCCCACCCGGTTGCCGAAACAACCCTAAAAGACCAAAGTCAGACATGTACGGGGGATTCTATTGTTGATTGATCTAAAGCCGAATTATATTACAATGACAAAACAAATTAAAGAAATCAGTATCTAACCTAGTGAAATATATATATATATATATATATATATATATATATATATATATATATATATATATATATATAATATATATATATATATATATATATATATATATATATATATATATAATATATATATACATACATATATATATATATACATATATATATATATATATACATACATATATATATATATACATATATATATATAATATATAGAAATATATATATAATATATATATATATGTATATATATATAAATATATATATATATATATATATATATATATATATATCCATACATATATATATATATATATATATATATATATATATATATATATATATATATATATATATATATATATATATATATATATATATATATATATATATATATATATATTCTGCCTTGCCGCCGGGACTTCAGTACTTAAATATATATATATATATATATATATATATATATATATATATATATATATATATATATATATATATATATATATATATATATATATATATATATATTGTAATGCTTCAGGAAGGGGTTTTGCCTGTTCTGCAATGATGATGACTGTATGTGAAGCTGCCTCAGTGTTTTTTTTGTTTTTTTGTTTTTAAGTCTTAAGGTTGATAATCATTGACACATATTTGGGTAATCACTAAATTGGTTTTAATTAACTTTTTTTGCATCGTCACGGTCGTACTGGCATCAATACTAAGGTAATTTTCGTTATCATAAGTTTCCACTTTATTTACCACGCATATATCGGGATAGTAAAATAATCGCTCAGCTGCTTGCTACTGAAATTAGGCCTGTTTTGTAAAAAAACAACAAAAAACTATCAAAACTTGCCTCTGATGCTGCCTACAGCTGGCCCCGTCATCTTCGCCTTATCCATTTGTTCAATGTTTGATTTTGCAGTGTATTTTTATTTTCTTCGTTCCTCAATCAACTGGCAGTATTGACAGATCAATTCATAATTATGAAGTTTTCATAGCAGCATCACATTTTCCTCTGTGTTGCCACATTTTTATAGTAATGACTGTGTTTGGCGTCCTTATATTTTCAAGATCTTGTTTTACATAAGAAATTTGGCATCGCTCTGATTGGTTTTACTGTTGGAGGACAGCATTGATGGCAACCATATTTCTAGGTCATCAATATATCTGATACCAGTGGCAGTATTTCTGGTGCCTCTCCTTCGCTGATTAGTACCACCTATGCTGCTTCAAAAGCAGCGCTGAACATGGCCACCAGATATCAAGCCTTTGAATTAGAAAATTTTATTGTCGTTTCGATTGTGCCCTGCTGGGTTAACACTGAGTCGGGACAGTCTGGCAGTTCAGAAACTCCACAACCAAGCTTTGATGACTTTGCAATGAAACTTTTTGACACTATTTCTAAGCTGAAACAGAGTGAGAGCAGCTGGTTTTTGAATTGCAACGGGAGTAGATGCTGTTTTTGAAAAAATAAAAATTTGATATTCGTTAATTCCTATGTTCTTTCATTTGTTAGAATTTAAAAGTTTGATAGTTGTGTGGCACATAGCAAAGAGAGTCTGTTTAGATTCAGGAACTTATATCGATGGGCATTGTCTGCCAGATATAAAATCGTAAAGTGTATTAAAAAATTATATGAAGAAAAATTGCGATTTGTCTCCTGCAATTCTCACAAGTTCGTTCCCATGCTTCTAAAATGCCATCGTTTGAACTGTAGTTGTGTGAAACTGGTTCACTTGGATATTGAGTTCTCTCGATCAGGATTTCCCAGACTAGGGAAAATAGACCTCAGATGTTAAAGGACCATGGGTGTGGTTTTGAAAAGGATTTCTCAATATGATGCATGTATAAATTATTCGTTCAACAGGAATTCTGTAGCCTATTCTACATTTGGTACAAGGTCATCTTGTAAAATTTAAAGATGTGCTAATCTTGTAAAGACTTGTTCTAAATTATGGGTATTCGATTTGATTAATTTTTTTGTGCAGATTATTGAAACAAGATTGTCCTGGCTGCTATTTTTGTTTCCAATACCAGTTGATTTATCCCTTTTCAATTTGGTATAATTACAATATTTTAAGTGACAGTCTGGCGAATGTGTTGTCTTGTGAGTCTTACATCAAATATGTTGCTCTTTCATGTACGTACTTGTACCTGAGCCAAGGTACAGTTTGTACCGCTCAAATCGGTGCCGACAATTCTCGAGGGTTTCACGATGTTCCTTTGCGACTCTCTATTGTCGCTTCTTAGTGACAATTCGATGGCTAACATTTTTGAAAAAGTTTAAACTGGAAATCCAAGACTGAGAGTTTCAAAAGCTTAGTAAGTCCTTGTTGAGCCTTTAACTACATTTGCGAAGTCTTATGTTTATAGATCCGCTGACAAAATAAAAAAAAACAAATAACTATTTAAGGGGGATTAGAGCAGGACCATGTCCAAGGTAGAGTAATTGGCTTGACCCCCCCCCCCGCTGAAATTTTTGACTCGTAGAAAAAGCGACAAAAATGTATAGAAACACATTTTTGATGCGTTTTGTAAGGTTTATTTGCCCCTCCCCCCAACAAAATTCCGGATACGGCCTTTCTGGATTAGAGTCATTACGGGATTACTGATCAGGAGTGGGGGCTGTATTGAAAAATCCCAACCCTTCCTAATTCACAATCAGTTATTGATTTCAGCAGGTATATTGCTGGGACGTCCATCATATAGTTGAAGGTGTTACCTCACTTTTTGCAAGTCTTAAAAACCATTTGATTTATCATGATATGGATGACATCATTGATATCAAGCCTATTTTTAGGTTGTAAATATATCCAGCAGCAGTGGAAGTATTGCTGGTGCAACACCCTCGTTCGTTATTACTACTTACTGTGCTTCAAAAGCAGCATTGAATATGGTGACCAGATATCAAGCTTTTGAATTGAAAGACTTAATAGTTGTAGCAATTGAACCAGGTTGGGTTAACACTGATATGGGACGGTCTGACTGTTTGGGAACTCCACCACTTAGTATTAGTGGTGCTGGAAGGAAGCTCTTAAGGACGATATCTAATCTGAAAGAAAGTGATAGTAGTTGGTTTTTGAGTATTAATGGGGATAGATATTCTTTTTGAGAATATAATATTTAAAAGTCTGCAATTTAGATTTGTTTAGGGAAGAAAATATTTAGGACTTGTCTAACTTAAATAGATTATATTAGCTGGCTCTCGTATCGAAGTACGTATGTAAGGGGAGGAGACCTAGGAGTCTGGTTTCAAATTTTTCTTCTTATTCAAATTATCAAATAAAATTTATTTATCCTTCTTATTCAAATTATCAATAAAATTTATTTATTGATTTTAGTTACCGAACAAATCCACAAAAAAATAATTAACATGAAAAATGAAAAGGTGAAAAGGATTAGTTCGAAAAGAAAAAACAAAGGGCTTTCACCAACTGCTCCTTCGTCAACAGTTAATTACCAAGGACAGTAAAAAAAAAATGAAATCTGATTGGTCGATTATGCAGTTATATAGTAACGGGCGTCAAATTCAAAAAAAAAGAAACGTGGATGGCAAATCAATAAACAATAAGCTAAAATCAAATGGTGTTAAACAGCTCAGAGGAACAGGAAAATGTAACAGGAAATGTTTGGGCTTTATGAGATCACCTGTCTGTTACTGCTCTGCTGTTGCAAATGAAACTTACCAGTGGAATCTAAGGCTTGAGGGGCTTTAGTTGTAACTTTAGAGTAACATATTTAAATTAAGGACTTGTTTTATTTTGGGTGTTAACTAGGATTGATTAAGAATCCTATTTTGCACTTTCATGTATTTAGGACAGTGGCTCCCTACCGATCTTGGTCCATGCTCCTTTTCTATTTTGAACATTCTGATGCCCCCCCCCCCCGATATTTAAATTTTGTTATTCAAAATTTTACGTGTATTCACTTGAAGGAATATTAAAAGGGCATTAACTTGGTATCTATTTTAGGGTCATCCTCTTGGCATTTTGTATACAAATAAAAATTATTGTCTGCATACAACACATTTTATATAATGTATAACGTCAATACAGTTCTATCATGTATCTTTTTTGCTTTTTTAATGTGATTTCATTCACATGATAAAAAAAATAAGCCTCTAAAAATAGTCAGCCGAAGGGTGCATGTCCTGCCCATAGCCCACCAAAATATTGCTATGCCCCACCGGTGGGGTCTGTGCCTCACGCGGGAATCACGGATTTAGAAGAGGGGATTAAAAGAATTTGGGGCATAGAATAAAGCTTCCGTGTTAGGATTTGCGGTGATGCTCATACCAGTGATCTGAAGGGGCTTTTTAGTCTGTGAAATTTGAAATTTACACACCATTTATTTTATTTTTATTTTTTTGAAGTACCAAGGACAATGAAAATGAAACCGGTATATACAGTTGTAGACTTTTTGATAGTGGGGAAATGTGCGTAGAAAATAAACCAAAAATGTTTGGCACCAAACAATTGAGAATATGTAGATTTCTTCTGAAGTTTTAGTTGGCTTTAGAAATCAACAGATTGTTAATACCTGAGTGTTTACGGACGAAAAGTGCTGTCAGGTTTAACTGATTAGTTTTGCTTAGTAGTTTTTAAGTCTCAAAGTGGCAACAGACTAAAATGTAATATTACCCAAAAAACTTCATAATTTTAAAACAAACAATAGAAAAATCTTGCAAAATCGTGGTTTTTGAATAGACTTAAGATAGTCTGAGGAATGCAAGAAAAATGGTTAATGTTGATTCCATTAGTAGTTTAAGCTAAAATAGCAGTTAGTTTAAATGGTTGTGGCTTGTTCAAACGGGAGTACTTTGCAGGATTGTATCGAAATCTACAGAAGAGAAATTTCTCTTGGCTGACCGTTTACTAATTGTTGACATTTGCTAAGCTGTTTAACTTTTGTGAGGAATGATCACCCTTGGGTTTTATTCTGTCGCCTCTCCTCTGCAGGGCTAATATCGGGAGGGGAGCTAAAGGGGCCCAATGGGCTATACTCCTTGATGCATAGCAAATCAGTCATTCAGAAGCCAAAAAAATAAATGTATATTTCAACCAACAGAGGTAATTATTTACCTCTGTTGGTAATTATTTATTAATCTCTGTAGGTATATTATTTATAAATTTTGTTCTAAATAAATTTTGTCCAATTTTGGTTTCTCCCTTGAGCAACTTCACAGAGTTGAAAACATTCAACTTTAATCGGGCGATGAAACAATTTTTATAGCAGTTTTCTGCGTGCAACAGCAAATACTAGAAAATAATTATTTATTATTTATTATATACTTTCTAAATAATCATTTAGAAAGTGAATGAAGTAATAATCCTGGCTTGATGAATCGAACAATGGAAGTTGGTGAATCGAACAGCTATAGATCAGTCTCTTACTCTGGGTTCACACACATGTTCACACAGGAGCAAAATTCGTCCACCGCCGCAATTTAGTTGCCAGTTTGAGCAATTTTGGTTTCTCCCTTGAGCAACTTCACAGAGTTGAAAACATTCAACTTTAATCGGGCGATGAAGCAATTTTTATAGCAGTTTTCTGTATGCAACAGCAGATACTAGAAAATAATTATTTATTATATACTTTCTAAATAATCATTTAGAAAGTGAATGAAGTAATAATCCTGGCTTTATGAATCGAACAATGGAAGTTGGTGAATCGAACAGCTATAGATCAGTCTCTTACTCTGGGTTCACACACATGTTCACACAGGAGCAAAATTCGTCCACCGCCGCAATTTAGTTGCCAGTTTGAGCAATTTTGGTTTCTCCCTTGAGCAACTTCACAGAGTTGAAAACATTCAACTTTAGTCAGGCGATGAAGCAATTTTTATAGCAGTTTACTGCGCGCAACAGCAACATAATGGAAGATGCTGATAATATTAACAAGAAGCTAATAATGGCTGTTCAGTTTAATTCCATAGTATATGAAAAGAAAGCAAAAGGTCCCAAAAACTCAGTGCTGCTGCTAAAAGCATGAGAGCAGGTATCCAGGACAATTCCTATTTCTCTTTCTCCTCCTTGCAACAAGAGATAGAAGCAGAACATCTTCTAGAATCATTCTTCTCACGTGCTTTAATTTCAAATTTTTTGCGGATAAAAATTGACCGATGCGAAAATCCTGTGTGAACAACAAGGCAACGAAAATTGCCAATTGCCGCGATTGACGAAAATTGCCTATCGCATCAACTTTTTGTGTGTGAACCTAAGGTTACCTGTATATATGCATATTAGTTAAAAGCTGGAGAATGTATATGGTCGGTTAGAGAAGGATAGGATTATGATATGACTAACAGTATAGGAGTGCGTTTGAGCATCCCTTATCCGCTGAATATTAACTACCCCGGATACATAACAAATATTTATCCAGCAACTTGTCAATTGAAATGCTATATGTAACTAGTCGAGTAATAACATTAATGATTTGAACTCCACTATAAACATAGCCTATTTAAAAACCCATGAAGCTTTACTACATTTCACAATTGCTGTCCCTTATTATTGTCTGCGTGTAATTTCACGTATTTTTTCCGTTTTTGAAAAGGTTTTATTTATATATGACGTCACTTATCCTCAGTTATCCTGCGTTTCTCAGGGTTAGCATATGCATCCTACCTGACAGCTAACCTAGACCGTTTGAAGAAGTAATGATACTAACCTCTCACGACATTTAGTCTCATGAAACGCTAAGGATAACTAATCGGACTTGTCGAATAAATTTTCTTGGAATGTTCGGACGCACTATAGATTCAGTTTGTTGTACACAGTGTCTCTCAGTAAGATAGATGGATTGATAAATACTTATTACCAAAAAATAATTTACATATAAAAACAGAGCCCAATTGCTCAATAGGATAAGCAGGATATGTCACTACTTTTAGCACACAAAAAAAACCAAAAGGGATTCAAATAAAAATTTTAAATCAATTGATTTTAACTGAAAGATTTGAAGATAAAGAAAAAAAATTAATAGAGAACTATAATGAATATTTTATAGAAATTATTTTCATTTTAAGGGAGGTCTGCAATGTTTTTTGAAACTAGATGTAAAAGCTGCTTTTGTCCAATACAATTTCTAATTATGTTCGAAGTTCAATTTCAAAGTTTTGGAATTTAATTCCGCCTAAATCAATTTTAGGTAATCAATATATCGAGCTTGCTTGGAAGTCTTGATTATGCTAATCGGGCAGCGATATCAGTTGCAACTTACTCCGGCTCAAAGGCAGCTTTAAATATGGTCACCAGATATCAGGCATTTGAACTGAATGACTGTATCGTAGCATCTGTTGAGCCTGGTTGGGTGGACACCGATATGGGAAATGCCGGTGGAAAGCTTAAACCCCCTCTTACTATGCTTGACTGCGCTCCGAAACTGTTCAATACTATAAAGGGCTTGAAGTTAGAAGATACTAGCTTTTACTTCAGCCTCGAAGGGAAAAAGATGCCATTTTAGATGCTTTTTGTCTGTTTGTGTTGTTTTGTTTTTGTGAAATTGGACATCTTTGAAAGATAATATTTCAAAACAATTTGACAGCTATGTCAAATTGTTGTCAGATTTGACAGTTTTTTTTTTAATTAGTCGATTAAAGGTGTGAACGAAAATATTGATTGAAATAGCTGTATTAAAAAAAGTTATCTGCATAAGTTTTATTCCACATTGTGATTATTCAATAAATAAGAAAATAAAGGGGAAGAAACTAAATTGCGCGAAATTCAAGAGTATAAATTTTCGTGGTAATAATAAAAGATGAACTTGACATCCCCCCATAGGCGTAACCGCGATTTTTGTTCGGGGAGTATTTTTTCCGAGGTGTGTCTTACGCAAAAAAGCTTCGAAAAATGCTTAAAAATTTGTTTGTATGCACTTTTTTTACGTTTTTAGAAGTTGGACACAAATTTGGGGTTCAAACCCCAATCCCCCACCCCCCCACCGGATACGGCTTTGTATTCCTCATTCTTTTTAAGCGTAATTTTTAAGTTTATAGAAGCTTAAATATTGGAAGACAATCGGTTGTATTTTAAATTTCTTCAATACTAGGAGAATTCGATGTTAAATTGCATAAAGTAAATTTTTGTGTGTTTCCGAAGCATCGACGTCCCAAACCATCTGAAACTAAATTTTGTTGAGTACAAGTGCAGTTTGAGCTCTAGTTCTTGCCTGCACCGAGACAAGGCACATAAATTGAATGTTATTGGGAGGGAGGAAGCAGAACTCGAAAAATGTCGAAAGAGTGGAGTTGGCGTTGAGGAGGGGGCAGTCCTTTCATATACAGGCTATTTTCTGTTAGTCTTAAGTTTTGATATCGCTCCTTACTTTCAGTAGAAAAAACTTGTTTTTATTTAATGTTTAACAAAACCAACCTTGTTGTGAGAAATTCTATATTATTGTCATTGTCTCTATCCTTGAGGTGTTGCAACAAAAACCTGTTTAAAACAGTACAACTAGAATTGCATACTGTCAAGCTATCTAATCAGACCTGTCATAGTTACAGCAACATCTGAAACTAAATGTTGTTGAGTACAAGTGCTTTATGAGCTCTAGTTCTTGCCTGCAATGAGACAATGCACATAAACTGAATGTTTTGGGGAGGGACGAAGCAGAACTAAAAAAATGAGTAACAATAAACACAAACATATTGTTTGATAATTTGAATCAGAAGTGCCAAGAAATTTGGAAAAAACTTAAGATGTGCTGGGGAGGGACAGAGTACCTGCATGTGCCGACTTTATCTCAAAGATTTATTGTAAAGTGTTTCTTTTTGTTTGGAACGAAAAGTGTATGAATCATGAATAAGTAACTATACACATTCAAATTTTTATACCCAGTTTCTTGGAGTTATGAAATAATTTTTATGTCGTCAACTTTTCCAGCTTCCTTGGAAGTCTTGGCCGTGCTTGTCCAGAATAGGGGTCTTTTACAACTTATTCCGGCTCCAACGCTGCTTTAAATATGGTTACCCGGTATCAAGCATTTGATTACCCGGTATCAAAACTTAAGATGTTTGGGGGAGGGACAGAGTACCTGCATGTGCCGAATTTACTCAAAGATTTATTGTGAATTGTTTCTTTTTGTTTGGAACGAGAAGGGTATGAATTATGAATAAGCAACTATACACATTCAAAATTTTATGCCCAGTTTCTTTGAGTTATGAAATCATTTTTAGGTCGTCAACATTTCCAGCTTCCTTGGAAGTCTTGGCTGTGCTTGTCCAGAATTGGGATCTTTTACAACTTATTCCGGCTCAAAAGCTGCTCTAAATATGGTTACCCGGTATCAAGCATTTGAATTGAACGATTGTATCATTGCATCCGTTGAGCCTGGCTGGGTGGATACAGACATGGGAAATGCAGGGGGGAAGGTTAAACCTCCTCTTACAATGCTTGACTGTGCTCCTAAACTTGTCAACACTATAGAGGGCCTGAAGAGAGAAGATAGCAGCTTTTACTTCAGTCTTGAGGGGGAAAAGATGCAATTTTAGATACATTTTTTCTTTATTTTGGATGTTGGATTTTTGCCGAAAGCAGGAATCTTTGAAGGAGAGAAAAATGTTGCACTTAAACTTTGGCTAAGTCTATAAAAGCAAGTATAAACTAGTAGTATGACTGAAATAATACAAAATACTATGAATGACTTACTTCACAATTGTCAACACTAGCATTAAAAACGGGTTTATAATTAATGAAACTAATCATTTGTTAATTTCTTATTCATTTTCATTGATTATCAAATGAAATTATTTTGATAAATAATGAAATTATTTTGATAAATAAAATCAAATTTCAAAAATAACAAAATGATTTTAGCCGTCTGATTATTTATTTGAAATTTTGCGCCCCTAAAATTTTAGTACCGGGGGCAAGAGCCCCCTATGTCCCTTCTCTAAAACCGCCTGCCCGTGGCAAGTGTCCCCTCTGTCTTCCCCTAAAACCGCCTCTGGACTTTAAGGAAAGAACTATAGTAACAATATCACTAAAGTCCTTAGACCACTGATCACAGTAGAATGAAGAATAATGTTGCCAAAAAAAAAACGGTCTAAGAAGTAAAATGAGGGTCCTCAGATTTAAGTGACGAAGATAATACTGCCTTTCCATCATACAAACAGCAACGGGTAAAACAATGAGTAATTAATCCTAGGTAATAAAGTTTTTAACTTTAAGAATATTTTTTGGCTCCATATTTAAGCCAGCCTAAGCCTAAAATGTCTCTTCGATTGAGGTTCATTTATATTAGCTATTGGTTTTTAATCTAATTTGCTTTATCATTTTTTATTAAATTCGCGTATAATACGTTGGGTGAATACTCCCCCGAATCTCTATTCAAAGAAATGTCATTACGGTATTGGTGTTTTAACGCCACCGTATGTTTTCCGCTATCCAGGAAATGTTGCATCATTAAGAGGATTGGTTGGGTCAGAATAGACAGGTTAGGTTAAGTTAGTCTATGTCTGTTCTTATGTATATGTTTGTGTCTGTATCTATGTCTATTCTGACCTACCTGAATTAAAAGGTGACGGAAAACCATGGTAGCGTTAAAACACTGCTACCGTTATTACTTAGCCTAATTAAATCCATTACCTCCCGAGGGACTTGTTTAATACCCAAATTGTTACTAATGAGGGAGGTGTTTTCAAAAATATTGCTGCTGAGAGCAGAATCAAAACAATTACCGGAATGAATTTCCCTGACTGGTTTTGTTTTTCCTCAGTGCTTGTTGAACATCCCTGATGTTCTTTAATTTTAGTTTCAGTTTTTTTTTTTATTAAATTTTTTAATTTAAATCAATTTTTAATTAATTTTAATTTTAGTTTCAATGATCGCGCATTTTATTGTAAGTCTTATTATATACCCGTATATGCGCTTTGCTGAGGACGGCCTTTCGGAATATAAACGAAATGTTCATTTAACTATAAAAAATTTCTCTGTCTTTGATTAATTCCTGGTTGTTTTTGCTGTTGGTGTTTGTATAGTCCTCCGATTTTATTTAGAATCGTTTTCTGTCAGAAGATTTAAGATCTTAGCAATCAAAACAATTACTGGAATGAATTTCCTTGACTGGTTTTGTTTTTCCTCAGTCCTTGTTGAACATCCCTGAGGTAATGGTTTTAGGACTGTTTCAGTTTTAGTTTCAGTTTCAGTGATCGTGCATTTTATTGTAAGTTATACCCTTATATGTGCTTTGCTGAGAACAGCTCTTCGGATATAAACGAAATGTTCATTTAATTATAAAAAATTTCGCTGTCTTTGATTAATTCCTGATTGTTTTTGCTGTTGTTGTTTGTATAGTCCTCCGATTTTAGTCAAAACCGTTTTCTGTCAGAAGATTTAAGATCTTAGCAAATTGATTTGCAAATAAAAAAGGGGCTAATATAAGAAAAATCGATATATAATATAAGGAAGTAATTTTGGGTAGTTTGACTCTTTCTATCATAGGTTCCTGTCTGTATTTTGTGTGGGATGGGCTCCCCAGATAATTTTTTGTGGTCTGTTTTAGGTGTTTGTGTTTAAGGTGTGTTTACGCTTTAGGTGATGGTGTTTTTCTGTGTCTGGTGTTTTTCTTTATTAAGAATTAAATAATGGAAGAAACTATATGAAAGAACACAACTTGCATTTTGGATGTTCTAATTGTTAGGAGAAGGAATTGATATTCTATTCAAAACTTTTACTGAGAAATAAAATAAGGTTTTGCCGTTCCGAAATTGAAAACGATGGACCTATTGAATTCAGTAACTTCAAGGATACAATTTGTCCCCTTATAGGTTGTCATATCCTTTCTTTAACGTCCTTTTTACAGTTACATTTCCCCTTTTACATTCATCATATAGTACAGTGGTTCTCAACCTTTTTTCCCCATGGACCCCTTTTCCCTTCTTTTTGTCTTGGTGGACCCCTTCATAGCTATTGGACATAAGAAAAATTTTTTATTCTTCACTAATATAAATTTTAAGGTTTTAATTATCTAACAAATAGCATATAATTAAGCTTTATTTTTAATTGAAAACTAATTCGAAATGGCAAGCAGCTATAGCTCATGGAGAGTAGAGCTCCTCAGGCTGTTTAATTCACTCCAACATTAATTATGTAAACTGGATAAAAAAAAGCAGTTGAAATTAAGTGTGTGATTAAAAAAAGGAAAAGGCATGTTTATTAAATGAGGTCCCTGTGGCTGATGCTTCTCGACAAGTTTCTTTATATTTGGTTCTATCGATGTTAATGATAGTCGAAGACAACCCCTTTTCACAATGTCAAGTCTATTTCGAGCTTTTGATAAAATTTGAGAAATACGACTAAATCCCAACAAGATAAGATGTAGGAAAAGCAATAACGTAGAACTGCGCTTTATCCCAGAGCAAAGGGTACTTTGTAGCAACATCATTTGTTTTCCATATATTGTACTTTCCATCTTTGAATTTTGCACGCATTATTTCATTATTTTGTAATTCGATGAGGGCTCTTGCAAAGATAATTCTATTTCGGCAACATTAACTTCGAAAGGAATTGAAACTCAAATCGGTATATCTATTCCGAGTAGATCACAAAACCGATTCAAAATAATGTAAATTACAATAGAAATCGAATTCTTAAAAATAAAGAGCGTTCTGAGTTGGTTTTCTTCATGGACCCCCAAAATATCATTGTGGACCCCCAATTTGTTGTGCATGGATTCCAATATTACAAAATATTACATGGACCCCAAGGGTCCATGTGAACCCCGGTTGAGAATCACTGATATAGTACAAGACTTTATTTCCTATGCATCATTCGAATAAATATTTACTGCTCAACGTTCAAACTAGTCTATGAAACAAGATACAGCTAACCTTAACTGAGAGTAAGACGACAATGTGCTAAAATCTGCCCACTGTGTTTTTTTTTTTTTACTGAAATATTTCCATTATTTACTCCTTTAATAATTTTTAGCTTTTTGGATATTTGTATTTTGCTTTGGTGTTTCAAGTTAATAAAGAGTATGCTTTCAACACGTTTGTTTTGTTAGAAAAAAAGAAGCCATGGTGGGAATACAAAATCTAAAAAGGGTCTTTGGAGGGGGGCATCGCTCTTTACTAAATCTTGACTTTTGTTTATATTATAGCTGAATGCTTGAGAATATAAGCTGATAGCACGGAAAGTTTGAATAATGTTTATTTTAACTTAAATGTCTATTTTGAAGAGTTAAAAGAAAAATTTACTCAGTTAGGCGGGTCTGCTTTCGATTTGATCTTCGTTGCTAGTGAAAAAGCTGCCCGACGGATATTTACGAGAAGATAAGAACTGTCTAGACTTGGAAAGCGCATCCAGGTCGCTAGTGGAAAGCGTTTCTGGCAAATAGTTTTTAGCGCCGAATTCAAATTATTTCACTCATGGTTTTAAAAAAAAACTATAAATTTAAGTGTACTTTAGTAGTGATGACTCAATAGTTTTAACAAGGCCCATAGCCATTACTCCTTTTCTTTCTTTAATGATTTAAGTTGAATGGCGATTCCCTCAAGACGCAGGTGTTATTAAACTTTAAGATATGCATGTGTCTAAGACACATGCATAGGGGAATGTTCCCCTTGAGCATAAGGGTCGCAGGCGTCTGTTTCTTAAAAATTTAAGGGTGTGAAGGAAGCCTTCAGGGACCCCACCAAATCATGATTTCTTTGAGTATTACAGAGTACTTCCTCTGATTCTTAAAAAACCTTCAGGGCCCTCTTGTGGGGAACCTTCAAGACGCCGGGGCCCTAGCGAGTTATTCCACAGGACCCCTAGCATCAACTTTCAACGGGTCCTAACCTAACCACCGGGAGACCCAAGTATCCAATTTCAAAAGTAAAGATTTGGGGAAAAATAGGCTAGGGCAAGCCGGTGCTTCCACTTTCCCTATTTTTTGGGGGGTTTCCCTGAAATTCACCGAAAGATAATTTCATTCCCCAAAATCTCCTAGAAAATTAGCATCCAAATAAAACGAATGTAAAAAAAAAGTAATGACGAAGTTAATTTTCGTCAATGTCTAATTTTCCAGGAGATTTTGGAGAATGAAAGTATCTTTCGGTGAATTTCGGGAAAACCCCGAAAAAAAAAATTGGAAAGTGCAAGCACTGGCCTTCCTTAGCCTATTTTTCTCCAAATCTTTACCTTGAATTCAATCTAACTGAAATTTAAAACCATGCCCAAAAAAGGACTATATTTAACATTTAAGTAAGCATTAATTTAGGCTTATAAATAAGCATTTTCTAACAGTCCAGGATTCACGAGCCCTCAAGGAATCCATGGAAATATCTTTGCCCGTTCACAGGATTAAACGTTTCCTGTTAGTTTTTTTATCTCATAACTATAAATTCTATGATGTCTTCTGAACGGGTCCATGGTTGAAGTGGCCATAATTGTGACCCCTCCAAAATCCTATTTTCTCGAATTCCCGAGTACTTCTTGTGCAAATTATCAAATAAAATTTTTTTCTTGTATTATTACCCTCCCCCCTACCCGATAAGAAGCCTTCTTGTGTACATGCCTGGAGTATAAAAAGGAAAAACTAACAGAATGCAAATCCTAAATTATTAATAGGTAGGGGGTAAATTACTAATAGAATTACGAATAAAATTACTAATTACTTTGATAATAATTTAGCATTTGTGTTTTATTAGTATTTTATTATTTGAATTCTATTAGTGATTCTTTTTGTCCATTCATTATAGCCCCACCACCCCCTAAAAAGCATTCTAGCGCACCTGCCTGGAGTACAAAAAGGAATTACTAATATAATTCAAATATTAAATTATTAATAGAATGGGGAATGCAAAAGAAATGCTCAAGAGAATCGGTATCTTCTCCATCTAGTTTTTCTGAACCATTCGATCATTTTTAGGTAATCAACATATCCAGTTCGCCTGGAAGCTGTGGTTGTCCGGGTGCAACTCTGCAGTCTTATGCTACTTATAATGGCTCAAAGGGTGCTTTAAATACAGTTACCAGGTATTTGGCAGTTGAACTGAACAACTTTATCATAGCTTCCATTGAACCAGGCTGGGTTGATACCGATATGGGAAATGCAGGCGGGCAGCTTAAGGCTCCCCTTACTGTGCCTGACTGCACTGCAAAACTATTCAACACTATAAAGAGCCTGAAGAAAGAAGATAGCAGCTTCTACCTCAGTCTCGAGGGGAAGAAAATGTCATCAAAAATGGCTTTTTGTCTGTTCTTGTTCTTGGGGTTGTTTCTACCAGGAATCCTTCAAGGCGAAAAATGTTGCACTAAGCCTTGTTTCTACCGCGTTCTTGGTGTCAAATGATCAAATAATTAGGATTGTTTACCCTTGATAGAGGTTAGACTTATTTATTCTTTGGAGATGGGTGGGGGGGGGATCGTGGAAACTGTCTTTTACCATTATATAACGAAATTATTATCTTTATTGATTTTGCATAATTTTTCAATTGGCAAATCTTCCTAACTGTAGTGCTGATCCACGGGGAAATTCTTCTGATTGAGTGTTGAATCCTAGAGTTGTGGTTTGAACCAAGTCCTGTGGAAATTCTGGGGACGGGCTTAAACATGCCGGCTGCGAGGCCTTCCCCTTGAGCAGATGCAACCCTTGGGGTGTAAGCAATCAAGAGACGGCTCCCCACTTTTGTCTAGGTATCAGTAGGTTTCGTTCTGCAATCAGATGTAATTTTTTTTATGATTAATTGGCGTTCATATTGTAGAAGGCTCGAGAAAAATCTCGAGGCTTTTAACGTAGGACGATTTTAAATGGAAATCGTGCCGCAGTCGATCCGCTCTTCGCCCTGCCATAACATTTTTCTTTTAAAAAGGTGTCAGTTGTATAGAAATTTTGTATTGAGGGGCGTGAGGAATAAAGTTATTTATTTAAGGCATCCGACCCGTAACAAAATTCATTGTATGTGTAATTTCGTTGTCAGAGCAAAATTTTAAGATGTTTAATGAACTCTGGCTGTGAACCCCGCGACTAATAAATGCCGACTTTGACTACTAAATTTATATCATTTTCGATTTCTATTTTTGAAGGTACTATTAAGACAATCTCAAACTCCTGTTGTTTAATAATATTCGTAACTCTAATATTTTCCTAGTTCTTATCAAGTAAAATTTGATTGTATTGACTGGAAAACGTTGTGATCACAACCCCAGGGTATTAGATATGAAGGTTGGAAATTTTACTGGAGTAAATTCTCGAAGCTCGTTTATTTTCACACACTCCTAAGTACACTAGGCTATACTCCCAACTCTAACAACAAAACTTCAATTTATCATTTAGTAGTAATTTAGCAGGTAGCTTAAACTAAATTTTATTTTATCAATATCTGTATGTTAATATAAAAAAGGTAGAGTAATCAAATTTTTGAAGATCAAATTTGGCGACAATACAAGTGCTTACACAAATCAATTATAATTTGGGATAAATTAAGAAAAAACGAAGAAGAAACTTTCGCTATTATATTATATATTTTACTTATATTCATAGTACTATATTATTTACTTAAATAACTACTATTTTATTACTATATATTATATTATTACTTTGCGCCAAAACTGCTTCCATCTAATTTGAGCCAATTAACATATATGAAGGTGGCCCTTGGAAACAATGGCTCCCTAACTTTTAAATACTTAAAAAAAACTTGATGATTATTTTGATAGAATAGAGCCATGTGTATTTGAAAGGTACGCTCGTAAAAAACTTTTTACTATAGTCTCTATTCAAATTAAGGGTGGGGGATATGTGCTGCCCCATTATTGCTCAATTGATGTTAACATTTTAATGCTGGAAATTTTCGCCATGATATGTGTTTGAAAGTTACGCTCGTAAAAAACTTTTTTACTATAGTCTCTGTTCAAATTAGGGGTGGGGGATTTGTGCTGTCCCTATTATTGCTCAACTGGTATTGACAATTGAATAATGTCTCACCACAGAATCGATGTAGAAGACGAATGAAAATTCCACAGCAATGAGTACCTAGGCACGGGTATGATGGTAGTGCGCCTGTATGAGGCGTATTAGCTTCTGCAGAGCATCGTCTTCTTACACCGTAACTTCCACCCAGCTTTAATCATTATTATTATTATTATTATTATTATTAGTAGTAGTAGTAGTAGTAGTAGTAGTAGTAGTAGTTGAACAGTTTTATTAAAAATAAACATTTCTTAATCAATAGCACAAAATAAGCGAAACTTGCGAGGCTGTGCCAAATTCAAAGAAAATAAAGAGACAATATGGAGAATAAGGAAATAGGGAGAATGAGGCCATATACCGAAATCAACAAAAAAAAACATAAACAATACACTACCTTGCGTGACCCCAAGACAACAACAAAAAAGAACAAAAAAAAAAAAAAATAAATATTACAAGTGAATAACCTATGTAAAATTTATTTTAGTTAATCTGTTTCAAAAGCATACCTACCGAGCAACTCCACACGTAAATCAGACTTAAACTGGCCAAGGCTACCTATTTCCTTGATATCTATACTCAGTTTATTCCAAAGCTTTGAAGCTCTATAAGTAAGTGAAAAAGAAGACCTAGTTGAAACTAATCGAGGAACCTCAGTATTACCTCGTATCCGAGTAATGTGGTGGTGAAAATCAGACCTCTCACAAAATATTCCTGTAAAACAATCAGGAAGGCTATCACTGTAATACTTATATATAAAAATCAACGTATAAAAATCACGTAATCCTACTGCAGGCATTATATTTAAATATCTATAGACAGACCTCAAAGACTCCTGGTTCCCAACACCACAAAAAACTCGGATAGCATTATTCTTGATCACACGGATTGGACGAACTATCGAAGGGAAAGTACAAAGCCAAATCGACGAGCAATACAAAATGTAAGGGTGAATCAGGGAAAAATATAACAATCGTAGAACATTTGGGGGGAAAATATGTTTTAATTTGCGCATGATATCTAAGTTACGTGACAATATTTTCGAAACTGACTTCACATGATCTTTTAATGACAGGGGTTCATTAACATTGATTCCGAGGTATCTGGTGAATCTTGTTCGTTTAATAATTCCCCGCTCCGAAATCATGTCCGTAATCCAAGGGTAAAAATTCGGAGATCGAGAGAAAATAACAAAATTTGACTTATCTATGTTCAGGTCAAGGTGGTTTATTTTAAGCCATGGACATATCCTGCTCATTGATGCATTTATCGTTGACATGAGCAGTTGTTCTGTAGGGGCAACACACACTAAGGATGTATAATCAGCAAATAAGGGCATAGTAAGCTGGGTCTTACTCGGACCATTGTCAACAAAGTCGTCAATTCTGGGCAGAGCTTTCACAACATGCGGTAGATCATTAATAAAAATTAAAAACAGAGTCGGACCCAGTACGGATCCTTGGGGAACCCCCCAATTAACAACATTTTTACTAGACAAAAATCCTTGTAAATTGACATATTGCTGTCTATTTTGAAGATAACTGCAAAGCAAACCCAATCTAGCACCCCTTAATCCATAAAATTCACATTTTTTTTAATAATATTCGATGGTCAACAGTGTCAAACGCCTTAATTAAGTCCAAAAATACACCAGTTACCCAAAGCTTTTTATCAAGAGCATCATTAATTATAGTAGTAATAAATGAAATCGCCATTTCTGTTGTTCTGCCCTTCCTGAAACCAAACTGATTTGGATGTAGAAGTTTATGACGCTCCAAATGCTCATAAATTCTAATATTAATACATTTTTCTAAAACTCGTGAGAAAACAGGTAATAATGAAATTGGTCTATAATTCCCCAAATCATTCTTGTTACCACCCTTAAACATAGGAGTTATTCTTGCAATTTTAAGACAATTGGGGAACTTCCCTTGCTTAAAACAAGCATTAATAAGGGACGTTAATATATATGAAATGCTTGGAAACGTGGCTTTTAAAACAAGAAGGTTAATGGAATCACTCCCAGCCGAAGAACTTTTCATCTCAAAAATAATCCTACGAACTTCATCATGAGTGACAGGTCTTAGATACATTGATACATCGACAGAAGTACCCATAAAAGTCTCAAGGGGAGGATCATTATCAGAAGCTACTGTAGTACGAGAAAATCGAGCCCCAACAGTTGCAAAATGTTCTGAAAGGGCATTACAAATTACATCAGGCTCATTCGATTTTAACCCATCACTTGTAGTAGCTTCATCAGGCAGAACAAATTAAGTCAGCCCTCTTGGGAAACGCTTTTTTTTTCTTTGTCTTTTCACACAGAAACTGCGTTGCTCTCTGAAAAACAGTGGGGATAAGCTATTATATTTGTCCTATGGCCAGGACGTCTGCACCATTTTGGCAAAGGAGCAGCTAGAAGTACTTGCTTGATGATGCAGGCATTGGGTCTTCTTAGGACATGACCAAGCCAACCCATTCCTCTGTGTTTGACAATCATTGCTGTTGGCTCGATGTTCCAGCAGCGATGACACACATCAGCATTTGAGATTCTGTTGGAGTATCAACTCCTCACGCGTTTTCGTAAACAGCGGTATTCAATGACTTCCATACCATGGAGATGGAGTGCCTTCATTGGCCAAGTCTCAACCGCATATAAGAGAATAGATCTAACAGCCACTTTATAAACACAAATTTGCGCCTTCGTACTTATCTCCTGTCGGTTCCAGAGATGGCGGCGAAGTTGAGAGAAGATGACCTGGGCTTTGTTGATTCTGTTCTGTATGTCAAGATCAAAGCCTCCACGCCAGTCCATTAGCGAGCCAAGATAAGTGAAGCTATCGACTTTTCGAATTCCTGTCTGTAAAGCACAAGCTGATAATCCGATGGTATATTTTGTTCAATGACTAGCTCTTGACCTTATTTATCTTCATACTCAGTAGCTGAGTGAAATATTTTATGTCATTTATCATTGACTGGGTAGTTGCTGGATCAGCAATAAGAGCAGCGATGTCATCTGCGTAATCCAGGTCTGAGACGTTAATGCCCAATCCCATAACTACACCATAAAAACTCGAGAGTGCCCTTTCTCTTTGTAATTGGTGGGATATACAATTTATTGCGATCTTAAATTGCTGTAGTGTGACATTAATTTCTATCAGTAATTAATTTTGGTATGCCTGATTCGTACGTGAAAATCCACTTTAGGGGGGGGGGGGCAGTAAAAAAGCTACATTTTATTTGATAATTTGAATAAAACTTGCTTAGAAATTTAGGAAAATTTAGGATCAAGGACCCTAGTTCTAAGACCCTTCCCTTACGTACACCCCTGATTTACTCCATATGTATATATTTATGCTTTTCAGAATGGGTTGTTGTATACTGTATGCTTTTTTGGTCTATTATATACTTTTTGCTCGTATTTTGTTATCTATGGTATATTGAAAAAGAAGCAGAAAGGGGAAGAAGCTTGAAAATAGGATCAGATTTAAAATAAACTTTAAAATACTATTTTGAAGTATTCCATCTGTTCGTGGAAAAGGCTGAATATTCGCCTTCTTACTGGAATAAATATTTTTAGACCTATAGTAGAAGAGTATAAACCCGTGACTATTTAATAGGCCAAGAACGCGAATAATCTATTCAGATTGTTCTTTCATATTGCCATCACCAACATCCGTTGAAAAATATTTGGAATAAAATCTAACACTTTAAGAAGAATAAGAAGAAAGTAAATTTATTCATATAGTTTGTGGCAACAAACTACAGTAAGGAGTGACCCGGCTCAATAGTAGCTGAAACTCTAAAAAACGGAATAATGATACCAATAGTTACATCAAAAGTATCGCGTTTTTATGCTGATTTTAAAGATATGATTTTCATCGAGTTTAGTCTTTGACTCCTTCTCACAACTCTACTTTTTAAAACAATAAAAAACTTTTGCATAAAGAGCGAGGAGTCGAGGTGGGGAAAACCCCTTTCATATGCGGAATAATTTCTGTTTGTTTTAAGTTTTAATGCCGCTCCTTACTTTCAGTTGATTTTTTTTTTTTATTAATTCCTTTAAGGAACATTATTTTTTATATTTTAAGATTAAAAATATCCTTTTGCTTACATGAATTGAACATAAACGAATGTTTGAATGAACTTTATTTCCCACTAAAAAGACATAATGTCACTAGTGGAATAATAAAAGGAAACATAGCAACAGCCAAAAAAGCAACAATTAAAAAAATACACTCAAGCAGAATAGCAAATGGACATCACGACAGTTCATTATCTGCTAAACTCATATAACTCTTCTCTAGTCTTTTCTGAACAACTATGTACGGATCTGTTATGTTATATTGGTTTATAATGGCTGCGTTACGCTTCCAAGGGGGCAAGCGCAAAAGAAAGTTACAAAAACGGCAGTAACAAGAACGCACTATACGTTCATCCTTTTCAGACAGGATTAACACTTGGGGTGTAACCATCACCAAAGATAGCTGAGCCCCAAATAAAACAAGTGTCCGTGGATTATAAATTTAATTGACATTAAGTGATATTTATTCCTTAAAGTTTTTATTTTTTTATTTGTGAAAATAAGAAGAATGAAAACATTTCAAACGTTTCAGTAAAGCGTAAATTTTGTTCTAGTCCTGAAAAGGGAGGGGGGTTATCAGCCCTAGTCATGTTAATTTTTACTCGTTTTGAGTTTCACTCGGCTCTTTATTGTAATTTCTGTTCGTTTGTAGTTTTATTTATTTATTGCTTGTAATTTGTGGTAGTTTTACCCTTGAAAATTATTTTATATTATTTTTGCTCATTCTTGGCTTAATGGAGCTCTTTACCTTTCTTTGAAAAACCAGTTTTGTAGAAAAGTTTTTAAAATTAATTTATGCTCGTTTGATACTGACAGTCTTTTTCATGGAAAAATTAGTATTTTGTATCTTTTCATTTTTTCCCTCTATAACAATCCCTAATATGGGTTGCTATTTTTATGTTAGAGAAACATCAGCAATTTTTAATCCTGTCACAAACAGTATTTTTTAATTTAATTGTGTAGGTTCTCAAGCGTGAAAAATAAACTTAATATTATATCCAAAAGTACTCCATCAATGCTCTTTGACAACTTGGATACACTTACACTCTTTTTATTTATTTTAAATTGTAAAAGCAGAATTAGTAATAGTAGTATCCCCAAAAGTTTCAGCTTAATACCCCCAGTCGTTCTCGATATATTGCTGAGATGTCTTATTGGCAACCACAAATTCAATGCCTTTTGATTTATTTTAAAGCAACATTTAGTTTTAAAAGATAATGGACCAGTTGCATAATTGTGAGGGGGGGTTGAAATGCCTAATATACCTAAAGACATAGTTGCTGGACCGTTCTACTATACTGAACAAAATGGCTGTCTCAAAATTTTGACTCGATGCGTTTGGAATATGAATAGGCTTGAGAGAAAGGTTACTTGCCCTCCAATCTCTTGCTACTCGCAAAAAGGGCACCAAAACTTTTAATTTTGTATTCAATTAACCCCTTTTAAAGTTTCAATGATATTTCTAGCTATCATAGAGTGGTGCTGCCTATGACATTGCTTATATGCCCTTCGGTAAGTGGTTTTTGGCAATTATTTCAGAAACTGGAAAAAGATTTGTCGACCTTCAGAAGCAGCGGAACACATACGCTGTTATCAAAGGGAAGATTAGCAAGGCAATGTAGATCAGAAGGACTGAAGCGTAATTGAAAATACAGCTACCTGACGATTTTCCATTCGAATGAAGCTCAGAAGCTCAGTATAAATTATTTCAGAATTTGGAAAGAGAATTGTCGACCTTTGGACGCAACTGAGGCAGATATCTGTAATAAACAAACAAGTACTCATTTGCATACAAGTAACAATCTGTCCTGTGGTGGTGCAGTGGGTTTGTTCTCGAAACCAGATCGAACCCAGATCCTATATAAAATTTTTAGTTAGCAATTTGAAAATCGAACCCAGTTGTTGCAACACACCACAGGGCCAATGCAAGGACCTTAGTAGTCAAAAAGCGTCGTTAATCCGAAACAGTACTACAATATAAAAGACAATCTCTTTCACTCTGTACACAAACGCTGTTAAGGTGTGAGTTGAATAACCAGGGCTGGGAATTTCATAGAAACAGGGATTTAGCTTGTTCTGCCAGGGACTTTCTTCAGGGATTTACCATGGTGGTCCTTTAATAGGTTTCTAGGGTGGCTGTATCGCTAATCTCAGAACCAAAACATGCCTGGTAATCCAATTTTTACGAGAGTAATAAAATACTACTTTCTGTTGACAGTGGAAATTAAGTGCAATGAGTGGAACTGCAAAATAGGGTGTCAATGTTCATTTTATAACTAAAAAGTTTTGTCAAAAATCTATTCAGATCTTAAAAGTAATCCATTTTCATATATGGTCGTGTCTCTTTCATCCGTCAAAATAACTCTATTAAAATGACAAGAACACATTTGCAATCTACGGAAGTTTGAGGTTGTCATAACTAGAGTTGATTGAAAATCTGCCACTTCCAGTTATTCGTATCGTTCTGGGCTTCTACACCTACGTGCAAAGCATGGTGCGTTTCTGGTGTCTTCATAATTTTACAGGGAAGTAGGGTTTTAAGGTCTTTACGTAGGATTTTCACGAGAAAAAATTCTTTATTCCTGGATTAAGGTGGGAAGAAATATATGAAAAAAGATTTTAAACAGTTGTGTTGATATTGTTGGATAAGGACAAAGATAAAATAATATTTCAAACAGTTCGTGGTAATGAACTGTAAGTAAGGAGCGAGTGCGCCTCAATAGTAACCGAAATTCTAAGAAACAGAGTCTTGATAACAATAGAAAAAAATAAAAGAATCGAATTTGGTACTTATTCAAAATATGTCAAGTTCATCAAATTTAATGGTAACTATCAAAAGTTGCGAACCTGAGAAAATTTTCTCAAATTTTTGAAAAAGGGAGAAATACACCCAAAATATTAAGCAATCCTAACGAAAATCACTCCATCAGATTTAACATACTAGAGAACTACTGTAGAGGTTTCAAACTCCTATATACAAAAAGTGTGGGATTTTGTAAATTTTTGCCAGAAGAAAGATCACGGATGCGTGTTTATTTGTTGTTGTTTTTTTTTTTTTTTTTTTCTTTGCCAGGGCTGATCATATCAAACCAGTAATCGTCGAAGATCGGGAGAGGACTCATTTTATCGGAAATCAAAAGTTATAATGCCATTTTCAAGTGACAAAAAATTTTGGAGGACAGCTAACCCCTAGGGCATCTAGCCCACATCCCACACTCATTTTTCCCTAAAATCACCCGAGCAAAATTTTGAGATAGCAATTTTTTTCAGCATTGTCAAAAAATCTTATAACTATCTCTTCCAGGGTGACTTGCTACAAGTTATGAACTTAGTCCAATGTTTACATATAGTATTGGTTATTTGGAAGTGTATAGACGTTTTTAGGGGAATTTTTCTGGGGGGAGTTCTTCCCCTCGTCAATACCTCGCTCTTTACGCTAAAGTTTTTTTAGTCCCTTGAAAAGAGATATTTATTTTAATTAAACGTCCTTTATGATTCAGGATTTATTTTTAAGGGATTGGGACAAAGTTTGAACTTCAGCGTAAAGAACGAGTTATTGACGAGGGGGGGGGGCTCTTATGTATGTGATAATTTCTGTTCGTTTTAAGTTTTAATCTTGCTCCTTAATTTCAATTGAAACAACTTGTTCTTGATTAGTATTTTCAAAAGGCTATATGCTCTAATAGAACTGAACTCCTAGTTAATTTGGGTTCAGGACACATTTCAGGATTTATTAAGGTACTCCGGAATAAAGGGGATACAACTTTTCCGGAACCTCTCAGCGTCGGTATTGATCAGAGAATACGTTGGGATTGCCAAGGAGGCTAAGTGGGGGAGTCGGGGTCTAATGGGGTCGTGAAAACTGGGGAAGATGTCCTCAATACGTGGATTAGAAACAGCGGATTTAGTTAAACACAAACAAATACCCCCCTCCTTTTTTTAAAAGTGGTAATGTGTGTAGATTTAAGTAGGAAGGAGCATGGAACTTTACTGTCTTTGTAGATGATCCTGAATGAACGTCTGTGGACTGACTCAATTTTGTCACTAAGTTCACTTTAAAACTGCGTATGCCAGACCGGATATGTATAAGCGGTGCCCTTGATAAGGGGCAAGTGAAAACGGTGGAAATGGATTTTAGACAATTACATTTGTTTAACAGTTTAAACATGGATTTTGAAGCATTATCTTGTTTAACTATATTTGAAACATACGTGTCCTGCTTAAGATTATTAGAAACCGTGACACTAATGAGTTTAATATATTTCACTAGCACTTCGGGTCGGATAGGGTCTAGAAAACTGGGAGTGGATTTGAAGAAATTTACCGTCATTATATTTGATTTAATGAAATTTAATTTCATGTTTAGATTCTTAGCTTCAGCCGGAACATGGGCTATGTTTCTGAGGGGATCACTTTCAATATTTCTATGGCGTACTTCAAGGATCGAAAAGTCATCCACATATTTCCAACTTTGGGGAAATTCCTTACCAATATCATTAATCATAACTATATACAAGAGTGATCTGATAAGGTTACTTGAGGAATTCCACAGTAAATAGGCAGGGGGTTAAAGAAAATATCTTTGTATTTTAAAACTTGAGATCTATTTGAACGAAATGATATAACGATATTTAATAAGAGAGGATCAAGTTCAAAGTTATTCAGTTATAAACAAATTAGATGTCACTGTGGTCAACCAAAATTAGAATGGTGTGGTCACTGTGGTCAAAAGCTTTTTGAAATCAACTAAGACAAGGTTAAGCCAAACCTTTTGTTTCTCTGTTACTTAGGATGGTACGTTCCCTGTGCACAAGGTAATGGGCGGTGGAATTTTTCCTTAAATTACCAAACTGTAGGAGGTCAATGCGTTGGCAAATTTTAACTTCAAGCCAGTCTCAGAGAAAACCTCCATAAAGCTTGGAAAAACTGGTGAGTTTAATAGGGCCTACGTTGGTGAAAGTCAGACTAGTAGATTTCTTTGGGACAGATCCCATAAAACCTTGTTTCCAACAACTTGGGAACTTGCCAAATTTTGTGATTTGGCTGAAAATGTCTGATAAAGGTTCAGCAATTTTGTCTGAAAAGGCTTTAATTAAGTCAATTCGGATGTCGAAGAAGCAAGTGCTTGAATTTCTAATCTTTAGAATTTTATTTATAACATCAGAGGAAAAAACTAGGGGGAAGGAGGTATTTAGAGGAATAGTTGGACACGAGGCAGTGTAAAGAGGGAGACTTTGAACGATGAAAGTAAGATACAAGCTCTAATCGTTAGTAATCTCATTAGGGGGTTCAGCGAGATAAAAATTAATTTCAAAATGACTTTTTCTGCAAATCTTTAATTTTCCTGTGCCATGACTTGGGCTTGTTATAATATAGATCTATGACTTTACTATTATAATAATCAAAAGCTGCTTCCCTCAATTTTGTCTTTAGGAGCTTTCTTAGACTATTAGCCTCAGTAATGTGACCTTGCTTGAAAAAATTGATTTTTGTTTTCTTTCAAGTTATTTTTTAAGTCTAAGTAACAATATGCTTATCAATAGAGCAGATTTTTCTCAGGAAAATGGAATTCATAATTTCTTCTTAATAAATTATGGGGAACAAAGCTTTGCAGTCAACGTTATTTGTTTGATACATTGGACCAATTTTCAGTAGTAATCCAAGAGCCGAAATTGTAGAGTCCTGAGTCATTAAGAGGTCCATAAATGGTTTCAGCAATAGAAAATGACTGTTTAACTTTAGCCAGCATAGAAGCGAGTAGGCTAAAGTGGTGACTGTCCCCTAGAGGGAGCAGAGTGGAGACGGTTTTGTTAAAATTTGATAAGTTGGTGCAAATTAAATCAAAAATAGAATTACCTTTGGTAATTGGGGCTTTTACAATCTGTTTTAAATTAGAAGTATCGCAGGTCGGCAGCTCAAAGGTTTCACTTTGGTCTGCTTGCTCTAATTGGCAGCGCCTACCCTCAGCTGGAGTCTCTTGGCTAGCAAAAGAGTGTTTAGGCAATATGCCACCCATTAGTTTAAACAACTCGGGTCTTTGGCCATTGCTTTGGCTGGGTGGCGGCTGATATGGATCCCTTGCACGAATAGAGATGTTCTTAATTGAAATTTCTAACACAATTGGAAAATTAAGCTTACTTTAAGCACGTTAGTAAAGTGGAGCAACAGCGGAAGATATCTGAGATGCTAAATTTTCAAACTATATGAATGCGGATTTTTACTAAGTTTTTTATTTAACTCTTGAAATTATGACCTTAATGTCAAAAATTAAAAATTGGGTATGGCTCTAGGGTAATAGGGAATGTTTGCAGACTTTGACATCTATTCTTTTATCTACATCTGCTGCAACGCTCCTTTCATCTTCAATGAACCTCAAATTTTCTTCTCTTCTTTCTTAGAAAACATTCTCTTCAAAAGTAAATACTGTACTTTTTTGTTACTTTAACTTTTGTTTTTGTTACTGTAGTTTTGTTTTTGTTACTATAAGTTTTTGCTACTCTAGGGTAGAAGTTTATGGGCTTCTTGCTATCTTGTAAAATAGTTGAGATTTGCCCATAAAGCTTTCAGGAGCGCATTGAGAACCTTAGTGATCTCCTGGGAAGATATAATAAAGAACGATTATTAAAGAAGATTATTAAGGTCGATTAACGATATTGTAAAGAAGCACAAATTGTTTTGGAAAGGTTTTAAGCAGGCCACTTCGTTATGGGCTCCACATGATAGTTACCACAGATTATAATCTGTAATGGTGTTTCACTCCGCCTTGAAATAGCACCCAGGCTGGATGTCTCCAGCTTTATGCCACCAAAAATGTCATTTTATATTGAAAATACAAAAAAGGTATTTTTGCAAATCTAGGGGTTCAAATAACTCCCGTGCCCAAATGATGGCCGTACATCCCAAGTCTCCAATTTTTCTTGACGTTACAAGAGAGTAGATATCATGTTTTTATTAGTGAAAAAGTAATCCGTTTTTTTTGGTGCGTTCTTTGGTCTGCTAACTAAAACATGAGCAAACCATTTAATTTGTCAACTATCTCTCCATTCAAATAACCATTGTTGACGTAAAAGATATCAAACAGGGGTAATTTTTTCATCAATTCAAAATAATCCATTTTAATATAACTTGCACGTTTCTATTTCAGGTTGTCATAATCAGTTCGCTACTTGGCAGTATTGCAAACTGTAAAGGTGGTCGAACTACTTATAGCTGTTCCAAGGCGGCTGTGAACATGGCAACCATGTGTCTGTCCCGTGAGGTCACTGACCTGACATTTGCAACCCTTCATCCTGGCCATGTTCAAACCGACATGGGTTCAAGTGGAGGTAGATCCGCTCCAGTCACGGTTGAAGAAAGTGCTCTTGGAATGTACAACGTAATTTCTAAATTGAAAATGGAAGATAGTGGATTATTCTGTGATTGGAATGGCTGCAAGTTGCCTTGGTAATTGATCTTGTAGAATTACAGATTAAATTGCTTACTTATCAAATATACATTGTATTAAGCATATATTTTGGTTCCTTTTAAGCTACATTGTTTACTATAGAATCAAAATTGTAGCTTTCAAGGGGAAAATACGTATATACTTATTTCCAAAGTATAAACGCATATACGTATATACTAATGATGTACATATTTATAGATATAAATGTATAGTATTGTATTTCATATATCGGGTTTCTTTTATTTAATACGGATATTTGACACTAACACTGTTTCTGCAAACTGGTCACCCACTTGACACATTTTGAAAGCCGCGGCAAAATGCATAAGAATTGTGATATCTAGGATTAAGTTTGATTCTTAAGGCGTATTCTCCCAGAAATCTTTCTACAGCTTAAAAAATATATTCAAGAAAATCTGCTTTGTTAATTCGATATCAATACCAAAAATAGTTTGCTTTCTGTCCAACGTTATAATTATATCGTTCGTAAAGAATAAGTCTATCATTCCATCTTTTAAACCAGTGGTTCCCAACCTTTTTTGGTCTGCGTACCCCTAATCAGGGCCCCAAAAGGTTGCATACCCCTTACTTTATAATCGTTGTTTTACTGTCTTCTAAACTAAGATCGGATTTTCAAATACACAATATTTATTATCATATATAATGGTGCATAAATGTGTACAAGTACGTACAAAAATCAGTGTGACACTTGAGCCTGCTTTTTTTGCTAAAATACTATCAAATCTTGGCTCGATGTCAACGGCAACTATAAAGTCACTTTGCACACTTAGTCTGTTTCTGTGTTGTGTTTTGATCAATGAATACGATCGCATACTGCGCTGAGGTTTTTTAATTTCACTATCGTCCGTAAACTTGTCCGTAATCACCATGATAAACAATAATTTGTTGATGAAAAAGTTGGAGAGATAAAAGATGCGGCACGAAAAGGCTACGTCATTTCTCTTTTAAGTATGTCAGAGACCTTAGCGATGAGAAGCCACCACAGATAGGCGCAGTTAAATCTGTCTCTGGTGAAATGCTAGACAATGAAAACGCACAACTTGATCGATGGAAGGGTCACTTCACAAAGTTACTAAACGCCGAAAGAATCAACGTTGATCCCAACATAACTGTGTCCGCTCAGCAAACAAGATGTCAACATCCACTAGAGCCTGATCTTCCTTTGATAGAAGAAAGACAAAATGCCCTGAAGAGAATGAAGAACAACAAGGAATCATGAACCTGCGGGATCACTGTCGAGCTGCTAAAGTTTGGAGGAACAGCAATGCTACTTTGCCTTCACAGGCTGTTCTCCCTCGTCTGGTCAACCAAATTGAAATCTGGAGAATGAAAGGAAGGTATAATCCTTCCTATATAGAAGCGCAAAGGTAACCGTAGCGATTGCTCGAATTACAAATGAATCACCCTCTTTCAGCTCCTGGCAAACTATGTGCCATGACGTTTCTTCATAGAAGTATCCAGTTCATCTGTAAGTGTTGCCGGATTCAGCAAGTAGGTTTAATGCCCAACAGATCCAAGACCAAGCAGATATACGCTTTTCGCAAGGTCATCGGGATAACACGTGAGTTCCAGCGTACAGCATATATTGCCGTTGTTGACTTTATAGCAGCTTTCAAATCGATCGACCGTGAGTTTCTTTGGCTGAAGCTAAAACGAACGGGTCTCCCTGACAAATATTGCCGCCTTTTCCAGGGGATCTAAACTGCTACAAGAGCTCTGTTCAGCTTAATGGTCACCGAATTCGAAATAGATACTGGAGTAAGGCGAGGCTGTGTTGCTGCTCTTGAACTTTTGAGTGCAGTGATTGATTTGTCAAGGATCGAATGATGAATCGTCTCCAACTCGGACTGAAATACGGTGATAGAGTCCTAGTCGATTGCGAATTCATAGATGATATTGCCCTGATATGAATATCATTAGCGCGTACCCAGGTCGTGGATAGGAAAACACCCTAAAGATACGAAGGGTACTTCCGTAGGAGGTATGGACCAAGGGGGACCTAGTTTCTTGGGGTCCACAATAGAAAGTAGGGAACCGTTGCCTGGAGGCCGTAAATACAGTCAGAGCAGGAATAAGGCCTCTCGAATGTACCCTCAGCAGGGCCCATTGGAGTGTGGACACATCCCATGAGTTACAAACCTTTTCCCACCAATGGATTAAGCTGTATTTCTAATTCGACACAAAACATCATCGTGGGAGGATCTTCTATAGGAGGACAACTGCGGCAATGGCTTAAGATCCAGATCTATGGACAACAGACTCTGCAAAGGGCTGCTTCGAGCCTGTCAGGGTACCCGCAAGACTGGGGACCGTGCTGTCAACTCCATTCCTCGTTGAAAAATGGCGCCCCTGGAGGAAATTATAGCTTAAACGTATCAGTTTTGGCACTAGATACTGATTATGGACATATCTTCTGGGCTTGGTCTGTTTTGATGGGTGTTTGTGGGCTGAAAAGCCTCTTCCTAGCTAATTTATAATTAATAATCTCCTAAGGGTTTCCTTCCCGAAGTAGCATAATGTGTGTAGGCGTAGGTATATAATGAGTCGAAGGTAATTGGCTTGGGATTGTCTTTTCTGTGTCTGGTCTTGTCTCTCTTGTAGATAGGTGAACTTTACAGATGGGAATATTTTAGGTGTCCGAAGTTTAAAAAAATAAATTAAAAAATTCACTCTTAATTATGTACTGTGACATTTTCCAAATGTGCTTTGAAAATTCTTGATAACAAAACATTTTGCACAATACAGCATAACTTGATACAATTTCCAAATTAATCTCTAAGAAAAAAAATTAGTTAGAATAAATAGTTTGTAGAACTTCATAGGATGAAAAGAAATTTAGAGTTTTTTTGTCAGATAGGGCTATTCTATTTTCAATTTCGTAGGACAACTGACTAAAAACCTGGGGGGGGGGGTCTACGATGCTTCAAAACTCGCTATTTTTGGGCTTGAAACTAAAAACAAATCCTGATTTTTACTGTATTTATTTGATCATTTACCTTCTTTGGAGTCTTAGACTGTGAGTGTCCCCTTCTCATTTCTGAACCTGGCCACTAGGGGGTGACACAGAGGGCACTTACCCCGGCCATATATATATTATGTGTGCCACATTTCAAATAAACAACATAACAGCTATAATCATGTTGAAATTCTTTAAATCTTATTTTAATTTATATGAAGTAGAGGGCGCAGTTGGCAGTAAGTACCAACAAATTCAGTTGAAATGAGCGACTTTATCATAGTTTCCATTGAACCAGGCTGGGTTGATACCGATACGGGAAATGCAGGCGGGTAGCTTAAGGCTCTCCTTACTGTGCCTGACTGCACTGCAAAACTATTCAGGAATATAAAGAGCCTGAAGAAAGAAGATAGCAGCTTCTACCTCAGTCTCGAGGGGGAGAAAATGTCATCAGAAATTGCTTTTTGTCTGTTCTTGTTCTTGGGGTTGTTTCTACCAGGAATCCTTCAAGGACAAAAATGTCGCACTAAGCCCTATTTCTACCGTGTTCTGGGTGTCAAATGGTATGAAATAACTAGGATTGTTTACCCTTGACAGAGGTTAGACTTAGCTCTTTTTTTGGGGGGGGGGCAATTGTGGAAACAGTTTTTGCTTTATATAACGAATTTGGCAAACCTTCCTCCTGGCTGCAGCACTGCTTCACAAGAAAATGGGATTTCTCTGATTGAAAGTTGAATCCCAACTTTTTCGTTTGAACCCAAGTCCCGTGGAAACACTGGGGATTGGCTCAAACCTGTTAGCTGCGAGGCTTTCTGATTGGGTAGTACCAACCTTTGATGATTATCAAACAGTTCGTGGTAACGAACTGTAGTAAGGAGCGACCCGGCTCAATAGTAACCAAAACTCTAAAAAATGGAATTTTGATACCAATAGCTACATCAAAAGAATTGCATTTTAATGCTGGTTTTAAATATATAAGTTTCATCAAGTTTAGTCTTACCCATCAAAAGTTACGAGCCTGAGAAAATTTGCGTTATTTTAGAAAATAGGGAAAGCGCCCCCTAAAAGTCATAGAATCTTAACGAAAATCACACCATCAGATTCAGCGTATCAGAGAACCCTACTGTAGAAGTTTCGAGCTCCTATCTACAAAAATGTGGAATTTTGCATTTTTTGCCAGAAGGCAGATCACGGATGCGTGTTTATTTGTTTTTTGGTTTTTTTGTTTTTTTGTTGTTTTTTTTTTCCTAGGGGTGATACATTCTTGGTAATTTTTTGAATTTATATTACAGTTATGTTACATTTTTGTATAATGAATGAATGGCACATACTCTAAGCCTTACAAGTTGTTGCAATTGAAGTAGTAGTTGGAGTAATTTAATAGCAGTAGTAGCATAAGGAAAAGTAGTAGTGGTATTAGTGTTAGTAGTGACATGCATATATCATATTTTTGTCAATTTTTCTTCCCCTTTAAGTATTCTCCAAAAGATGTTTTGATTTAGTTCGAATTTCCCCACAATATTTCCTCAGATGTTTTTTTTTTTTCAATATTCTCAGCCTTAGTAGTACTTGTTACGAGGTATTTGTTTTAGTGATAGTAGTGATAGCAATAATAGTACTCGTGGTAGCAGTAGATGCAGCAGCACTTGTTGTAATAATAGCGTGCAAATATTACCTTTTTGGTCAATTGATCATTTCCCTTATCATTTCCAGAAAATTCCAAATTAATATACTCAGTCATTCCTGAGTTACATCCTTTTGACAACCCATATACACATAACATGTGATGATTTGGTTAAATACTCCGCCCAACATTCCCTGAAAACTCATCTTAATGCCCTTCTTATTTTGAGAAAGTAAAAGTCAAACATGCATACCTTTTCTCAATAACAAAAAGCCTACTATATGTAAACAATGAACAAATTGTACAACTTGCAGCCCTTCCCCAGAGACCTCGGTGTGGAGGGGGTGACATCCCCAAACACATAATTACTGAGCTTTTCAACAATGCTGAAAAAATTGATGATTCAAAACTCTGTTTGGGTGTTTGTAACGGAAAATCATGGGCATAAGGGGGAGGGATGGTTTATCTCAAATCACTTTGACTTTTAAAAAGGGTACTATAAACTTCCAGTTTAAAATAAAATGACAACCATCTGAATCTAGTACGATCGTCCATTCCATAAGAACCTTATATTCCCCTAGGGCGTAACTTAAAGCCCTAGCCCCAGGGCTCTGGGGGGGGGGGGGGTTTCCAACCCTCGAGGCATTGTTATATGTTCTTTGGACTATTTTAAACAAGATTGACATCACACAATTTCAATCTCGTGCGTTTGGTGAAAAGAGGGGTAGTTGGGAGGGGGCTAGTTGACTTCCATCACTGTTGACTCTTGAAAGGGAACTAGAACTTCTAATTTCAACCAAATGAGCCACCTCTAAAGTTTATACAACCACCTTTTCTATGAGAACCTGAAATACCCCAGAGACATAACTTACAACTCTCACCCTTAGGCTCTAGTTGTTTGTATCACCCTCAGAAGACTTGTTATATGATTTTTGGACTGTTTTGAATAAAAGGCAAGTCAGAATATCTACTGGATGCATCTCGGGAAAATGTGACGTGTTTGTATGTGTGTGTGGGGAGGGCGGCTAGCTGCGCTTTGATCACTTTGATCCCTAAAAATGGCACTAGAACTTCTGATTACCAATCCAATGAGTCCCCTCTAAAGTACAAACGACGTTTTTATGAGAATCTTATATGCTTTTAGGGTATAACTTACACGCATTGCCCCTAGAGCAGTAGGGGGAGGGGTCTTCCTCCCAGACATAATTTCCAGACCCTTCAACTACTATGAACAAAGTTGTTATCTCCAAATTTTGATTGGAGCTGTTAAGGTAAAGGATTAGCGTGGAGGGGGGGGGCTGGTTGCCCCCCCCTTAAATCACTTAAAAACTCTTAAAAAGTGCACTGCAGCTTCCAATTTCAAAACAAATGAGCTCCGTCTGAAGTTTATACGATCACCCATTCTATAACAACTTTATTTGCCCTCATTGTATAACTTACAACACTATCTCCAGAGCGCTGGGGGTTTGTGTCAATCCTAGAGGCATTATTATTTGTTCTTTGGACTATTTTGAACAAGATCGCTCTCTCCTAATTTCAATCAGATGCGTTTGGTAAAAAGAGGGGTTGTGGGGAGGGGAGCTAAATGCCCTCCATCAGTTTGACGCCTAAAAAAGGACTAAAACTTCCAGTTTTCAGCTAAATGAACCTTTTCTAAAGTTAAACAAACATCCCTTCCATAAGAACCTTAAATGCCCGGCGGCATAACTTACAACCATTGCCTCCAGGATCTGGAGGTTTGTATCAACCCCAAAAGCCTTGTTCTATGATCTTTGGACTATTTTGAATAAAATGACTCTCAAAATTTTTTATTTGATGTATTTCGGGAAAACACGAAGTGTTGGGGGGGGAATAGCTGCCTTCAGATCACTTTAACTCTTAAGAAGGACACTCGAAATTCAGATTACCAGTCAAATGAGTCCCGTCCGAAGTATATGCGACCATCCTTTCTAAACAAACCTTATATGCCCCCGGGCATAACTTACAACACTTGCCCTGTGAGCTGTGGGGCGGGATTGTCTTCCTCAAAGACATAATGTTGGACCCTTCGATTACAATGAACAAATTTGCTATCTTCAAATTTTGGTTGGACGTCTTTGGGAAAAGGATGAGCGAGGGGAGGGGGACTGGTTGCTCTCAGATCACTTTTGACTCTTAAAAAGGGCACTATAACCTGCAGTTTCAAATCAAATGATCCCCATATTAAGTTTATACGACCACTCATTTCATAAGACCTTATAAGTCCCCAGGGTGTGACTTGCAACCTTATTCCCAGGACGCTGGGGGGGTTGTGTCAACCCTAGAGGCATTGTTATTTGTTCTTTGGACTATTCTGAGCAAAATCGCTATCTCACAATTTTAATAATATTCGTTTGGTGAAGAGGGTTAGTTGGGGGGGGGGATTGCTGCCCTTCATCATTTTTGACTCTTAAAGGGGAACTAGAACTTCCAATTTTCACGTAATTTCCGGACCTTTCAACTAAGTTGAAAAAAATGGCTATCTTAAAATTTTGATTGGAAGTGTTTTAGGAAAGGATGGGCCTTGAAGGGAGGAGAATTTTCCAGCCGATCAATTTCGACTAATAAAAAAAGGCACTAGGCCTCTCAATTTCCAATTAAATGAGCCCTTATTTAAGTTTCTACGACAGCGCTTTGTATAATACCTTATGTGCCCCCCCCCCAGGGCATAACTTAAAACCTTTGCCATAAGGGCTGTGGAGGAGGGACTCATCCTCAAAAACATAATTTCTGGACCTTTCAAATACATTGAACAAAATGGCTATCTTAAAATTTTGATTGGATGCATTTGGGAAAGGGTTGACGTGGGAGGGGGATAGCCGCCCTACAAACACTTTCGACTATTAAAAAGGATGCTAGCCGTTTCAATTTCCAATCGAATGAACTCTTTTTGAAGTATCTATGGAAACGTCTTCGATACGAAGAACCCTGGTCTAAGACCAAAAAAGAAAAAATAATAATGATAGCTTTTATTTTGAAGTTCTTTGCTGTTAGAGATCAAAATATGGCAACAGCTGCCGTTAAAAAAAAAAAAAAAAAAAAAAAAAAAAAAAAAAAAAAAAAAAAAAAAAAAAAAACATTGTAACTTATTCGGTAGCTTGTTCTTTTGTACCTTATATCTGTAGCTTTTTTTTACCTTATTTCGTGTAAGAAAGTAAGTACAAAATTTTTGTGCAAAATAATAACATTTATTCTTTGTAAATAATGTCGTATGTTTGAAAAAATATTATCTCAATTTTATTTCTCTGTAAAATTTGATAATCATAACTAAACCTTGACCCTGAATTTGCGTAACCTGCATCAGACAAAAGAGGTGTCTAATTAATAAAAATATACAAGTTTTATTTAGTATATAACTTAATTTCGACATAACAAAAGTTATCAAACATAACAAAACAGTGGTAGAATACAAGTTTTTGCCCGCTTTGATTGAATTCTTGACATAATATGGATTAAACGCTCGTCCAGAATGCGCATAGGTAATTTGTGCGATCTATTTGTTTTTGCAGACTTGATGCGACTCCCTTCATGTTTCTAATACAGTAGTTGGACTGGTATACTTTTAATTTTTCAAGAGTTGAACGACATTGACGTATCGCTTCCCAACCACGGATGTCCGTAGATGATTTCCCTGATTTCAGGCCGTTCGTCACAATTCAGTTCCAAACATTTGGATACTAAATCCCACGCCAGTTTTGAACATCTGAGCTTTTTCATTCTTCTAACTATCAACTTCTTGACTTTGCGCGAACGTAGACCAAATTCAAATGGCTCTCCTCCAATTAGAATTGACCCCAAGATCACTCCTAGAGACCAAGATGTAACTGCACCAAACATATAATTTAATAATTCGTCTTCTACCTCAGGAGGAATGTATCCATCACTATAGAAATAATTCAGGTCGTCTAATTCCGTGACAGAACCAAAGTCAATAATGGTAACTGTGAAGAATTCATCTACGAGTACATTGTCACATTTTAAGTCTTTGTAGGCAATTCCAGCATCTTCCATTTGCAAGAATGCACTGACTATTTGTGTGAAAACGTAGGCAGCTGAGGATTCATCTAGGCCTCCATAATCTTCAATGTATTCACGCAGCGTCATTGAGGTCTCGTCATATTCCGTTACTATCCAACATCCATCTTTCTCCACATAATAGTCTAGCATTTTTAGACAACCGTCGATATTTTTAACTTTGTCTAAGAAATAAATTTCATCTGGCACAAATTCGCCCTTCCTTAGCTTTCTGATATAAGGGGGTTTATCTCTGATGAACTTTGCAGCTACTTGCTTATAGTCGCGTCGTCTTTTTGCAACAAAAACCTTTCCTTGGGCCCCTTCACCTAGAACTGTATCCGTTAAAATATACTTGTCATGAAACCGACTGACTACTTTTTTCTTAATGAGTGACATACTGTTGATAAACTTGTTTTACCTATTCATGAACTTTCATAAATGAGGTGATTTGAGTCCAGGCACTTGTATATATTACATACATGACGTCATCACGATCAATACCTATACGTCATGCCGTTTTAATACCACAGTCATACAAAAGGACTTGGGATGACGTCATATATTGTATCACTTGACACTGTGTGACGTCATTAAAAAAACGCATGCTTAGTAGGACCCTTATCACCCATGTTCCTACAACAAAGCGTTTAATGCTTTTGATAAATAGATTGATGCCCCAAAATTTTTAAGCCAATGGCAACCCTAATATCAAACAAGCAATCCGTTTTCTACTATAAAAACCTATGTGTGAGTAAATACTATTTATTTATGGCCCTTGCCCTAGGGGCTGAATGATAGGGGTCGTGCCATCACTCGATGAGTATTTATTGAAACTATCGGCTATTTTGGAACCAAGCGGAATTGTCAGAAATTGTCTTATTAAGATCTCCCCCAAAAAATAAGAAAATTAAACAAATAGCAATAGAATACCTAAAAAATTTGAATGTTGAATCTAAAATTGTCAACAGATAAAAAAATCCCTTCCATGTTTTTTTAATGAATTTAAGCCAACGACTTTAAAAATCATGGAATCAGGTTCGAAGTCAAATAAGCCATCCACAATAATAACTATGAAAACATAAAATCGACAAATTATAGATAAGCCTACTTCAGTGTAGCAAGAGTAAGGAGGACCATCGATTAGAACCAAAAACAAGTTTTCATTCTCTCATCAAAGGAAAATGGAGCAGGGGGGGGGGGATAGAATTTTGTTACGACAAGCTTGGCGCTTACCGTATTTGGTATTAATAAATAAATAAGAGATATAATGACCAGTCGATTCAAAGTGTGGCGAATGCAGTCAACAAAATAGGAAGCAATGTATTGAAAATGTGCTTGTTTCCACAAAGGCGCGATGAAAATGATGAAGATTTCTGACGATTACCCTTACATACTGAAGTACGGTTATTGTCGAAAAGTGCATGTTTAAAATGATTTTATCCAATTTTTTAATTAGTTTTAGAGTTTCTAGAAGGTATAAATCCAAACTTATATGAAAACCTGATAAATGTAAAAGCAGAAATCGTACATCGGAAAGATCTTTCCAACATATTTAATGGAATTAACTTGCATTACAGGGGAGGGGGGCTCAATTAAGAAAACAAAGGACTTAATTTTAGCTCTTCGTGTTAAATTGAAATTTATTAAACAAAATATTAGTCAGTGCGAATTTTCTTGGTTTTCAAACTTGTCACAGGTACTTTAATGAGGATATTCAAATAAATTTTCGACTTTTAATTGCCATGCATGATAACTTCAAAGTCCGATTTGAAGATATTCTGACGATGGAAATACCACCATGGATAATAAATCTATTTGATGAAACGGACGTGGAGGTTGTGATGCTACAAGAGGTGGTGCTTGAGTTTAGCACTAGTGAAGAGCCTTAAGGTGAAATTAAAAAAAAAAAAGATGTCAGATGTTTTGAGTGTAGGCAGGAATACCCTAAAAATATCCTGGACTGTGAGGATTTGCAATGAAGCTTTTGAAAGAATATCCCTTGTTATAACCTGTTAAAAAACGTTTTGTTTTGTTACAAAACTCTCAACAACAAAAAAGAGGCATATTAATATCATAGAACGGGGAGATCTGCGGTCAGTCCTAAAAAACCAAAAAAGTTGATGATCTAGCGTCAATCTAAAAAATACATCCCTCCCATTAAAAGTATTACTACTTTGTGATTGTCATTGCAGATGTTGTGTTATGGTATTGATGTTTAATTTTAGTTTTAATACGACTTTTATGAATTAACAATGCCATATCAAAATAATAACAATTAATAGGGTAAAAATTCCGTATTCTAGTAAGCACAAGACAAAAAAATAGGCTATACTATTTTTATTTCACTTTTACCACTCCGCAGGGTTTGTTTATATCCGTTTTGTTACGTTTTTGGGGGTCAGTTAAATATTGGGGGCGCTCAACCCCTCCATGCCCAGAGGTATGCCACACCGAAAAGTGTTCTCTAAATAAAACAAGTGAGAATTCATTTATTTGTGTGTGCTAATAGTAGTTGTCAAAAAAGTAAAGCTCGATAGAATCCTTTTTTTGACTGGCCAACCTTACTTTTTTTACATCCACTCACAGCACGATCAATTAATTAATTAAAGAATCAATTATGAATTTCTTTTTCAAAACTGCTAATTCGCTGTTAGAACTTAGCTGCTACAATAATTTCCATAGTTGGACTTAATCTTTACATTTTTGTCGAGTTTTGGGAAAATGGTATAAACTTAGCTGTAGGAGGCCCCCCAGAGCCAGCAAAATTTTAAAAAGGGTCTATTAGAAAAGAAAGGTCAGGAATCTCTGCTCTACATAGTAGAGTGTTTTGTAACATTTTGTAAAAAGAGGAAAATTGTCTTGGGGGCTATCTTTCTTAAGTACACACGGCTTTTGTCTCCAGACTACGGAAAGTTCTCTGAACCAAAAATTTTAAAATATAAGTAGGTCTTGGTTAAAATTCAATAAAAAACAGTTTTTTTTACTAAAATTAAGGAGCAACATTAAATCTTAGAAGTGTTTAAATCCTTTTAAGACACTTCTCTCTCAGGTTCAACGGTGTGTTTGAGCAGGTTTTCTTACAGAATTGTGACAAAAAGGATTTTGTCACAATTGCATAAAAAGAATTGGCTTTCAAATCCATAAAATTTATTCAGCTTGGTTTTACCCATCAAAACTTACGATCCCCCCCCCTTCTTAATAGCTGATGAACAATCATACACTTTTCTCCGTTCTTTTTATTTATCTTAATTTCTCTTTGGCTGCTCAATTTTATCCTTAGGGAGAAGTTGCTAGGAATATTTGCGGGGGGGGGGGTGTTTCTTTGGTGGTAGGGGTTGATTCCTGGGAGCAATTCTGGGGAATAATAAGCTGGACCTTCCGAAAATTTACATAGATCAATAAACAGGAAAGTTCATTTTCCTCTTTCAGACCCCATAAAAGGGAGGTGATTTTATGGAAATTAAGCAACCAATTTGAGTATATTATGGTGGCAATTCAATGAAATCCTTGTATAGTATACTAGACAAATACATTAAAGCGATTAGTGATATGTATGAGAATAACATTGCTGCGGTTAAGGTAGGAAACAGGGCTAGCAGCTGGTGCTGTATTAAATCAGGAGTTAAGCAGGGTTTTGCTCTATCAAAGGTTTTTTTTTGCAGGGTTTTGGGCATTGTCCTAAGGAGCACAGGAAAGGCAATGAGAGGCCACGGAATCAAATGGAGAGGAAAAACTCTCCTGGACTTAGATTATGCTGATGATTTAAGCATCCTAGATGAAAATGTGAGTAAAATGAATGAAAATTTTGAGTTTTTCCGAGTCCAGGGTGCTAGAATAGGTTTGAAAGCTAATGTTAAGAAGACTAAGTCACTAAGGCTAGAAATAAGTGAAGATGAAAAGGTGACGTTTGGTAACGAAAAAATTGATCAGGTGGACACCTCCACTTACCTTGGCGGTATTATTAGTTAAGACGGTGGGAGCAGTGAAGATGTTAAAAGTAGAATAGCCAAGGCTCAGGGTATTTTTTGTTGCAGTTAGAAAAAAGTCTGGAAGGATAGGAAGATAAGTCTACAACCCAAAATTAGAATATTGGAAGCTAGAGTGATGACAGTGGTTAAATATGGCTCTGAAGCATGGGCGCTCCGAAAAAACGATGAAGATTTGCTAGAGGTTTCTAGAGAATTTGTCTATGAATTGTTCTGGATACCCGGCTGACTGACCATATTTTAAACAGTTGGTTAAAATACGTTGGTTGGTATAATGGAAGAAAGGGTGAAATGGCTAGGGCAAGTACTGGGGATGAAGGATTACAGATTGCCAAAGATTTTCCTTTTCGGTCAACCGTCTAGGGTGAAACGAAGAGCAAGTCTCCTCGTCTGGGATGGGAGGATGTCATAAAAAAAGATTTAAAGGAAAGGTGAACTTCCTGGGAGGGTGTACAGAGGGAGGCTTTGAATAGATTGGGATGGAGGAGGAGCGTGCATAGTCGTGTTGGCCTCAGGTAGCTTGGTGCTGCGGTAAGCTGTTGTTCTTAGTAGTAGTAGTAGTAGATTCAAGGTTGGGTCGGAGGGAGTTTATTTTTTCAAAATCTAGTGGTGTCAATGTATATTTTAGCTCTGAGATAACTTGTTAGTTTAGTTTGACCTTCTAAAATTTGTTCTTGTTACAGGCGAGCTTTAGTTTTCCCTCTGACGCTGCAAACGAAATATCCGAGGAAGCAAGAGACTTGATAAAGCAACTAATGTGTAGTGCAAATCAGCGACTTGGAAGAAATGGCCTTAGTGACTTTAAGGTAAGAAATACGACTCGATCTTTGACGAGAAAATTGAACTGGACGTTTGGTGCCAATGTCTCATTTAGCTTTGTAGTTTATCATAGGGTAATAGTTACGGAGCAAATACAAGTTAGAACGTTTGTCCGACCCGAACCCTCTAAAGGTATCATTAATTTCCTAAAGCTGTCAATCCCTTTAAGCTTGATTAATTTCCCATATGCTTTTGTATTACTATATGAATGAATGAATATGTTGTATTGCCCACTTTAAAGATACAAAATTAAAAGTGGAGTAGTGAAAAAAAAAACTAATAAAGAAAAAAAAACACTGGTAAAGAAAAAAACAATAATAAACAGGCAAACAAAGATAAAGAATTAAAGCACACTTCTAATAAATACAAATTATCACTTGACCAACGAACTTCATATCACGAGACGAACTACATAAATGACAAACGAGTCCATGGAGACTTACAAATTACCTATAGCTCGTTTATACCCACGTTGTTCGATTTAGACATACTTAGTGCACGGATCTATGACAGAATATCTTCGGCTAGGTTCAGAATTTGAATACCAAGGTGGCAAACTAAGCAGGTCCTTAGCCAACTTGTAATATCTGGTGTGCGTTCTCCGTCTTTCGGTCATTGTGAGCATTTCCCAAAATGGGGAAATGCACAAAATATGAGGTGTTACAAGCGCATTAAATAGGCAACTCAGAATACGGCGATTTAAGACATTTTTCAGTTTGACGACTTTTCCGTACATGAAGGACAAATTTTTGTAAACATTTTGGCTGATAAATCCTTTCATCATCCTTGAATAGCAGCCATATTCAATTCCTAAGTATCCCAACGAGCTACTACGCCGAATAACTTCTCCTACTGATGTACGAATACAAGGATTGTGTTGCTGCTCATGACTAGAGTATACAAAAAATTCCGTTTTTGTATGGTTTGCCTTTAGGCCGATACTATTGTATAGCTCAATGATTTGAGTTTATTTCTCTTATAAATCTAATAAAGGTGAGCTCAAAAGTAGGTGGTTATCTGCATGTGAAATAAAAGACACATGAATGATAAGAATATTACCTTTCCCTCATAGAAGACCGATCAAGCAGGGTCACTTGATACCATTACTGTCTGTCGTCAATGTTCTGTTGGATGAATTTTGTGAACCTGTCTAGTACTTAGGCTGGCAAAAGAGATTTTCATGCCCCCGTCCCATAGAGGCTGGACAGTTGCACGCCATAAAAGTAAGCCTAGTTTTTTGTTTAAAGCAACTTTGGTTTGGGGTGATATCTCATTGTGAAACATTGCTTAAGACATGAATATAGGGATCCCTGTCATCAAGCTCCACAGATGTTGATTGGATCTGTAACTGAAAGACATAACTTGGATATTAACTAAAATTTCTGAGTGTATTTGGTTAAGATCTTACAACACTTTGTAGGCAACTTAACAACTACAATTTATTTATCCTTCATTCCCTAGCCATAGAGGCCAAATGAACCCTGGATCTTTGAAAAGATAAACTGGGACATTGGATGTTATCTGTCATCAAGTTTGGCTTAGATTGAATTGTCTCTGATTGATCTGTTGACGGAAAACATTTTGAACCCAATCCCCACAGAGGTTGGATCGCATTCAAACCGGAAAAATCTACAACTTAAAAATCAGCCCTGAATTTAAACCAGATTTTATCAATATCTGACAAATTTGAATTACAGGTGTTCCGATAATAGGAATTCCGAAAGCATCACCCTTTTACGAAATGTGATTACGTCAAGATACCAAAAAGCTCAAAAACTCAACTAGGGAACTTTTACTTTGAAAAAGTTCAAAGCCGATAGTCAGTGATTTTTAATTTGTTTGATTTTTTACTATTGGTTTGATGTTTTTGTTTTTTTCGCTTGTGATTTTAGATTATTTCTTTATTGAAAGAATTCTTATGCTTTAAAGTCTTTCCTTTTCTTCAGCGCTAAGGACGCCTTGTTGTATGTAAGAGAAATATTTGTTTGGTTTTTCTTCTTTTTCAGGTCTTAACAGTCCTGAGACCTGAACAGACCTGTACAGTTCTTCTTCAGGTCTTTCACAGACCTGTTTTTTCAGGATTTATTTCTTTGGTTTTAACTCTTTCTTGCCGCTTATTCTGGCTGGGACTTGACGTCCTCTTTCTTTAGAACTGCTGATAGTCAGAATATAGAGGCTCCTACTTCCCCTACCCTACAGAGGCTGGAACGAGGTTGGACACCCTACAGTCCCAATTATGACACTAGCTCTAACTTCTAACTGACTTTGGATGAGACCCGATAATTCTTTCTGTAAAATGTCTAATGAAAAAAATTAGGGTCACCCTTCCTCCTCCTCCACACAGATCGAGTTGGCTACCGACTTCAAAAGGCAGAAATGGCACATCAAAGTTTATTTTCGAGTAATTCTGATGTGATCAGATCAACCTCTCTAGATGTGTTCTAATGATTTGCCTTTAGAGAAACCTTTTTTTCCTTCTCCTACATAATTTCGATCTGGTTCTGATTCTGGAGAGCTGGTCCGGCAGGTACAATAGTGCTTGCGACGGGGAGCTGCCCCTCTTCTGCTTGCTAATTTTGTTTACTTTGCAAAAATCTTATAGATCACTATGCCAAGCCAATTGTTGAGAAAAATCACTAAATTAATTATGAAATATAGGTCAGGATTATAAGTCCACTATAAGCTCAAGCCAATTATTGCGAAATGTCAAATTAATTCACTTCAAAAAGAACTCACTTATTTAATAATGTTCGTAAAGTATCCGGTTTTAGTTGTTGTCTCTTTGAAATAATACTAATAATAATAATAATAATAATAATAACAATAATAATAATAATAATGTATATATATACATACATATATATATATATATATATATATATATATATATATATATATATATATATATATATATATATATATATATATATATATATATATATATATATATATATATAAAGAGAAACGAAGAAAACTATAGGAGCAAGTTACATAAGCATTTTAGATTTTTTAAAGTAGTTTTCATAATTTTATATGGTCTAGTAGAAACCCTAAAGGATTACCCTTGGAAAAAACCTTCAATTATATTGGCAGTTTCTTTTCATCATATCTGATTTCTTTCCTAGCCTTTAAGTAGCCTTAATTACTAGTAAGCCCTGAAGGCTTGGTGCATTACCTTACTTAAGAAAGTATTGTCTATTAAGGAATTATTCCCCATCTCAGTTCGATTGAATATTAAGAAAGTAGGCTCCAGTATGCAACATTTTTCTCAAATTAGAACAAAGAGACCCAATTTATAATTTCAACCAAGGGCATTGGGCGTGGAGGCAATGGTTCATAGCAGCCTGAGCTTCAGAATGTGTGTCCACATCTTCTGTTATATTGGATCTTGCGGTTTAATAAAATTAATTGAAAAAAAATCCACAAAATAAGTTTTTCAAAGAAAATAAAGAACTCCATGAAACCAAAAATGAGTAAAAATAAAATCAAATAATCTACAAAGCGTAAAACTACCACAAGTCAGTATCGATAAATAAATGAAACCCGAAACGAACAGAAATTTCAGCAAATAAACGAGTCAAACTCAAAACGAGTAGAAATTAACATGAGTAGGACTCAAAACCCCTATGCTTTCCCAAGGCCAGAACATAATTTGTACTTTATTGAAAAAAATACGAATAAATGTACAATGTCAGTATAATATGCATATACTGATATTTATTAATTAAAGTGTTAATAATATTTGATTTATTTAAAGCTATAAAAGTAAAATCATTAAAGAAAAAAATTTTTCATAAACAAAATTTTTTCAGTAAAGTTCAGCTGACCAAAAGTAAAGAACTCTATTAAACCAAAAATGAGCAAAAATGAAATCAAATAATCTACCAAGCGTAAAATTACCACAAGTCATCACTTATAAATAAATAAAATTCAAAACGAACAGAAATTATAGTAAATAACCGAGTCAAACTCAAAACGAGCAGAAATTATCATTAATAGGGCTTAAAACCCTATGCCTTCCCAAGGCCAAAGCATAATTTGCACTTTTCACAAAAAAAAATTAAATAAATGTGCATTGTCAGTTTAATATACATATACTGATATTTACCAATTAAAATCTTAATAATTTTTGGTTCATTAAAACTATAAAAGTAAAAACATTTAAAATTTATTTTTTTCAGGAAAGTTCAACTGAGCAAAAGGCAATATGTACATGCTATTGCCGCTAATAATAATGTTGCTACTACTACTGCTAATACAACAATAAAACTGCAACTACTTTCACTACCACCGAAACTACTATGATAATACCTTAAAGGGGAAGATCAATTAACCAAAGGTAGTGTGTGCATACTACTACCTATACTTCTGCTACTGAAACATTTACTAGTTATGCTATTACTATTACTAATGCTCAAATTACTACTTCTATCGCAACTACTTGTAAGTGGCGTTTCTAAGAAAAGTAAAGAACTTCATTAAATCAAAAATGAGCAAAAATAAAATCAAATAATCTACCAAGCGTAAAATTACCACAAGTCATCACTTATAAATAAATAAAATTCAAAACGAACAGAAATTATAGTAAATAACCGAGTCAAACTCAAAACGAGCAGAAATTAACATTAGTAGGGCTCAAAACCCTATGCCTTCCCAAGGCCAGAGCATAATTTGCGCTTTACACAAAAAAAATTAAATAAATGTGCATTGTCAGTTTAATATACATATACTGATATTTACAAATTAAAATCTTAATAATTTTTGGTTCATTAAAACTATAAAAGTAAAAACATTTAAAATTTATTTTTTTCAGGAAAGTTCAACTGAGCAAAAGGCAATATGTACATGCTATTGCCGCTAATAATAATGCTGCTACTACCACTGTTAATACAACACTAAAACTGCAACTACTTTTACTACCACCGAAACTACTGTGATAATAGCTTTAGGTTAAGATGAATTAACCAAAAGGCAATATGTGCACACTACTACTAATACTACTGCTAATGCAATATTGACTAATTCTACTAATTCTTCTAATTCTCTGGTAGCAGTAGACGCAGCAGCACTTGTTGTTATAATAGCGTGCAATTATTTACCTTTTTGGTCAATTGATCATTTCCCTCATCATTTCCTGAAAATTCCAAATTAATATACTCACTCATTCCTGGGTTTTGACAACCCATATACACATAACATATGATGATTTGGTTCAATTCTCCCCCCAACATTCCCTGAAAAACTCATCTTAATGCCCTTCTTATTTTGAGAAAGTAAAAGTCAAACATGCATTCCTTTTCTCAATAACATAAAGCGTACTATATGTAAACAATGAACAAATTGTACAACTTGCAGCCCTTCCCCAGAGGCCTCGGTGGGGAGGGGGTGACATCCCCAAACACATAATTACTGAGCTTTTCAACAATGCTGAAAAAATTGATGTTTCAAAACTCTGTTTGGATGTTTGTAATGGAAAATGATGGGCGTAAGGGGGGGATGGTTTATCTCAAATCACTTTGACTCTTAAAAAGGGTACTATAAACTTCCGGTTTAAAATAAAATGACAACCATCTGAATCTAGTACGATCGTCCATTCCTTAAGAACCTTATATTCCCCTAGGGCGTAACTTAAAGCCCTTGCCCAAGGGCTCTGGGGGGGGGGGGCTCTAACCCTCGAAGCATTGTTACATGTTCTTTGGACTATTTTAAACAAGATTGACATCACACAATTTCAATCTCGTGCATTTGGTGAAAAGAGGGGTAGTTGGGAGGGGGCTAGTTGACTTACATCACTATTGACTGTTAAAAGGGAACTAGAACTTCTAATTTCAACCAAATGAGCCACCTCTAAAGTTTATACAGCCATCTTTTCCATGAGAACCTTAAATACCCCAGAGACACAACTTACAACTCTCACCCTTAGGCTCTAGTCGTTTGTATCACCCTCAAAAGACTTGTTATATGATCTTTGGACTGTTTTGAATAAAAGGCATGTCAAAATATCTACTGGATGCATCTCGGGGAAATGTGACGTGTTTGTGTGTGTGTGGGGAGGGCGGCTAGCTGCGCTTTGATCACTTTGATCCCTAAAAATGGCACTAGAACTTATAATTACCAATCCAATGAGTCCCCTCTAAAGTATAAACTACCTTTTTATGAGAATCTTATATGCCTTTAGGGTATAACTTACACCCATTGCCCCTAGAGCAGTAGGGGGAGGGGTCTTCCTCACAGACATAATTTCCAGACTTTTCAACTATTATGAACAAAGTTGTTATCTCCAAATTTAGATTGGAGCTGTTAAGGTAAAGGATTAGCGTGGAGGGGGCTGGTTGCTCTCAAATCAATTTGAATCTTAAAAAGTGCACTACAACTTCCGATTTCAAAACAAATGAGCTCAGTCTGAAGTTTATACGACCACCCATTATATAATAACTTTATATGCGCTCATTGTATAACTTACAACCCTATCTCCAGAGCGCTGGGGGTTTGTGTCAATCCTAGAGGCATTATTATTTGTTCTTTGGACTATTTTGAACAAGATTGCTCTCTCGTAATTTCAATCAGATGTGTTTGGTAAGAAGAGGGGTTGTAGGGAGGGGGGCTAAATGCCCTCCATCACTTTTGACGCCTAAAAAAGGACTAAAACTTCCAGTTTTCAACCAAATGAACCTTTTCTAAAGTTAAACAAGCATCCCTTCCATAAGAACCTTAAATGCCCGGCGGTATAACTTACGACCGCTACCCCCAGGATCTGGTGGTTTGTATCAACCCCAAAAGCCTTGTTCTATGATCTTTGGACTATTTTGAATAAAATGACTCTCAAAATTTTTTATTCGATGTATTTCGGGAAAACACGAAGTGTTGGGGGGAGAATAGCTGCGTTCAGATCACTTTAACTCTTAAGAAGGACACTCGAAATTCAGATTACCAATCCAATGAGTCCCGTCCGAAGTATATGCGACCATCCTTTCTAAACAAACCTTATATGCCCCCGAGCATAACTTACAACACTTGCCCTTTGAGCTGTGAGGCGGGATTGTCTTCCTCAAAGACATAATGTTGGACCCTTCGACTACAATAAACAAATTTGCTATCTTTAAATTTTGGTTGGACGTCTTTGGGAAAAGGATGAGCGAGGGGAGGGGGACTGGTTGCTCTCTGATCACTTTTGACTCTTAAAAAGGGCACTATAACCTGCAATTTCAAATCAAATGATCCCCATATTAAGTTTATACGACCACCCATTTCATAAAACCTTATAAGTCCCCAGGGTATTACTTGCAACCTTATTCCCAGGGCACTGGGGGGTTATGTCAACCCTAGAGGCATTGTTATTTGTTCTTTGGACTATTCTGAGCAAAATCACTATCTCATAATTTTAATAAGATTCGTTTGGTGAAGAGGGTTAGTTGGGGGGATTGCTGCCCTTCATCACTTTTGACTCTTAAAAGGGAAGTAGAACTTCCAATTTTCAACCAAATGAGCCTCCTCTAGAGTTTATACAACCAACTCTTCCATAAAAAATCTCAAATGCCCCCGGAGCATAACTTACAACCCTTGCCCCCCGGTCTATGGTTTTTTTTTAACCCCAAACCTTGTTAATTATATTTAGACTATTTTGAATAAAATAGTTATCTCAAAATTAGTATTAGATGTATTTTGGGACAGTACAACGCGTTTTTGTGTGTGTGTGGGGGGGGGGGTAGTTGCACACCGATCACTTTGACTCTTAAAAAGAGCGCTGGAGCTTCTGATTACCATCCAATGAGTCCCCTCCGAAGTTTATACGACCACGCCTTCTATAAAAATCTTAAATGGCCCCCACGCATAGCTTACAACCCTTGCCCTGAGGGGGAAGATTTATTACGTCTTCAAAGACGTAATTTCCGGACCTTTCAACTAAGTTGAAAAAAATGGCTATCCTAAAATTTTGATTGGAAGTGTTTTAGGAAATGATGGGCCTGGGAGGGGGGGACAATTTTCCAGCCGATCAATTTCGACTAATAAAAAAAGCACTAGCCCTCTCAATTTCCAATTAAATGAGCCCTTTTTTAAGTTTCTATGACAACGCTTTGTATAAAAACCTTGTATACCCCCGGCATAACTTAAAACCTTTGCCCTAAGGGCTGTGGAGGAGGGGCTCATCCTCAAAAACATAATTTCTGGACCTTTCAACTACATTGAACAAAATGGCTATCTTAAAATTTTCATTGGATGCGTTGGGGAAAGGGTGGACGTGGGAGGGGGGATAGCTGCTCTACAAACACTTTCGACTATTAAAATGGATACTTGCCGTTTCAAAAAAAAAAAAAAAAAACGAAAAAAAAAAAAAAAATAATAATAATAAAAAAAGAGAAAAAAAAAAAAAAAAAAAAAAAAAAAAAAACATTGTAACTTATTCGGTAGCTTGTTCTTTTGTACCTTACATCTGTAGCTTTTTTTTACCTTATTTCGTGTAAGAAAGTAAGTACAAAATTTTTGTGCAAAATAATAACATTTATTCTTTGTAAATAATCTCGTATGTTTGAGAAAATATTATCTCAATTTTATTTTTCTGTAAGATTTGATAATCATAACTGAACCTTGACCCTGAATTTGCGTAACCTGCATCAGACAAGAGAGGTATCTAATTAATAAAAATATACAAGTTTTATTTAGTATATAACTTAATTTCGACATAACAAAAATTATCAAACATAACAAAACAGTGGTAGAATACAAGTTTTTGCCCGCTTTGATTGAATTCTTGACATGATATGGATTAAACGCTCGTCCAGAATGCACATAGGTAATTTGTGCGATCTATTTGTTTTTGCAGACTTGATGCGACTCCCTTCATGTTTCTAATACAGTAGTTGGACTGGTACACTTTTAATTTTTCAAGAGTTGAACGACATTGACGTATCGCTTCCCAAATGCTAGTGTTCTGGGTATATTTTTGCCTTGAATGCTTAACTCCTGCAATCATGAGCAGATTTTTCAACTTTGTCCTCACCGAACGTTCTTGGTTCTTCCATACAATTTTCAGTTGTGAACAGTCACAAACCGGGTTCAATTTCCGGTGTTTAATGTTGATTGGGTTCAACTCCCCTAGCTTGGCTTCTTTGTTCTCGCTCCTAGATTCTTCTGGAAAATTAGACTCTGGTTCTATCATGTAATTATTGAACCACGGATGTCCATAGATGATTTCCCTGATTTCAGGCCGTTCGTCACAATTCAGTTCCAAACATTTGGATACTAAATCCCACGCCAGTTTTGAACATCTGAGCTTTTTCATTCTTCTAACTATCAACTTCTTGACTTTGCGCGAACGTAGACCAAATTCAAATGGCTCTCCTCCAATTAGAATTGACCCCAAGATCACTCCTAGAGACCAAGATGTAACTGCACCAAACATATAATTTAATAATTCGTCTTCTACCTCAGGAGGAATGTATCCATCACTATAGAAATAATTCAGGTCGTCTAATTCCGTGACAGAACCAAAGTCAATAATGGTAACTGTGAAGAATTCATCTACGAGTACATTGTCACATTTTAAGTCTTTGTAGGCAATTCCAGCATCTTCCATTTGCAAGAATGCACTGACTATTTGTGTGAAAACGTAGGCAGCTGAGGATTCATCTAGGCCTCCATAATCTTCAATGTATTCACGCAGCGTCATTGAGGTCTCGTCATATTCCGTTACTATCCAACATCCATCTTTCTCCACATAATAGTCTAGCATTTTTAGACAACCGTCGATATCCTTAACTTTGTCTAAGAAATAAATTTCATCTGGCACAAATTCGCCCTTCCTTAGCTTTCTGATATAAGGGGGTTTATCTCTGATGAACTTTGCAGCTACTTGCTTATAGTCGCGTCGTCTTTTTGCAACAAAAACCTTTCCTTGGGCCCCTTCACCTAGAACTGTATCCGTTAAAATATACTTGTCATGAAACCGACTGACTACTTTTTTCTTAATGAGTGACATACTGTTGATAAACTTGTTTTACCTATTCATGAACTTTCATAAATGAGGTGATTTGAGTCCAGGCACTTGTATATATTACATACATGACGTCATCACGATCAATACCTATACGTCATGCCGTTTTAATACCACAGTCATACAAAAGGACTTGGGATGACGTCATATATTGTATCACTTGACACTGTGTGACGTCATTAAAAAAACGCATGCTTAGTAGGACCCTTATCACCCATGTTCCTACAACAAAGCGTTTAATGCTTTTGATAAATAGATTGATGCCCCAAAATTTTTAAGCCAATGGCAACCCTAATATCAAACAAGCAATCCGTTTTCTACTATAAAAACCTATGTGTGAGTAAATACTATTTATTTATGGCCCTTGCCCTAGGGGCTGAATGATAGGGGTCGTGCCATCACTCGATGAGTATTTATTGAAACTATCGGCTATTTTGGAACCAAGCGGAATTGTCAGAAATTGTCTTATTAAGATCTCCCCCAAAAAATAAGAAAATTAAACAAATAGCAATAGAATACCTAAAAAATTTGAATGTTGAATCTAAAATTGTCAACAGATAAAAAAATCCCTTCCATGTTTTTTTAATGAATTTAAGCCAACGACTTTAAAAATCATGGAATCAGGTTCGAAGTCAAATAAGCCATCCACAATAATAACTATGAAAACATAAAATCGACAAATTATAGATAAGCCTACTTCAGTGTAGCAAGAGTAAGGAGGACCATCGATTAGAACCAAAAACAAGTTTTCATTCTCTCGTCAAAGGAAAATGGAGCAGGGGGGGGGATAGAATTTTGTTACGACAAGCTTGGCGCTTACCGTATTTGGTATTAATAAATAAATAAGAGATATAATGACCAGTCGATTCAAAGTGTGGCGAATGCAGTCAACAAAATAGGAAGCAATGGATTGAAAATGTGCTTGTTTCCACAAAGGCGCGATGAAAATGATGAAGATTTCTGACGATTACCCTTACATACTGAAGTACGGTTATTGTCGAAAAGTGCATGTTTAAAATGATTTTATCCAATTTTTTAATTAGTTTTAGAGTTTCTAGAAGGTATAAATCCAAACTTAAATGAAAACCTGATAAATGTAAAAGCAGAAATCGTACATCGGAAAGATCTTTCCAACATATTTAATGGAATTAACTTGCATTACAGGGGAGGGGGGCTCAATTAAGAAAACAAAGGGCTTAATTTTAGCTCTTCGTGTTAAATTGAAATTTATTAAACAAAATATTAGTCAGTGCGAATTTTCTTGGTTTTCAAACTTGTCACAGGTACTTTAATGAGGATATTCAAATAAATTTTCGACTTTTAATTGCCATGCATGATAACTTCAAAGTCCGATTTGAAGATATTCTGACGATGGAAATACCACCATGGATAATAAATCTATTTGATGAAACGGACGTGGAGGTTGTGATGCTGCAAGAGGTGGTGCTTGAGTTTAGCACTAGTGAAGAGCCTTAAGGTGAAATTAAAAAAAAAAAGATGTCAGATGTTTTGAGTGTAGGCAGGAATACCCTAAAAATATCCTGGACTGTGAGGATTTGCAATGAAGCTTTTGAAAGAATATCCCTTGTTATAACCTGTCAAAAAACGTTTTGTTTTGTTACAAAACTCTCAACAACAAAAAAGAGGCATATTAATATCATAGAACGGGGAGATCTGCGGTCAGTCCTAAAAAACCAAAAAAGTTGATGATCTAGCGTCAATCTAACAAACACATCCCTCCCATTAAAAGTATTACTACTTTGTGATTGTCATTGCAGATGTTGTGTTATGCTATTGATGTTTAATTTTAGTTTTATTACGACTTTTGTGAAATTACAATGCCATATCAAAATAATAACAATTAATAGGGTAAAAATTCCGTATTCTAGTAAGCACAAGACAAAAAAATAGGCTATACTATTTTTATTTTACTTTTACCACTCCGCAGGGTTTGTTTATATCCGTTTTGTTACGTTTTTAGGAGTCAGTTAAATATTGGGGGCGCCCAACCCCTCCATGCCCAGAGGTTTGCCACACCGAAAAGTGTTCTCTAAATAAAACAAGTGAGAATTCATTTATTTTTGTGTGCTAATAGTAGTTGTCAAAAAAGTAAAGCTCGATAGAATCCTTTTTTTGACTGGCCAACCTTACTTTTTTAACATCCACTCACAGCACGATCAATCAATTAATTAAAGAATCAATTATGAATTTTTTTTTTGAAAACTGCTAATTTGCTGTTAGAACTTAGCTGCTACAATAATTTCCATAGTTGGACTTAATCTTTACATTTTTGTCAAGTTTTGGGGAAATGGTATAAACTTAGCTGTAGGGGGCCCACCAGAGCCAGCAAAATTTTAAAAAGGGTCTATTAGAAAAGAAAGGTCAGGAATCTCTGCTCTACATAGTAGGGTGTTTTGTAACATTTTGTAAAAAGAGGAAAATTGTCTTGGGGGCTATCTTTCTTAAGTACACACGGCTTTTTGCCTCCAGACTACGGAAAGTTCTCTGAACCAAATAAATTTAAAAATATAAGTAGGTCTTGGTTAAAATTCAATAAAAAACAGTTTTTTTTAACTAAAATTAAGGAGCAACATTAAATCTTAGAAGTGTTTAAATCCTTTTAAGACACTTCTCTCTCAGGTTCAACGGTGTGTTTGAGCAGGTTTTCTTACAGAATTGTGACAAAAAGGATTTTGTCACAATTGCATAAAAAGAATTGGCTTTCAAATCCATAGAATTCATTAAGCTTAGTGTTACCCATCAAAACTTACGATCCCCCCCCCCTTCTTAATAGCTGAAGAACAATCATACACTTTTCTTCGTTCTTTTTATTTGTCTTAATTTCTCTTTGGCTGCTCAATTTTATCCTTAGGGAGAAGTTGCTAGGAAGATTTGCGGGGGGGGGTGTTTCTGTGGTGGTAGGGGTTGATTCCTGGGAGGAATTCTGGGGAATAATAAGCTGGACCTTCCGAAAATTTACATAGATCAATAAACAGGAAAGTTCATTTTCCTCTTTCAGACCCCATAAAAGGGAGGTGATTTTATGGAAATTAAGCAACCAATTTGAGTATATTATGGTGGCAATTCAATGAAATCCTTGTATAGTATACTAGACAAATACATTAAAGCGATTAGTGATATGTATGAGAATAACATTGCTGCGGTTAAGGTAGGAAACAGGGCTAGCAGCTGGTGCTATATTAAATCAGGAGTTAAGCAGGGTTTTGCTCTATCAAAGGTTTTTTTTTGCAGGGTTTTGGGCATTGTCCTAAGGAGCACAGGAAAGGCAATGAGAGACCACGGAATCAAATGGAGAGGAAAAACTCTCCTGGACTTAGATTATGCTGATGATTTAAGCATCCTAGATGAAAATGTGAGTAAAATGAATGAAAATTTCGAGTTTTTCCGAGTCCAGGGTGCTAGAATAGGTTTGAAAGCTAATGTTAAGAAGGCTAAGTCACTAAGGCTAGAAATAAGTGAAGATGAAAAGGTGACGTTTGGTAACGAAAAAATTGATCAGGTGGACACCTCCACTTACCTTGGCGGTATTATTAGTTAAGACGGTGGGAGCAGTGAAGATGTTAAAAGTAGAATAGCCAAGGCTCAGGGTATTTTTTGTGCAGTTAGAAAAAAGTCTGGAAGGATAGGAAGATAAGTCTACAACCCAAAATTAGAATATTGGAAGCTAGAGTGATGACAGTGGTTAAATATGGCTCTGAAGCATGGGCACTCCGAAAAAACGATGAAGATTTGCTAGAGGTTTCTAGAGAATTTGTCTATGGATTGTTCTGGATACCCGGCTGACTGACCATATTTTAAACAGTTGGTTAAAATACGTTGGTTGGTATAATGGAAGAAAGGGTGAAATGGCTAGGGCAAGTACTGGGGATGAAGGATTACAGATTGCCAAAGATTTTCCTTTTCGGTCAACCGTCTAGGGTGAAACGAAGAGCAAGTCTCCTCGTCTGGGATGGGAGGATGTCATAAAAAAAGATTTAAAGGAAAGGTGAACTTCCTGGGAGGGTGTACAGAGGGAGGCTTTGAATAGATTGGGATGGAGGAGGAGCGTGCATAGTCGTGTTGGCCTCAGGTAGCTTGGTGCTGCGGTAAGCTGTTGTTCTTAGTAGTAGTAGTAGTAGATTCAAGGTTGGGTCGAAGGGAGTTTATTTTTTCAAAATCTAGTGGTGTCAATGTATAATTTAGCTCTGAGATAACTTGTTCGTTTAGTTTGACCTTCTAAAATTTGTTCTTGTTACAGGCGAGCTTTAGTTTTTCCTTTGACGCTTTAAACGAAATATCCGAGGAGGCAAGAGACTTGATAAAGCATCTAATATGTAGTGCAAATCAGCGACTTGGAAGAAATGGCCTTAGTGACTTTAAGGTAAGAAATACGACTCGATCTTTGACGAGAAAATTGAACTGGACGTTTGGTGCCAATGTCTCATTTAGCTTTGTAGTTTATCATAGGGTAATAGTTACGGAGCAAATACAAGTTAGAACGTTTGTCCGACCCGAACCCTCTAAAGGTATCATTAATTTCCTAAAGCTGTCAATCCCTTTAAGCTTGATTAATTTCCCATATGCTTTTGTATTACTATATGAATGAATGAATATGTTGTATTGCCCACTTTAAAGATACAAAATTAAAAGTGGAGTAGTGAAAAAAAACTAATAAAGAAAAAAACACTGGTAAAGAAAAAAACAATAATAAACAGGCAAACAAAGATAAAGAATTAAAGCACACTTCTAATAAATACAAATTATCACTTGACCAACGAACTTCATATCACGAGACGAACTACATAAATGACAAACGAGTCCATGGAGACTTACAAATTACCTATAGCTCGTTTATACCCACGTTGTTCGATTTAGACATACTTAGTGCACGGATCTATGACAGAATATCTTCGGCTAGGTTCAGAATTTGAATACCAAGGTGGCAAACTAAGCAGGTCCTTAGCCAACTTGTAATATCTGGTGTGCGTTCTCCGTCTTTCGGTCATTGTGAGCATTTCCCAAAATGGGGAAATGCACAAAATATGAGGTGTTACAAGCGCATTAAATAGGCAACTCAGAATACGGCGATTTAAGACATTTTTCAGTTTGACGGCTTTTCCGTACCTGAAGGACAAATTTTTGTAAACATTTTGGCAGATAAATCCTTTCATCATCCTTGAATAGCAGCCATATTCAATTCCTAAGTATCCCAACGAGCTACTACGACGAATAACTTCTCCTACTGATGTACGAATACAAGGATTGTGTTGCTGCTCATGACTAGAGTATACAAAAAATTCCGTTTTTGTATGGTTTGCCTTTAGGCCGATACTATTGTATAGCTCAATGATTTGAGTTTATTTCTCTTATAAATCTAATAAAGGTGAGCTCAAAAGTAGGTGGTTATCTGCATGTGAAATAAAAGACACATGAATGATAAGAATATTACCTTTCCCTCATAGAAGACCGATCAAGCAGGGTCACTTGATACCATTACTGTCTGTCGTCAATGTTCTGTTGGATGAATTTTGTGAACCTGTCTAGTACTTAGGCTGGCAAAAGAGATTTTCATGCCCCCCTCCCATAGAGGCTAGACAGTTGCACGCCATAAAAGTAAGCCTAGTTTTTTGTTCAAAGCAACTTTGGTTTGGGGTGATATCTCATTGTGAAACATTGCTTAAGACATGAATATAGGGATCCCTGTCATCAAGCTCCACAGATGTTGATTGAATCTGTAACTGAAAGACATAACTTGGATATTAACTAAAATTTCTGAGTGTATTTGGTTAAGATCTTACAACACTTTGTAGACAACTTAACAACTACAATTTATTTATCCTTCATTCCCTAGCCATAGAGGCCAAATGAACCCTGGCTCTTTGAAAAGATAAACTGGGACATTGGATGTTATGTGTCATCAAGTTTGGCTTAGATTGAATTGTCTCTGATTGATCTGTTGACGGAAAACATCTTGAACCCAATCCCCACAGAGGTTGGATCGCATTCAAACCGGAAAAATCTACAACTTAAAAATCAGCCCTGAATTTAAACCAGATTTTATCAATATCTGACAAATTTGAATTACAGGTGTTCCGATAATAGGAATTCAGAAAGTATCACCCTTTTACGAAATGTGATTACGTCAAGATACCAAAAAGCTCAAAAACTCAACTAGGGAACTTTTACTTTGAAAAAGTTCAAAGCCGATAGTCAGTGATTTTTAATTTGTTTGATTTTTTACTATTGGTTTGATGTTTTTATTTTTTTCGCTTGTAATTTTAGATTATTTCTTTATTGAAAGAATTCTTATGCTTTAAAGTCTTTCCTTTTCTTCAGCGCTAAGGACGCCTTGTTGTATGTAAGAGAAATATTTGTTTGGTTTTTCTTCTTTTTCAGGTCTTAACAGTCCTGAGACCTGAACAGACCTGTACAGTTCTTCTTCAGGTCTTTCACAGACCTGTTTTTTCAGGATTTATTTCTTTGGTTTTAACTCTTTCTTGCCGCTTATTCTGGCTGGGACTTGACGTCCTCTTCCTTTAGAACTGCTGATAGTCAGAATATAGAGGCTCCTACTTCCCCTACCCTACAGAGGCTGGAACGAGGTTGGACACCCTACAGTCCCAATTATGACACTAGCTCTAACTTCTAACTGACTTTGGATGAGACCGGATAATTCTTTCTGTAAAATGTCTTATGAAAAAAATTAGGGTCACCCTTCCTCCTCCTCCACACAGATCGAGTTGGCTACCGACTTCAAAAGGCAGAAATGGCACATCAAAGTTTATTTTCGAGTAATTCTGATGTGATCAGATCAACCTCTCTAGATGTGTTCTAATGATTTGCCTTTAGAGAAACCTTTTTTTCCTTCTCCTACATAATTTCGATCTGGTTCTGATTCTGGAGAGCTGGTCCGGCAGGTACAATGGTGCTTGCGACGGGGAGCTGCCCCTCTTCTGCTTGCTAATTTTGTTTACTTTGCAAAAATCTTATAGATCACTATGCCAAGCCAATTGTTGAGAAAAATCACTAAATTAATTATGAAATATAGGTCAGGATTATAAGTCCACTATAAGCTCAAGCCAATTATTGCGAAATGTCAAATTAATTCACTTCAAAAAGAACTCACTTATTTAATAATGTTCGTAAAGTATCCGGTTTTAGTTGTTCTCTCTTTGAAATAATACTAATAATAATAATAATAATAATAATAATGTATATATATATACATATATATATATATATATATATATATATATATATATATATATATATATATATATATATATATATATATATATATATATATATATATATATATATATATATATATATATATATATATATATATATATATATATATATATATATATATATATATATAAAGAGAAACGAAGAAAACTATAGGAGCAAGTTACATAAGCATTTTAGATTTTTTAAAGTAGTTTTCATAATATGGTCTAGTAGAAACCCTAAAGGATTACCCTTGGAAAAAACCTTCAATTATATTGGCAGTTTCTTTTCATCATATCTGATTTCTTTCCTAGCCTTTAAGTAGCCTTAATTACTAGTAAGCCCTGAAGGCTTGGTGCATTACCTTACTTAAGAAAGTATTGTCTATTAAGGAATTATTCACCATCTCAGTTCGATTGAATATTAAGAAAGTAGGCTCCAGTATGCAACATTTTTCTCAAATTAGAACAAAGAGACCCAATTTATAATTTCAACCAAGGGCATTGGGCGTGGAGGCAATGGTTCATAGCAGCCTGAGCTTCAGAATGTGTGTCCACATCTTCTGTTATATTGGATCTTTCGGCTTAATAAAATTAATTGAAAAAAACTCCACAAATAAGTTTTTCAAAGAAAATAAAGAACTCCATGAAACCAAAAATGAATAAAAATAAAATCAAATAATCTACAAAGCGTAAAATTACCACAAGTCAGTATCGATAAATAAATGAAACCCGAAACGAACAGAAATTTCAGCAAATAACCGAGTCAAACTCAAAACGAGCAGAAATTAACATGAGTAGGACTCAAAACCCCTGTGCTATCCCAAGGCCAGAGCATAATTTGCACTTTACTGAAAAGAATACAAAGGAATGTACAATGTCAGTATAACATGCATATACTGATATTTATTAATTAAAGTGTTAATAATATTTGATTTATTTAAAGCTATAAAAGTAAAAACATTAAAAAAAAAAAATTTCAGTAAAGTTCAACTGACCAAAAGGCAATATGTACATGCTATTGCCGCTAATAATAATGCTGCTACTACTGCTGCTAATACAACAATAAAACTGCAACTACTTTCACTACCACCGAAACTATTATGATACTACCTTAAAGGGGAAGATCAATTAACCAAAGGTAGTGTGTGCATACTACTACCTATACTTCTGCTACTGAAACATTTACTAGTTATGCTATTACTATTACTAATGCTCAAATTACTACTTCTATCGCAACTACTTGTAAGTGGTGTTTCTAAGAAAAGTAAAGAACTCCATTAAACCAAAAATGAGCAAAAATAAAATCAAATAATTTACCAAGCGTAAAATTACCACAAGTCATCACTGATAAATGAATAAAATTCAAAACGAACAGAAATTATAGTAAATAACCAAGTCAAACTCAAAACAAGCAGAAATTAACATTAGTAGGGCTCAAAACCCTATGCCTTCCCAAGGCCAGAGCATAATTTGCACTTTACACAAAAAAAATATTAAATAAATGTGCATTGTCAGTTTAATATACATATACTGATATTTACCAATTAAAATCTTAATAATTTTTGGTTCATTAAAACTATAAAAGTAAAAACATTTAAAATTTATTTTTTTCAGGAAAGTTCAACTGAGCAAAAGACAATATGTACATGCTATTGCCGCTAATAATAATGCTTCTACTATCACTGTTAATACAACACTAAAACTGCAACTACTTTTACTACCACCGAAACTACTGTGATAATAGCTTTAGGTTAAGATGAATTAATCAAAAGGCAATATGTGCACACTACTACTAATACTACTGCTAATGCAATATTGACTAATTCTACTACTACTATTACTATTGATCCAATTACTACGTCCATCGCAACTACTTGTTAGGTTAAGGGCATTAAGATTAAAACTTCAAAAAGTATACGAAGTATAAAGTTTAAAAAAGAGCAAATCCAAAATATCATACCAAAGGCTAATTATATTAAGTCTATATTAATGGCTAATCTATTAAGCTATACTACTGCTGTGACTACTATTACAACTATGCCTAGGGGTATGAAGGTGAGATCTTCAGAGAATATTTTTGAAAATTTTTGTTTTATGGATGAGAGACTGCCACCCATATGCAGGCTGTAAAAAGGGCATATCAACAATAGCTTAGGAACAGTTTCGTATGTGAAATTGAAACTTACAGCGCTTGTTGTGGGGGATGTTGAACTAACCAAAAGACAATATTTGCAACATAGTACTACTGTTTCAACTCAAACAACTACTGCTACTGCTACTATCATTATTATTGCTACTACTACTACTGTTACTAAAGGTAAGACTAGTATTATTAACTCTACTCCTACTGCTACTACTATAGCTGCTGGTGCTATTAATTATTCTAATAAATCTAAGGGTATTTAGGCGAAAGTTTTGGGCAAAATTGAAACTTTATTGAAATAAATCGAAACACACTATGTCCAAATAGGTTGTCAAGAGGACGTATCAGCAATGTTTCAGGACCAGTTGATGGTATTAAGTTAAAAAAAATTTCGTGCATCGAAGGGGATGTTGAAAAAAAAAGGCGATATGTACATATTGCTACTAACGCTACTACTACTACTACAACTATTGCTACTACACAGTCTAAGCGTATCAAGGTGAACTGTTCAGGGAATATTTAGGAGTATGCTGAACTAAATCAAAATGAACTATGGCCATGTAGAAGGTCAAGAGGGTGACAAAGGAATATCGTAATAACAGCTTATATTATTGAGTTATACATTTCAGGATGAGTTGTGGCAGATTTTGAATTAGCCAGAAGATATTATCTGTTTACTTTTGATGCTACTTCTACGATTACTGTGACTAATGACACTTAGGGCACTAAGCTGAAACGTTTGGGGGCAGAGAGTTTCAATTAAACGAAAAAAACTATACACATGCAAGTATTAAAGGGGCACAGAAGCAATATCATAGGTAGCGCTGCTCTATCATATCATGTAATATCATTGATATTTTAGGATTAAATTTGGTTGGAAATTCAAAGCTCTAGTACCCTTTATAAGAGCCAAAAGTGATTAGAAGGCAATCAGTCCTCCTCTTTAGCTTATAATTTCTCAAACACTTCCAATCAAAATTTAAGATAGCTATTTTGTTTAGCATAGCTGAATGGTCTAGTAACTGTATCTCTAGGGCTATTTCGTAGGTCAACCCCTAACAGTTATGCAATTTACTCATTATGTTTAAGAACTAAATGTTGCCTTAAGATTAAATCAAAATGCACTGTGTTAATGCTAATAGCCAATAAGTCATCTCATGAGCATATTACCTTTCGGTCAGTTGAACATCGCTTTCATGATGCCCCGGAAGTTTCACCTTGACACGTTAAGTCGTTCCAAAAATATTGTTGATGTGCACTTTTGACACTCTCTTGGCGCCCTTTTCAACTTAATACTCTAAGCCTTACAAGTTGTTGCAATTGAAGTAGTAGTTGGAGTAGTTTAATAGCAGTAGTAGCATAAGGAAAAGTAGTAGTGGTATTAGTGTTAGTAGTGACATGCATATATCATATTTTTGTCAATTGTTCTTCCCCTTTAAATATTCTCCAAAAGATGTTTTGATTTATTTCGAATTTCCCTCAATATTTCCTCAGATGATTTTTTTTCCAATATTCTCAGCCTTGGTAGTACTTGTTACGAGGTATTTGTTTTAGTGATAGTAGTGATAGCAATAACAGTACTCGTGGTAGCAGTAGATGCAGCAGCACTTGTTGTAATAATAGCGTGCAAATATTACCTTTTTGGTCAATTGATCATTTCCTGAAAATTCCAAATTAATATACTCAGTCATTCCTGGGTTACATCCTTTTGACAACCCATATACACATAACATGTGATGATTTGGTTCAATTCTCCCCCCAACATTCCCTGAAAAACTCTTCTTAATGCCCTTCTTATTTTGAGAAAGTAAAAGTCAAACATGCATACCTTTTCTCAATAACATAAAGTGTACTATATGTAAACAATGAACAAATTGTACAACTTGCAGCCCTTCCCCAGAGGCCTCGGTGGGGAGGGGGTGACATCCCCAAACACATAATTACTGAGCTTTTCAACAATGCTGAAAAAAATTGATGTTTCAAAACTCTGTTTGGATGTTTGTAATGGAAAATGATAGGCGTAAGGGGGGGATGGTTTATCTCAAATCACTTTGACTCTTAAAAAGGGTACTATAAACATCCAGTTTAAAATAAAATGACAACCATCTGAATCTAGTACGATCGTCCATACCATAAGAACCTTATATTCCCCTAGGGCGTAAATTAAAGCCCTTGCCTCAGGGCTCGGGGGGGGGGGACTCCAACCCTCGAAGCATTGTTACATGTTCTTTGGACTATTGAGTGTTCATTCAGAGTTCATGGTGTGAGGACCTTTTTTTGGATATAAACTATTACTAAAGGATTATAGTCTCTACCTGACCTACAGCTAATATTTAATTCAGTGACCAAGGGATTATAATTTGAATAAGCGGATTATTTTTCTTCTTGAGTGAAAATTCCCTTGGGAACTATGGATTTTCTTATTGATATTCTCATGATCAGTGACCTGTATAATATATATAATTAAGGCTATCCGATATTTATAGACTTTCCGATATTTATTGGCAATTGACAATTAATTGGGTGGGAGGAGAAAAGTAAGCAGAAGAGGGGTGAGTGAGTTGTTTGCAAGAGCCGTGGTACCCGCCGGGCTTGCCCCTTAAATTGCGGGGACAAGGTAGACAGCCTCCAACACTTCCCTTACGATTGCTTCCCTTATCCCAGTTTCAAAATGAGTCAAAATGTACCTGTCAACACCAAACCAGGGGATCTCTTTCTAGCTAGGTTCGCAGGCTACCCATTATGGCCAGTTCGGATTCTGGAGTCTGTCCCCACTTCGAAAGGGCCTAAAAAGTATCACGTTTTCTGCTATGGAAAAAAACATGATCGTCAATTAGTTACTTCTGAGCAGCTTGTCAGTTATAAAGATAATGTAACGGAAGCTTCAGCCAAGAAAACAAGAGGAGTAGATATTGCATTTGATGAATTACGTGATTATCCGGATGTTTATAAACAGTATCTGAAGGGTTCAAATACTGCTGCTGATTGTGCAGCAGAATTGCGAAATCTTGTTAATGCTACCGAGCAGGATTTGCTCGCTACAAAGAAAAATTTATCAGAGACAATTGAAAAGAAAATAGCCGAAAAACTGAAATCGACCGGGTCAACTCCAGCGGCTAGTACTGCCAAGTTTCCGACAGAGACCATGGTTTCAGAAATACACGATGCGATCATTATAGAATTTAGCCCAAAGTTTAACATCATTGAAAAACAGCTCAAAAGTTACTTGCATGCTATTGAAATCCTTGAGAACAGGGTAACTCAACTAGAGGCGAAAGTTGACGATTATGAGCAAGAAGCTAAGCTAGATTCTCTCTTATTTAACGGTGTGAAACAGAACCCATCGCAAAATCTAAATCCAGCAATTAATCATATCATACGTGACCAAATGGGCCTGTCTAGTATCGCAAATTCCGATGTTGTGAGTGTTCATCGGTTCCGTCTGGGTTCTAGTAACTCACAAAGACCGGACAAGGTGGCTCCCGTGCTCGTGAAATTTCGTTCTAAGGACATTGCTAGCGCCGTTTTCAAAGCAAAGAAGAATCTTGCAAATAGTGGAATTTTTGTATCTGAAAATCTCACAAAGAAAAAGCGTGAGTTACTGAATGCTGCCAGAGATAAATTTGGAAACCGATGTGTATGGTCTGATCAGGGGAGAGTTTTTGTGCGACAGTCTAGTGTTAGTCCCATTCAGCGTATTTGGGGTATCGATGATCTTTTGTAATATCAGTGATAGTGATAATCGTTTTCATTTCCGTTCATTTTTTTTCTTTTTCTTGTTGGAGTTTAGAATATTTTTTGTTTTTTCGTTATCCCTCTTCTGTATATTTCCTTACCGTCAAATGCGGTCTGTACTATATTATGAATGGCTGTTCAAGTAAATAATGATATGCAGCAGTCCCGTTTGGACTTGTTGCAAAGTTCGCCGTTTCGTATTGAAGATGTTTTATCGTTATCGGTAGCGAAGGATTTTGTGGGTCATCCATTTAAGCCGCTGCGGAGTAGCAAATATATTCGGTTAAGTGATATTGAAATGCCTGGACAATCTGAGTCTTTGACTGTGGCTCAGTGGAATTGTCATCTGAATTCTAACCACCATGAGGTCGCCCGTCTGCTAGATCTTTATAAAAATAAGGTAGAAATATTAGGGATTTGCGAGTCGTTCGTAACCGATGACACTTTCCTCTCGTCACATTTTTTTCCAGGCTATAAACTTGTATCAAAATCAAGGAGTTCAATGAGAGGAGGAGGTTTGACTTTTCTGCTAGCAAATTCTTTGGATTACGTAATTCGAGATGATTTAACTCTCTGGAATGAAGGTAAGCTCGAAACTTTATCAATAGAAATAGAGTTAGAGAAAAATAGAAAGTTCATCATTTCTTTGGTTTACCGGCCGCCCAGCGCAAACCCAGATGATTTTTTTGGAGAATTCGATGGATTTCTTCAAAGAATGTCAAGTACTAAACTCCAATGTATTTTTTTAGGCGATTTTAACTTTGATCTTTTAAATCTAGAAGGAGTAAACCTTGATTTTTTTAACCTTATGCTTTCACATAACCTTTATCCCGCAGTTTCAATCCCAACTAGGATAACAGATCATTCGGCAACTCTGATTGACAATATCTTCCTTTCTTCGGATGCAATTGTGGAGTGCTGTGCTGACGTTGTCTTACACCCTGGGTCGGACCATCTACCATTATTTTGCACCATTAAAAGATTTGGCTGTAAACATAAAACCACTACTAAGTTTCAATTCAGAATGATGAAAGCTGAAAATCTCAGGAAATTTAAAGAAGAAATCAGCACAGTATCATGGCAAGAAGTCATGGCGGAGAAAGAAGACCCCTCGACTGCTTTTGATAAATTTATGAGTATTTTGTCTCCCATCTATGATCAGTGTTGCCCATTAAAAACTGCAACTAAGAAGAAAAACCAACCGCGGAAGCCATGGATTACGGAAGAGATACTGGAAATGATGAAGAAGAGAGACCAACTATTCTCAGATTATCTCAATTGTGAGAGTGATGACAGTTGGGAAGAGTACAGAAATGCAAGAAATAGGGTGAATTCTGCACGTCGAGCTGCAATGAGGGAGTATTTCGGAGAGAAATTAAAATCGCAGAAAGGAAACATTAGAGGGACCTGGCTGACTATTAAAAGCGTTCTCGGCAATGGTAAGGATTCAGCATCAACTGAACAGTTAGCCATAGGTGAAAGAATTGTGAGTGGGAGGCAAGAAGTTAGTGAAGAGTTTTGTAAGTTTTTTACCAAAATAGGATCGCAAATAAACCAAGAGGCAAAAGATCAAAGCGGACAGCTAGATACTGAGGAGTTTGACGATAACCGTGGTCTTCATCACTCATTTTACTTTACCGAATGTACTATGGATGACATTACCCAAGCAGTGAAATCGATCAAATCTAATGCAGCTGGTGTTGATGGCCTAAACATTAAAGCATTTAAAGCAGTTGCTGCGTATCTCTTACCTGTGATATTATATCTAGTCAATTTATCTATTCAAAAAGGTGTGTTTCCTGACGAACTAAAGCGGGCAAAAGTTATACCCCTCCATAAAGGAGGCGATAAAAGAGATATTTCGAACTGGAGACCAATATCCATTCTACCGCTCTTCTCAAAAATTTATGAAAAAGTAGCGTATAAGAAAATATACGAGTACTTGAATTCGCTTGGGTTTTTGTCAGATTCGCAGTTTGGTTTTAGAAAAGGTCATTCTACAGTGCATGCCGTTCATCACCTTTTAGATTGTGTAAATAGTGCGTTAGAAAATAATTTGATCCCTCTAACTATTTTTATTGATTTGAAGAAGGCGTTTGACACTGTGGATTTTGAAGTTCTACTGAAAAGACTGCGGAACCTTGGAATTAAAGATACAGCATTAAGTTGGTTTCGGTCTTATCTGTGTGGAAGATCAATGAAGGTGGTGATGAGCGATATATCTAGTGCAGCTATGCCTATAAATTGTGGTGTTCCCCAAGGATCAGTCCTTGGCCCGTTACTCTTCTTGGTATATGTGGATACTCTTCGATTTTATCTAAATGATTCAGTTTTAACCTCTTTCGCCGATGATACAGCTATCACAGTGTTTGCCCGGACTTCAAAAGAGGTTGTGCAAAAAGCGAACCACGTCCTTAGTCGGCTTCATGTTTTTACAGCTCTAAGCTCACTTTCAGTAAATCCAAGAAAAACAAATTTTATGGTGTTTAGTAGAACTGGTGTACCTGAACTTCTTGAAAATGTGCTTTATAACAAAGTTGGCATAACACAGGTTTTTTTTTGTAAATATCTCGGATTTTATATTGATTGTAATTTGTCTTGGAAGAAGCATGGTGAAATAGTGTCAGCAAAAGCAGCTAGAGGATTGGGAGTGATGAGGAGGCTGAAAAAAGTGTTCCCGGTAGCAGTTGTCAAATTGTTATACAGTGCTATTGTGCACCCCTACATCACGTACGGTTGTTCTGTTTGGGCAAGCAATTTCGTGATGAATTATAAAAGAACTCAAATATTACAAAACAAAGCACTGCGTCTGATAGGAGAATTTCAAAACTGTCAGAATACTGCGGAGTGTTTTAGAAAGAACGATATTTTGAACATAGGCGAGCTACGCGATTACCAGCTAGCGATTTTTGTTTTTCAAAGTGTAAATAAGGTAAGCCCTGAGTACTTTCATGATTTTTTTAAAACTAACTCGTTTTATCACCCTTATTTTACCCGAAATTCGGAGGATTTGACTCACGAGAGAAGAAATACAACGAGAGCAGGATTTGTTCTCAGGAACATAGGTGTCAGCGTCTGGAATGACCTTCCAGAATTGGTCAGAGTGGCAGTAAGTCTGGCATCATTCAAGAGAATGGTTAAATTCCATTTTTTAAAAAGGAGAGAAGTGTGATAAGAGGAAAGAGTATTTATTTATTTAGTATTTAATATTAATTATTTAGTTTTTTTTACCCCCCCCCCCCCCCAAGGATTTTTTTTTCTTCAAAATCATTTGAGGAAATGATTTAGCAGATCATGGTGGTTAGAATTGCGGCCACAGTCAGGACTCTTCTGTCTTAAGAGTGGCCGTTAATGGTAAATTCTTTGTTTAATTTATACGTTTTTGATGAAAATAAAAAATGTCTATGTCTATGTCTATGTCTATTTTAAACAAGATTGACATCACACAATTTCAATCTCGTGCATTTGGTGAAAAGAGGGGTAGTTGGGAGGGTGCTAGTTGACTTACATCACTATTGACTCTTAAAAGGGAACTAGAACTTCAAATTTCAACCAAATGAGCCACCTCTAAAGTTTATACAGCCATCTTTTCCATGAGAACCTTAAATACCCCAGAGACATAACTTACAACTCTCACCCTTAGGCTCTAGTTGTTTGTATCACCCTCAAAAGACTTGTTATATGATCTTTGGACTGTTTTGAATAAAAGGCATGTCAAAATATCTACTGGATGCATCTCGGGGAAATGTGACGTGTTTGTGTGTGTGTGGGGAGGGCGGCTAGCTGCGCTTTGATCACTTTGATCCCTAAAAATGGCACTAGAACTTATGATTGCCAATCCAATGAGTCCCCTCTAAAGTATAAACTACCTTTTTATGAGAATCTTATATGCCTTTAGGGTATAACTTACACCCATTGCCCCTAGAGCAGTAGGGGGAGGGGTCTTCCTCACAGACATAATTTCCAGACTTTTCAACTATTATGAACAAAGTTGTTATCTCCAAATTTAGATTGGAGCTGTCAAGGTAAAGGATTAGCGTGGAGGGGGGCTGGTTGCTCTCAAATCAATTTGAATCTTAAAAAGTGCACTACAACTTCCGATTTCAAAACAAATGAGCTCAGTCTGAAGTTTATACGACCACCCATTCTATAATAACTTTATATGCCCTCATTGTATAACTTACAACCCTATCTCCAGAGCGCTGGGGGTTTGTGTCAATCCTAGAGGCATTATTATTTGTTATTTGGACTATTTTGAACAAGATCGCTCTCTCGTAATTTCAATCAGATGTGTTTGGTAAGAAGAGGGGTTGTAGGGAGGGGGGCTAAATGCCCTCCATCACTTTTGACGCCTAAAAAAGGACTAAAACTTCCAGTTTTCAACCAAATGAACCTTTTCTAAAGTTAAACAAGCATCCCTTCCATAAGAACCTTAAATGCCCGGCGGTATAACTTACGACCACTACCCCCAGGATCTGGTGGTTTGTATCAGCCCCAAAAGCCTTGTTCTATGATCTTTGGACTATTTTGAATACAATGACTCTCAAAATTTTTTATTCGATGTATTTCGGGAAAACACGAAGTGTTGGGGGGAGAATAGCTGCGTTCAGATCACTTTAACTCTTAAGAAGGACACTCGAAATTCAGATTACCAATCCAATGAGTCCCGTGCGAAGTATATGCGACCATCCTTTCTAAACAAACTTTATATGCCCCCGAGCATAACTTACAACACTTGCCCTTTGAGCTGTGAGGCAGGATTGTCTTCCTCAAAGACATAATGTTGGACCCTTCGACTACAATGAACAAATTTGCTATCTTTAAATTTTGGTTGGACGTCTTTGGGAAAAGGATGAGCGAGGGGAGGGGGACTGGTTGCTCTCTGATCACTTTTGACTCTTAAAAAGGGCACTATAACCTGCAATTTCAAATCAAATGATCCCCATATTAAGTTTATACGACCACCCATTTCATAAAACCTTATAAGTCCCCAGGGTGTTACTTGCAACCTTATTCCCAGGGCACTGGGGGGTTATGTCAACCCTAGAGGCATTGTTATTTGTTCTTTGGACTATTCTGAGCAAAATCGCTATCTCATAATTTTAATAAGATTCGTTTGGTGAAGAGGGTTAGTTGGGGGGATTGCTGCCCTTCATCACTTTTGACTCTTAAAAAGGAACTAGAACTTCCAATTTTCAACCAAATGAGCCTCCTCTAGAGTTTATACAACCAACTCTTCCATAAAAATCTCAAATGCCCCCGGAGCATAACTTACAACCCTTGCCTCCCAGTCTATGGTTTTTTTTTAACCCTAAACCTTGTTAATTATATTTAGACTATTTTGAATAAAATAGTTATCTCAAAATTAGTATTAGATGTATTTTGGGACAGTACAACGCGTTTTTGTGTGTGTGTGTGTGGGGGGGGGGGTAGTTGCACACCGATCACTTTGACTCTTAAAAAGAGCGCTGGAGCTTCTGATTACCATCCAATGAGTCCCCTCCGAAGTTTATACGACCACGCCTTCTATAAAAATCTTAAATGGCCCCCACGCATAGCTTACAACCCTTGCCCTGAGGGGGAAGATTTATTACGTCTTCAAAGACGTAATTTCCGGACCTTTCAACTAAGTTGAAAAAAATGGCTATCCTAAAATTTTGATTGGAAGTGTTTTAGGAAATGATGGGCCTGGGAGGGGGGGACAATTTTCCAGCCGATCAATTTCGACTAATAAAAAAAGCACTAGCCCTCTCAATTTCCAATTAAATGAGCCCTTTTTTAAGTTTCTATGACAACGCTTTGTATAAAAACCTTGTATACCCCCGGCATAACTTAAAACCTTTGCCCTAAGGGCTGTGGAGGAGGGGCTCATCCTCAAAAACATAATTTCTGGACCTTTCAACTACATTGAACAAAATGGCCATCTTAAAATTTTGATTGGATGCGTTGGGGAAAGGGTGGACGTGGGAGGGGGGATAGCTGCTCTACAAACACTTTCGACTATTAAAATGGATACTTGCCGTTTCAATTTCCAATCGAATGAACTCTTTTTGAAGTATCTATGAAAACTTCTTCGATACGAAGAACCCTGGTCTAAGACCAAAAAAAAATAATAATAATAACTTTTAGTTTGAAATTTTTTGCTGTTAGAGATCAAAATATGGCAACAGCTGCCGTTAAAAAAAAACAAAAAAAAAAAAACATTGTAACTTATTTGGTAGCTTGTTCTTTTGTACCTTACATCTGTAGCTTTTTTTACCTTATTTCGTGTAAGAAAGTAAGTACAAAATTTTTGTGCAAAATAATAACATTTATTCTTTGTAAATAATCTCGTATGTTTGAGAAAGTATTATCTCAATTTTATTTTTCTGTAAGATTTGATAATCATAACTAAACCTTGACCCTGAATTTGCGTAACCTGCATCAGACAAAAGAGGTATCTAATTAATAAAAATATACAAGTTTTATTTAGTATATAACTTAATTTCGACATAACAAAAATTATCAAACATAACAAAACAGTGGTAGAATACAAGTTTTTGCCCGCTTTGATTGAATTCTTGACATGATATGGATTAAACGCTCGTCCAGAATGCACATAGGTAATTTGTGCGATTTATTTGTTTTTGCAGACTTGATGCGACTCCCTTCATGTTTCTAATACAGTAGTTGGACTGGTACACTTTTAATTTTTCAAGAGTTGAACGACATTGACGTATCGCTTCCCAAATGCTAGTGTTCTGGGTATATTTTTGCCTTGAATGCTTAACTCCTGCAATCATGAGCAGATTTTTCAACGTTGTCCTCACCGAACGTTCTTGGTTCTTCCATACAATTTTCAGTTGTGAACAGTCACAAACCGGGTTCCTTTTCCGTTGTTTAATGTTGATTGGGTTCAACTCCCCTAGCTTGGCTTCTTTGTTCTCGCTCCTAGATTCTTCTGGAAAATTAGACTCTGGTTCTGTCATGTAATTATTGAACCATGGATGTCCGTAGATGATTTCCCTGATTTCAGGCCGTTCGTCACAATTCAGTTCCAAACATTTGGATACTAAATCCCACGCCAGTTTTGAACATCTGAGCTTTTTCATTCTTCTAACTATCAACTTCTTGACTTTGCGCGAACGTAGACCAAATTCAAATGGCTCTCCTCCAATTAGAATTGACCCCAAGATCACTCCTAGAGACCAAGATGTAACTGCACCAAACATATAATTTAATAATTCGTCTTCTACCTCAGGAGGAATGTATCCATCACTATAGAAATAATTCAGGTCGTCTAATTCCGTGACAGAACCAAAGTCAATAATGGTAACTGTGAAGAATTCATCTACGAGTACATTGTCACATTTTAAGTCTTTGTAGGCAATTCCAGCATCTTCCATTTGCAAGAATGCACTGACTATTTGTGTGAAAACGTAGGCAGCTGAGGATTCATCTAAGCCTCCATAATCTTCAATGTATTCACGCAGCGTCATTGAGGTCTCGTCATATTCCGTTACTATCCAACATCCATCTTTCTCCACATAATAGTCTAGCATTTTTAGACAACCGTCGATATCCTTAACTTTGTCTAAGAAATAAATTTCATCTGGCACAAATTCGCCCTTCCTTAGCTTTCTGAGATAAGGGGGTTTATCTCTGATGAACTATGCAGCTACTTGCTTATAGTCGCGTCGTCTTTTTGCAACAAAAACCTTTCCTTGGGCCCCTTCACCTAGAACTGTATCCGTTAAAATATACTTGTCATGAAACCGACTGACTACTTTTTTCTTAATGAGTGACATACTGTTGATAAACTTGTTTTACCTATTCATGAACTTTCATAAATGAGGTGATTTGAGTCCAGGCACTTGTATATATTACATACATGACGTCATCACGATCAATACCTATACGTCATGCCGTTTTAATACCACAGTCATACAAAAGGACCTGGGATGACGTCATATATTGTATCACTTGTCACTGTGTGACGTCATTAAAAAAACGCATGCTTAGTAGGACCCTTATCACCCATGTTCCTACAACAAAGCGTTTAATGCTTTTGATAAATAGATTGATGCCCCAAAATTTTTAAGCCAATGGCAACCCTAATATCAAACAAGCAATCCGTTTTCTACTACAAAACCTATGTGTGAGTAAATACTATTTATTTATGGCCCTTGCCCTAGGGGCTGAATGATAGGGGTCGTGCCATCACTCGATGAGTATTTATTGAAACTATCGGCTATTTTGGAACCAAGCGGAATTGTCAAAAATTGTCTTATTAAGATCTCCCCCAAAAAATAAGAAAATTAAACAAATAGCAATAGAATACCTAAAAAATTTGAATGTTGAATCTAAAATTGTCAACAGATAAAAAAAATCCCTTTCATGTTTTTTTTCGTGAATTTAAGCCAACGACTTTAGTAATCATGGAATCAGGTTCGAAGTCAAATAAGCCATCCACAATAATAACTATGAAAACATAAAATGGACAAATTATAGATAAGCCTACTTCAGTGTAGCAAGAGTAAGGAGGACCATCGATTAGAACCAAAAACAAGTTTTCATTCTCTCGTCAAAGGAAAATGGAGAAGGGGGGGATAGAATTTTGTTACGACAAGCTTGAAAGGTTACCGTATTTGGTATTAATAAATAAGTAAGAGATATATTGACTAGTCGATTCAAAGTGTGGTGAATGCAGTCAACAAAATAGGAAGCAATGCATTGAAAATGTGCTTGTTTCCACAAAGGCGCGATGAAAATGATGAAGATTTCTGATGATTACCCTTACATACTGAAGTACGGTTATTGTTGAAAAGTGCATGTTTAAAATGATTTTATCCAATTTTTTAATTAGTTTTAGAGTTTCTGGAAGGTATAAATCCAAACTTAAATGAAAACCTGATAAATGTAAAAGCAGAAATCGTACATCGGAAAGATCTTTCCAACATATTTAATGGAATTAACTTGCATTGCAGGGGAGGGGGGCTCATTAAGAAAACAAAGGGCTTAATTTTAGCTCTTCGTGTTAAATTGAAATTTATGAAAAAAAATATTAGTCAGTGCGAATTTTCTTGGTTTTCAAACTTGTCACAGGTACTTTAATGAGGATATTCAAATAAATTTTCGACTTTTAATTGCCACGCATGATGACTTCAAAGTCCGATTTGAAGATATTCTGACGATGGAAATACTGCTGGCTAAAGCTTAAGTACTCTCTCCGCTCTTTCTTCACATTAAATAAAAAAAAAAAAAATTCTTCTAACTGAAAGTAAGGAGCGACATTAAAACTTAAAACGAGCAAAAATTACTCCGTGTATGAGAGGGGCTGTTCCCTCCTCAACGTCCCGCTCTTTACGCTAAAGTTTTTTAATGTTTTAAAAAGTAGAGTTGAGAGAAAGAGTCAAACTTTAGCGTAAAGAGCTTGACGTTAAGGAAGGAACAGACCCTTTCATACATGGAGTAATTTCTGTTCGTTTTAAGTTTTAATGTCGCTGCTTACTTTCAGTTAAAAAAAACTTTTTTTTTTATTCTGAACGTTTTTGAATTAATACATGTTTGATTTTGGCTCTCTGCAAGTGAATAATTAAAACGAAATTTGCGCATTAATTTTTCTTTTGCTAAATGGCTTTTTCTTAGTTTTGATCAGATGATTTTGAGAAAAAGGGTTGGAGAGGACGCCTAGTTGCCCTCCAATTTTTCGGTTACTTAAAAAGGCAACTAGAATTTTTAATTTTTAACGAACGTTTTTATTAGTGAAAAATATTCGTAACTTACAAATTAACTTATGTAACGAACTACTTTTATATTCGTATATTTTTATTATGTTTATTTGAGGGGGTTTTCTCCCTCGTTAATACCTCGCTCTTCACACTAAAGCTTTAACTTTGTCCCAATCCTTTAAGATTGACCCCTGAATCACAAAGGCTGTAGAATAAATAGTTGAAATTATTAAAAATACTTTAGCGTAAAGAGTGAGGTATTTAGGAAGAGATGAACCACCCATATGCGTAATAATCTCTGTTCGTTTTAAGTTTTAATACTGGTTCTTACTTTCAGTGGAAAAAACTTTTTCATATTTATTTTTTCATTGTTTTTTTAATAATGCTTGAAAATCCTGCGCCCCCTTCATGCAATTTTTCTTCTCCCATGACAAATTCCTCCAAGGGGAAATCCTCCCACGTAGCTCCCTCCCCTCAACCCCTCCCTCTCTCCAACCAAAAAATCCCCCTGAAAAGTTCCGTACACTTCCAAATAACCATTACTGTATAATAATTTATTTGTTACCCGCTTGTTTTGACAAATTAAGCGGAGTAAAAACATTAAGGAAAGAAAAACGAAATAACACAAACAATACAATTAATACAGTCTAATCAAAGGGTGGTAAGGGCCCAAGCGTTGACAGGCCTCAGCACCTAATCTAGCATAGAGTTTTTTATAAACGAAAATATTATCAGTGGCACAAAACTTTCTGATAATCTTCTGATTTCTATAAGAACGCGGCAGATACAATAAATATTTACAATAACGAAAATACATAACTCTTATGCCCTGCAAATCTTGATTATTAAACAACGGGCGCAAACCGGAAAGAAACAATATAGAATGATCGCAATATGTAGAATAAAGTCTGGATAAAGCCTTTCGTGAAAATCTGCCTCGGTTCGGGACAATTTTCGCGTACCCTTTTTTAAGTTTACTTTTAATATCATTTAGCCCACAGGATCGAAAAGCTGATAAAGATGAACAAATATTAATACCAAGCCACCGAATCGAAGAAACGAGCTTAACTGAAAAATAACCACAATCAAGATCACTACTTTGATGCTTAGCATTAAAAACTAAATATTCACATTTTTCAGTATTAAGTTTGAGGCCGATTTCCTCAAAAGACTTAGAAACAAGCTGGGTCGACTTAATTAGGCTAGATTTAGTGCGGCTGATCAAAAGTAAATCATCTGCATATGCAATGTACGAAAGATTAGTTAGGCCTAAAAAACATGATGGATTAATACGTGGCAAAACAGAATAAAGACAAGCATTAAAAAGATAAGGGGATAAGACTCCTCCTTGCCTAAGACCAGAACGGATGGGGATATTACCAACGTAGGTGTCACCTGACTTGAGTCGAACATATGAATTAGCATACCAAAAACGAAGAGTTGATATAATAGACACATTTGCACCAAGTTGGATTAAAGAATACCAAAGTTGGCTATGACAAATTGAATCAAAAGCTTTTGAAACATCGAGTGCACAAAAATGAACCTCAAAACCATTTTTATGCGCTTCAAGTAATAGCGAAACTATAGCACGATGAGCATGTTGGCATCCTATATACGGCTTAAAGCCAAACTGATTAGACATATAATTTACATTAGACAGGAGATCAGGGAGCAAAACATATTCAAATACTTTACTTAAAGTACAAGTAACCGTAATAGGCCTATACGAAGCGCAACTAGTTGGGTCCTTACCGCGTTTCAAAATTGACGTAATGTTACCAACTAAAAAAGAATCAGGGACTAAAGAAGAGCATAAACACATCTGAAAAAGTAACTGCAAGTGATAAACTAATTCCTCCGAATCGGTGTTGAGGTGAAAAGCACTGATCCCGTCTATATCATAAGATTTCGATTTAAGTCTCTCTACACTTCTTTTGACACGGTCAACACTAACGGGAGGTACATGACCTTGAATGATTTTGGTAGGCAACAGATTAGAACAGAGCTTGGCAAAACGAAAATGAACCGCATATATCACTGTATCGAAAATGTTACTATAATGATTGATCCATGATACATTAGGGATTCGGTCAGCCGTAGGCGATCTATCAAACTTCGCGACATTGATCACTTTTTTCCACTGGCTAGGAGACTTAGGAAATTCAGCACCATTGTACCTAATTTTTCGAAGATAGCGTTTAAAATCAAGTTTTGTTTTTTGTTTAATATCGAAAACATTACCCCTTAAGGGGCGGCCGCAAGCTATCCAAATTTTTAGCCACAACTTAGCCCGATTTTTTATTGTTTTGAGCTCTGGGTCATTCTTCCAAATTGAACTTCTTGTTTTTGCTCTAAAGCGACATAGGGGAACAGCTACTTCTTCAGACCTCTTTAAGCACGATACAATGTGGCTATAATAAAAATTAAGCTGAATTCTGGCTTGTGGGGACCCAACGCTTGTACACAACAGATTAAAAGGGACTTTAATCGTTGATAGAAGGCTAACAAGCGTAGAAAAATAAAGAGGCCAGTCAGCTTTGTTCCATTCTCTTTTAGAAATCCATTTTCTAGAATTGGGACGAAGGTTCTTCTCCGCAGTAGCATTAAGGGTAACAGGGAGGGATAGGGGGAGATGGTCGTAATCACGCTCATCCTGATCAACATGGACTTCGCCACAGATGAGACCAGAAGAAACGATACAATGGTCAATGTCTGAAAGTGAGCCACTATTATGGATATAGGAATGGGAGGCATCTTTCTTAAAAATTTTGTAACTATTCGGTAAGGAATCTAACAGAAGCTCAGTCCGCACTGATGAAGAGTGAATGTTACAGTTCAGATCACCGATTAATAACCAATCCAGTCCACTACTCTCAATGCCATTCAAAAGACTTTTTATTAATGCGCAAAATTTTGTAAATTTAGTTAAACTTCGGAGGGATTTCTGGTCGCAGGGGAGATAAACATTAATGAGGACAAGGTTGGCAAGACGAATAGCAATATAACAATCACTCTCGTGATAGCATAAAGGGGGTGGTGAAAACAGCGTCTTTTTTATTAAACATGCTAGGCCACCTGATGGTCTGCCAGAGGTTTTGCGTGCACTTTTAGAAAAAACTGAGTGTTCGTTACTTCTCTGTAGGGAGTTTAAGCTCACTAAAGGTAGGAGATGCTCTTGGAGGAATAAAACATCAAAATTTTCTAATTTCTGATCTAAAGAAACGTCTTTATCCTTAGTACCGTTAATATTGAACGAACATATAGTGAAATTAGTCTTAGCACTCATTTTCTAGTATAGGACGATCGTTTCGACAGAAGTTCATGAAGAATTCGGCATTTCATTGAAAATGACACATGATTGCCTTGACAGTTCGCACATTTTGGTGTAGCCTGGCACGGAGAATCAGGCGAGGATTCATGTTGCCCTGCGCAACGGGAGCAGCATTTTTCTTTATCACAATTTGATTTTAAGTGATTTGGTGATTGGCAATTATAACAGCATTTGGGTGGGCGTTGGTATTCGTAAACTCGATATATCTCATACCCAATCTTTATACCAAGTCGAAGTGCATTAGCCAGCGCAACAGCGTTTTCAAAAAACACTCTAACAGCCAAAGAATTGCCTATTCGCTTCGCATGAGTAATATTATTGCAATCAATTAACATTTCCTCATCAAAATTGGTCGGTATACCTTTAATGATTCCAATATATTTCGTTTCTTTTACTTTGACGTCACAATCTCTCATTACATTTGGAACGGCATTGCAAAAGTTCCTTGCAGCAATCTTGTCAATTCGTACCACTAGCTTATCGCCAGAGGGCTTAATGCTGTGAATACATTCATGACCTGGAATAGAGTCTATTATTTCGCGACGCTTGGCAGGATTATCTAATTCTGATGGGACTTTAGAAATAACAACGGTCGTCAGATCGGGATTCAATGACTGAGCGCCAGGGCTGCTAAGAGGGGGGAATTTAAGGTCATACGACGAAATCTTCTCATGGATTTGCTTAAGTTCCGAATCAATGCTTACAAGCTTTGAGGCGAAGCTAGAATAAGCCACAGCAGGAATAACAGGAACCTCGGTAGGTAAAATAATCACGTATGTAGGCAAAGGCAAATTTTCGCTGTCGCATTTCTGGAAGATTTCCATCATGTCCTTAATGTGACGGTAATTAGCTTGATCGCCTTGGCGTCTTTGCACACGTTCACCCTCGTAAACATGAGACCAAAGTTCTATTTTAGCCGCCATAATAGACTTCTCATCGAAAAACCCAACAGCATGGTTAGCAATAACTTCATCACTTACTCCTTTTTTAAGATTTGATTGCACGAAATTCAACACCGACGAATGTACATATTCCGTCATAATGGTATAACCAACAAATATGGACAATTAGCCAAAGTCCAAAATCAAATCAAATTATTACTCACCATGCTGTCAAACAGCTAACATCCGATAAAATTAGTTTCAAAATAATCCTTTTCAAAGTAACTGAATTCGTTATTTTCGTCACACTAAAGTAGACCGGTTTTACTCACAGTTCATAAATATCCAATTCAAACCAAATAAACGCTGGTCAAAGTTTGTAACTTGCAGCCCCTCCCCTGCGGAATATGGGGGAGTAATTCAACCCCAAAAATATAGTTATTATGTTTTACGACTATTCTGAATGTGGGAGGGGGCCTAGGTGGCCTCCATTTTTTTTTGTCACTTAAAAAGGGCACTAGAATCTTTAATTTCCGTTAGAGTGAGCCCTCTCGCGACGTTCTAGGACGCGATACAATCACCCCTGAGGAAAAAAAAACAAAAAACAAATAAATAAACACGCACCCGTGATCAGTCTTCTGGCAAAAAATACTAAGTTCCACATTTTTGTAGATAAGAGCTTGAAACTTCTACAGTAGGGTTCTCTAATACGCTGAATGCGATGGTGGTGAGATCGTATGACTTTTAGGGGGTGTATCCCTCCAACAAGGGGGTGTATTTTCCAAAACAAGGCAAATTTTCTCAGGCTCGTAACTTTTGAAGACTAAATTTGATGAAACTTAAACATTTAAAATCAGCATAAAAATCTGATTCTTTCGATGTATCTATTAGTATCAAAATTCCATTTATTAGAGTTTCGTTTACTATTGAGCCAGGTCGCTCAATACTGTTTGATGACTCAGCTTAGTCCCAGCTCGCCAAAAACCAAAACTGATCGAGTTGAGATTTGGCAACATGTTCATTTAGATATCCCGATGAAAAAAATTTGAAGAACCCCTACCCATACACATATAAGATTTGGTTCAGACTCAGAAAGTTCCAACTTAAGGATCAGACCACTTTCCATCCAACTCTGTTGAAATCTAGCTGAACTATTTATAGATATTCTAATTACAGTAATCTAGTGCCCCTACACTTCTCTATTTCCAGAAGAATTTGGATCGGCTTTGGATCTACAAAAGAACAAATGCGACGCCAGTACTTACTCCCATCAAATTTATTTAGTATGGCAACACATTTTAGTAAGTGCCATAATAACAGGAATGAAGGTATCTCCTCCTTCCACTAAGGCTGGATCAGGCACTAGAAGGATAATTAGCGCATTCCTACTTTCTTCAAAGTTTGTTGAGACGCTCTTCTGGTACGTATCCTGGGAACATGAACCCAGTAGCCCTTTTCAGTAGATGTTCTAATGGACTTTTTTTAGTTTTTTTCTCTCTTGTGTTGAATCTGTGAAAGGTGGAAATGCATTATGTTGAAAATGTTTTTGTTTTAAGGTATTTGCTTCTCCCCTGTTTTTTTCCTAGCCATAGGCCCTTACGGGGTAGTGTATGTTTAAGTACTTTTGTTGTGAATTTATTGATTGAATAAATTGATTGATTTATTGATTGATTGATAGACGTTAAGTGCCCTCTACATTCTTAAGCTAGGGTACACAGTCCCAACAAATGCACCAATAAGACATCTTACCTCAAACATCGTTTGATTAAAGTAATAGTTTTTTTTTTGTAACGGATGCATTTTCAGCCCTGGTGTACGGGCCCATCAAACTGAACGGAAGGAGACATGAAGGACCAGGACTGCACAGGAACTCCGCACGTGGTCCATTTAAGATTGTTTGCAGCTTTTAACGAACCAAACTTTTGAACTCACACAGTCCCCAAAATTTTTTAAAGGAGAATTGGGTAGTGGAATATAGCTGTAGAAATACTACTAAATGGAGAAAACGGAAGTGGGCAGGGGAGAGATAGGGCATAAATATAATGTCATTGGGTATAGTCGTGGCTCTGATCCCGTTTCATTTAAACTTTTCTCAGGAGGTGTACAACCAGAATACTAGTGTTAGAAAATATTTTCAAGCTCCCTCCTTCGCTTACTCCTTGCTATCTAGCCATAAGTTTGCGTTGGAGAGGGCAGATAGGACCTAATATACAAAATTACAGAATGCTATAATTTCCAAAAAAAAACTTGAAAAGCTATTTTGGCAAAAAACAAGAGCTAAGAGCTCATATGGTACTAGTGACGAGGCCAGAAGAGCCAAGAGCTCATATGGTATGAGCTCTAACAAAGTTCTAAGAATCAATAGATTGATTTAAAAGGAAAATCGGACACTTAATGCCGGTTGGGATTTAAAATACGAGCTATGAGTCACCAGGTCCCTCTAAATATCAAAATTCATTAATGTCCGATCACCCACTCGTAAGTTATAAATACCTCATTTTTTCTAATTTTTCCTCTCCCTTCAGCCTCCCAGATGGTCAAACGACTTTATCAAGTTGTACATCTCCCTGACACGCCTACCAATTTTCATTGTCCTAGCATGTTCAGAAGCACCAAACTCGCCAAAGCACTGAACCCTACCCCCTAACTCCCCCAAAGAGAGCGGATTCAGTACGGTTACGTCAATCACGTGTCTACGACATTTGCTTATTCTACTAATCAAGTTTCATCCCGATTTCTCCACTCTAAGTGTTTTCCAAGATTTCCGGTTTCCCCCTCCAGAATAGATCTGGTCGGGATTTAAAATAAGAGCTCTGAGACATGAGTTCCTTCTAAATATCAAATTTCATTAAGATCTGGTCACCCGTTCTTAAGTCAAAGATACCTCAATGTTTCTAATTTTTCCAAATTAACATCCCCCAGCTCCCCCAAAGAAAACAGATCCGATCCAATTATGTCAATCACCTATCTATAACTTGTGCTTATTCTCCCCATCAAGTTTCATCCCGATCTCTCCACTCTAAGCGTTTTCCAAGATTTACGGGTTCCAAGATTTCTGTTTCCCCCTCCAACCCCCTATGTCCCGGATCCGGTTCAAATTGAAAATGGAGCACCTGAGACATAATATCCTTCTATATATCCAGTTTCATTAAGGTCCGATCACCCGTTCGTAAGATAAAGATACCTAAATTTTCACGTTTTTCAAGAATTCCAGTTTCCCTCTCCAACTCCCCCCAATGTTACCGGATCTGGTCGGAATTTAAAATAAGAGCTTTAAAGCACAAGATCCTTCTAAATATCAAATTTCATTAAGATCTGATTACCTGTTCGTAAGTTACAAATGCCTCGTTTTTCTAATTTTTCCAAATTACACCCACCTTCCCAACTCCACAAAAAGATAGCGGATCCGGTCCGGTTATGTCAGTCATGTATCTTGGACTTGTTTGTATTCTTCCCACCAAGTTTCATCCTGATCTCTCCACTTTAAGTGGTTTCCAAGATTTCCGCCCCCCCCCCCCAATGACACTGGATCCGGCCAGGATTTAAAGTAACAGATCTGAGTTACAAGGTCCTTCCAAATATGAAATTTCATTAAGATCCGATCACTCCTTCGTAAGTTAAAAATACCTCATTTTTTCTAATTTTTCAGAATTAACCCTACCCCCCAACTCCCCCAAATAGAGTGGATCCGTTCCGGTTATGTCAGTCATGTATCTAGGACTTCTGTTTATTTTTCCCAACCAAGTTTCATTAAAAATACCTCAATTTTTCTGATTTTTCCAAATTAACAACCCCCAGCTCCCCCAAAGAGAACGGATCCGTACCAATTATGTCAATCTCGTATCTATAACTTGTGCTTATTCTTCCTACCATGTTTCATCCCGATCTCTCCACTAAGCGTTTTCCAAGATATCCGGTTTCTAAGATTTCTGTTTCCCCCCTCCAGCCCCCTATGTCCCCGGATCCGATTCGAATTGAAAATGGAGAACCTGATACACAAGATCCTTCTATATATCCAGTTTTATTAAGGTCCGATCATCCATTCGTAAGATAAAGATACCTCAATTTTCACGTTTTCCAAGAATTCCGGTCTCCCCCTCCAACTCCCCCCAATATCATCGAATCTGGTCGGTATTTAAAATAAGAGCTCTAAAGCACAAGATCCTTCTAAACATCAAATTTCATTAAGATCTGATCACCTGTTCGTAAGTTACAAATACCTCATTTTTTAATTTTTCCAAATTACACCCCCCTCCCCAACTCCAGAAAAAGAGAGCGGATCCGGTCCAGTTATGTCAGTCACGTATCTTTAACTGGTTTTTATTCTTCCCACCAAGTTTCATCCTGACCTCTCCGCTTTAAGTGTTTTCCAAGATTTCCGGTCCCCCCAAACCCCCCCCCCAATGACGCTGGATCCGGTCGGGATTTAAAATAAGAGATCTGAGTTACGAGGTTCTTCTAAATATGAAATTTCATTAAGATCCGATCACTCATTCGTAAGTTAAAAATGCCTCATTTTTCTAATTTTTCAGAATTAACCCTCCTCCCCCCCCCAACTCCCCCAAATACAGCGGATCCGTTCCAGCTATGTCAATCATGTATCTAGGACTTCTGCTTATTTTTCCCACCAAGTTTCATCCCGATCCCTCCATTCTAAGCGTTTTCCAAGATGTAAAGTCCCCCCCCCCCCAGCTACACCCAATATCACCTGATCCGGTCGTCATTTAAAATAAGAGCTCTGATACACGATATCCTTCTAAGCATCAAATTTCATTAAGATCCGATCACCCGTTCTTCAGTTAAAAATACCTCATTTTTTCCAATTTTTCAGAATTAGCCCCCCCCCCAACTACCCCAAAGAGAGCGGATCCGTTCCGGTTAGGTCATTCACGTATCTAGGACTTGTGCTTATTTTTTCCACCAAGTTTCATCCCGATCTCTAAACACTAAACGAAACACTAAGCGTTTTCCAAGATTTTAGGTACCCCCCAACTCCTCCCAATGTCACCATTTCTGGCCAGGATTTTAAAAGAGCTCTGAGACACGATATCCTTCCAAACATCAATTTCATTAACATCTGACCCCCCGTTCGTAAGTTAAAAATACCTCATTTTTTCTAATTATTCTGATTTAATCATCCCCACTCCCCCCCCCCAGATGGTCAAGTCGGAGAAACAACAATTTCTAATTTAAAATGGCCTGGTTTCTGATACGCATGCCAAATTTCATCGTCCTAGCTTACCTGGAAGTATCTAAAGTAGCAAAACCGGGACAGACAGACCGACAGACCGACAGTATTGTCGATCTTTATATGTCACTTGGTAGATACAAAAAAAATGGAAGATATATAGTTCTTTAGAATCTGTTTAGTTTTTAATTTCATCCTAATTATCATTTTATTTTTTTCTGATACACGACCAAATGCTGCTTATGTTACATTTAAATAATAATACATCATTTACACAACATACAAAATTGTGTAATATAGTTAATTAGCGAAAGAAAAATGAGGCAAAATAAAGCCAAAACAGCAAAAGTTGCGATTGTGGAATGAACTTAATGCAATTGTGGTAAGTCTCTAAAATAGCAGCTTATCTGATAGCTACTCAAACAACATAATTATATCAGAAGCTTCACACTTTACATCAATCGGCTCTAAACTGCCACTAATAAAAACAAAAATTATAACCTTTTTTACATCACTTTTCTCCATAAGTGGCCGAAAAGCTCTGGTGACGACCCAAGCGCCAACAACATCTGTGTTGTAAACATCCAACATTTCTTGTCTATTGATTTCTAGGGCTTTATCCTCCGGATGGTTTCTATTCGTTATGCCTGCAAACAGAATTTATTCTCAATCTCAATACTTCACTCATTACAGCATAGTTTAACAAAAAATTTAACAAAAAAAAAATTGTTGTAGAAGGCTAAAGTACCGAGGAAATCTAAAAAAAAAAGAAAATACACCTCCCTCCTGGATCTATTCTATGCCTAACCCGAATATTGTAATTTTCTTAAGTTTCTCTCTTTTTTTTCAAAACTACGAATTCTCTACAGTGTTGCCATGTTGAGATGGAAAAATAAATAGGCAAAACTAAGCAGTTAAATTTGGCAATACTTTTCGTCCGTGAAGATTTCAAATATTAACAATTCGTCTTAATACAGCAACACATTTAAAGGAATCCTATACCTTACTAAACTCTTTGGTACCATATTTTTTACCTTAATTTTTCCTATTTTTACTTTTCATTTTTCAATCTTTTTATTTTTCGATTTGGCACCCACCTCTACCAAAAACTGCATTACTGCATATGGTCTTTTTCAAAACTAAGTTTTCGATTTTACCTTTTATTAAAATATTTATATTGCTGTGTACATTTCCACTTAATCATTTAAAACAATCGCATTCCCATTTTCACTGTCCTCAAAACATTAAAGATGTTAAAGAGTTCATCGAAAAATATTTTCGAGGGATATCTGCATGGGTACAAAAGGAAAGGGGATATTCCTACAAGTGGGTGTCTATGGTGTTGGTGTATTTATATTGTTTCGTAGGTTTCCATTTCATCTTTTCAAACAATCGCATTCCTATAATTATAAAATTATAAAATTCTATATCTGAATTTTAACCTAACTTGGAGTTAATGACAAAAGCTGACCGCGAAATTTTGCAGAATTTGGGTTCACTTATTTTTTCTATATATGGTATATACGTCTTAGAAGACGAAGACAGAGCTGTAACCATAGACATATAGCATAAATTAGAGATTTTGTCCCTATTAAAATTAAAATTTGAAGCTTATCTGTTATATTAGCCCAGTTTTCTACACTTGCAAATTTATCAAAGGTTTCCACTGTTTATAATATAATTCTGCTTTTTCACAAACTTTATTCCAACTAACATTGGAATTTTAATATATTTTTTATATTCTAAAATTCTATTTTAAATCCTTTAGAATTCTTTCTAAAGAATTCTAAAGAAAAAAATATATAGAAAAAAAGAAAAAAATATATATATTTCCAAATTACACCCCCCTCCCCAACTCCAGAAAAAGAGAGCGGATCCGGTCCGTTTATGTCAGTCACGTATCTTTAACTGGTTTTTATTCTTCCCACCAAGTTTCATCCTGACCTCTCCGCTTTAAGTGTTTTCCAAGATTTCCGGTCCCCCCAAACCCCGCCCCCCCCCCCAATGACGCTGGATCCGGTCGGAATTTAAAATAAGAGATCTGAGTTACGAGGTTCTTCTAAATATGAAATTTCATTAAGATCCGATCACTCCTTCGTAAGTTAAAAATACCTCATTTTTTCTAATTTTTCAGAATTAACCCTACCCCCCAACTCCCCCAAATAGAGTGGATCCGTTCCGGTTATGTCAGTCATGTATCTAGGACTTCTGTTTATTTTTCCCAACCAAGTTTCATTAAAAATACCTCAATTTTTCTGATTTTTCCAAATTAACAACCTCCAGCTCCCCCAAAGAGAACGGATCCGTACCAATTATGTCAATCTCGTATCTATAACTTGTGCTTATTCTTCCTACCATGTTTCATCCCGATCTCTCCACTAAGCGTTTTCCAAGATATCCGGTTTCTAAGATTTCTGTTTCCCCCCTCCAGCCCCCTATGTCCCCGGATCCGATTCGAATTGAAAATGGAGAACCTGATACACAAGATCCTTCTATATATCCAGTTTTATTAAGGTCCGATCATCCATTCGTAAGATAAAGATACCTCAATTTTCACGTTTTCCAAGAATTCCGGTCTCCCCCTCCAACTCCCCCCAATATCATCGGATCTGGTCGGTATTTAAAATAAGAGCTCTAAAGCACAAGATCCTTCTAAACATCAAATTTCATTAAGATCTGATCACATGTTCGTAAGTTACAAATACCTCATTTTTTAATTTTTCCAAATTACACCCCCCTCCCCAACTCCAGAAAAAGAGAGCGGATCCGGTCCGGTTATGTCAGTCACGTATCTTTAACTGGTTTTTATTCTTCCCACCAAGTTTCATCCTGACCTCTCCGCTTTAAGTGTTTTCCAAGATTTCCGGTCCCCCCAAACCCCCCCCCCCCCAATGACGCTGGATCCGGTCGGGATTTAAAATAAGAGATCTGAGTTACGAGGTTCTTCTAAATATGAAATTTCATTAAGATCCGATCACTCATTCGTAAGGTAAAAATGCCTCATTTTTCTAATTTTTCAGAATTAACCCTCCTCCCCCCCCCCAACTCCCCCAAATACAGCGGATCCGTTCCAGCTATGTCAATCATGTATCTAGGACTTCTGCTTATTTTTCCCACCAAGTTTCATCCCGATCCCTCCATTCTAAGCGTTTTCCAAGATGTAAAGTCCCCCCCCAGCTACACCCAATATCACCTGATCTGGTCGTCATTTAAAATAAGAGCTCTGATACACGATATCCTTCAAAGCATCAAATTTCATTAAGATCCGATCACCCGTTCTTCAGTTAAAAATACCTCATTTTTTCTAATTTTTCAGAATTAGCCCCCCCCCCCAACTACCCCAAAGAGAGCGGATCCGTTCCGGTTAGGTGATTCACGTATCTAGGACTTGTGCTTATTTTTTCCACCAAGTTTCATCCCGATCTCTAAACACTAAACGAAACACTAAGCGTTTTCCAAGATTTTAGGTACCCCCCAACTCCTCCCAATGTCACCGTATCTGGCCAGGATTTTAAAAGAGCTCTGAGACACGATATCCTTCCAAACATCAAATTTCATTAACATCTGACCCCCCGTTCGTAAGTTAAAAATACCTCATTTTTTCTAATTATTCTGATTTAATCATCCCCACTCCCCCCCCCCAGATGGTCAAGTCAGAGAAACAACAATTTCTAATTTAATATGGCCTGGTTTCTGATACGCATGCCAAATTTCATCGTCCTAGCTTACCTGGAAGTGTCTAAAGTAGCAAAACCGGGACAGACAGACCGACAGACCGACAGTATTGTCGATCTTTATATGTCACTTGGTAGATACTAAAAAATGGAAGATATATAGTTCTTTAGAATCTGTTTAGTTTTTAATTTCATCCTAATTATCATTTTATTTTTTTCTGATACACGACCATGTTACATTTACATGTTACATTTAAATAATAATACATCATTTACACAACATACAACATTGTGTAATATAGTTAATTAGCGAAAAAGAAAAATGAGGCAAAATAAAGCCAAAACAGCAAAAGTTGCGATTGTGGAATGAACTTAATGCAATTGTGGTAAGTCTCTAAAATAGCAGCTTATCTGATAGCTACTCAAACAACATAATTATATCAGAAGCTTCACACTTTACATCAATCGGCTCTAAACTGCCACTAATAAAAACAAAAATTATAACCTTTTTTACATCACTTTTCTCCATAAGTGGCCGAAAAGCTCTGGTGACGACCCAAGCGCCAACAACATCTGTGTTGTAAACATCCAACATTTCTTGTCTATTGATTTCTAGGGCTTTATCCTCCGGATGGTTTCTATTCGTTATGCCTGCAAACAGAATTTATTCTCAATCTCAATACTTCACTCCATTACAGCATAGTTTAACAAAAAATTTAACAAAAAAAAAATTGTTGTAGAAGGCTAAAGTACCGAGGAAATCTAAAAAAAAAAAGAAAATACACCTCCCTCCTGGATCTATTCTATGCCTAACCCGAATATTGTAATTTTCTTAAGTTTCTCTCTTTTTTTTCAAAACTACGAATTCTCTACAGTGTTGCCATGTTGAGATGGAAAAATAAATAGGCAAAACTAAGCAGTTAAATTTGGCAATACTTTTCGTCCGTGAAGATTTCAAATATTAACAATTCGTCTTAATACAGCAACACATTTAAAGGAATCCTATACCTTACTAAACTCTTTGGTACCATATTTTTTACCTTAATTTTTCCTATTTTTACTTTTCATTTTTCAATCTTTTTATTTTTCGATTTGGCACCCACCTCTACCAAAAACTGCATTACTGCATATGGTCTTTTTCAAAACTAAGTTTTCGATTTTACCTTTTATTAAAATATTTATATTGCTGTGTACATTTCCACTTAATCATTTAAAACAATCGCATTCCCATTTTCACTGTCCTCAAAACATTAAAGATGTTAAAGAGTTCATCGAAAAATATTTTCGAGGGATATCTGCATGGGTACAAAAGGAAAGGGGATATTCCTACAAGTGGGTGTCTATGGTGTTGGTGTATTTATATTGTTTCGTAGGTTTCCATTTCATCTTTTCAAACAATCGCATTCCTATAATTATAAAATTATAAAATTCTATATCTGAATTTTAACCTAACTTGGAGTTAATGACAAAAGCTGACCGTGAAATTTTGCAGAATTTGGGTTCACTTATTTTTTCTATATATGGTATATACGTCTTAGAAGACGAAGACAGAGCTGTAACCATAGACATATAGCATAAATTAGAGATTTTGTCCCTATTAAAATTAAAATTTGAAGCTTATCTGTTATATTAGCCCAGTTTTCTACACTTGCAAATTTATCAAAGGTTTCCACTGTTTATAATATAATTCTGCTTTTTCACAAACTTTATTCCAACTAACATTGGAATTTTAATATATTTTTTATATTCTAAAATTCTATTTTAAATCCTTTAGAATTCTTTCTAAAGAATTCTAAAGAAAAAAATATATAGAAAAAAAGAAAAAAATATATATATTTCCAAATTACACCCCCCTCCCCAACTCCAGAAAAAGAGAGCGGATCCGGTCCGTTTATGTCAGTCACGTATCTTTAACTGGTTTTTATTCTTCCCACCAAGTTTCATCCTGACCTCTCCGCTTTAAGTGTTTTCCAAGATTTCCGGTCCCCCCAAACCCCGCCCCCCCCCAATGACGCTGGATCCGGTCGGAATTTAAAATAAGAGATCTGAGTTACGAGGTTCTTCTAAATATGAAATTTCATTAAGATCCGATCACTCATTCGTAAGTTAAAAATGCCTCATTTTTTCTAATTTTTCAGAATTAACCCTCCTCCCCCCCCCCCAACTCCCCCAAATACAGCGGATCCGTTCCAGCTATGTCAATCATGTATCTAGGACTTCTGTTTATTTTTCCCGCCAAGTTTCACCCCGATCCCTCCATTTTAAGCGTTTTCCAAGATTTTAGGCTCCCCCCAACGTCCCCCAATGTCACCGGATCCGGTCGGAATTTAAAATAAAATTTCTGAGACACGATATCCTTCTAAATATCGAATTTCAATAAGATCTGGTCACCCGCTCGTAAGTTAAGAACACCTCATTTTTTTAATTTTTTCGAGGGGCAATTTTTTCGAGGGCATTTTACTTTACGAGGGGCATCAGGATTTTAGAAATGCTTAGGTCGGGCACGGCCCAGAATTGGTTGGGAACCACTAATTTAAGCCAATATTCCCCCCGTTCCTTCTCTCAAGTATACCCTCGCTTCTTCTTGTAATATTATTTATCATCTACCTAGTGACTTTGTCTGGCTTTTCTGGCCAGAGACGTACGTGGAAGGAACTCGGGGCCCAAGCCACAGCCAAAATCATAAATTTCATAGAATTTCTTGGCACTTTTTATTCAAACTATCAAATATATTTGTTTCCTAACTATTCGCCTACCCCAGAAAAAAAATCCAGTGCATAATAATTTTTGAGCGAAGCACGTCCGCAACGGTGAGGAGGGCTCTGCCCCCCCCCCCTCCGCTAAAAATCGTAAATTTCCCAAAATTTCTTGGCTTTATTCATTCAAATAACCAAGTTTTTTTGTTTTTTTTTTGTTGTTTTTTTTACGGGGCCTTTTTGAAAAAATTTCCGTGTTCATACTTTTTCAGGCCATTTCATAGAACTTTGAAAAATGTTTGAACGAATATGGCGTCAGAAAATACCTATTAAAGGGATTGTCCCAGTGTCGAACGTCCAACCTTCAGAACAGAATACTGCCCCTGGCCTTTTTCTGTGGCATTTTTTTTTTTACAAAAAGCTCTGATCCTTTTTGAAGCATCGTGACCCGTTCCTTCTTAATTCAAGTTCGGAAGTTCAATTTTTTTTTCATTTGCCAACTAACTAAGTAATCTAACTAAGTAAACATTAAGTAATGTAGATGCTAAGAATTTTGTTTGTTAGACAACCATCTCTATTGCGTGATGCATGTGAAAACAGGTCAAAATTCTTCGTATTACTCCGTAGACTAAACGTTGCTAGAATAGCTTACAAGCATTTTCAGATGTTCTGTAGTAGATTTGCCGAAAAATGAGCAAGACAGTGTTAATCACAGGTTGTCATAAAGGAATAGGCTTAGGCCTTGTGAATCAGTATTTAAAGGAAGGCTATAAAGTAAGTGTTTCTTCAACCAGTTTTAAGGATTATGGCTGCTTTTCAGTGTCAATTGGGGGAGGATATTGCCCACCTTAAATTGTAAAAAAACATTTCTTGTTGGACTTTTTTCGTATTTTCATTGACAAAAATTACCCTTTGCATTAAAACAATACATTCTGTCTCCCCTCACTCCCTAAATTTAGTGAATTGATGCCATTGAACTACTTATTGCACAGAAATCATATAGAAAAAAAGGAATGTGCCGTTAGATTCTCCCTTTAGCGCTCTTTCCAAATCTAACAATCTGCCAGCGCATTATCTCCTAGCCCCCTTGGGGGGGGGGGGGGGTAGATGCAACCCTAAGATACACACAGTTTTCTGATTTTTTTGGATTAAAGCTATTTTTATGCTTATTTTCATCGACTGCGTGTTTACGATACCGAACAATGTCAATTAAAAAAAAAAAAAAAAAACTGAGCTGTGTATGTGGCTTAGGGCTATGTCTAGCCTCATTAGAGTGATGTTGCAATGTAATTGCAATATCAGTAATTATTATTTACTAACAAATACAGTAATTACGCAAAATCACCCTTGCTCCTAAAAGGAAAAACTAGAAACAAAAGATTAGTACCATCCAATATATGGTTCAACAGTGTCTTCAAGTAAACACCTCGTTCAATGAGCTTTTCGCAATTAGTTTTTGGCATTCAGTAAGCAATTAAAGCTACATAATTATATTTAAAGACGCTTATAGCAGTTAATTGTTTGCTTATTGTGTTTCAGAACCCAATAAGTAAGAATTTTACCCGGTGTATTTTTTATTTTATTTTAGTTTCTTTTTTCCTTGCAGGAGATTTATTTTGTTGTTCAGATAGCGTTCAATATACCATAATAGGTAAAATTCTAGTCTGTAGACACATCCCTGAAAGTTTCAATTCACTAGCCCAACAACTTTCCAAGAAGTCAATGGAAGAGAAGTCAATAGCAAGAGTCTATATAGAAGAGGGGGAAGGGGTATAGTTAGGGACCTAAAATTAACTTCCCGGGATATACTTTAGCCTGTAGACACATCCCTGAAAGTTTCAATTCACTAGCCCAACAACTTTCCAAGATAGCAAGAAGTCAATGGACTAGAATTTTACCCCATAATAATCTATTATAGTATTATAACATATTTCAATACCAGATTATACTTCAATAAGCTATTACTATCAAGTGCAATTAGTTCTGCTGAACACGTGGATAATTCTCCCTGAGTGACGTTTTAACGGACTATTCAGGCAGCTAAGAAATAAACTTGCCTCTATAGTCAGAATCGCATCCTGAATCCAAAATTTAACATTCGTAAGGATCAGAAATGAACTTAACCCCCACCTCCTAGTCTGCAAATCTAGCCTATACCCTGAATTATTGAATATAGGGGTGGGGATAAAGTTCATCTCCACCGCAAATGAATGTGAAATTTGGATTCAGGATGCAGTTCTGACAATAGAGGTAAGTTTACAGATAATTTCCAAGACCACACTGCCTTTCCATGGCGATAACTAAAACGGGGCGAGGTCTGTATTAATTAAATAAATATAGAATACAGACCTCACCCCACAGGGCTCAGGGACTAATACGCTTCGCGCTAAAGGTAATAGAATTTTAAGTGATAAAATATCCAAGTGCTATTAGTAGGTTTGGTGAATGTTACGAATAATAGTATAATGAATAAAAATTATATTTAATTCTTCCCAAGAAATGAAACTCAAAAGCTACCAAGCATAAGCAGAACGTATAGAAATTTGGCTGTTGCATAGACTAGAACTAGAGGAAGGGTTTTTTTAACAGAATTGGCAAAATTTAACTCATTTATTGCTGTATTTTTTAGGTTGTCGCTACAACTAGACATGTTGAAGAGTCGACAGAACTGAAAGAATGTCTGAAAAAAGCAGGGGAAGACCCGGTCATCAAGATGGATGTTACCGACGACGCGTCAATCGAAGCCGCTTTGAAAGAAACACAAAAGAGGATTGATAAGCTTGACATTCTTATCAACAATGCAGGTAAGCCATTGCATATTTTATAATCTGGGTTATTTTTGGGGGTAATTGTTTAGTTTCCTCAAAAGCTGTCTAAACTGGAAACTGTGTTCGGAAGCAGCGTAGTTTCCATTTTATAGTACTTAGAAATGCTAATTGTAAAACTGCATCTATTTCTGGTTGACCCTCCTCCTCCATGGGGCAAACTAAAACTAAAGTGGGCAGGGTTTTGAAGTTGAGGGAAAAGCTGGGGTTGTACAAATGAATGAAATTATATTTTAAATACTAATTCCAGTTATCACTGGTAATTTCTGTATGTGAATATCCAAAATCGTTCACTTTCACTTTTGGGTTTAAACTAGCCAGCTGTTTGAACAATAACGCCCGATTTTGCTTATAGTAGTCTAGCACTACGTATAGAGCGAAGCGAATTAGTCCATGGGCCCCACGGGTAGCGGGGCGAGTCTGTATTCTAATTGACTGAATTGTTAGTTGATCCTTATGACGTATTTCTTGCTGATTGATTAAGCCTTGTTTATCTTCATGATGTTTTATCATTGCAACCCTACTTTTGCCAGAAATTGCGGGTAGTCAAGGGAAGAATCTGTGGTGATAAAAGCATGAAGGCAGGATATTTGAATTTTGTGTGGGTTTTCTTATTTTCATTTTTTTTAGTTAATAACACATAGCTAGATTCAGATGATTGCATATTGTTTTTATGTCATTATTCATTCATATTGTCCAACCCCAACATTTCCCTCGGCTTCAAAACCCTGCCCACTTACGCATTTTTAGTCTCGTTGGAGGGGGATTTTAGAAAGCTAAAAAATGGATGCACTTCTCTCATATTGACAATGAAACAAAAGGCGATCATCAGAATCTTACTATATGCAGTAATACGCATTTTAGACAGCTTGTGAACGAAACTAAACAATTACCTTTTTTGTTGCGTTTTTGATTTTATTTTGTTCCAATTTCAATTTTATTATTTTGAGCCTTTTTTAGTAAGGTAGTCGATTGGTTCTGTTTTTAACAATTTTTTCAATGAAAGTAATTTAAAAATGAAATCGAATTTAATACTACCCTCGACAGTCTTAAAATCGACTGAAAAGTTGTTGACAGTTTGAGAAACCCAGTAGTCTGTTAACATTAGTTATTTCCATCCTTGCATTCAGTCATATATTAAAAGCTTCACTTGTAAATAAAACGAAAGAAAAACGAATAATTCTAATCTAAATCGTTATTAACTTCCCAGAAGAAACGTCCCAACCAACTACCATAGCTTAGATACCAATACAGTTATGAAAACTCTTATCTTTGATTTTATTTTGTTCCAATTTCAATTTTATTATTTTGAGCCTTTTTTAATAAGGTAGTCGATTGGTTCTGTTTTTAACAATTTTTTCAATGAAAGTAATTTAAAAATGAAATCTAATTTAATACTACCCTCGACAGTCTTAAAATCGACTGAAAAGTTGTTGACAGTTTGAGAAACCCAGTAGTCTGTTAACATTATCTATTTCCATCCTTGCATTCAGTCATATATTAAAAGCTTCACTTGTAAATAAAACGAAAGAAAAACGAATAATTCTAACCTAAATCGTTATCAACTTCCCAGAAGAAACGTCCCAACCAACTACCATAGCTTAGATACCAATACAGTTATGAAAACTCTTATCTTGCCCATGAGAAGCTTTTGTTACAGAGCTCTGAACTTGGCGCCTCCTCGAGCCCGTGCTCCGACGCGTAGATCGTACTACAACACCATAGGTGGAAACGAGCAATTTTGTTTTGTTGCGTTCACAGCTTAGATACCAATACAAGTTTCCTGTTTCCAATTAGATACCAATACCAGTTTCCTGTCTCCAGACGCTAGCATCGCTACAGTGCACTGTGTCCCAAAAATAAATCGAGTTTTCATAACTGTATATTGGTATCTAAGCTGTGCCAACTATTGAGTTGGCTAACATTTTCTGCCAGCAGTAAACCCTCTAACAGAGACATAGGCTATATAGACATGCATGTGGTCCCGCAAATCACAGAAAAAGAGATGCTTGAAGACTACTCTGGGTTTCAGACTGTCTCTGAAAAATTCCTTGTTTCATAATGTTAATGAAAGATGGACCGAAATGCTGCCCAAGGCCGTACCGAAGAAAAAATTTCGGGGGGCGGGGGGGGGGAGCATGCTGGAGAAAGGTCTAGTGGGTATGGTCCTCCCCCGGAAAATTTTCAAAATGTTGAGTGTCAAACGACGTATTTTTAAGCCATTTCGAACTTCTAAATTAAACCCTTAAGAGTTTGTAGACCAAAAAACTATGGTTTGACTCAGGACATTTGGCTAAAAAATAAGAGTATTTTTGAGACATCAAAATCTTTTTCTTGCATTAATATATCTAATCTCAACCTTTGATTATAATACTTTACATGGGCGCCGGCAAGGGTCCATGGCTCCCCCTGGAAATTTGTGACTATAAAGTAATTATAAGAAAACGAAGGAAAAAGAGCTGAATAGGGAAACATAATGGAAAAAATGTGGGCTGTCCCATTGTTGGCTGCCTGCCAATATATTTTTACCCTTAATAAGGGATATATAAGATTTGTGACTGAGTGACCCCTTTCCAGTTTTCCACAAACATTTTTTCTATATGATTTGATTGGAGTATAAAAAATCAAATTGTTCATAGTAATGAAGGGTAAGTGGATAACGATCCTTGTCAATAACGAAAGTATAAGAGCTTGTTTGCATTGCAAGAGTGCCCATGACCTGATTTATGAAGCCACTACAAACAGAAATGTTTCCCCTGAACGGAATGCTGGGAATTTTTGAATTTTTCCTCTGAACGGGTACGTTTTTTTGTTTTTATTTGTTATCATTTATTTATTTTTTCCAGGAGTGATTGTATTTATCAAGTTTTCAGTTTGAAAGGGATTAAATTTTATAGAGTTAAGAAGCATAAAGGCGTCGAATATCTTAGTTTTTGATATTCAAAATTAGATTCAAAATATTCAATTAAAAAATTTTATTTGATTTTCTTAATTTTGGTTTAATGTTTTACTTTAAAAAAAACTACTTCGATAATGCGTTACTTTTTATAAACAATTGAGTTTCAAAGTATTAAATATTTTGGGGTTTGATAACCTAGTTCAAATTTTCAAAACTATCGATATTGTTGAAAAATATCTGTCCAACGCTTCGGCATTGCTCAAAAGAACTTAGTACCGGGAGTCTATTTTTTAGTTTTTGTAAGCAGGCTATTGTTTTCTATATTTTTTGTAATTAATTTTTTTTCGTTTTTATATACTTATAATTTAATTGGCATAATTGGTTTTACTTTTGACAAATAAGAACACACACGGTTAAATACATCTGATTCATTAAGAATATTAAACTTCCAATCAAAACACAATAAAGTTCGGTTCGTACTCAAGAACAAGCCATTTGAATTTTTTGACTAAATAATGTCTTGTTCAGTGTCCGAATGACAAACAATGACTAATGACATTTTGTTGTCTAGACTCAATACACGTTTGTTAAACAATCAAGAAAAGATGCTCTTACTCTTACGAGGGTAAAATGATATTGAAATGTCAAATTTCATTGTCTGATTTTCGGAATGGATAGTGATAAAATTATTATGAAAGGAAAGAATATGCTGATGCTGTTGGATGGAATGCAAAAAATACATTTCACACCAAAAATACGCCAAGATTTACGCCTAGCGGGAAACTATTTATTCTACGGCCTTTGTGATTCAGAGGTCATTCTTAAGGAATTGGGACACAATTTAAGCTTTAGTGTAAAGAGCGAGGTATTGGCGAGGGGTGAACCCCCTCATATACGCAATAAAAACATACGAATATAGAAGTTCGTTACGTAAGTTAGTTCGTTATTTTACGAATGAAAACTTTCGTAATAAATTTAAAGTTCTAGTTGCCTTTTTAAGTAATAAAAAAATTGGAGGGCAACTAGGCCTCCTCCCTCGCTCCTTTTTTCTCAAAATCTTCCGATTAATTGCAATCAATTAATATACAAATTTCGTTTTAATTATAGCCAAGATAAAACATGCATTAATTCAAAAATGTCCAGAAATTAAATAAAAAACAAGTTTGTTAAATGAAAGTAACGAGCAACGTTAAAACTTGAAACGAACAGAAATTACTCCGTATGTGAAAGAGGCTTTTTTCTCCTCAACGCCCCGCTCTTTACGCTAAAGTGTCTTACTGTTTGAAAAAGTAGTTAACAGAAGGAGTCAAACTTTAGCGCAAAGAGTGGGGCGTTGAGGAGGAAAAGCCCCTTTCATATACGGAGTAATTTCTGCTCGTTTTAAGTTTTAATGTTGCTCCTTACTTTCATTAAAAAAACAAATTAATTTAATCAAGAGCTGCTTTTGATGAACTGGCTTCATTGTATATCAAGCGCCCAAGAAAACTTCTTATTTTTTTCTTTTTTTTCATTTGTTTTCTTTATTTTAATTTTAGAACGAAACAAATTTGGTGAGGATACAGAATATTGTCAAAGGGTTTTTCTAAATCCTGTAGAACTGTTAGCTAGCGATTTTTAGTAGTTGACATTTCCTTTTTGATGAACTAGCGTAAGCGTAAGCAAATATTATTGTAAAAAGTTTGACGATAGAAAAGAATTCTAAAGGATTTAAAATAGAATTTTAGAATATAAAAAATATATTAAAATTCCAATGTTAGTTTGAATAAAGTTTGTGAAAAAGCAGAATTATATTATAAACAGTGGAAACCTTTGATAAATTTGCAAGTGTAGAAAACTGGGCTAATATAACAGATAAGCTTCAAATTTTAATTTTAATAGGGACAAAATCTCTAATTTATGCTATATGTCTATGGTTACAGCTCTGTCTTCAAGTCTTCTAAGACGTATATACCATATATAGAAAAAATAAGTGAACCCAAATTCTGCAAAATTTCACGGTCAGCTTTTGTCATTAACTCCAAGTTAGGTTAAAATTCAGATATAGAATTTTATAATTTTATAATTATAGGAATGCGATTGTTTGAAAAGATGAAATGGAAACCTACGAAACAATATAAATACACCAACACCATAGACACCCACTTGTAGGAATATCCCCTTTCCTTTTGTACCTATGCAGATATCCCTCGAAACTATTTTTCGATGAACTCTTTAACATCTTTAATGTTTTGAGGACAGTGAAAATGGGAATGCGATTGTTTTAAATGATTAAGTGGAAATGTACACAGTAATATAAATATTTTAATAAAAGGTAAAATCGAAAACTTAGTTTTGAAAAAGACCATGTGCAGTAATGCAGTTTTTGGTAGAGGTGGGTGCCAAATCGAAAAATAAAAAGATTGAAAAATGAAAAGTAAAAATAGGAAAAATTAAGGTAAAAAATATGGTACCAAAGAGTTTAGTAAGGTATAGGATTCCTTTAAATTTGTTGCTGTATTAAGACGAATTGTTAATATTTGAAATCTTCACGGACGAAAAGTATTGCCAAATTTAACTGCTTAGTTTTGCCTATTTATTTTTCCATCTCAACATGGCAACACTGTAGAGAATTCTTAGTTTTGAAAAAAAGAGAGAAACTTTAGAAAATTACAATATTCGGGTTAGGCATAGAATAGATCCAGGAGGGAGGTGTATTTTCTTTTTTTTTTAGATTTCCTCGGTACTTTAGGCTTCTACTACAAATTTTTTTTTTGTTAAATTTTTTGTTAAACTATGCTGTAATGAGTGAAGTATTGAGATTGAGAATAAATTCTGTTTGCAGGCATAACGAATAGAAACCATCCGGAGGATAAAGCCCTAGAAATCAATAGACAAGAAATGTTGGATGTTTACAACACAGATGTTGTTGGCGCTTTGGTCGTCACCAGAGCTTTTCGGCCACTTATGGAGAAAAGTGATGTAAAAAAGGTTATAATTTTTGTTTTTATTAGTGGCAGTTTAGAGCCTATTGATGTAAAGTGTGAAGCTTCTGATATAATTATGTTGTTTGAGTAGCTATCAGATAAGCTGCTATTTTAGAGACTTACCACAATTACATTAAGTTCATTCCACAATCGCAACTTTTGCTGTTTTGGCTTTATTTTGCCTCATTTTTCTTTTTCGCTAATTAACTATATTACACAATTTTGTATGTTGCGTAAATGATGTATTATTATTTAAATGTAACATAAGCAGCATTTGGTCGTGTATCAGAAAAAAATAAAATGATAATTAGGATGAAATTAAAAACTAAACAGATTCTAAAGAACTATATATCTTCCATTTTTATGGCACTTAGTATCTACCAAGTGACATAAAGATCGCCAATACTGTCGGTCTGTCGGTCTGTCTGTCTGTCTGTCCCGGTTTGCTACTTTAGACACTTCCAGGTAAGCTAGGACGATGAAATTTGGCATGCGTATCAGAAACCAGGCCATATTAAATATGAAATTGTTGTTTCCCCGACTTGACCATCTGTGGGGGGGGGAATGGGGATGATTAAATCAGAATAATTAGAAAATTGAGGTATTTTTAACTTACGAACGGGGGGTCAGATGTTAATGAAATTTGATGTTTGGAAGGATATCGTGTCTCAGAGCTCTTTTAAAATCCTGGCCAAATATGGTGACATTGGGAGAAGTTGGGGGGGGGGGGTACCTAAAATCTTGGAAAACGCTTAGTGTTTTGTTTAGTGTTTAGAGATCGGGATGAAACTTGGTGGGAAAAATAAGCACAAGTCCTAGATACGTGAATGACTTAACCGGAACGGATCCGCTCTCTTTGGGGTAGTTGGGGGGGGGGGCTAATTCTGAAAAATTAGAAAAAATGAGGTATTTTTAACTGAAGAACGGGTGATTGGATCTTAATGAAATTTGATGCTTAGAAGGATATCGTGTATCAGATCTCTTATTTTAAATCACGACCGGATCAGGTGATATTGGGTGTAGCTGGGGGGAATTTACATCTTGGAAAACGCTTAGAATGGAGGGATCGGGATGAAACTTGGTGGGAAAAATAAGCAGAAGTCCTAGATACGTGATTGACATAATTGGAACGAATCTGCTCTATTTCGGGGGAGTTTTGGGTGGAGGCTTAATTCTAAAAAATCAGAAAAAAAATGACGTATTTTTAACTTACGAAGGAGTGATATAATCTTAATGAAACTTCATATTTAGAAAGCTTGTAACTCGGATCTCTTATTTTAAATTTTAACCGGATCGAGCGTCATTGGGGGGGGGGGGGGGCAGTTGGGGGGGGGGCTGGAAATCTTGGATAATACTTAAGGCGGAGAGATCAGGATGAAACTGGGTGGGAAGAATAAAAACAAGTCAAGATACGTGACTGACATAACCGGGCCGGATCCGCTCTCTTTGGTGGAGTTGGGGGGGGGGGATAATTAGGAAAAATTAGAAAAAATGAGGTATTTGTGACTTACGAACGGCTCATCAGATCTTAATGACATTTCATATTTATCAGGATCTTTTGCTTTAGATCTCTTATTTTAAATTCCGACCATATTCTGTGACATTGGGGGAGTTGAAGGGGGAACCTGGAATTCTAGGAAAACGTGAAAATTGGGGTATCTTAATCTTACGAATAGGTGATCGGATCTTAATGAAACTTGATATATAGAAGGATTTTATGTCTTAGATGCTCCATTTTCGACTCAAATTGGATCTGGGGGACATAGGAGGGGGGAAGCAGAAATCTTTGAAAATGCTTAGAGTAGAGAGATCGGGATGAAAGTGGATGGGAAGAATAAGCACAAGTTCTAGATACGTGATTGAAATAATTGAAACGGATCCGTTCTCTTTGGAGGAGCTGGGGGGTGTTCATTTGGAAAAATTAAAATGAGGTATTTTTAACTTAAGAACTGGTGACCGGATCTTAATGAAAATTTGATATTTAGAAGGATCTCATGTCTCAAAGCTCTTATTTCAAATCCCGACTATATCTTTAGACATTGGGGGGAGTTGGAGGGGGAAATCGGAAATCTTGGAAACGCTTAGAGTGTAGGAATCGGGATGAAACTTGGTTGGCAGAATAAGCAAATGTTGTAGATACGTGATTGACGTAACTGTACAGGATTCGCTCTCTTTGGGGGAGTTAGGGGGTGGGGTTCAATGCTTTGGCAAGTTTGGTGCTTCTGGACGTTCTTGGACGCTGACCTGCACAAATTGACTTGATAAAGTCGTTTTCCCCACTTCGACCATCTGGGGGGGGGGCTGAAGGGAGAGGAAAAATTTGAAAAAATGAAGTATTTATAACTTACGAGTGGGTGATCGGATCTTAATGTATTCTGATATTTAGAAGGACATCGTAACTCAGAGCTCTTATTTTAAATCCCGACCGGCATTAAGCCTCTGATTTTCCTTTTAAATCAATCTGTTGATTCTTAGAATTTTGTTAGAGCTCAAACCATATGAGCTCTTGGCTCTTCCGACCTCGTCACAAGTACCATATGAGCTCTTAGCTCTTGTTATAATAACGGTGTTGAAAAGGGGATTAGAGCAAAACTGACAAAATATTTGACCCAGCACTACCGGATTTAGTTAAAATATTTTGTTGTAACAAACTATAAATAAGGAACGATTCGGCTCAATAGTAACCGAAACTCTAAAAACGGGAGTGATACATCAAATCAGCTTGTTTTGACTCTAAATATGCAAGATTCATCAAGTTTAATGTTACCAATGAAAAGTTACTTAGCCTGAGAAAATTTACCTAATCTTTGAAAAGGGAGAACTCCCCCCCCCTGAAAGTCAAGGATTGTAGAAGTTTCAAGCTTCTGTGTACAAAAACTAGGAATTTTGTATTCCTTGCCAGAAGACATCACGGACGCATTTTTTTCTTCTTAGGTGTGAGTGTGTTGAAATAAGTCCTAGAAGACAAGGATAGGGTGTGTTCGTTTGGAAATTGAAAGTCTTAGTGCCCTTTTTGAGTGAACAAAAGGATTGGGGAGCAACTAGCCCCCTTCCCATGCCCCTTTTTGCCAAAGTTGTCCGATCAAAATATTAAGATAGTTTTTTTTGTTCAGCATTGTTGCCAATAAATATGTCTTAAGGGGGAATACGACCCCCACAGTTCGTGGGGAAAGTCTGTAGGGTATGAAATTGGCCGTGTAGTATATGTTATTGTGAAGTATATAGACATTTTTCGCAGGGCAGATTTTGTTATTCAGGTAGATTTCCATTGAGAGAATTTTCCTTGGGGAAGAAAATTTCCTGGGGGGGGGAACTTTCGAGGGAAATTTTGCAATAGGGGAATTTTATAAAATTCCTATTCGGAATTATTTTTGTCTAACTATATCTGACAACTCAATTTTGCATGTTCTGGGGGAATTATTAAGAGCTTTTTAGGGTGTTTGAATTTCCGGGTACAAATTTTCACGGAAGGGGCATTTCCTGAGTGATCGGAAAAGCGGTTAGAAATTAGTCTTTTTCAAATGAAAGCATGCTAAGGAGAATTTTTCAGGCTGAATCCTCTGAGAAATTTTACGGGGGAGGGATTTTAGCGATGACAGAACAGTCATGAGGAAATTTTACGTGGGAGCAATTTTCCACTGAGAAGTTTCCTGTGAGGGGGTTGGGGAACTTTTCGTGAATGGTGAGCCAGATTTACTGGGAAAACGATCCTAAATTAAACAAAACAAGCCTTTTTTAATTAGAAATAAGGAGAAACATTAAAACTTTAAACAAACAGAAATTATTGCGTCTATCAAGTGGTTGCCCCCACTTCAGTACCTTGCTCTTTACACTTCAGTTTGACTGTCTCTTTTTCATGGCACTTGATGTTTACCAAGTGACACATAGCAATCGTAATCTCTGTCGGTCTGTCGGCCCCAGTTTTTCTAGTTCGGGCACTTCCAGATAAGCCTGGATGATGAAAATTGGCAGGCGTATCAGGGACCAGACCAGATTAAATTAGAAATAGTCTTATCCCCGATTCGAGCAACTGGGGGAAAGCAAGCGAACGGGATGGTTGAGATTAATTTGATTTACCTATACAACAAATGATTGTTCTTCTTAATTGTGGATTGCTAGGCCAGGGGTATGATTCTCGCCTAGGAAACGAAAAGTCTCAGGTTTGAATCCCTGACCCACATCAATTTTTACTTGAAGAAGCTCCGAAACTAGATACATGATCAATATAGCGATCACTGAAAGTTGACAGGTGTATCAGGAACCGGACCAGATTAAACTAGAAACAGTCACTTCCCTGATTCAACCATCTGGGGGGGGCGAGGGGAAGGACAGTTAATTTGGAAAAATTAGAAAAAATTAGGTATTTTTAACTTACGAGCGGGTTATCAGATCTTAATGAAATTTGATATTTAGAAGAACCTTGTGTCTCAGAGCTCTTATTTTACATCCCGACTGAATCCAGTGACATGGGGGGGGGGGAGTTGGTAGGGGGGAAATCTCGGAAAATGCTTAGAGTGGAGAGATCGGGATGAAACTTGGCGGGAAGAATAAGCACAAATCCAAGATACATGATTGACATAACCGGACCAGGTTCGCTCTATTTGGAGGAGTTGGGGGAATCTCCAGTGCTTTAGCGAGTTCGGTGCTTCTGGACGTGCCAGGACGATAAAAACTGAGACGTGACAGGGACCTGCACACATTGACTTGATAAGTCATTTCCCCGGTTCGACCATAGGGGGGGGGGCAGATCATCTTGATCTTTGTAATAATTTCCAAAAAAAAAAGAACAACAAAATCGATAACTCTAATATCGAGTCTAATTTTAGGTTCCAACTTCGCCACAAGTGCCATATGAGCTCATGGCTCTTGTTTTAAAGAACAGCTCCTGAAACAACAGGGCTTTTTAATTGGAGTAAAAAGCTTTTTTTAATGCTAAAAGCTTTAGCGTAAAGATTAAGGTATTGAGGAGGGGGACAACCCCTTCTTATGCGGAATAATTTCTGTTTGTTTTGTTTTCGTGTTGCTCCTTAATTTCAGTTAAAAAACTTGTTTCTTATTTAATTTAAGAACTTTATCTAAAACAGTTTATAATTTTTTTTTCTTGCTGTTTGTGTTCACATGGTTGCACTTATTGATTCTGTAATGCGTCTTAAGGGGCGTGGCATTAGCTTTAGACTTGTGCCCTATCTAATTTTCAGTGTTCCATGATTAATCATTTAATTATTATACTCTCTGTATAATTTACAAGTTCGTGTTGTTTAATTGCCCCCCCCCTCCTTTATTGAAATGAAGTTTTCTGTATGCCTGTCAGGAAGCTAAATTCCTATCAGAGCTTCAACGACATACAGCTAAATCCATTCAGTTTGCGAATCAGAATCAATAAACAAAGCTCTAAAATAAGAATAAGGTATTTTTGAATTGCAGTACCACAGCTTGACCTATGCAAAATTAAGTCAGATGATTTTTACTGGAACTATCCAAGTTCAGGTATTTAACGATTTGAATCAGAATGATGTTTGATTTATTTTGTCCTTTTTGTTTTTTCCAGTATGGTTGAAGCCTACCTGTTGATCCTAATAAGTTATCTATAAAAAAAAGACTAACCTGTACTTAGGCTGCCGTTCTAGGCCTCTGCTTCATCTAACTTTTTTTTATAAGCCTCAAGTATCATTCAAGTTTGTTTTATGCCCCCCCCCCCCAGAATAAATTTTTGCAAACATCTGTCAAGAAGCTAAGTTCAACCGTGTATTTAAGTGACATTCAGTTAACTTCAATTTTGAAACTGTCCATGGTCTAAGCTGCCGTTCTAGGCCTCTGCTTCATCTAACTTTTTTTTTATAAGCCTCAAGTATCATTCAAGTTTGTTTTATGTCTCCCCCCCCAGAATAAGTTTTTGCGAACATCTGCCAAGAAGCTAAGTTCAACCGTGTATTTAAGTGACATTCAGTTAACTTCAATTTTGAAACTGTCCATGGTCTAGGCTGCCGTTCAAGGCCTCTGCTTCATTTAACTTTTTTTTTATAAGCCTCAAGTAACATTCAAGTTTGTTTTATGCCCCCCCCCCCAGAATAAATTTTTGCAAACATCTGTCAAGAAGCTAAGTTCAACCGTGTATTTAAGTGACATTCAGTTAACTTCTATTTTGAAACTGTCCATGGTAATAAATGGTAAATAAAGAGCAGGCCTTGACAATGAGAACTAAAGACAAAAATTACACCCTGATAGCATACATAAAAAGAAGATTTTTGATTTTTGAATAGGGGGAAAGCCCCAAGAAAGAATTTAATCTTGATGGACATTACACTGAAAACTTCAACATTTCAGAAAATTCCGGAATAGAGATTTCAAGCTTCAGAAAATACGCATTTGATTTTTTATATTTGTTAGAAGGGTAGCCATTGATGCGAGCCTTTTAGATGCTCCTTGGTTAAGAGGGGTTTGGTCAAAAAGCATGTTATAATCATACAGTTTTCAATATTTCATTGGTATTCGTGGCCCTAGAATTACCTCTCTCCTAGACCATGTCTTTGGTATCTTTTAACCACGCATTCAAGCTATCTTAACAAAGTCGAGGAGGAAGAATTCCCAGGTCTTATTTAAAGGGGGTTGAAAATGATGAATTTATACTAATGTATCTGTATAATCATTACAGCAGTATTCGCATGAGGCCGATACTGGTGAACGCTCCTCCATTCTCTTGTTATCAACTATAACATAGCCGTGTTCTCCCCTGGCTAGATGCAGTGTCTAGATGTAGATGTAGATGCAGTGTCCTTAAACTAAGTCCATTCTTGCAGATTGTCAATCTCTCATCAACAATGGGAAGTTTAACTGCTAACCAGCCAGGGGATAAACGCGGTCTTGGTCATGGAAATGCAACCGGATATAGATGCGCTAAAGCTGCCCTGAATATGGCAACCAGGAACTTGGCCTATGAATTACCAGATTATATTGTAGTCTCCGTGCACCCTGGCCACGTTGACACATGGATGGGTACAACAAAGGGCCAAAAACCCAAAATTTCTGTGGAGGATTGTGCCAAGGACTTGTTTAAATTTACTGAAGAAAGGAAAAAGGAAGATTCGAGTTTTTACTTTAATCACGTCGGGCCAAAAATTGAATGGTTTGTAAAGAAAGCTTCATCTAATAGTTTGGAGAAAGCTGAGGTCATTGTGCATTTAAATGGCCAGGTTTTTTGCCAGTTTTACTTTTTGGAGGCAGTGTTCAGTCGCTGAATCTAGTACCGTACTAAGTCTCAAAGTTTTTGACTCTTGCATCTGATTGGTCCAGATCTTGAATCTGACAGGTTGAGACTTTAACTGAGTTGTGAACTTTCGGTTTCAACTGAAGATTTGAGTACGGCGTTTGAATACTCCTTTCCCGGATATTGTAAAGTTTATATGGTGTGTACAAATGACAAATCTTGCATGAAAGCTGCGTTTTTAAGTGACTTTCTGCATCTGTTTAGAGAGAGGGGGATGAGGGAAGGAGGGGGGAGAAAAGGACAGAAATAGGGGCAGAAAGAAAGACAAGGGGTGGAGGGAGGGAGGGAGGAGGATAGGGCTAGAGAGAAAGACAGAAAAAAAGAGAGGCAGAAAGAAAGAGAGAAAGATACGATATTCTTATGCCATAATTGTGCATCCTCTTTAGAGCTTTGAGAAAGTTGGGAGTTTTGTGGAAATACCTTCAACGTTTATGGTTAAGGTAATAATTTCAACAGTCAGTCTCAAAGCCGTTGATTTCACTATGCTATTGCAGCTTAGGATGACGCATTAAATACTTGTAGCACTATGATATGCTTTCCAGCCACTGAGCATCCTGGGGGGGCCGAACGAAAACGTTAAAGAAACAACCAATATAAATACAATTGGGGATTTCTAATGCTATAATCAACTTGCCTATGCTGACTTAAAATTAATATATATTGCAGAAAAGAGGCGTGAAATTTTCGAGGTTTTGGGATGATAAAATCCCATTACAAGCATGCGCAGGGTTGGATCGGGTAGGTACGGGGCCGGATTTGAATTCTTTTTGCGGGGCCCCTCTATATTTTATATTTGTAAGTAAAATTCAATATATATATATATATATATATATATATATATATATATATATATATATATATATATATTATTGCATTTGCATGTAACCTTTAGCATAAAAGTTTGTATCTCACAATAATTCTTCCAACAGATCTGATGGGTTACGACTAATCTAATAATTTAAAAGATGTGAAAGGTCTTCTTTAACATCTCCATTGGGGTTTAAAAAGTACATTTGGTCATATGAATATGGTTCATTCGCCTACAGGGGTCTGTGTTGGGTGTGCCTCTAAATTGATTTGATGATAAATTTGTGCAGCTATTTTCAATCTGAAACCTTACGACTATTTTTGGCCTGATCATCGCTTACATTGAATGAAGCTAAAGCAAAACATGAGTTATAGTTTAGTATTTGTTCATAAAACTATTTAGAGAGCAAGTGATATCTTATAATAGGCCAAACAAATTCATTCGGAAATAGTTCATGCAAGAATGCAACCTGACCAAGCAGGCCGCAGTCCAAATAAATAAACTTTGTTGGTTACTGTTCCTGAAGGAGAATGGAGGACTCCACAGTGAGTACATACAGTGTTGAAGGGTCCGAATGACTTGTAAATAACAACTTCGTAGTTTAAAGGCATCATTGTATGTTTTTACCGGGTTTTACGCTACAATTTGTTGGCATCGAAGATTGTAATGGTGCTGTTCCCCTAACAACGTTTTTTGTTCTGTACTTTCTTTTTGAGTCGTTCTGTTACTCGCTTCAGACATTTTTTCCATTGCCTTTTGCCTTAGCTGCTTGGATTGATCTTGTCACTTATGATGATCTACATTGTTCGTTGTCACTCGTTGTACATTTACATTTCTGAGGTCGTTCTCTTGTCTCATTCGGTGATCCTTTTTGTTCATTTTGAGCCTACGATTGTGTGCTCTTTTGTTCTTTTTGTATTCATATTGTGTTTACAGTAATTTACGTTTTGTATCCCCTCGATATTATGAAACTGCTGAAATGCCTTTTGACATTTACATCACCGAATATGGGTGCATGAATTTACATGTTTCTAAATTTATGTTGTGCAAATGCTTCTAAAACGGTTTTAAAATCTATTTTTCTTGTGTCTTCACTTTCAATCAACATTATTGCTAAACTATTTAGTCTGCCCTGATTTATTGTTGATATCACAGTTTTTTATTGGTTTTATCCTGGAAAATGAGATCCTGGAAAATGTTTTATCCTGGAAATTTTGATGGTGGTGCGAGGCCCTATCAAAACACGGGGCCCGATTGGGTCCAATCATTCCAATCATCCTTTTTCTAGTCCTGACCATGTGTGAGGTCATACCAGAAGGATATGACCTCAAATGCATCATTTCTGACATTTCAAGAAGTTCTGAAAGGATTTGAAAAAATAGTAGGATCATTTAGTGAAGCTTCAGAGAAAAGAATCAGCCCTTGGTGTCAGGCTCGTGTTGAATTGCTTCTTTAATGAGGGTTAATTCCCGAACGCTATTCTTTGTCTAATATACACGATAGACGAGGACTTTTTACAAGGAACGATAGAGAACGCCTAATCGCCCTGTTACGGCCATAGGGGAGCTACTCTCTCTTGCAATTCGATCAAATCCGTGTGGTCATCACGTTAAGCACTTTCAAGAGATGTGTAAGGCCTGATGATCAATCTGGGCGCTCGTAACGTGCATGGCCTCCTTAAACATCTAAAAAAAGGGAGATTAAAAGAGTCAGTATTCTGCTGTGAACAAACTTCAATGTTGCTTAATGTGTTACTGTCAACAAGAAGACTGCAGACGAATAAGGTGATGAAACAATGACAAAAACCACACAATAACAAAATATCGCACAATGTGAAGTAACAAAGATGGCTCTGAAGCATGGGCGCTTGAAAAATGGATGAAGGTTTGGTAGATGTTTTTCAGAGAAATTGCCTACAGATTACTCTGGGTACCCGGCTGACTGACCGTATTTCGAACAGAAGGCTGTACGAAAAGCGTGGTTTAATCCCGCTTCCTAGGGGTATAATGAGAGAAAGGTTTAGATGGCCAGGGCACGTTCCGCGGATGATGGGTGACAGATTGCCGATGATCGTTCTTTTCGACCGACAGTCTAGGGCTAAACAGAAAGTAGGTTGTCCGTGGTTGCGGTGGGAAGAAGTCATAAAAGAAATATTTGAAGGAGATGAGAATTTCCTGGGAGGGCGTAAAGAGGGAGGTTTAGAATAGATTGGGATGGAGGAATGTGCGTAGCTCTATTGCCTCAGGTGGCTTGATGTTGCAGTGAGTTGCTAGTAGTAGCAATAGTAGTAACAAAAAATTACTTATTCAAGTTTGGATAGTTTCAAGCTTCGTTTAGCTCTATAATAAAAATAGACTTTAACAATTGATTTCTAAGTATTTAATAGCCTGTACTTTACAGGTTATCAATATTTCAACAAATATGGGAAGCTTGGGACTCAAATCACCAAACAACGCACATCAGCTGTGGGTGGGAAATACTACCTCCTACCGCTGCGCCAAGGTGGCGATGAATATGGCCACAAGAAATTTGGCTTATGAGTTCCCAGGTTATATTGTCGTTGCTATCCACCCTGGATGGGTGGGTAGCAATAGAAGTAACAAAAAATTGCTTATTCAAATTTTGGATAATTTCAAGCTTCTTTTAGCTCTATAATAAAAATAAAATTTAATAACCTGTATTTTACAGGTTATCAATATTTCAACAAATATGGCAAGCTTGGGACTCAATGCACCAAACAACGCACATCAACTGTGGGTGGGAAACACACTACCTCCTACCGCTGCGCCAAGGTGGCAATGAATATGGCCACAAGAAATTTGGCTTATGAGTTACCAGGTTATATTGTCGTTGCTATTCACCCTGGATGGGTGAAAACAGATATGGGAAATGCGGGAAATCTCGAAGCACCGATGTCAATAAAGGACAGTGTTTCACATCTATATCGCAGCATCGACTCTTTCAATGCTGCGAATTCGAGTTTTTACTACAATTTCGATGGAAATCCTATTGAATGGTTAGAAAACTTCATTATTATCCGAACATTCTTGTTTTTTTGCGTGACCAATCGATTACTCCAGGAACAAAAGAGAATATTTCAAGAATAAAATGAGAAGTTCCAATTTGGAAAAAAAATCAACAATTGGGGCTTCAGGAAACTAAATAAACAAGCCAAAAAATGAAGAGATTATTGAATGCACTGAAATTGATTTTTGTAGTCCACAAAAGCACCACCCCCATTCCTCAAAATTATCTCAACTTTCCACTCAATGCCCTATTTTGAAAGTAATGCCTGTTAGTTTTTTATTGCATTTTTTTAGTTCTTCCCATTATCCCTCAAAATATCTCGTCTTAAGAATTGTCCTGGGTGTGTTTCTCGCAGTTCATGTGATGGCAGCCGCCTTTAAAGATGTCTTCATTCAAGGCAGTGGAAATGGAGGAAACGCTTTGATTTCTAAAAATTCATCAGGAGACTTAATAATATTATTGGGGAATTGTTTTTGTGGCTGTTTATAAAAAGGTAGTTGGTCAAAACGCTGTTCGAAAAAATTGTTGATGGTTTTTTGGCACAAAATTCAACAAATTTAAGGGATAAAAATAAAACTTATACATTTCTTCATTTGAAAAAAAATTGACGACTTAGAATTTTTATTCTGAATTTCTATGCTTGGTATTTATTTTGACATGGTTCAAGATCTACAATTGCCACAAGTAATTTGAAAATAACCATAAATAATTTTAACATTACCCTTCCCCCTTCTCTCCTTCTCTCCTCTTTGAGAAGGTTTAATCAAACACTAATTTTTTAGAAATCAGAAGAGAAATTACTAGCACTCACAGCGTAAACGCACAAGTGTTTTTGATTCGTGTGCAATTTATATGATACTGCTACGACGTTTTGGTTGAAAAAAATGCTTTCATTTGAACTTTCTCAGCAAATTGCTCACTGGTTTTTCCAAAATTTCTGGCAAATAACCCCCAATTGATATTAATGACACAAATTTCGTAGAAATCGCATGGAAATTAGACCAATCAATCAGAGCAATCAAAGGTAAACCAACCAATGAAATCACGAGGGATCTTTTCGACAGTTCATTGAAGAACGGAGTTTTCAGTTTGCTTATTCTTTCGAATTTGTTTTTCCATGAATGTCAAAATGAAAATGCAGCACTACGACCTGCACCCCAGTTTATGGGATAGCTGACATGGCGCATGTCATTGATTGGCCGCTATTGAGGTCAAACATCATGTCTATACCCTACTGTTTATGTAAGACCAGGTTTTATTTTTAGTCATTTAAATTTTTTCAGTGTAGGTGTGGTACATTGAAAACATTTTTTAAGCGTGGCTTATTGATCCTAAGGTTAGAGTTCGTCGAAAAACTAACCGTTGTGACCTAGATACCTACTCTATTGGATACTTATACGGCTTATTTGTGCTTGATTTACGTTTCATGTCCTTGGCTTATTGAGATATTCTGGCTGATTGTGGCACTTCTGGGTACTATTTGTGCAATTACTTTCCTTTTAAACGAGCTTAATAACAAAGAAACTGCACTTTTCGATTTAATACGCTGTATTAACCGTGAAATTTGTGCCCCATTCCCATCCAAGCCTTTGATTTTACCCTATCGTTTACATAAGACTAGACATTATTTTAATTATTATTATTGACTTACTGTGGATAGATTGGCACCCATTAAATGCGTCAAATTGAATCTGATGTTTGGATTTGTTTGGTACGTAACCATTGAGACGTTGATACATACTCTATTGGGTACTTGTACTTATTAGCAGTACTCAATACACGTTCCAAGCACTTGAATCATCGTGCCATTCTATTGGTGCGACCTGTGACGTGGTGTTCCTCTTCTAGACTAGCAACAATCAAATAAAAAGAATAATACCAGTGGATTCCAATTTAACACTTCTAAATATTATATTTGGTGCCATGACAATTGCGCATTTGGCAGTTAAGCATTACACAATTTGGCATGATGAGCCAACTGAATCACAAAAGATAAGTGCAAAAAATGATGAAGACTAATAAAATCAGCAATACATTCTAAGAGCCAACTGAATCACAAAAGATACATTCTATGAGCCAATACATTCTATTGTTAGCTTTTTGTCATTCTATGTCATTCTTTTTGTCTTTTTGTCATTGTTAGTTATTGTCATTCTATGAGCACATACATTCTATGAGCCAACTGAATCACAAAAGATAAGTGCAAAAAATGATGAAGACTAATAAAATCAGCAATACATTCTAAGAGCCAACTGAATCACAAAAGATACATTCTATGAGCCAATACATTCTATTGTTAGCTTTTTGTCATTCTATGTCATTCTTTTTGTCTTTTTGTCATTGTTAGCTATTGTCATTCTATGAGCACATACATTCTATGAGCCAACTGAATCACAAAAGATAAGTGCAAAAAATGATGAAGACTAATAAAATCAGCAATACATTCTAAGAGCCAACTGAATCACAAAAGATACATTCTATGAGCCAATACATTCTATTGTTAGCTTTTTGTCATTCTATGTCACTCTTTTTGTCTTTTTGTCATTGTTAGTTATTGTCATTCTATGAGCACATACATTCTATGAGCCAACTGAATCACAAAAGATAAGTGCAAAAAATGATGAAGACTAATAAAATCAGCAATACATTCTAAGATTCATTTGCATCAAAAGCAATGGACTAGGTTCTCAGTCATGACTTTTTTTTGCCAAAATTCACTGTCCTGTCACGGCGATTGAAAAAAAAAATGTTTTTCTATCTGTTTATTGAGATAACTCAATTCTTAACTTTTCGTATTGAGGATGATCTGTTCTCCAACTTCAGCTTAAATTCTCGAAAAAAAAACTAACCTTGATCCCGACTCCATGGTGAATATACATGTCAATGCCCTTTTTGGAAAAACAAAACAAAAACAAACAAAAAAGAAAGAAAGAAACAAACAAATAATAAAAAAAAACAAAAAAAGAGATTTTGGCAAAACAAAAATGAATTGACACAGGGAAAATAAAAACGATGATCGAACTATCAATAGTCAAAATGAATGTAAACGTCAATGCCCTTTTTTGACGCATACCGTTGCAGCAAGAGATTTTCCAAAACAAAAATAAATTAATACAGTATATAAAATAAAAAAAATTCAACTTTATTTGGTGACCAGGCCTGCGTAAGAACGCCTGATTTTTTTTTAGAGGTGATAAAAGAAGTGACTTATTAAAATTATTTTAAAATGAAGCTACGGGAGAATCGTGATGTTTTTGGGGGTAGTGCAGAGCCTAACCTCTCGGAGCGCAGTTTGGAGCCTAACCTCTCTGGGTGCATACCCGAAACTGGTTCCACTTAAAATAACCAAGTTCGATTTCAATCCCACTCCGTAGTCATATTTGTCATAAATTCTAGCAATATAGAAATTTTCCGTTTGAAGCTTAAGCTAGCATGGGATTGGGAATCATTTGGTGATTTTATTTACTCCTGTTTATGCTCTGCTTCCATATAAAGTTGTGCTTTAATTTTTTTTTCGGTTCTCTCCAAATTTTCTTATTTTCAAGATTTTCTAAGTTTTATGGATTCAATTTTTTTACTTTCTCGTTAGATTTACATCTCCTAATACCCATTTTGAATTTTTAATTACAAAATTCTTTGTTTACTTTCTTATTAATTTCTCTGTCCTGCTTTTCTTCATTCTCTTTTGAGAACTATCTTTTTGTTTTTCTCCAAATTCATAAATGCTTCTGTTTTCTAACAAGTATCTTTTTCCAGGTAAAAGGAAATGGATTCTGTGTACCTTTTGTCCCCCCTGGTATCAAGTGCATGAAGATTCCCTATTCACCGACGATTTTTGAAGCTCCTCGAATAATTCGACCAACCATTTTCGATCTTTTTGTAGCTGATCCAACTGTAATTCCACAGGATCCCTCAAATGATCCAACAATATTTCCAAAGCGAAAACCTTTTGAAGGAGACGAAAGAGTTGAGGAAGGCTACAATCCCCGTAGTCTTCCAAGGCGTAGTCCGTCACAAGACGCTCATGAACCTTCAGAAAGTCCTCCACCCCCATCTCCTTATAATAAAGATCAAGATCCTGGAGATAAAGGAAAATCGGATACACCGTATAATGAACCTCCTCCTGAATCAATTAGAAGAGGTGGCCCAAAGAAAGATCCTCCTAAAGATCCTGACACGGGACAGCGATCCGCAAGCAGGAAGTCTAAAGAGGAAGAGATCATTCGACAAGGTCATCGTGAGCCCCAGCCCTCTGTAAACCGTATCAGAGGCAGAAAATACACTCCTGAGGAGCAAAGAGAAGATAAAAACCCTGCAACCTCTCCTTCTGGACGAAATATTACTGGACCACTAGTTTCTGTAAACCGATTAAGACGAAACCGCCCGAAACAGGCATTCCCAAGTGCTTCTATGGAAGGTAAAAAGCCAACAGAAGATCCAAGCAAGCCAAAGGGAGATATTAAAGGGGATCCAGATAGGGTTGGAGGCTATGGAGGTAGCAATGTGGATATAGAAAAAGAAAAGGAGAAAGAAAAAAAGAAATCAGCTTCAAGATTTTGCTTCAGAATAATGTCAGAAAAAGGCGGAGATAAAGAAAAAAATGATTCAAGAAAAGAGCCGCTAAGGACTGGTGTAGAGAGTCAAGAATTACCAGAAAAAACTGAAGATTGGCTCCCTGGCGAACCTAGTTTCCCAAAGCAAGACTTAGTTGAAGAGGAGTCAGTAGTAGGAGAACCACCAAAGCCAGAAGATATGGCATCATCTGCACCGGTAGACGATGGTCCTTTCGTGCCTCCTGGTGAAGAAAATTCTGATTTAGAAAAGACAAGGGCTACACAGAGAGAAAGTCAGATAGGTATTCGTTCTAATACTCCTGATTTGATTGACATTTTCTATGAAGAAATTAAGCACAAGTCAGACGATGAATTCGTTGTTGTTAACCCACATGAAAATTCAGAATCTGTTGAAATACACGAAACAAACATAGAAACAACATTTAAAGTTATCGCTAATGGACAGAAGTCGAGCCAAACTAACTCTGGGGAAGCTAAAGAAGAGGGTAGTGAAGAGCTTGGGAAACCAGGAAGTGTGAAGAAGCCTCATCCGTATAGCATATATACTGGTGAAGATAAAGCAAACATATACGAAGATTCTCGACACATCCCTGAAATATCTCCTGAAAGACCAACCGAATTCCCTGAGCCTCGCCACCACCAAGAGTGGCAGCCGAATGAAATACCAGAAGCTCCGTCACCTCCAAGGCCTTCTCCTAGCAATGACCCTACAGGCAAGAGATCCGAAAGGAAGCATGGTCCCTATCCAAAAAGGCCGTCACCAGATCCTGGTAAAATATCCCCTGGGCCAAGAGGACCTCTCAAACCTCCGTCTCCTGGTGATTCAAATCCCCTTCCAAGTCCTGGAGGTCCAGTGATTCCACCAGATCCTGCTTTAAATTTACCTCAGTTTTCAAACCAAAAGAGGAGTTTCCGCTGGTGAATAGGATGTGATTAGTGCTTCGTTGTAGTGTTGTACGTCACGTATTTTTTTTTTTTTTTTTTTTGCCTTTTAAATAAATTTAGAATTGTTTCTTTTTCAGTTGGCTCGTAAAACACAACTATATTTGATTAATTAGTGGCTCTGAAAGGTTGCAATTGACACCCTAATCACTATAATAATATAATATATCACTATAACATATATTATATCACTATATATAATATATAACTATAGTATATCACTATAATAATAGTAGTGTTGCACTAATTTCGATTAAATCTTTTGAATCATAGGAAATAGTTATTCTTTTAACCAAGAAAATTCAAAAAATAAATAATTTGCTGTAATCTTAACAGTATTGTCTTACTTTCTTGTAAAATTTCAAAATTTGATAAGCTTAGAAGCCAAATTAATCTCCTCTACTTTCAAAACTTATATCTTAGGATAAACGTTGTTGATCTTGTTCTTAACTTTGCTTTTCCACAATGAATTGCTCTAAAAAAAATATAAATCGGACGTTGAAGTGTCGAAATTTAAAATAAAAAGAAACTGGTACTCGCTTAATTGTGTCAGTAATTAATTCGTTTAGTTCAATCCATCCCCATGGAAAATTCCCCGTGGAAAAACCCTCAGCAGAAAATTTGTCCCCGGTGCCCCAAAAATGTATGCATGTATCCCAAAAACAAATACTATACGTAAACGATGGGCAAAGACCTTCCCCCTGGGGCTGTAGGGGGTTGGGGTCATGTTTTGCCCAAAGGCATAGTTATTGGGCCTTTCAATTATGATGAACAAAATGGCTATCTCAAAATTTTGATCGCAGGATTATGGGAGAAAAGTGGCGGGAGAGGCGGCCTAGTTGCCCTCCAATTTTTTGGGTACTAAAAAAGGGCACTAGAACTTAATTTCCGTTCGAATGAGCCCTCTTCTGATATTCTTGGACCACTGGGTTGATACGATCTCGCCAGGGGAAAACAAAACAATAAATACGCATCCGTGATCTTTCTTCTGGCAAAAAAATACAAAATTCAAACATATTTGCAGATATGATCTTGAAACCTAAACAGTAGTTTTCTGATACGCTGAATCTGATGGTTTAATTTTCATTAAGACCACTTCAGTTTTAGGGGGTGTTTTTCCCCCCTTTTTTTCAGCATAAAAACTCGATTCTTTCAATGTACATTTTGGTATCAAAATCCTTGTCTTTTTTAAACTGTTTATTAGAGTTTCGATTTTGTTCCAATTCTTTAAGAATGCCCCCTGAATCCCGAAAGCCGTTTAGTTAGAATAAACAGCTATTGTGAAATTATTAAAAATACTTTAGCGTAAAGAGCGAGATATTGACGAGGGAGCAAACCCCATATACGTAAGTTTCTGTTCGTTTTAAGTTTTAATGTTGCTCCTTACTTTCAGTTGAAAAAACTTGTTCGGATTTTTTAATTCAATTTCTGATTGTTTTTTTAAATAACGCTGGGAAATCCAGCACCCCTTTCATGGAAATTCTCTTCCCCCATGAAATATTCCTCCATGGAAAGATCGTCCCACATATATATTTTAACAAGGATTACAACAGCTCAATACATTTAAGGTGGAGTCTCCCGTCCCAGCTACTTTTTAAGATAGTAAAAAGTCCATTATCTAGAATTTGATCTTCGTTTTGCTCGTGGACAATTGGGGCTATGGGCAAAGAAATCCAACAGAGCTAAATCAGGACATAAGCGGGGTGCCAATTCACAAAAGCAGGGGAGGGGGAAGATTCCTTTTTATTGTTTTGAACGAAGATACAAAAAAAAACAATACCCTACAGATCCTAGAGGTGCAACATATTCCACCAAAAACACCAAAACTTACTTTTTTTAAATCTAAGGAGGTAATTGCCTCCATCCCAAAATTATTGTCAGTGGCACTGACTATATCGAATATTTTCTCCTTTTTTCTTTTTTTTATTAGGGTTACATGAGGACGATCAAGCTGCTATACAGAGAATTATTGATATAATGAAACATAAAGAACAATTGTGGCTAATAATTGATGGGTAACAGCAGTTGCTATTGGGCAACATCAGTTATGTCATCTTGGGTGAAGAATTTGGAGCCAGCATATGTGACTACTGATTGTTTCTCCAAACTGAATTTGGCTCAGAAATTCCATGTTTCAATATTATTTATTAAACAACGGACTTTATCCCCTCCATATGCCAGAGCATGAATCAAGGAGGGAGGAGCAAATAACAGGAGGAAGGAGGACAAAAACAACAGGGAACTTTCCTTTCAGTTCAAAAGGGTTACAAAAAATAGCATGTACCATGCTACCATTATCAAAACAACCAGCATTCAAATCTTTTCAACAATCGCATTAAACTATAATAAAAGACAATAAGTAATCAGGATTAAACAGTGAATAAAAACTATTTCATTTTGTCAAATTTCTGACAAAATGAGTCGAACTTAATTTGTCAGTTATATTGTTGAGTTAAGCTGATTTGATTTTAATGGGAGCAGCGTAGCAGGAAGAATTGAGTTGAGTTACAAGGGTTGATTTCCAGGGGACTAAGTTTAATAGGGCTGAGTTGCAAACATGAATGGAGCAATCTCGATGTTGAGTCGAATGAACGTTCAGATGACTTGGAATAATTTCAGGGGTTTCAGTTGAATAGGATTGAGGTAAGTGAGGCTGAGTTGAATGGGGTCGAATTGATTGGGAGGCCAAGTTGAACGGGAGTTAAATTTAAATGGGGATGGGCTTACATTGGGGTTTAGCTTGAGTTGACTCATATTAGTTAATAGTAAATCCAAGTTGTTCCATTCTGGTTATGATCTTCTAAAGCGTCAATATTTTATAAATACCTTCTGTGCTTGTTATTATCCACTTTTTAATCGGTACTTGTCGGCTATTGGAAACACATTAAAGAGTTATGCTTAGGTTAAATATCAGAAAACCGGTTTCATAGCTACAAAAACAAGTGATGGATGATACAATACATTGGACCTTGACAGAATGCATTGAACTTGTAAAATTTGAGCTATATATTTGCACATTAGGGGTGGGGGTTAGGCTACGTTATGTTGGGTTAGGTTTCCATAATTTTGTTTCTAAAGGGTTGTTTTATCGTTACATTTTGTTATTTTTCATTAGGATTAACCTAACTTAATTTTTTAGGAGGGTTCCCAATAACCAACAAGCACCAGGAATACTTTATAAAATAGAAAATGATTTTTAAATGTATAAAACGAAACCAAAGTCGTAAATCCAAACCAAGGTTTTATCAGTGTAAATAAGTTTCTTTTTATAATGAATGACTGTATTTAAAGCCATTTTCCAGGCCGTATACATACATATACAAAAACAAACGAACTAAATCATGTAACACTCGACTTCCGAATAATAAGACCCTTCCGGACAAAATGTCCCACTGCTACTATGTTTACTTTCGACGTCGACTTCAAAGTTCCAGGAAGGGGCTCACGACCACGCACCCTAAGAAAGCTCCCTCTTAGCTCTTTTGCCCCTGACACCTGAAAAGAAAATGGTCCAGCCCATCAAGATCACCGCGATTCGGGCAAGTATACCGCATTTCTGGTTGACAATTTTTTTCCAAACACTATAAAAAGGTAGATAGTCTGCTCGCACCTGCATCCATGACATCAGGGATTCTGTTGGAATCCCTAATTTAAAATAAACTCTTCACCATAATTTTCTTTCTCCTTATAATAAGAACTTAAGCTTTCCGACTGGCTAAGGTGATTCCACCATTTCTGAATTTCTTGATCTTACAGCCTTGTTTGGATTTCTGACTGAAAAACTTTGTGATCAGAGATTGGGCCATCTCTATTCTACGCATACGATAAACCTGTGCTGTCCAGGAGTTTTTTGACATGGAAGGGCCATGAAGACTTTGTCCCAGGATAAGTAATTCATCTTACGCTTCTTTGATGAGTCTTGAGGAGGGACACTGCAGTATTTTCAGCCAAAACTTAATTGATTGGGTCTGTCTATATTTTCTCATGGAGAAAAGTCCCAAATCTCCCTTGATAAAAAGTGTGTGGGTTGTGGCGTGCAGACCTAGCATTCGTTTATAGTATTGTAGCTGTAGAGTTTCTAATGAATTTGCCACCCATACTTCTCCTCCATAGTGGAGAATTGGCCTTATTTTGAGTTGAACATATTTTTGTGCATCTTTAAGTCACCTATTCCCGTCAAATTACTGTTCCTGAACAGCGTTGCCATTGCTGCTTTTCCTCGATTTGCCATCTTCGAAATATGATTACTCCATCTTCCGTTCAATGTTAGATGGAATCCTAAATATATCGCCTGAGACACAACCTTCACAGCTTCACCATTCAAATTAAAACTTTCTTCATCTTTATTTCCTGTTGATTGTCTACGGCAAAAAATCATCACCTCTGCCTTTTTGTGTTAATTTCCAGTTTCTTTTCCTCTAAATATTCAGCTTTCAAATCCAACAAAGTTTGTAGCTCCGAACTGGATCTGGCGAACAAGGCAATATCATCGGCAAATAATAGTAATGATAAATATTTTATTTCCAAGGTGTACAACTGGCGCCCACCTTTTTTCAAGGTATTCGGCAAGATCATTTATAAGAATAGCAAAAAGTTTCGGTGATAGGGTACTACCCTGTTTTACACCTTTCACATTAAAAAAGAACTCTAGATATACCGCTTCCTGCTATATTTACCACATTTCTGGTCAAACAATACATCGAAAGAAGAACCCTTAAAAAGGGTGGCGGAATTCCTGTTCCTAAAAGCGTTCTTAACAGAATTATGCGGTCAACATTGTCAAATGCTCTACTTAAATCAAGAAAAGCCACGTACAACTTTCCTTTTCCCTTGCAATACTTACTAATCAATGCATTTAGCCCAAACATTCGATCAGATGGTGAGTAACTTTTACGGAGACCGGCTTGCTCTTCTCACCGGATTTGCCTCTCATCCAGCCATTATTCCAGCCTTTTGTTTAAGATTTTGTCCAAAATTTTTCCAAGACAGTTTCCTAAGCTAATGGGTCCATAATTCTCGCACAAACTTGCGTCACCTTCCTTAAATACGGGGATAACTACAGATATCTTCCAACGACCAGGCCACCTTTTTTCTTTCATAACCAAGGTATACAACCCCAGAAGCAGAGGTAATAATACTTCTTGTAGTACATTCAAAGCCTTTGCTGGAATTCCATCCAGTCCTGGCACAGACCCACCCCTAGTTTGTTTTATGGCACCTTCTACTTCTTCCATCTGGGTTTGGCAACAAAGGTGATAATCTCCTTCCAGTAGGGGGTATTCAGTGTGGTCACAAGAGGGGGGTCCGACTTCTGCCAGTGTTTCCAAATCGGGTGGGGACAGTTGTGTGCCAGACGCTGTTGTATGTGTCTGTAATATGTTTTATTAAATTGATGGATATTGAGGAAAAAGAAGTTTTGTTGAAGGCTTCAGTTGGGATCAGACTTTAAAAATACCTTTTCTGGTATGCACATTGAAAAATACTTTCTGGTGGATTTGTTGAAAAAAAAAGAAGAAAATGCTCTCCCTACATTTTGAAAAATACATGTGCCCCCTTCCTCTTACATTTGTGTGAGCTGATGCCCTTGTTTTAGTGTTGGTTTAAGATGATTGTTCTGCTTATAAATGAGTGAGCTGATTAACGATTGAGTTATGTTGTTCTGATTGTTGCAATGTGTATTACCCTGTGTTGTTTATGAAGAAAGGGTCTCTTAAGCTCCATTTTCAGTTAGTTTTCTATTGGGGTAGGTAGATAAGAGAATATTTTTTATTTCATGAGATTTTACTTATTAATTTTGTTTTTTAGGGTTAAAAATATTTTACCTAAAGTTTTTAAATTTTCATTTTCTATTTTTTTCGGAAAGTTTGTTTGCTTATCTTTGGCAGGGGCGTCACGTGTGAACCCTCCCCATAATTTCTTCGGCCGGGCATTTATAAGAATTATTGTTAAATAGTGACGCGAAGCTCCACCAGTTTACACGCTCGAATTTTTTTTATTAGGTAAAAATAGAAAACGACGTAAATTACGTAAAATCACACGAAACTGGCTCAAATCTTGAATTTTGAAATTTACAACAATATTTTACTGGCATTTTGTTGTTGTTGGTTTTTTTCATATTAGGTAAATGGACGTAAATGCCGTGAAATCAATGAAAGAAGATTAGTCTCAGTCGGTAAAAATAAATTGAAGTAATTTTAACAGCAACATCACCCAAACAAGTCGGTAAAACGAGGGCCAGTCGGTAAAATCCATTGCCTCCCTCCCCCCCGAAAATTGTGAGTAGTAACACCTGTGGTGATTGGTAACCCGTTAGATCATAATTTAAGAAAAGACTGATCTGCATGGCAGTACTGAATTGAAATATGGCCATTGACAAAGAGTAGCCTATAGAAGAGATGGAACCAAGGTAATTTTGTTTAGCTTGGGCTATGGAACATCCAGTTTCTAACTGCTTTTAGTTGCAGCTTCATCAAAACATCTTAGCATTCACTTAAATCGAATTGTAATAAGGTGAATATTTGATATTTGATTGAATTGTCAATTGGAAAGGCATACAAGGACGACATCTATAATAAAAAAGTTATAAACTTAATCTGAGTCAAAAAGTGTAGAAACTTTAGAAAATAGCATATGCTTAAAATGAAAATGACTAGCTAAAAATAGCGTTTTAATTTTAAAAGCTTCAAAAGTCTTAATGCCAAATTTCTTTCCATGCTGACTTAATTTAAAAAAGAAAATTTTACAGAGCATATTCAAAAACAAGAAAAATATCTCAACTTTTTTTGTTTTTGAAAAAGAGAAATATGGCTAAAATAGCTTGACATAAGTTTCAAAAATATTGTTTGTACTTTATAATCTAGCAATTTTATTTTATCCTCATTTCAAGCTACTTTAAATAACGGTTTCAAAGAAGTATGATAACATGTCATTTCTAAGGATATTTATAGTGCATTCCACCAGCACAAGCTCATATACGTTGGTGACGAAATGGTTCATTCAGACGCAAATGATTTCTCACAAAATTTCCTTAACAGCTAAAAGGAGAAGTGCAGAGGAGAAGGTTATATATGATAGATATATTTAGGAATTACGTTTTTCTAAAATGGAAATTGACGTGTATCAAAGATCTATGGCCAAACTAACCTACAATGACAAAACCAAAGAAGTTAATCTTGAAAAAAGGAGTCTATGACCAGTGGGAAGAAACAAATGAAGAAAAATAAACGAAGGACAATTTCGAATATGTGCAAAAGGGAGTTCTCGGTGTTAACAAAGAGAAAGAATTGAAGTTTAAAAAGTAAGAATCTTAAATAAGAAAAGAATAAAAGAAAAGATTAAACAAATATATACAATAACTACTCCTTTTAAAAATCAAGGAAGTTGAACACACTTTAAAGAGATACCCCTAAGCAGTCGGTTATGTGTTTCTGACAAAAGTACCTCATTTATTGTTTATTATACTTCAGGGGGTTTTTACATGCAGTACTTGGTGTATAAATTGGTTTGACTTTTTCTCTTTTCTCTTTTTATTTTTTGTTTTTTTATAGATTGTTACGGGTTAGTTTTCTTTTCACCTTCATTTGAAGACATTCATTTGGTTATTGCTTTCTTCTTTTGGCTGCCTACTAGCAAGGGACTCGTTGTTTTCAAGATGCACTTCTTTGGTTTCGTAATGTACGTTTAACAATCACTTTCTATTTTATATAAGCATTCCCTCAAGACTGAAAATTTCGTCGACGCGTCCTATCTCCTTCCTAAGACAACCCTGTTATTTCTTAAAAGTTTATCTTCAGCTTCTCTAAGTCTAAAGAGTACCTTCGAACTATGTAATTGTCTTCCTACAAAAACCAAGCTAATATCTCTATAATTATCACACTCACACTTATTAACCGTTCTATCAATGATACATTCAGAATATGGCACGACTTTGGAAGGGTTGCTGATAGGCAGTCTTACCTACGCTGATGATATTGATGTGCTAGCCAACCCTTCACAAGAACTGCAGACACAAGCTAATGAACTCTATGATCCACTAAGCCATTTGGCCAACTCTTCACAAGAACTGCAGACACAACCTAATAAATTCTATGATGCCACTAAGCCGTTTGGCCAACTCTTCACAAGAACTGCAGACGCAAGCTAATGAACTCTTTGATGCCACTAAGCCGTTTGGCATGGAGATAAATGTCAGCAAAACCAAAATAATGATAACTGCGAGACACGAACTAGACACCCACCAGTTATCACCATAGGGGGGAGGCAGGTTGAAACAGTTAACTACGTCTTGTAACTTGGTAGCCTACTCCCTTCTGATAACTGCCATACTTCTGACGTGAAAATTCGACTTGCACTTGCTAGCTTTAGCTTCCCAAGACCAACAAACCATCGGAAAAGCTAACCATCTATCCAAAGAACTCAAAATGTGCCTATTTAACAATTTAGTTTTTTAGTTTTTAGTTTTTTAGTTTTAGCTTAGTTTTTTTAGTTTTAGTTTTTAGTTTTTAACATGTATGGATGCGAAACATGAACACTGAAAACTGAAGACGAAAGAAAACTTTTAACTTTCGAGAGGAGATCATCGCATCGCTAAAATTAAATACACCGACTGCATCACAAATACGGAAACTCGGCAAATGCTCTAGTAGTTTGAAACCATTATCAGTAACATCAAGAAACAGCAGCTGCGTTGGTTCGAACATATCAAGCTAATGGAGCCGAGCTGCCACCAAAAAATAGCACTTGAAAGATCTCTCCATGGACTCCATCCACGAGGCAGACCACGAAAGTGATGGATAGAAAATTTTAATTTTAATGATGTCAATTTAGTCCAGTTATCGCGTTCTGCAACTGATAGAAATGTACAGAGTCCTTAATGACCTAGCAAAAGTAGTGGTCCCAAAACGTCCAACGAGGGTGGTCAGGATCTAATTAAGTAAGTAGTACACTTATTATCTTTCTTATGAAAGGGCTATTTGAAGTTTTCCTAGAATCGCTAGGCTTCCCATTTTTCAAAAGTTATTTCTATGTTTTTCTTCAAATTGTCTCTATTTTACAATCATTTCATTCCAAAAACTCATTTTACCAAAAAAAAATTAAATCTTTTCTATATCATTTCCTATAGCTTTATCGCTGTTTTAAATATTCTAAAAATATTCTGCCCATCTATCTTCAATGCTTTCCTTAGCATTTGTTGAGGCTCGTTTTTATCTAACTAAGATCAATCCAGATTGATTACTTCCTCTTAATTTCTAAACTTGCAAATACAAATAATCCTTGTAAAATCCCAATAAAATAATCCTAATAATCCCAAAAATCCCAATAAAAATTGCTGTTTCTCAAATAATCCTTGTACTCAGAGAGGCTGGAAGAGGGGGTAAGGGTGCTTGTTTCAGCCCCCCTCCATGAATTTTAAAAATAGGTATAAGTTGTTTTTTCTACCTCATTGAGGTCACAGTTGCTCAATTCTGAGACAATCCAATTTGTATATCCTTCTCCTGGAAAGACTTACATTTTCAAGCTTCTCGGTAAAAAAAAAATGGCTGATTTTCAAAAAACTCAGCTTCAGTTGTAGAAATTTGCTTGTAAATAGAATAGAGTCGTTTTATTTTACCGTTTAATTTTAATGATCTAATGTCGTTTTTCCATAGAGTCGTCTAAATTGAACCAGGATCAAAGGGACCGGACTGGTAGCAACTCATGCCTTAAAAACCTACTTATGCTCGCGTATGCTTTGCGTATACTTTTGTGAAGTCATTTAAGTTGTCTATTCAGACCTTATCCAGATCCCAGATGATCAATCCAGTCAGTGACAGCCTATGTTGTATTTTTATTCTCCTGAAAAGACTTCAGGATTTTCAAACTTCTCAGGGAAGAAATGGTTGATTTTACCCTTGCTTAGCTTCAGTCGGAGATACGGAAAACTGAATAACCTAATTGTTTTATTTTATAGTTTACTTCTTCTTTTTAATAATCTAGGATTTAAAAAGAGCCGTTTAAATTTAACCAAGCTCAAATGGACTGGTCTGGTAGCCTTGCAACTAGCCTTAAAAATCAGTTTATGCTTGCATATAATTTATTTCTGTCCGATGGTCCAGAATTTTAGGAAAATTCAACTGAAACCTGATAAGATAATATGAATAAACCAAGACCAAGAGACAAGGTTATCCACATGTATTGTCGGTGAAATATTGACTACGAGTGGAAAAGAAGGCAAGAAATTTCTAAGCACAATGGAAGAGGATTCAGAGAAAGAAAAGAAAGAGGAAAGAAGAAAGAAAAGAAAGAAGAGAAAGATAAAAAGGATTCAGAGAAACACATTGGAAAAATATAGAATTAAAAGAAAAGGAGCCCAACGAGACCTTTCAAAGCAAGTGTATATAGATAGTGAATATAGATATAGAGTTATAGAAATAGATATAAATATATAAATATAGATAATGTATATAGACTGTTTCACTTCAAACATAGTGAAAAAACTCAATTACAATACGAGGCTGAGAGGAATGCAACGCTTGAGAAGGACGAGCAAGACTTGGCTGCATACCCAGAATTTTTTTCCCCTTAGGACAGGAGTGCTTTTGAAAACTCTTCGGATAGCTTGTTCAAGTCGGGAAATAAGTTTTAGCCGGGGACAAAAGTAATGAGCAACGTTTAAAACTTCTAACAAACAGAAATTAGATAAGAAATGTATTCAAATGTGTGCCTCCGGCTTTTTACGGTAATTTTGATGTTACACCATCGATCAATACAGATTACGGGGTGGAGTCAAATATATGGGCAAGAAGTCTCCGATCAAAGACCCAACAAGGTATTTTTGTATGTTTAACCAAGCTGGAATACATTATAAAATTAGTCGTTGGTCCTAGTGACATTCTTAAGATTGTCTAGGAAAATTTTATGTTGAATGGAAGATATACCTTTGTGGAATTACAGTCTACGTAAATAACTACAATCTTAGTAATGCGTAAAGAGTTAACAGTAGATTTCATTGAAGAACTTCTTAATATTTCAACACTTAGTGGAGTTGTTGTCGAAAGTTGCAGAGACAATTTTGAAAGTATAGTTCACAAGAGTCCAAGAATAAGGAAGCCAATCTCTAGTGAAAACCAAAGGAAATACCTTATTCCACGTGATCTCAATCAACCAAAGCTGAATGAATTCCCAATCCATCATTCAATAAAAAAACTATAAAGTGTAGTTTTTATCCGGGATGGTATAAGGATTATCAGTCCTTAGAATACAATAGAGGCTACTAACATCGTCGGCGTAATTGAGATACTTGAAGCTATGAAGAAACTTTTCGAAAGAATAAAAGAGAATAAAATGAACAATTTTATTATCAGTGCAAAACTGTTAGACAGAATGAGAGAAGTCAATCCAGAGGCTGATTTCGTCAAACATCCTCGTTTGTGACTGGGTGGTCAAAACCATTTCGTTTGACAGCCGAGCTCAGAGTCAAGCTCAATGTATCAACTCTACGGACAATATTTTAGAATCTTGCTTTATAGGTTGACTACAATGACAGGAGATAATCTCAGAGCCTGTCTTGTCAGTTTCCAGACACTTTGGTCTTAACTTTAGCCTACTTTAAAAAAAAAGTTTTCAGTTCCAAATATTGAGCTAGCAACGAAGTTTTTCCCAAACCAAGAATGATCTCCAGATTCTACTGCTTTTCAAGTAGAGCTTGAAGTTCTGTTTCTTCAGAGAAGTCCTAGGTGAAGGAAATTGGCGACAGCAAGCCAATTTCTTTTGCAAATTGGCAGCAACAGCAACAGTTCCACTTGCCGCTGCCGAAAAAATATTTAAGCTCAAGTTTGTTAAGAATTTGCTGAGAGTTGCCATGGTTGATTTTGACTAGATTTCTTTTGTTGTTGGCGAATGAGAAAAAGCTTACCGATATCTTTAACTTACACGAAATTGTCCAGCGATGGTTCATTTTGAAGAAGAGGTAACTACAAACATAGCTGTCCATAGTTACTTTTGATGTATTCCGTTTTAGCTTCTTGTTTGTCTTAGCTTCTTGTTTCTTGCAGGTCTGACCACCTGCTTTCTATTTAGCCCTAGACGGTTAGCCAAAAAGGACAATCTTTGTCAATCTGTCATCCTTCACCCACAGAACGTGCCCTAGCCAATTAAACCTTTTTCTCAATATAACCTTAAAAAGCGGGATTGAACAACATTTTTGTACAGCTAACTATTTGAGATAAAGTCTGTCGTTTGGACACCCATGACAATCCCTAGACAAATTCTCTAGAAACTATCGGTATTTATCGGTATTCTTAGCACCATTATGAGTAAATGACATTATTAACACAAAGGGCCTAACTAAAGGCTGAAGAATGCGTATATCCAACATTGATATGCGAAATTGGCAGCTCGGTAATATCAGTTTTGCCCTAAAAGCTCTCTTAAGCGCTTGAAACAAGATACTGTATCATTAACAGCTTCAACGTAGTTTTTAAACACATTTTTAATCTATTCTTAAATAAATCACTACACACAGCACCCCAAATACAACTCGAACTATATTCCCAAATTTTTGGTGATAAACAACCGACTGTGTATCCAGCACGTGCGTTGTCTATGCACCCAACAACGAAATTATGGGTATTCCTAGTATAATAGGAGTGAAGGGCACTATTAGTACGAAGGAATTGATGAAAAGCTGAGAGAGAGAGACAATATTACAACATTGATTTGCGAAAATGTCAACTTGGTAACCATGAATTTGGTCTGCGTTAAGCAATCTGAAGCACTTTAAACAAGATTGTATATCATTAATTTCTTATCATAATTTCCCAACAAGCGAATGGCTTTTAGTGTATGAAGCTCGTCCACAAAACATACCCATAAGAAATATGTAAGGGCTTAGTATTGTCTGGTAAAATGTTAGAAGAGCCACTAGAGGCAGTGGCTTCGTTCAGAGGGAGGCAGTTGCCCCCAATAATTTGGAGAAAAAATATTATACAGCCCATGCCCCTTGACTTTTCAAATGAGTACCCTTCTTTACCCCCCCCCCCTCCCCCCCAATAAAAATGCTGGTGCTACGCCACTGAATAAAGTAAAATATACTTCAATGTTTGGGTAACTCCCAGACCTCTGGCAAACTTTATTGCAACTAGGTCACTGTGATGAAGAATAACAATAAGAATAACAAGAATAAGAATAACAATAAAACAAGAATAGGAATAGCAAAAATAACAATCAAGTAAGAAACCTAGGTAACATACTTCAGTTACCTGCAATAGAATTTCCCCATTTAACAGCTGTTTTGTATCAACATTTGCTGGACTTCCACCTCTGTATCTATACACTATAAATCCTTTTCTTCACATTGATTAGCAGAAGACTTGAGCTTGTGAACACAAGGAATGTCTTCAAAACCCTGTTCACTTTCACCAACGAATCCTTGGATGTGTGACTAGAAACGGTGATGGTAGTGTCATCTGCAAAAGGTGTGTAGAAACACTCAAGGAAATAAAATTGCATTGTGTTAACATAAACTGGATATAATAGGGGGCCTAAAACTGATCCCTGAGGATTGCCACAATTAATTTCAAAAAGATTAATTCCAGTCAGAGGAATTTCACCACGTAAAAAGCACATATTCACAGTCTTGTAAATGTGACGCTCAGCATGTGATGTTTAATGGTCCTGTCTAAAGCCGAATTGCATTTCGCTTATTAGTCCTGCAATCTTCTCATACATTTTTGGAAATAAAAAAAAAGAATAGATATTGGTCTGCAATTTTCAATATTATTCTTGGGACCTCTTTAATGTAGAAAAATTAGACTTAGGCGCGACTAAAGTTTAAGGATGTAGCCCTGGACTACATAAAAAATTTGCTGATTTCGCTGGTTTGTATTATTGCTTGTACATATTGCTCATCATTGTTTTCCCAAAGTATCCAATAGTTCAATTTATAAAAAAAGCTTTTTTTATTGCCTAGATTCGATCTAGTAACAATGGGTTCGGGATGCAACAAATTGGTAACAATTATTTTATTCCGAAATTGTGTTGGAAGGGAAATGACATGGTATGTTTATCATTCAGCTAACAAATAAATTGGAATTTCGACGAATTTACTGCCAAATACCCCAAAAATTAAAATTAAATATTTTACAATTTTGTACTTTTAGGCACTCTAGTGTGAGGGCAGCCCCTTGTGAACGCCCAATAAATTGACAAATAATGGAATGAAATCTGTAGGCACAAAAACTTTTCAAAAATTACAGCAGCCCAATAAAAAGACGACGCAAGTATTTTTACATTATTTCATGTGTAAATAGTTTCCTTTTTGGACAAAAAGGAATGTTTTGACACTAAATGTCTACGATATCCTTACTGTAATTGGAAAGTTTGGGTCATCGGCCTATAATACTTAGTTGCAAGTTTTTTCCTCTTTTTGTCTAAATCCTTGTACAAAATGGTGCTGCACTTAAAGATCAAGCCATTTAGAAAGCATAATATATAACCAACGGCGGTCCTGGTCTCTCCTGCGCACGGGGTTAAATCTTGGTTAGCGCCCACCCTCCCTATCTTGCAAAATTTCCAGAACAAATTATAACTAATTTTCAATTACTAACAACATTATTCTTCAACGTATTAATTAATTAATAATTAATTTTTATTTGATATTTTAACTTAATGATTATCCTTTAATTTTTTTATTTATTTTTATCTATTAAAAATGTATTAATAACTTTCATTTATTAACAGCGCCATCTACTTCATTTTAATTCAAATGAAATTTGAGGGCTTGAGTGGAATGGCTTTGATTTGAACTTCATCTTGCAAGCATAGGCGGCAGGATAGGTAAACTAGTTAATTTAGTAAGCGTTTGCCATGGCAATCAAAGCAATTTTCTTTATTTTTTTTTTATGGCACTTGGTATTAACCAAGTGACATATAGCGATCGCAAATTCTGTCGGTCTGTCGGTCTGTCTGTCTGTCTCTCTGTCCCGGTTTTGCAACTTTAGGCACTTCCAGGTAAGCTAGGACGATGAAATTTGGCAGGCATATCAGGTACCGGACCAGATTAAATTAGAAATAGTCATTTTTCCGATTTGATCATCTGGGGTGGGGGGGTTAATTCGGAAAAAATAGAAAAAATGAAGTATTTTTAACTTACGAACGGGTGATGGGATCTTAATTAAATTTGTTGTTTGGAAGGATATCGTGTCTCAGAGCCCTTATTTTAAATCCCCACCAGATGCGGTGACATTGGGGGAGTTGGAGGGGGGAACCTAAAATCTTGGAAAACGCTTAGAGTGGAGGGATCGGGATGAAACTTGGTGGGAAAATAAGCAGAAGTCCTAGATACGTGATTGAAATAACTGGGATGTATCTGCTCTGTTTGGGGGAGTTGGGGGGGGGATGTTTATGAAAAATTAGAACAAATGAAGTATTTTTAACTTACGAAAGAGTGATCGGATCTTAATGAAATTTCATATCTAGAAGGACCTCGTAACTCAGATCTCTTACTTAAATCCCGACCGAATCCAGAGCTATTAAGGGGGGAGTTGGGGGAACCGGAAATCTTGGAAAGTACTTAAAGCGGAGAGATTAGGATGAAACCTGGTGGGAAGAATAAAAATAAGTTAAAGTTACTGACATAACCGGAACGGATCCGACCTGGATTTACGAAAGAGTGATCGTATTTTAATGAAATTTCATATTTAGAAGGACCTCGTAACTCAGATCTCTCACTTTGAATCCCGACCGGATCCAGGGTCATTGGGGTGGGTGGGGGCAGAAATCTTAGAAAACACTTAAAGCGGAGAGATTTGGATGAAACTTGGTGGGAGGAATAAAAACATGTCGGATCTTACGGGTGATCAGATCTTAATGAAATTTGATATTTAGAAGGATCTTGTGCTTTATGGCTCTTATTTTAAATCCCGACCAGATCCGGTGACATTGGGGGGATTTGGAGGGGGAAACCGGAATTCTTGGAAAACGTGAAAATTGAGGTATCTTTATCTTACGAATGGGTGATTGGATCTTAATGAAACTTGATATATAGAAGGATCTTATGTCTCAGATGCTCCATTTTCGGTTCGAATCGGATCCGGGGACATAGGGAGTTGGAGGGGGGAAACAGAAATCTTGGAAAACGCTTAGAGTGGAGAGATCGGGATGAAACTGGATGGGAAGAATAAGCACAAGCTATAGATACGTGACTGATATAATTGGAACGGATCTGTTCACTTTGGAGGAGCTGGGGGGTGTTAATTTAGAAAAATTAAAAAAATAGAAGAATTGTTAACTTAAGAACAGGTTACCAGATCTTAATGAAATTTGATATTTAGAAGGAAATCATGTCTCAGAGCTCTTATTTCAAATCCCTACCAGATCTGTTTACATTGGGGGGAGTTGGAGGGGGAAACCGGAAATCTTGGAAAACGCTTAGAGTAGATAAATCGAGATGAAACTTGATGGGTAGAATAAGCAAATGTCGTAGATACTTGATTGAATTAACCGTACCGGATCCAATCTCTTTAGGGGAATTAGGGGGTGGGGTTCAGTGCTTTGGCGAGTTTGGCGCCTCTGGACGTGCTAGGACGATAGAAATCGGTAGGCGTGTCTGGGAGCTGCACAAATTGACTTGATAAAGTCGTTTTCCTCGATGAGACCATCTGGGGGGGGGGCTGAAGGGAGATTAAAAAGTAGAAAAAATGAGGTATTTAATAACTTACGAGTGGGTGATCGGATCTTAATGAATTTGATATTTAGAAGGACCCCGAGACTCAGAGCTTTTATTTTAAATCCCGACCGGCATTAGGCCTCCGATTTTCCTTTTAAATCAATCTTTTGATTCGCAGAATTTTGCTAGAGTTCATACCATATGAGCTATTGGCTCTTGGCTCGTCCGGCCTCGTCACAAGTGCCATATGAGCTCTTAGCTCTTGTTTTTTTTTTTACTCGTGCCTGGAAACTGAATCATAGTGTAAAAACCAAATTTAAGAAAAGTAAGACATTTCATTAGAGAAGCAAAACCTTGCTAACATTATTAAATTTAAAAAATCAAAAAATATTAATGCACGACATTAAAAAAATATTTATTAATCTGTGAAAGGGAGGGCTGTCAGCCACCCTCCTCAGCCTTTTGATTAGCGTGAGTGCAACAGTTTAACCAGTTGGTGAGAGAAATGTATTATTTACCAATCGCTTTTCAAACATATAAGCTGGAAATTTTGTTGCTTAAAGCTAATGCGAATAGACAAGCCCATCTGATTTCAAAACAGTGTAAAAAAAAATCAAGCTAGTTTTTCCTATGTTTTACAACATTTGTTTTGAAAGTAAAGTAAAAGAAAGCAAACAAACAAAAAAAAAAAAAAGCACAGCAAAGTAAGAAGCAAAGGATAAAGAATGCAAATTTTTCGTGATCTCCGTTCTTAGGATAAATACAACGTTTCTTTTTTTATTACAGCTTGAAACCTGTATTTAAGGGTTCTCAGACATAATACGCTTTCAGGAGCATTTCTCCGTTTTCTAAAACTATGGAAATGTTGTACTAATCAAACAGTTCGTGGTAACGAACTGTAGTAAGGAGCGACCCGGCTCAATAGTAACCAAAACTCTAAAAAATGGAATTTTGATACCAATAGCTATATCAAAAGAATTGCATTTTAATGTTGGTTTTAAATATATAAGTTTCATCAAGTTTAGTCTTACCCATCAAAAATTACGAGCCTGAGAAAATTTGCGTTATTTTAGAAAATAGGGGGAAACACCCCCTAAAAGTCATAGAATCTTAACGAAAATCACACCATCAGATTTAGCGTATCAGAAAACCCTATTGTAGAAGTTTCGAGCTCCTATCAATAAAAATGTGGAATTTTGCATTTTTTGCCAGAAGGCAGATCACGGATGCGTGTTTATTTGTTTTTTTTTTTGTTTTTTTTCCCCAGGGGTGATCGTATCGACCCAGTTGTCCTAGAATGTTTCAAGAGGGCTCATTCTAACGGAAATGAAAAGTTCTAGTGCCCTTTTTAAGTGACCAAAAAAATTGGAGGGCACCTAGGCCCCCTCCCACGCTAATTATTTTCCCAAAGTCAACGGATCAAAATTCTGAGATAGCCATTTTATTCAGCGTAGTCGAAAAACCTTATAACTATGTCTTTGGGGACGACTTACTCCCCCAAAGTCCCCGTGGGAGGGGCAACATGTTACAAACTTTGACCTGTGCTTACATATAGTAATGGTTATTGGGAAGTATACAGGCGTTTTCAGGAGGATTTTTTTGGTTGGGGGGAGGGGTTGAGAAGAGGGGGATATGCTGGGGGAACTTTCCATCGAGAATTTGTCATGGGAGAAGAAAACTTCCATGAAGGGAGAGCAGAATTTACTAGCATTATTTAAAAACAAAATTAAAAAATAAATGTGAAAAAGCTTTTTCACCTGGAAGTAAGGAACAGCAATAAAACTTAAAACAAACAGAAATTATTACCCATATAAGGGGCTCACCTCTCTTTACGCTAAAGTATTTTTAGTAATTTCAACTATTTATTCTACGGCTTTTGTGATTCAGGGGTCATTCTTAATGAATTGGGATAAAATTTAAGCTTTAGTGTAAAGAGCGAGGTACTGACGATGGGGCGAATCCCCTCATATATGTAATAAAAACATGAGAATACAAGTTCTTTACGTAAGCTAATTTATAAGTTACGTAAATCTTTTACCAATAAAAAGATTCGTAAAAAATTAAAAGTTCTAGTTGCCTTTTTAATTAACCAAAAAATCGGAGGGCAACTAGGCTTCGCCCCCGCTCTTTTTTTCTCAAAATCATTAGATCAAAATTATGAGAAAGCCATTTAGCCCCCCCCCCCAAAAAAAAAATATGCAAAATTTCGTTTTGATTATTCCTCTGCGGAGAGCCAAAATCAAAACATGCATTGATTCAAAAACGTTCAGAAATTAAATAAAAAAACGAGTTTTTTTAACTGAAAGTAAGGAGCGACATTAAAACTTAAAACGCACAGAAATTACTTCGTATATGAAAGAGGCTGCTTCCTCATCAACGCCCCGCTCTTTACGCTAAAGTTTTTTACTGTTTTAAAAAGAAGAATTGAGAGAAAGAGTCAAACTTTAGCGTTAAGAGCGGGGCGTTGATGAGGAAGCAGCCTCTTTCATATACGAAGTAATTTCTGTGCGTTTTAAGTTTTAATGTCGCTCCTTACTTTCAGTTAAAAAAACTCGTTTTTTTTATTTAACTATTAATGAGTATGTTAAAACTATTTGGAGCTAACCGTAGATTAATATGATTTCTTTTCCAGTTATATACCCAGTAATTGTTTTTGCATTAGTCGTCTTGTAAAATAATTCAGTTTTTTTGTTTGCAATTTGTTGTGATCCGCGTTTGTTGCTCATTATTCTCGTTTACCATTTGATGTGATTCTCGCTGCCGCGTATCTTTTAACCGGAGATTTCGTTGTCCGTCAGTTTAGTTGTGATGCTTGTTTTCGCGTGTCTTCTAACCACAGATTTCGTTTTGCTTTCTTTTTCCTTTATTATTACCTCAGATATTTTTCCTTATCTTTTCCTTTAGCTGTTCAGTGATGATTTCCAAAGCGTCTTCTTCTTATTCGATTGGACATGTCTTCGAACTGCAGATTAGTTGTGCGTCATTTTCGTTTGGGATTCGTTGTGGTCAGTGTTGCTTGTCTTCTAACCACATATTTCTTTGTAAAACATTTTGTTTGTGATTCACGAGCAAGTCCTCTAAGCACATATTTCGTTGTGCATTACTTTGTTTGCGACATGTTGTGAATGCCGCTGTTGCTTCTCTTCTATCCACACGTTTTGTTGCGCGTCATTTTCTTGTACGATTAGATGTGATCCTCGCTTTCACTTGGCTTCTAACCGTAAATTTTGTTATCCATCAATCTTATTTCTGATTCACTCTGATGCTTGTTGTCACAAGTCTTTTAACCGCAGATTTCGCTGTGCTTTTTTTCGTTCATCATTATCTCAGATATATTTGCTCACCTTTCGCTTTAGCTGTTCGGATTCATTCACCCTCTTGTATAATTTCACATGAAATCGCAATTTTGATTTATTTTCTAAACGCAGATTTCGCTGTACATCATTTTGTTTGCGACTCAATGTGATTCTCGCTGTCCCTTGTTCCATGTCTTTTGATTTAGCTGTTCAGAGTCATTCTTCATTTTGTATTATTTTGCGTGCATCATAGATCATCATTGGCGAAAGATAATGTAACTTGTTCTTTAAATGCATATGTATGTAACGTCATTAACATGAAAAAGTATTTCCAAAATTAAGCTCTTAACGAATATTCCAATGCTCGTGACCTATCTAGATCGTTATTTTAAGGCCATGAATCTCAGTGTTCCAATTTAAAAAACAGTATTTTTTCAAACTCTATGGCAAGGGGACAATTTTGATGTCATCAATAAAAACATACCGAAAAGGACAGATTTCAACAACAAAAATTCACACGAAAGGAATTTTTTCAAATATAAGGGGGAACAATAAAAGGGGGCAAACTGTTGCCAAGAACTTTTTGATGTCAACGACAAAAAAAAACATTTAAAAGTATAAATTAAGAGATGTAAATATAAAAGAAATTTAATGTAAGTGAAATTTGACATCGTTTATATACGAAAAAGTGTATAGTTCTTAGTGTTTTATTACAACCTAAATGTCTTAAAGCCATGCATATAAATAAGTTTTTTTTTTCGTATAAAAGAATTTGGCCTGATACCTCTATGAAGGTATTTACAACCCACCGTAATCTTGCTCAAACATGTCAAATCCGAAAAACGTGTCATTGGTCCTAAAAGCAATCAATTACCATTTTCTCAGAAGGTCCTTCTGCCATTTGAGCAATGTCGGAATTTCCGGTGTCCCTTTTTGCATAGAAGTGCCCAGCTTGAAGGGGAAGGTTGACCCCCTTGTCTCACTTAACCAATGACCAATCGTCGGCACTCTCTGAAAAAGCTATGGGACGAATTTTGGGTAAGATACGGTTAATGGCAAATTGACAATGTTTTAGTCCAAAATTGCGTAGTTGTATGTGAACAGGTCGAAAAATTGAATGTGAAAAGACAGTTTGATCTGGATATTGGATACTATAATAAATGACACAGAAAATGGATTCTAGAACTCACATCAAGTTAGTTGTTATATAATTATGACCATTTCATTACTAAATCCGGGCTGCCATAGAGTTTTTTTTTATCAAGGTTACTTCAAAATTACCATTTAAGTTGCATTTGTTATCACGTTAAGACGGCGGTCACCTAATCAGACAAGAAAAGAGAAATATATCAGCCGATTCCCATTCAACGCTCTTTCCAAATAATATTGCCACTCCCGTTGCAAATATGTTTTAGCTCCCTTCCCTCCAGTGAGGGTGGACCTAGATAATATACAAAAAGCTAGATTCTGACGATCGCATATTGTTTCTTTGTTATTATTAGAGAAGCGCAACCATTTCTGGTTGACCTTCCTCCTCCATGGGGCAAACTAAAAATACGTAAAGTGGGCTTGATTACAGGTAACATTACCTATAGAGCGGAGCGTATTAGTTCATGAGCCCCGCGGAAAGCGGGCGAGATCTGTATTCTATATTTAGGCTACAAAGAGTGATAAAACTGAAAAAAAAAACCTCAAACGAGGTTCATTGAATAAGTATGGGATACTTATAATAATAAATAAGTATAGAATACTCGCCCCGCTACCCGCGGGGCTCATGGACTAATACGCTTCGCTCAATAGGTAATGTTACCTGGAAGCAAGCACACTTTACACATTTTCTGTTTGTCCCATGGAGGAGGAGGGTCAACTAGAAATGGATGTGCTTCTGGAATCAGCATTTCTAAGTGCTCTGAACTAAACATTTGCCCCCAACTGTTGATGAAAAGTACCCACAAAAGGTAATGAAAAACCCACAAAACCACCAAACTTTGATATATAGGCTAGTCAAGAGCTGCATCTGGTGAATTAGGGAGGGGGCTGGGACGCAATTACGAAGGTAGTGATTATTATATTTGGAAAGAGCATTGAATGGAATGAATCGAATGGTGTGTTTCTTTTTCTTTCCGATATGGGCTACATCCCATAAGTAACCTTAACCATCTTTCCAGGGTAGGGGTAAGCTGGTCAAAAATTTCCCCAAGGGTGGGTAAGCTTTAAAAAAGCTTAATAATAGTTTACAATTACTCTTTCTCAGAAGGAAACACTATAAAGTTCTGAAAACAACTTTTAAAAAGTCTAAAATACTTATATTATTCCTGAAAGTACTTCGATGATCGTATATTGTTTCTTTATCATTATTAGAGAAGCGCATCTATTTTTAGCTTACTAAAATCCCCCTCCAACGAGACTAAAAATGCATAAAGTGAGCTATATTACCTATAGAGCAAAGCATATTAGTTCATGAGCCCCGCGGGCAGCGGGGCGAGGGTCTGTATTCTATATTTATTCAACTAAGAGTGATAAAACTAAAAAAAAACCTCAAACGAGGGTTATTAAATAAATGTTGTACTTATTGGTTATATAATCAACGAATTTCGATCACGGATAATGCGAAAATGACACAAGAAACTGGTCAAGCAACTTCTTTATACCATACATTTAGCTTTGGCTTGGTTGGAAAATAAATTGTAGCTATATCTTATTTAAGTATTTAGTTGGTATTTTGGTTTGGTTAGGTTAAGTTAGTATAATTTATGCTATGATTTACCCCCCCCCCGTCCCTAATGTTCAAATATATACCCCAAATTTCTTTCTAAACTATTGTATTTTCATCATATTTTTTTTTTATTTCATTAGCATTAATCCAATTTCACATCCCAAATGTTTACTATATAACCGATAAGTACCATGAATATAGAATACAGACCTCGCCCCGCTGCCCGCGGGGCTCATGGACTAATACGCTACGCTCTATAGGCAATGTTACCTGTAAGCAAGCCCACTTTACGCATTTTTAGTTTGCCCATTGGAGGAGGAGGGTCAACCAGAAATGGATGCACTTCTAGAATTACCATTTCTAAGAGCTCTAAACTGGAACTAAACTAAACATTTACCCCCAACTGTTGATGAAAAGTGCCCACAAAAGGCAATGACAAACTCACAAAATCACCAAACTTTATTATATAGGCTAGCCAAGAGCTGCATCTGGTGAATTAGGGAGGAGGCTGGGACACAATTACGATGGTAGTGATTATTGTATTTGGAAAGAACATTGAATGGAGGGAATCGAATGGTATGTTTCTTTTTCTTTCCTATATGGGCTACGTTCTATAAGTAATCTTAACGATCTTTCCAGGGTAGGGGGAAGCTAGTCAAATATTTCCCTAAGGGTGGGTAAGCTTTAAAAAACGCTTAGTAATAGTTTACAATCACTCTTCTTCAGAAAGAAACACTATAAAGTTCTGAAAACAACTTTTAAAAAGTCTAGAATGCTTATATCATTCCTAAAAGTGCTTCTCCTTACTTTAACCCTCTCCCCCCTAGTGTGAAAATATATAGACTTAACTATACATTTCCCATGTATTTTTCTATACGTCACTCTTTTCTTCAAATAGATTTAACGGTAAAGAAGCAAATCAACGAAATATAGAAACGAGTAAATTCATGGAGAATACACAATTTGAGCTATATATTTGTACAAGGGAGTGGCGGAAGCAAAGTAAATTAAAGCACTTTTAGGAATGATATAAGTATTTTATAACTTTTTAAAGTTATTTTCGGGATTTAATAGTGTCTCCTTCTGAGGAGGAGTGATTGTAAACTAATTCTAAATTTTTCCATTTCTTCATATTCTTTAATGCGGGTGGAAGCGGAAAAATCATGGAATGTTCTTTTTGATGTCTTTGGTAAGGGGAGAATGAAGTGCTACTTTACATAAACTTAGAAATAAGTGTAACGTTGGCGGTTCCAGGCCTGGGCATAAGGGGGCAGCTGCCCCCAGTTTTTTCTGACGTCTGATATTAGTTTCCTTCCATTTTATATTTTTACGCTCATATTAAGGTACTTAATTGAATAAAAATTGCCACAATTGTAATATTTTTATACCCCTCCCTAGTTTATGAGGCCTAAAACCGTCACTAAAGGGTAAGTAGTGAAGGTGGTTCTATTATTTTTGTGTGGGTGGAGCAAGAACTGGGGTATTCAGGGACTGCCAAAACCGCTCAAGACCTGATTTACGGCATTTGGACTTAAAAATCCCCTTTGACTTAATTTTGTTGTTTTAACCGGCTTTGTTTTTGGTTGTTTTTTAGAGGGGGTGTTGCTTGATCCTACTGACTCCTGAAAATCCCAGTTTTTCTTTCAAAAGTTTTTTTCTTTTTTTTGTCGAAGATTGTGTTGTTGTGGGTATTTTTTTCGGGGGGAGGGGGGTCTAATAAAACGCATTGGAAATTTGTGTGTATATATATTTTTATTGCTTTTTTAAGAGTCAAACAGAGATTTTGAGAGGGAGGTTAAAATCTGGTAACACCCCCCCCCTATATAACGCCTTGAAAGGTGTTATGAAAGGACAACAAAACCTTGAAAACTCTTACCTTGGGAGGTCGGTATGAGCGGTGTAGTTTTTGCACAATCTGAAAGGTGATGTCGTAGGCTTACGTACTAGCCTCTGGGATTCATAATCTCAATTTTTTCCAGAAAACTGCATTGGATATATCCTACTACTGCTGTCCAAAGCTAACCTTAGGTATTGGTCTATAGAATTAAAAATTTAATCTGGTTATTATTTATGGCACAAAAAAGGGTCCTCATTTCATCCAGGGTCCCGCCCATCACGCCTTTCAATTTTTAGCATAAAGGTAAGTACGTGGTTCCTTCTTTGAACGGTAATCATACGAGGAATTTTAATCTGTATGATTATAGGACCAAAATGGACCTTTGATGCATGCCCCCCCAATGCTTCAGCAGAATGGTGGGCACATTTATTTGACCGATCAGCTTGAGTCTTGTTGGACAAGTGCCAAAACCAGGTTAAAAGTCTACCACCTCTGTTAGCTCGGCAGCATCGCTGTGTCACATATTAACCCAAAAACGTCTCTCGCTTCTCTGCGTGTGTATTTTTAGTTTGGATGCATAAATTTGGGCCAACATCCTCAGGACCTTTTTTAAGAGATGAAACGTAGTTTGCACTTTGTTTGAATCGTAACCGTGTAAGGATTTTCAATATGTATGACTAGAAGACCGATTTGGGTCCTTGGCCTCTCCAGCTGCAAAGTATATCCAAACTTCTATTTTTTGAAACCATCCTGATCAGGGCCGTATCCAGATTTTCTTTTCGGGGGGGGGGGTACAAAAGGTTAAAGGTTTCTCGGGGGGTCTAAAGGAACTTCAAAAAAGGGATCAAAATTTTTTTTATATTTATTTTTGTTACAATTTTACGAGTCAGACAAACATTTCAGGGGGAGGAGGCTCATCTCCCCTTGCCCCCCATCGATAAGGCCTTAATCCTGATGCTTTTGCCTCATCAATCCTTTAGAAAGAAGAAACTTTCTTTAGGGAGTTGGAAGCCTCAAGAGTATAATTATTACTTTATAAAACACAGAGCTTCAATCAGTTTCTTGAATGTTCATAAAATGATTAGTACTTGCATCTACCGAAAGATTTAGAGAGTTTAATTCCATAATGGAATTCAAATTTTTTGTTCATTTTAAATTCAATTTTTATTTACCAAATTTTCATTCCTAAAATATGGCTCAGAATTAATTCATGATGATATAAAGCCACCCTCCCTGTCATACTTTAAACTGTATCTTTTACATTTTAATTCTTTAATTTGATCAAGAACATTTTCTTGATCTTTTTTTATTTTTTTTTAATTTTTTTTTTATGTTTTCAAAAGTGTTTTTAATTTGGTTTCTCTCTTATTCTTGTATTGTGCTTAAGACGGCCCTTGGACATAGGGCCGAAATATCCACAGAACTAATCTTCACTGTCTTGAAAACATTTTCCCTATTGTCTCTACTTTGTATTTGTTGTTAAGAACATTTTCGCCAAAAATGCTCCTTACTCTTCAGAATTCATCTTCATACCCCGGGGTTATGACTGCCTACCAAGGGCTGATTGGATAGCTCTGTTCCATTTGATAAGTCTCCAACCCCCTTCAGGATGTGTAAAACACTTATTAAATATTTACTTTTTGTAAACTGAAGCAGATATTAGGGCTCTGGGCCAAAAAAATTCTAAAGCAAGTTTATGTTTACCGCCCAAAGGGCTCGACACAAATAACCCTTTTCGGGCACTATTTGCAAAGAAAACGGCGCTGATTTGAGCTTAAAATTCGTTCTTGTTTTTGATGCCAATTTACAAAAACGGCGCAAAATTTCATCATGGTCATAAAAAATAATCTTCAATCGTTTTCTTCTTTTCAGCAGGAAATTAAGAAGAACTAAGTAATAAATAATAATAATTAAATGTTTAATAATAAAAGAAGTGCATGATTTAATAACGAAAGAATTTAAAAGTTGATTAAATAGTTTTCAATGAAATGATAAAAGAACTAAATAATGAGTAGACATCAATCATGCAACTATTGATAACCTGCAGTTGACTAAATTTTGACCTGATGTTATATCAAGCTGAAACAGTGGCACCAATTTAGAGGCGTGTACCACCTTAAGTTGTCAAATGTACCTTTTCTTAGTATCATTACTGAAAAATGAGGAAAAATCGACAAATGTGTCTCATCATATTTTGAAAATATCTCCCTCCCCTTCGAACTATCGTAAATTGAAGCCACGACCTTAAAACTGTTTTTACTTAGAGCATTTGACATTTGTTTCTGTTAGATGGTTTCCGGTATCCATCTGAGACTGATGCCCGAGCCCTATTACACTCATATTCGTGGACAAGTTAAAAGTACATACGACTACAGTCGTCAATTGTTTATCCTATTCACAATCTTTCGAGTTGAACAATGTTCAACTTTAATGCGTAAGATTTATGATTGGCTAAATCAGGTTTAAAATTTAAGGCATAATTTCTTAGAATTAGAGAAGTTTGAAATACCAATTTTTACATCAGTGAGATGAATCTGGCAAAAATATAAAGATATAATACTAGTAAGCAATAATTAGGAACAGTTTAGTATTGACACAAGCTTTTCAAAACAGTTTCTTGCCATTTTAATTTGCATAGTGGTGCCAAATGGGGGAAACACAGGGGGATCCTCTCCTCTAGATTTCGAAAAAAATACCTGTTTTGGCATTAAATTTGAAAAATAACCTTTTTTAGTATTTCTGATGAGAAAAAATCCCCCTCCCGCCCAAACAAAATTTTTAAGTGAATTGGAACTACTTATGTAGTATAAACATGTCATTCATAAATCTTTGCTTCTTATTGACAGATGTGATTATAGTGTGGCCCAGGCTTAAGAAACATTTTTCCGTCTATGATCATCTGTATCTGTGATCGTCTGATCATCTGTATTACTACTACTACTACTACTACTAATAACTCACTGCAGCACCAAGCCGCCTGAGGCCAACACAGCTACGCACGCTCCTCCTCCAACCTAATCTATTTAAAGCCTCCCTCTTTACACCCTCCCAGGAAGTTCCCATTTCCTTTAAATCTTTGTTTATGACTTCCTTCCAACCCAGACAAGGACGACCTGCTTGCCGTGTAGCCCCAGACGGTTGGCCAAAAAGGACAATCTTCGGTAATCTGTCATCCTTCATCCGTAGAACGTGGCCTAGCCATCTCAACCTTTCTTTCATTATAGCCCCAGAAAGCGGGATTGAACCACACTTTTCGTACAACCTACTGTTTGAAATACGGTCAGTCAGCCGGGTACCCAGAACAATCCGTAGGCAATTTCTCTGGAAAACATCTAGTAAATTTGCATCTGCTTTTCGGAGTGCCCATGCTTCAGAGCCATATTTGACCACTGTCATCACTGTAGCTTCCAATATTCTAATCTTGGTTTGTAGACTTATCTTTCTATTCTTCCAAATTTTTTTTAACTGTGAAAAAACACCCTGAACCTTAGCTCTTCTTCTTTTAACATCTTCACTGCTCCCACCATCTTTACTAATAATACTACCAAGGTAACTGAAGCTCCCAACCTGATCAATCTTTTCGTTACCTAATGTCACCTGTTCATCTTCACTTATTCCTAGCCTTAGTGACTTATGTTTTCTTAACATTAATTTTCAAGCCTATTTTAGCACCCTGAACTCGTAAAACCTCTAAAAATTCATTCATTTCAGAACAGATGAAAAAAATTCATCTGTATTACTGAAAACTAAATCAAACTATAAAAAGTAAAAGGAAGATAAGCAGCGTAATACCAACGCTGCTTAAAAAGTGATTACATTTTATGCAGTGGCTTATCTCCCCAGTGTTGTCAACGGACGTTAGTGGAAAAAAAGATCTAACAATAACAATCGTTTTTGGGCACTCTTCACCTGCTTTCCAAATTCGAGAAAAGAATCATTCTATTCAGTCTTCAGTGGAGATCACAATAAAAAAAATGAAAGAACTCCTTGGGTTAAACCACAAGCTTTTATATGTTTCAAAATTGAAGTGAATTGGGGCCTGTCAAAATCTTGATTGAACAGCAAGCTGGTAACTTGGCCTAAGGCTTCTTGGGTTCACCCAATCGTCCAAATTCTTAAGCCATTTTATTGCCATCGGGTACCTTATTGACAGGCTACAGAGGATCTTGACGTTAACCTGTGATTGATCTGGTCAGCCTATATAGTAACTGATTGAGAAATATTTGATGTATACTTGCGTAATGAATTTCACTTCAAAAAGCTGAACCAAAAGCGAAAAACATTTGGAATGTTGCCTCAAATCAAACAGTTCGTGGTAACGAACTGTAGTAAGGAGCGACCCGGCTCAATAGTAACAAAAACTCTAAAAAATCTCGATGCCAATAGTTACATCAAAAGAATCGCATTTTAATGTTGATTTTAAATATATTCCCCTATTTGATGCATACTTGCGTAATGAATTTCACTTCAAAAAGCTGAACCAAAAGCGAAAACCATTTGGAATGTTGCCTCAAATCAAACAGTTCGTGGTAACGAACTATAGTAAGGAGCGACCCGGCTCAATAGTAACAAAAACTCTAAAAAATTTTGATGCCAATAGTTACAAAAAAAGAATCGCATTTTAATGTTGATTTTAAATATATCCCCCTATTTGATGTATACTTGCGCAATGAAATTCACTTCAAAAAGCTGAGCCAAAAGCGAAAAACCTTTGGAATGTTGCCTCAAATTAATTTTGAGAACCGGTGCTGTTTCTAATTTAGTAATCCTCTCTGAAAAAGACCACATAATTGTAGAAAAGGGTTGCATCGCTACTGTTTATTAGTTTAGCATTTGTATCTCTATTAGAAAATAGAAAACGATAAACAAAAAACAAACAATAAACAAATAACATAAAATGGTTGTCTGTATCTTCTGTTCCTGTTTTTCCCAAAACTTATATATTTTTATCCAGGCAATTTATTCTATATCAGCTTTCTGTGGAGTTGCCAATCAGACATGAACTCAGGAATTAATTTGAAGAGGGATAGCCTGCAACATCTTTGGAGACAGTATCAAATTGGAAAAATAACAAGAACATATGAACCGAAATATTTCAAGTTAAAGACAAAGCGAGGAAATTCTTTGAATTCTGAGAGAGGGCTCCCTGAATTCGTTTATTTATATATTTTGTTATACTATATAATATGTTAATTTACAAACAACACAAACAATTTTTAGTCAGTTTTAAACAGCTAGCAAATTTTAGTGGCAACCCTATTTTCACCGGAGACATCGATGGGAATTATCCTTTAAGAGGAATCTCTCAACTTTTCTCGCGCAAATTCTAAATGTCATCTGAAAAATATTTTTATCACCAATGCTTGCAATCACGTGGGTGTTACGTTCCAGTTTAAGCCAAAGGGACTGAGAGGCCATTTAAATTGATAGGGCTTCAAATACCAATCAGATTAGCGTATGGAAATAACCTATATAAACAGGAGCCAAGAGCTCATATGGCACTTGTGACGAGGTCGGAAGAGCCAAGAGCTCATATGGCACTTGTGACGAGGCCGGAACCTAAAATTAGACTCGGTACTCCGGTTCCCAAGATTTCTGTTTCCCCCTCGATCCCCCAATGTCCTCGGATCCGATCTGAATTGAAAATGGAGCATCTGATGACATCTTTCTATATATCAAGTTTCATTAAGATCCGATCACCCATTCATTAGATAAACATACCTCATTTTCACGATTTCCCCTCCCTAGAGCCTCCCCAGGTGGTTGAATCAGGGGAAAGACTGTTATCAAGTCAATTTGGGCAGGTCCCCAGCACGCCTACCAATTTTCATCGTCTTAGCACGTCCAGAAGCACCGAACCCACCAAAGCACCGGAAATCCCCCCAACTCCCCCAAAGAGAGTGGATCCGGTCCAGTTATGTTAATCATGTATCAAGGACTTGTGTTTAGTCTTCCCACCAAGTTTCATCCCGATCTCTCCACTCTAAGCGTTTTCTGAGATCTCCGGTTTCCCCGTCCAACTCTCCCAAATGTCACCAGATCGGAAGGGGATTCAAAATAAGGGCTGTTAGACAGGAGGCCCTTCTAAATACAAAAGTTCATCAAGATTCGATCACCTATTCGTAAGTTAAAAATACCTAATTTTTTTTAACTTTTCTGAATTGATCGTCCTTCCTCCCCCCTAGATGGTCAAATCGGGAAAGTGACTATTTCTAATTTAATCTGGTCTGGTCCCTGATACGCTTGCCAACTTTCGTCGTCCTAGCTTATCTGGAAGTGAACGAACTAGCAAAACCGGGAACGACAGACAAACAGACCGACAGAAATTGCGATCGCTAAATGTCACTTGGTGAATACCAAGCGTCATAAAAACAGTATTCAGTTAAAAAACATATTTAAAGTATTTATATAGGCTATATATACCCTTTAAAACTTGTATATAAAAAAATTCATTCTTTGCAATTCTTTACAAACAACAGTAAATCACAGTTCTTGAATATATAAAGGTACAGGTCTAGGCGTTTACCCCCTTCCCAGAAAATATTCCTTGTTGTTGACTGGTCTCCAATCACTTTCGACTTGCAAAAAGGTGTAGAGCTCTCAATTTTTGATTTAATGAGCCCCCTCCGAGGTTTTCGCAACCATGATTTAAAGGTGGGGACGAGGAGGGGGAGTCTCCCAACTATACAGAATAAATTCTGCTCGTCTTGGGGTTTAATATTATTCTTCACTTTCGTAATAACAGCTTAGACCAGAAATGTTCCAATAGATTAAAAAGGATTAAAGATCATGCGTGTTCTAAAGTCTCTTTTTTACCTTCCCCCCAAAACAAAAGTCCTATTTACGGCCCTGGGGCTTATACATTTTTCTTACCCATGACCTCCTCTTGTGTCTCCCTTAGAACCCATTTTGTATTTATCTGAAGGCTCATTGAGAGCTCGCTCCTTACTTTCAGTTGAAAAAACTTATTTTTTCTAATTTAATTTATCTGAAGGTTCACTGAGAGCTGGGATGTTTTGGCCTTAAAATGCAAACTTTGAGATATCTCCCTCCCTCCGCAATAAAAAACTATCAGAAAGCCCCATTGTAGAATTTTAAATGCCTTTTAATTTTGTAAAATGTCCATTGTTGATTCTCTTGTTGGGAAACATAAGATCATTTTTCGCGGGAGATTTTTCTACGGAGGGGGATTATTATTAGGAATTTTCCAAGTGCAGAAACCCTGAATTACCCTGAGTTCTTCTACATAGTTTTATTTACTTGTCTTTCTTCCTCTTTGTATGCACAATTTTACATGTGGAGAGAATGCTACGGCGGAATTGTCCAGGGGAAATTCACAGCGGGGATCAAATTTTCTGGCAAAGTTTTTCCTAGGAAAAATGTGGTTAGTGTCCACAAAGATGCTGCAATGTAATAAGTCCCTTCTTATTGAACAAAATATTTCTGGCATTTATTTTAATTCATCCCGCCTTAGAATCAAATAAAGGTGTTGACTCAATGTATACATGGGAGGAATCAGACAACAAGTTCCAAAAAACTCATTTAGTTTTCATCTAAAGGCTCAATGGGGCTTAGAAAATTAGGCAATTGAAATGTCCTCTTTTTGGTATCTTGCCAAAAGTTACCTTTGGTATCTTACTAAATCCCTGCATTACGAAGCAAATCACTTCACATAAAGGATGAAAAATAAACGCTAGGAACTTTTTTGTGGAGTAAGAAGGGGAATGTCACCTTGTGGGCATTACCATAACACCCTTGTGGGCATTACCTACATTTTATCTAGGAAAAATCTTGTTAGACAATTTAATCCCCGTTGAAAGAAAATTCTTCCCAGAAATTTTCTCCCCACGGGAAATTCACCTAAACAATTTTCCCTTCCCCTGCAGAAAAAAAAACCCTCTGAAAATCTCCATTTCTTTAAAAAAAATTAAAAAGACAATTAAACTTCTATAATGGGGTTCTCTGATCGTCTTGTAGTTAGGGAGGGAGGGAAACACCTCAAAGGGTGCATACCGAAACAACCGATCCCCCCACACCCCCCTCCCCATGACTTATAATAAAGGCATAAAATGAAAATATACATGGGAACTAAAAAGACTTCGACAAGAAGTCTCAAAAACTCGTTTAGCTTTCATCTGAGGCTTAGAAAATTTAGTCACTGAAACGTAATCCCTTTTGGTTTCCCTCTTTTTGGTTTTTGGTTTCCCTCTGATCCCTCTTATTAATAATAGACCACTGCATTGTCAAGCAAATCACTTCACGCCAATAAAGGATTAATTTAAACGCCAAAAACATTCAATAAGAACGGAGATGTTATCTTGCAACGCCCTTGTCGAAATTACTCGGATTATTCCACGAAAAATCTTGCTGGACAATTTAATCCCCACTGTCAGAAAGTTATTCCCAAAAATTGTCTCGCCTCTTAAAATTCTTCCGAAAAATCCCCTCCCCCCCCGGCGGAAAACTCCCTTGCGAAAACTACCCATAAGTTTCCCAATAAAAATACTATCTATAAGCAGTGGACAGATTACAAAACTTTAAAAGGCATTTAAACTTCTGCAACAAAGTTCTCTGATTGTTGCATAGTTAAGGAGGGAGGGAGATGCATCAAAGGGTGTATTTCAATGCCAAAACATCCCAGCTCTCATTAAGCCTTCAGATAAATTCAATTTAAAAAACAAGTTTTTTCAACTGAAAGTCAGGAGCAATATTAAGACTAAAAATGAACGGAAATTATTTCCTTTATGAAGGGTTTGCCTTTCTGCTCAATACCTTGCTCTTTAAAGTTCTAAGTATTTTTAAAAGGGCTTTCTACTCTAATGGAAAGGCGCTTGGTTCTCAGAAGCTGTTCTTGAGAAATTGGAACAAACAGTTAAACTTTAGGGTAAAGAGCAAGGTACTGAGGCGAGGGGCAACTCCTTTGCACACGAAATAATATCTGTTCGTTTCAAGTTTTATCAAGGCCTACCATACCGTTGAAGATCAAAAATATGGACTATATAAATCGTTGGAAGAAACAGAAGTTTTTGTCCCACCACCTGAAAAATTAAAAGAAACAAAGGTTCGGCGATATGTCTTTCGTAATGACAAAAGACAAGCCGAGGCAAAAGCTAAAGATCCAATAGAAAATGAATAATATAAATGTAATTATAAAATAAATAAAAAATAAATAAGAATAAAATAAAAAATAAATGTAATTATAAAAAGGCACCACTTCTAATTTAACATCCGCTTGGACGTCATGATGTCAGGAAAAGGCTCAAATTGTCTGCGTTTAATATATATATATATATATATATATATATATATATATATATATATATATATATATATACATGTGACCCTCTGATTAAAACTTTAGAGCATGTCCTTTTTATTATTCTTGAATGGACTAATTTCCAACTAGTCAGCTAAAGTTGTAGTTTATCAATTTTTACTTATCTCTAGTTTTATTGTATTTTCTAATTAAAGTATACTTGCATAATTTCTCAAAAGCTGCTTAATGTTTTGTAATCTAACTTATAATTGCATATTTCTCAATTACTACTTAATTTTTTACAATTACGTTTGGTCAATACTAAGAACTATAAAAAGAGTGAAAAAAGCTAAGAAATTATAGCTAAGAAAAAAATATAAGGCTGAGAAATTAAAAAAAAAACTAAGAAGTATGAAAAATGCTAAGTAGTTGTTGTCACAAAATAGTTGCATGACAGGCCAAAGAGCCTTTGGGGCAATAGTAAAATATACTACTGTATGCTTATTTCATGATGAATAAATCTTATCTTATCACACCTGAACGTCGTATTCACACTTAAAAGACAATTGCCATAACCTGTTTTCTAAGCTGTTCTCAAAAGGAGGATGAGCAGGGCAATGTTTGATCATACCCTAATCTACATTACCCTGTTGATTTTCCATTAGAGAACAACTTAGAAAACAATTTTTTAGCAATTATGTTATTAGAAGTGTAAGTAGCGGTGAACTTTTCCATAATAAATAATGTTGTTTCTACATTTTGTTTTTATTTATATTAGAAGTTAAATACGAATTTTTACGATCTTAGCGTAAAAATACGAACTCTGAAATACGAACTCAAGGTGCAACGGCAGTGAAATTGCAATTTTGGATTTGTAATTTGCATTATCTCGCAGAAAGAATACGAAACATTCAGACAGGCACTTGAATTCTGCCCCCTCCCATTGGAAAATGCCGGTTTTTGTACTGTCATTGAAAAATAATTTTTATTGGACATACCCTTGGATTTTGAAAAATATATTTCCCCCTACATTTTAGTGAATCAACCCCTTCCCCCTATTATCCATTTTTATTAAACGGTTCATTACCTTCCTTGATCCTGCTAATTTTTTCATTGGATTTAGTTTATTGACTAAAATGATGATTGACTGGCAGTTTTGGCACCGACTTAGAATATGTTTCTAAAAGAAATAGATAAATAAAGAAATAGAAATATTCTAAAAGATATTTTTCTAAAAGAAATAAAGAAACATTTCTAAAAGAAATAGATAAATAAATAAAAGAAATAGAAAAAAAAATAAATAGAGAAAAACTCGAAGCCGACGCTCACTTTTCAAAGAAATTACAGATTATCAAACAAAAAAAAATACTCAAGTTGTATTGCAGTGGTGCCAATTCAAAAAAATGTAAGGGGGGATTGTTCCCATATTTAAAAGGAATTCTGAAAAAAGAGGTGTTTTTTCCAAAATCTAGGCGGAGATGTCTCTTTTTTTAATGATGATATAAAAAAGGTGCTTTTCAAAATCTAGGCACTATTGGTGCCTATTATGATGATATTATGATGCCTATTATTATGAGAAATAGAGATTTCTATTATGATAGTTATTAAGCTAAACTAAAAATTTTAAACTGTCAAATGATTCAAAGAGAATTACACTTAAAGCACCAAAAATAGGATAATCCTTGAGAATTTCTTGGAGTTCCTGTTTGGAAATACTACAAATGCATGGCAAAGAGCATTCATCTGAATGTATAATTAGGGTTTTAAATAGTCAAGCCGCATAAAGTAGCTTGCGTAATCATAACAAGTTATCTAAATGCAGTTTGACAAAACAAGAAAAACCGTAAAGAAGAAAGAAACGAGAATAATAGCAACCAATGAAAAAACCGAAGAGGATGTTGCAAAAATTTTGGTCGAAAACTCTCTTGACCGTCTTCAGTACATAATAATAAAAAAATACAGATACAAATTTAAAGAATAAAATAAAAACCAAACTTTATAACAAACACTAAAATAGGAAGCACCTCTAAGCAACGGTGAATGGGTACCCTTTTAAAAGTCGAATTTTTTTGGGGGGGAGAGGGGTTAAGCCCCCCCAACCAAGGATGTACGAAGTACCAAAGATGTACGAAGTACCAAGGATGTACGCAAGTACCAAGGATGGAGTTAAGCCCCATCCTTGGTACGTGCTTTCCCTAACAAACAAATACAAAGTAGAAACAATAGTGAAAATCTATACGTACAATACGAGAACAAGAGAGAATATATATATATATATATATATATATATATATATATATATATATATATATATATATATATATATATATATATATATATATATATATATATATATATATATATAAACTTACGTTAAATTGTGAGAACTAAAACTAAAAAATGTTTTTCTTTAACTTTTTTTAAAAAAAAAGCCCTAGCATCCTTACTTCAACGAAGTTCAACCAGGACTGACAAAAAGAATGAAGTAAGAATATAAACTCATTCACACTAAAGATAACAATGTGATTAAGTGTAATTTCTTAAAGCTAATCTTGCTTGTTTAGCAGCCTGTCTCAAAGGTCTTTTCGTAGATGGTTCAATACTATTATAAATCGGTTTAGTAAAATATTTTGTTAGATCATTTTTAATTAAATTTGAGTATAAAGAATTTAGTGAGTACTCCCCCTAAGTCCTTGTTGAAAGAAATATTATTATTTATTTTGAGATTAATTTCGATTGATTCTCGAACCACCTGTTTTATCCCCAAATCATTACTGATGAGTGAAGATTTTTCAAAAAGTTTCGTGTGGGACGGGTTATTAAATATATGCCAACCTAAAGCAGAATCAAAGGAGTTGTTGGAACTATTTGAAATTAATGCCTTGTCTATGTCTTTTTTATGCTGTTGTAACCGTTTTTCTAGATTCTGATGGGTCCTGCCGACATAGTAATTTCCACAATCACAGGGTATTTGATGGACCCCTCTTTGGCGAGTAACTAGGGTCTTGTCTTGAATTTAAGAAATTAATGATTTTAAAATTATTAGAAAAAACTACGGAAAGATTATTTTTTGTGCAAATATTTTTTAATTTTGTTGTGATTTTTGGGATATGATATACGGAAGATAGACAATATTTGAGGGCTTATCAGTAGCCTCATATTGTGAGATATCTTCTTCGATTTTACAAGAATGTCTCTTTATTCTACGGTTAATTATTTTATTAACCGTAAAAAATAATCTGTCCGTAGTTTTTACTAATAATTTTAAAATCATTAATTTCTTCAATTCCGGTAAAGGTAAGACCCCAGTTACTCGCCAAAGAGGGATCTATCAAATACCTTGTGATGGTGGAAATTACTATGTCGGTAGGAACCATCAGAATCTAGAAACACGGTTACAACAGCATAAAAAAGACATAGACAAGGTACTAATTTCAAATAGTTCCAACAACTCCTTTGATTCTGCTTTGGGTTGGCATATATTTAATAATCCATCCCACACGATACTTTTTGAAAAATTTTCGCTCATCAGTAATGATTTAGGAATAAAACAGGTGGTTCGAGAATCAATCGAAATTAATCTCAAAATAAATAATAATATTTCTTTGAACAGGGACTTAGGGGAATACTCACTAAATTCTTTATACTCAGATTTAATTAAAAATGATATAACCAAATATTTTACTAAACCGATTTATCAAACAGTTCGTGGTAACGAACTAGTAGTAAGGAGCGACCCGGCTCAATAGCAGCCAAAACTCTAAAAGATGGAATTTTGATACCAATAGTTACATCAAAAGAATCGAATTTTAATGCTAATTTTAAATATATAAGTTTCATCAAGATTAGTCTTACCCATCAAAAGTTACAAGCCTCAGAAAATTTGCCTAATTTTAGAAAATAGGGGGAAATACCACCTAAAAGTCATACAATCTTAATGCACCATCAGTGCGGTTAATCACACCATCAGATTCAGCGTATCAAAGAACCCTAATGTAGAGGTTTCAAGCTCCTATCTATAAAAATGTGGAATTTCGCATTTTTTGCCAGAAGACAAATCACGGATGCATGTTTATTTGTTTTTTTTTTGTTTTTGTTTTTTCCCAGGGGTGATGGTATCGACTCAGTGGTCCTAGAATGTCGTAAGAGGGCTTATTCTAACGGAAATTAAGAGTTCTAGTGCCCTTTTTAAGCGACCAAAAAAATTGGAGAGCACCTAGGCCCCCTCCCACGCTCATGTTTTCCCAAAAGTCACCGGATCAAAATTCTGAGATAGCCATTTTATTCATCATAGTCGAAAAATGTAATAACCATGTCTTTGGAGACGACTTACTCCCCCACAGTCCCCGTTTGAGGGGCTGCAAGTTACAAACTTTGACCTGTGTTTGCATATAGTAATGGTTACTGGGAAATGTACAGACGTTTTAAGGGGAATTTTCGGATTTCGGGGAGAGTTGGGGGGCTACGTGGGAGGATCTTTCCATGGAGGAACTTCTCATGAGGGAAGAGATTTTCAATGAAGGGGGCGCAGGATTTTCTAGCATTATTTAAAAAAAACAGTGAAAAAATAAATATGGAAAGGTTTATCTACTGAAAGTGAGGAGCAGCATTAAAACTTAAAACGAACAGAAATTGTTACACATATGAGGGGTTTAGTAGTAGTAGTAGTAGTAGTAGTAGGTTTAATAGCAAAACTTGACAGCTGTCACTGATTTGTGTTTCTTTACAACATATACAAAATCAAGCTACACTTGTAAATATAAATAAAACTATAAATATTAACTCTTATGATACATTTTGACGAAAACCGGGACGAAAGAATTACCATTTTAAGTAATCAAAAAATTGGAGAGCAGCTAGGCCTCCTCCCTCGCTCCTTTTTTCTCAAAATCTTCCGATTAAACTAAGAGAAAGCCATTTAGCCAAACAAAAAATTAATATGCAAATTTCGTTTTAATTATTTATGTGCGGAGAGCCAAGATCAAAACATGCATTAATTCAAAAACGTCCAGAGATTAAATAAAAAAAAAGTTTTTTGAAATGAAAGTAAGGAGTGAAATTAAAACTTAAAACGAACAGAAATTACCCCGTATATGAAAGGGGCTTTTTCTCCTCGACGCCCCGCTCTTTACGCTAAAGTTTATTACTGTTTTAAAAAGTAGAGTTAAGAGAAAGAGTCAAACTTTAGCGTAAAGAGTGAGGCGTTGAGGAGGAAAAGCCCCTCATATGCTGCTTCTTTATCAACTCCTCGCTCTTTACGCTAAAGTTTGACTCTTTCTCTTAACTCTACTTTTTAAAACAGTAAAAAACTTTAGCGTAAAGAGCGGGGCGTTGAGGAGAAAAAGCCCCTTTCATATATTCGTTTTAAGTTTTAATGTCGCTCCTTACTTTCATTTCAAAAAACTTGTTTTTTTTTATTTAATAATAGTATTGAACCAGCTACGAAAAGACCTTTAAGACAGGCTGCTAAAAAAACAAGGTTGTCTCTGAGAAATTGCACTTATCACTTTGTTATCTTTAGTTTGAATGAGTTTATATTCTCACTTCATTCTTTTTGTCAGTCCTGGTTGAACATCGTTGAAGTAAGGATCCCTTGGACATAGGTCCGAAATATTCACGGAATTGATTTCCACTGTCTTGAAAAGATTTTCCCTATTGTTTCGACTTTGTATTTGTTTGTTATGGAAAGGCAGTGTGGTCTTCGTCGCTATTTTCGTCTAGGCTTTCCCTAATGCTGATTCTTTGTATTTTCGTAATTTTCTCGTTTTAATTGATTTGTCCGTTCTTTTTAGTCCCTGTCTAGAAATGAAATCTTGCAACCATGTCCCGGCAATAACTGTAGACCTGGGTAGATCGCTTATATTGCGTAAAAAGGGTATTGGCATAAACAATATATCAAAATTAAAATAAGATGGCGCAACAGTGTTGCAACTTAAAAGCCTGTGAATTATAAAGTAATTCAATGTGATAGTTAAAGGTACTAATTAACATTTTTGGGCACTAGCAAAGGTTCAATTGACAAACGAATGGTAATTTATGTGCTTTTTGACCGTAGTAGGGATGTTTTCAAACGTTTCTCTCGCTTAAGCATAAACAGGCCATAAGAAGAACTGAACAAGATTCCGTAAAATTTAAATACATTCCCTGATGTGTAACTGTTCGTGTTTTTAATAACTGATGATTTCAACCCGAACAACTGATTGCTTTTTGCTTGGCTAATAGATCAGTGGATCTTTTAGCATGGAGTGTGTGGGGGGGGGGGGGGGTCGGAAGCCTAAAAAAATCCTTCTTAGGCAAACATTCTGAAAATGAGAAGTATTTGCTCGAAGCATTTTTATATAAATTTGGGCTTTAGCCAAACGAATGGGTAGTGGAAGGGTTGTGGCAGGTTTAAATCATATTCAGGGTGATACTGTTTTGATGTGCCAAAGAAGGGCCTAAATGATACCTTGCATTCTCGAAGGACTGTTACCGCAAATGATTAAATTTGACGTAATAAGCTGAGTGTTTAGCCCCATTCAGAAAACCCCCATCACATTTTTGTATTCATAAATATAACGTCAGTCACCACAAAGAAAAAAGAAACAAGTCAGATGAAAAATAAGTGGCGTTAAAGCTCAAATTCAGTTGAAATCATCCTGAACGTAACTGGGCTGCTTATCCCCTCCCCTCCACAACTCCTTGTTCTAAAGTTCAAATTGCTTATTTCAATAATTCGAGAATAAATTCTCCAATGCTACTGTAATATGATAAAAAGCTCAACTTTGTTTATGACAATGCTTCGAAAGTGAACGTTGTAGGCTACATTTCTTGTTGTATTTGCCTGAAACAATAAATTTGTCCGCTACAATGTTTTGTAAGTAAAACTTTCAATAAACAATTAACTGTTGTGTACTTGTTGTATTCTAAAATACTTTAAAGGAAAATATTGTTAAAAATTTTGTTTAAAAGAGGACTGGGTTGAGAAGACAGTAGCCCCGAAAAATACAGGATTATTTATGCTTGGTTTAATATAAATGCTCTGATTGAAGAAAAAGCTCATTTTTTATAATAAAGAGTCAAAATTCAGGCGTACTTGTAGTGGCTAAACGCTTTTCAACCAATAAGAATTATTAATTTCCACAACTGCCACTCTCTAACCCATGCACAGGAGTCGCAAAAGCGGGGGGGGGGGCATTTACTAGTGTAGCAATGGACCGGTTAACTACGCGAAACTGTTAGGAAACAATCAAACTAATCTTGGAATTTTAGTTGTCCGGGTCACCGAAGTCTGCCCCTGTGCGGTCGCCTTTACTCCTTTTAAGACTTCAAAAAAATTTGTGATATTTTTTATGCTCTTGACCAACCCCCACCCCTTCTAAAGTAAGCTCCTTGGTCTTGGCATGCGGCCGTGATTTTTCCCAGGATTTCTTCGCTATACGACAGGGAGGGGTGCCCCAAACTAATTAAAAAGACACGTTTGGCTGCAAGTAAGTTTTGCGACATCAGGTCTCTCCACTTAAAAGTAGCTGTTCAAACCCCCTCTTCCTGTTCTATTATATCCATTCAGTTTTGATTACTAGTAAGCCAATTATTTTTATTCGGAAAATCCTTTCGCCTAGTTTATTCAACTTAGTGTATGTTGTATGGGAAATAGTAAATTTTTTTAGTAGTAAAGAGTAAAAAGTTTGGCGCGCATTTCTTCTGAATCAACCAATCAGAATGATTCCTCCACTGTTCCGTCAAAGACAACAAGAGCCTTCACACATTGGTATGCCGTTTGGTTAGTTTTTGCTGAATATTTTCGAAGACGGGACTTGCATATTTTTAAGTTTTCCGAAAAAAAATGATTGTTCAGTTGTTTGTTGTGTACAATATTCAAGAATAATAACTAATACATTTTGTGAGCATGAAGTTTTATTTATTAATTTAAAAGCTGTGATTGAGTTGTGTTTTGGCAGATAAATTAGTCTTTTGGAAGAACAGAAGATAGGCTTAACTGTTAAGTTTAGTAAGTTTATTTCAATTCTCGTCCATTTAGATTAAATAGAAGAATATTGGTAGTTTTTTTTTTACTCATAGATGAGTGAGTTCAGATAGCTTACCTTTAAAATCGGAACTTCATCCTGAATTCAAATACAACATTCATTTCCATCGCAAAATGTTACTTCACCCCCCCCCCTAATGGTGGTGAAATATTCACCCTGAGTTGAGTATATTCAATGTATTTTACGTTACTCTTTTCTTCAAATTGGTTTAACGCCAAACAAGCAACAACAGAAATTTACCCACCTAAGTGTCAGATATATGCAATACAGGGTATATGTTTGACCTTTAGTAAGAGGAATGGGGTAAATTAAATTTGCGACAAAATGAATGTTATATTTAGATTCAGGATGAAATTCTGACTCTAAAGATAAATATATTTCTTTGCTATCTCAATAATTGGAATGAAAAAATTTACCAGAATATTTACATATAAAACTGAGAAAAAAGTGAAAAATAGGATCTTATATAATTTGGGGTGAAAAAAGCTCTTGGTGGTAGTCTAGCTGGTCACCTCTTTTGTACTAAATACTGCAACCTAGTAGAAAAATTCCTACTTTATTGGGTTCAAAAATTCCTATTTATTGGATTACCAGACTCGCTCTGAGTTGCCCCCCCCCCTCCAGTAGCCATTCTAGCCCCCTAGCCTTAGGGGTTAAAGCTTTTTGATTGTGTTGGTTTGAATTATTTTGTATAATTATTTCTCGATAACAGCGGGTTCATAATGCCATTTTAGAAAAAAAAAGAGTTTAGGATCTCTAGATTTTAGGCTATCCCGCATAATCTCAGTAGCGTCAATTCACATAAATAGAGAAGAGATGGGGGCTGTGTAGTCGTTCACTGCAAAATTATGAAAACAACCTGAAATTCTAAAACAGCTTACTTGTATTATTGCTAAAAGTGTTTCATTTTACTTTGACCCCCCGCCCCCCAAAAAAATGATCAAATATGCAGCCCAATTTAGGCTATATATTCTCCATAAATTTTCCCGTCGCTAGATTTCGTCGACTTTGCTTGTTTACGGTTTGAAGAAAAGAGTCACGTATGGAAAACTTGGAGAATATATAATTTGGACTATTAGAGGGGGAGGGGTGAAATGAAGTGAAACGCTTTTAAGAATGATGTAAGTAATTTAGAATTTTTAAAGTCGTTTCCAGTACTTTTTAGTGTTTCCTTGGAGGAGGAACCAACCACTGCACTAGTACCGGGTAATGTACTTTTCAAAATCAAAGAAAGAGGAGGGGGTCTTCTTCGTTTTTCTCAATTTTGTCTATGAATATACCAAAACAGCTGCTTTTCAATGAACATACCAGATAAAAGGGTTTTTTCAAAATCTAGGAGGGACGAAATAATCCAGGGAAGAGGAAATACCCCGTGACCCTCCCAAGTAACGCCCCCGCTTCTTGTTACATCGAATATTCTTGAAATTCTTCCTCTAGATTCCAGATGATGAGATTTTTGCTATCTGGGAAAGTGGTCTTTGCAGGCACGCATGCTTGATTTTTCAAGGGGTGAGTGCTGTTGTCGATTAGGGGGGAGTGGGGGTGGCAATGACAAACAAACAAATTGTGTTCATGAGAGGTCTGAGAGAGGGTGAGAGCCAAGTCCCCACTCCCAATTTATTTCCCTGAAAGTAGGCCTAGGGCTGCATGAGTTGACATAGGCGAATGAAAAATTACAGAATAGGATCATAAATTGTGCCCTGGGAAGGTATTTTGAAGTAGCCTATCTATTTGCATCCCTTCTTCTTCAAAAAGCCCTGTCCTTATGATAGGCTTGAACGAGCTTTGTGTTACAAAAGCAAAGAAAAAGGATGCCGTATATGCAGAACAACGTCACAGCCACTTTTCTTGATTTTCAAACCAGTATATTTCCCTTGTTATTCAAGCCAAGGGACAGTTAGTTTCCTAAATAGGGGTATTAGACAATGTGGCTCTAAAGTTTGCTCCTTTTTTTTTTGATCCGACTCTAGTTTTAGGAGTTGTGGACTGTTTTTTTTTTTAATTTTCCACATGATAGTCTCTTACTAGGTTGCTAGCTACCTTTCAGGGTGGTGGCTTGAACCAGGTACCTTCCCCCGCCTGGATAGCCTACGGCCCTGGTAGTTGGTTTTATCACCATGAATCTTTTTCTTTATGAATTTATAAAAAAAAAAAAAACACAGGAAAGACAAAGAAAAAAAGCGTCAGAGGGTAATTAGAAGATTTCAAACGTCTTGAGATATCGGTGAGCCAGGACCTAAAGCCCTTTTTACAAGGATGTTGTTTGGGGGAGGCAAGGGGGCTATTCCCCCTCCCAACGATTTGGAAAAAAATTAAAGCCCAGACCCCTTGTGTCTCTGGATGTAGACCCCTCTTGCCCCCTCCTCAATAAAATGCTGGAGCAACTCCCCTGTCTTTCTAGTACCTGTGTTTGTGCCTACGCTATTGCAAGTGGCAATTCAGAAATTATTATACATCTAGCTTGAACATTGTTAGGAAACTAGACTAGATAAAACAGAAAAGATAACTGTCGTTTGACCCTATTTCCTAGCAGAATTCAGCCTACCCGTGAGCAAATCGTAGGATTAGCAATTGTTGTGTCTTTAGCACAGATGTGTAGTCAGGGTAACAACACCCACCCTCCTTCTTCAATTTTGCGATCGGTCATAGTCTCTTATCTTTTTAAAATAATTCGCCTGTTTTACTTTTTTTTTTATATAAATGCCCTTCCCCCTTATTAAAATCAGTTTTTCGTACATGCCTTAGCTGGTGTAGGGGCAGCTTAACCGGTTTATTTTTTAAATGAATAATCTTTCGACGGTCAGTGGAAGAGTTTAATCTTCTTAAGTCGTCAGCATATGTATACGATGACAAATTGAAACATAAATCTAATATTATTTTCCATAAAATAAAGTTTAAAATATTAGTTTTGTCTAAACGTAAATCTGCAATAAATCTAAGAAAGTTGTAAGACACCTTTATGTTTAATTTATAGCCGGCATCTTTTCAAACGAAATGGAATTTGAGCTTTAATGGTTTGACAGCTGACGTTTGAACGCACAAAAAAAGTGACAGAAGTGACTCGCAAAAACTTAACTGTTTATTCCGCACTTGCCCGAAAGAGATTTTCAGTTGTAATATTTCGAAATTACCCTTAAAATACCAAAGACATCAAAACAAAATCATTTTTTACCCTTCGGCATGTCCTAGGACCTATTCATACCTAAAAACTGTGATTTTTCAAGATCTTTTTTTGGTTGTTTCATTTGTTATCACAATCTTAGTAGCACCATCAACAATAATGATACGCCGCTATTCCTGGTTATTCCCTCATTTTATTTTCTGCTTCTGGTATTTTCATGTACGTTTCAAGCAAGGATTTCAGGGATTAGCTGTGTTGGAAGGCTATTTCAGGAGAAGATGGATTGCTGGGAAAAGATCATTTTTAGGTATTTTTGACGGGGTTTGCCCAGCTCTAGGTTACCCTGCAAAGGTCGAGGACTTTTGACGAGTTACCATTAAAGGCTTGTTGCAGAAACGAGCGTCGATAACTCCTGATAGAGGGAAACGCATACATTTGTAAAAGATCAACATGGTTGTCACGTCGGAACGATCTTGGATCCGTTCCAAGGTATGTCATCAGGGTTTCCAGAAGCTGCTGCCCGACCTGCTCGATTTTGAGCGCTTTAAAGAGGAGTGATATAGCTTTTGGAGTCGTTACAAAAAAAGCGTATGTATATTCTGTGACTGGTGCGATGCACGATATGAAAAGAGGCAAGATGGACTCATAAGGGAAGTCACGTTTACATCTTAGAATAACTTCCAACCTAATGGTCAAGGAGTTTCTCACATTACTGAGATTGTCAGCCCATGTGAGATCTGAAGAAAAGTGGACTCAAGAAATCGTCGTGCATCTAGTCTTTTTTTTGCCTCTCCTTTGAAGATAAAATCTGGATAGGCTATAATATTTTGCACCTTCAACATGAGAAGCTCTTTTGATTTCGATGCTTTGATGCTGACAAGCTGCGCACTCGCCCATATCTCAGTTTCTTTCAAGTCGGGCTGAATTTTTTTCATGGTGTTCACTGGAGTTGTAATTCTTTGCCACGGAGATCACTGTTGTCGCATCATCAGGAAAATGGTGAGGTTTATCGTAAGGTTATTCCCCATGATATTTATGAACACCAGGAAAAGACTTGGTCCAAGAATACGTTCTTGCGGTACTCCTGAAATTATGTTTCTAATTAAGTTTTAGGGCAGTACAAAATTTATGTCAGTGTTGTCACTTGTAACAGCGAAAATACATAAGCGAAAATAATTAGTTAAATTTCACAACATATTTCAAAATTCAAACATTAATAGTCTGTTGTTTCCTGAAGACGACTACACCCTCAAAGGGAAGCTACTCCTTCATTAATCTGTTTGCACAGCTTAATGAATGTTTTCAGCTTATTTTTGCTTTCCCCTCTTCTTTTTTTTTTAAATTGGCATCTGTTCTTATAAAAACAGCATTGGGGGTATTTTCATTAAAAATTGAAAGGCTGAGTTTAAGAGCAAAAAATCTTGGGACTCTTAAGATTTTCTTTTTTTCTACTGGCTTAATTTCACATAGATGAAGCAATCAAGTTTTAATTAAGTGGGTTACTTGTCTCTCCAGAAGCTACAAAAAGCTTGTAAAAATAAGTGACTGACTTGAGAAATACGTCACAGAGAGGAACGTCCGCTGGAATTTTTTTGAGAGGGGGCTATGATAAAAAGATTCGTTAATTGAATACAAAGTGTACAGTAATTCAAGTAAATCTAGGTTTTCTATTTGAGAGGGGGGTACAAAAGCCCTCCCCGGTATTTTCCTGGTCACAGCCATAAACCAATGGAATTAAAGCTTGCTTTTACCCGAAAAGTATAGGAGAGTAATCTCTCTTTTTCTCTTTGCTTGGGAACAACCCCAAATGTAACGACGTGTTTGACGCTTGAAAGGTTTTACAGGGCGATGGTATGAAGACTTTCAGAATCATGTACACCAGGTGGCACGTTTCCTTGTTTTTCCATAATTCTTATAATTTCCATGTAATTAGCCTATTTTTATGTATTTTTGAATTTGTACTCCCCTCGCAATGTTGGTCCTCCTTCTAATAATCTACTCCTTCATATGTCCAGTTTACTCCTTATCCAGTTGTGTTCACCTGTGAAACATCCATTTTTATTGACAATAATTTTTCTTTTTAGTTTGCGTGGTGTTGGAACCGTGTTGTCCGTTCTACTCGCAAGAACTGTAAATATTATACATATGCTGTCATTGAAAATGTTTGGAAAAGGATTAACCTACCTTGTTACTTTACTTTGGTCCCTAACTTTAGTTGTTGGAATTTTTGATGACCCTTTTGCTGATGCAAATAGTAAGTAAATATGATTTATAATTTCGGTGCTACCCAAGGATATACTTTAAAAAATCAAGAGAAAAGGGAGTGTCAAAGTATCGAGTCACCTCAGTTTTGCAATGATTGAAGTAACGATTACTTTCCTTACTGCCCTTTCTTGAACGCTAAGAGAGATCATGGTTATCTCAGGCCTCAGTCTCCTAAGCGACTTTTATATTTAGTAATGTTGAAAATACGAAATATTTATTAGGCGCGTCAATGGCAAATCATTTTGGTTGGGAAAAGGGGAGATAAATTTGAAAAGAAAAACGAGTGAACCACAAGGATAATGTAAGATATTTATGGCAGTAATTTGTAAACATTTTAGTAGTTTTTAGAGGGCTAGGCCTGAAGGGTCTCCTACACAAACTTCTGGGGGGGGGGGGTCCTATTCCACAGCTGTTTGAAAATATATTAACCTAATAGATATTGAGCTCATGATATAGATTGACGAAAATAATCGTTAATCTGTAATTATGATTTGTGGTCATAACATAACTATGTCCTGGAAATGATTGAAATGAGAAAAACAACCACATTTAATAGATCCCATAGGATTTGTCAATCTGGGTTGCTTTAATAATTCTTTATTCGACTTCAGTTCGAAAAGAAACCTAATTTATGTTCACATTTTATAAGAGCTGTAAAGAGTGTTTAAACTACGCGTTTATTTTCCCAGCAACAAGCTGTGACTTCGTATGTTTTTTTCCACTGGAGTTTGTTTCTTTAATTTTTTTAGAAACAGCCGAATCTCATATGAAGCTAAAAATAAAGGTATTTTGGCATAGTAACTGAAACAGTTTTGTTAATAGGCTGTAAAACTGCTTAGAATTTAAGGCTTAATTTAGCCTTTGTGGGTTATGAATTCAGTTTATACGGACGTATGGGGGATTAATTCAACATAAATGGGCAAAAAAAAATCAAATATCTGACAGCCATAGCCTATGAATTTGATTTTTTATTTTGTCCCTTCAACTAAAGAGTCAATTAGTTATGAATTCAGTATTTATTGTGTAAGCCAATAGACAAAAGAAAAAGTTTTTCTGAGGAAAAATCGTTAATCCAGGTGGGCCACCCCTTCCCGCCATGAAACTTCGTGATTTCCAAATAAAATTATCAAGAGATAATATCCATATAATGCACTTATCATCTACATTCCCCAAATACCTGCCACTCCCCCCCCCCTGCGAAGTAACCCCTCATTCCGTGCTATTCTACATACAGTTCAATTTTGAGTTTCCAACTTGGAAATATTCCTTTAGTGAATCTAAATGACGCCGTTCCACGAACAAAAAAGTTTTTTGTTAATGAGAGGTAGCATACTCTTAAAGGGAGGGGCTTCAGGCATGTACTTCACCAAGATCTCAAGATTTTTACGAGTTTCTCCAAAGAGAATATACAGTCCACTTTTAAAAAATTATATTGTAACTCACAGACTTTTTTTTGGCACAATGTTTTTAAAAAAGAACCGTTTCGGTTTTAAAGGTGTTTTTTTGTCTCTTCAGAAATTCTATTTCTTGACTTAAATGTCAGTCAAGATTTGTCTTTCAACAATAGTTAACCCAAAATATTAGTTAAAGCGATTTTAAAAAGCCGGGGCCACTTTTCTCTCCAGAAATACGGATTAAGGTGGTTGGCTTCCGAAAACGCGATAAAAAGTAAAAGCAAAAACACTGGAATTAAACCATACTTTTTAACATGGAAGCAAAATATTCTCTATTTTTTCCTCTCTAATATGTGTGTAGACTGACTTGCCTATTTTTTCATTTCATTCGCCCATTCTTAATAAAAAAAAATTTTAGCTTGGCGAGGGTAGAAAAGTTCCCTAAAAAGTTTCTTCTTACGCCTCCCCATGGTATGAGAAATGCCAAGGATTAGGACAAAAACGTGCCAATATCTCTAGCTCAAGGATTGCTAGGCGAAGTTTTCAAACAGTTCATGGTAACGAACTGTAGTAAGGAGCGACCCGGCTCAATAGTAACCAAAACTCTAAAAAATGGAATTTTGATACCAATAGCTACATCAAAAGAATCGCATTTTAATGCTGGTTTTAAATATATAAGTTTCATCAAGTTTAGTCTTACCCATCAAAAGTTACGAGCCTAAGAAAATTTGCGTTATTTTGGAAAATAGGGGAAACGCCCCCTAAAAGTCATAGAATCTTAACGAAAATCACACCATCAGGTTCAGCGTATCAGAGAACCCTGCTGTAGAAGTTTCGAGCTCCTATCTGCAAAAATATGGAATTTTGCATTTTTTGCCAGAAGGCAGATCACGGATGCGTGTTTATTTGTTTTTTTTTTGTTTTTTTTTCCCCAGGGGTGATCGTATCGACCCAGTTGTCTTAGAATGTTGCAAGAGGGCTCATTCTAACGGAAATGAAAAGTTCTAGTGCCCTTTTTAAGTGACCAAAAAAATTGGAGGGCACCTAGGCCCCCTCCCACGCTAATTATTTTCCCAAAGTCAACGGATCAAAATTCTGAGATAGCCATTTTATTCAGCGTAGTCGAAAAACCTTATAACTATGTCTTTGGGGACGACTTACTCCCCCACAGTCTCCGTGGGAGGGGCAACAAGTTACAAACTTTGACCTGTGCTTACATATAGTAATGGTTATTGGGAAGTATACAGGCGTTTTCAGGAGGATTTTTTTGGTTTGAGGGAGGGGTTGAGAAGAGGGGGATATGCTGGGGGAACTTTCTTTCGAGAATTTGTAATGGGAGAAGAAAATTTCCATGAAGGGAGAGCAGGATTTACTAACATTATTTAAAAAAAACAATTAAAAAATAAAAGTGAAAAAGCTTTTTCAGCTGGAAGTAAGGAACAGCAATAAAACTTAAAACAAACAGAAATTATTACCCATATGAGGGGCTCACCTCCTTCCAATACCTTGCTCTTTACGCTAAAGTATTTTCGGTAATTTCAACTACTTATTCTACGGCTTTTGTGATTCAGGGGGTCATTCTTAATGAATTGGGATAAAATTTAAGCTTTAGTGTAAAGAGCGAGGTACTGACGATGGGGCGAATCCCCTCATATATGTAATAAAAACATGAGAATACAAAAGTTCTTTACGTAAGCTAATTTATAAGTTACGTAAATCTTTTACCAATAAAAAGATTCGTAAAAAATTAAAAGTTCTAGTTGCCTTTTTAATTAACCAAAAAATCGGGGGGCAACTAGGCTTCGTCCCCAGCTCTTTTTTTCTCAAAATCATTCGATCAAAATTATGAGAAAGCCATTGAGCCAAAAAAAAAAAAAATGCAAATTTCGTTTTGATTATTCCTCTGCGGAGAGCCAAAATCAAAACATGCATTGATTCAAAAACGTTCAGAAATTAAATAAAAAAACAAGTTTTTTCAACTGAAAGTAAGGAGTGACATCAAAACTTAAAACGCACAGAAATTACTTCGTATATGAAAGAGGCTGCTTCCTCATCAACGCCCCGCTCTTTACGCTAAAGTTTTTTACTGTTTTAGAAAGAAGAATTGAGAGAAAGAGTCAAACTTTAGCGTAAAGAGCGGGGCGTTGGTGAGGAAGCAGCCTCTTTCATATACGAAGTAATTTCTGTGCGTTTTAAGTTTTGATGTCACTCCTTACTTTCAGTTGAAAAAACTTGTTTTTTTTATTTAATATGTACTAAACACCGAAATGCTGCTATTACTACTCTTTCCAGTTCACCGAACTTCGCTCGGTGAAAAGAACGGCATTTTTTGATTCATTTCGAAAAATAACTTTATTTTCGTTTTATTTTGGTCGGCACAACTTTTTGATTATGTAGTGGCGAATTATTATAGACTCAACGATCAAATTAAATTATAATATGCTTTTTAAAATATTCGGCAAAGATCCTTAGCAAAATTTATTTTAACTTTACCAAGTATTTGTGACGTCATTTATAGCTGGTTTTCCAAAGTTAAGGCCCTAAACGAATTTTAGTATCATTAAAAAATACATATATATATATATATATATATATATATATATATATATATATATATATATATATATATATATATATATATATATATATATATATATATATATATTGCTTGTTTAATAAAATAACCTTTTTGACCAATAGATGCAGTAAACCGCCTTAGGCAGACAGAGCTGCGGGTACTCATCCTTCACCCAACTCTATGTTTTCCCTATTTGAATCCTTTCATGAATATCATCTAGCATCTGCAAAACATGACCTAACCGTTTTAAATTTTTATTTATTTAAAGAAAAAAGGAAAGAGTATCGTTCAATACTTCTGTATAAAAAAAAATATTTGTTTTAAATAACTCCGCCTTAGAATTTTATTAGGGGCTAGGGGACCAGTTGGTATCAAATCAGAACTCGCAATTTCTGTTCAAATGAGACTTCTCCCAAAATTTCAAATACGCATGGTTTTATACGATTAACCCAAGTAAAGAAAAACAAAAATTGAACAAGTAAACCCAGTCCTGTAACAAAAAAAGGCGACAGTTAATATTTTCGCAGTTTGATACTTGAGGATTATTTTTAAGGACTTCAAAATATGGCCTTGCTCATATATCCAGACTGTTCACGTTTGGGAATGTTTATCTGCTTTTTTTGTAAAATTTGCAAATTTACTTTGCCTAATTATTTTTGGGAATCTTTAAACTTTTTACATATTCGGGAAAACCCTGAAAAGCAGATTCTTTTCATGTATATACTGCTGCTACTATTAGCACAATCTCGCGGCAGAACCAATCCGTCTGAGACTGAAACAGCAGCGTACACTCCTCCTCCATCCCAATGTACTCAAAATTTTTCTCTGCCCAATCCCGGTCCTGGACGATTTGCTATTCATTTGGCCCTAGATGGATAGCCGAAAGGGGCATTCTTTGGCAGTCTGTCATCCGCCAAACGTGACCTAGTGATTTCAACCTTTCTCTCATTATTTCCTTAGAAACCACACTTTTTGTGCAGCTTGATGTTGGAAATAGGGTCAGTCAAACGGTCCCCAAAACTATCCTTATACAATTTCTACCGAAAAATATCTAACAAGTCCCTTTCCGCTGATATGAAATTAATTTCTTTGGAGATTCTTCTGTTCTATTTGCTTACAACTAGTTACTTTGAATTGATTGATTACCTATGTGCATATCCGGATATTGGTATCCTAATTGCCTCTGTGGAACGCCTCACTTGGATTATCACCAAATCAATAAAATATTTACAGTTTGATAAAGCCCTCCATTTTCAAAATTCTTAGCCAAATAATGCTTGGGATTACCATCGCATTTTATGATGGATGATAGGCAACACTCGAGTCTGAAATTCTTTCTATTATTATCATTGGGAAAATCCTAGGTCACCTTATATTTGACAGTTGTGTTTAGCTTGATTTTTTGTCTGGGTTAAATCAGATAGAATTTATGACTGACTTTGACATTAAATTCCCGAAGACAGCATATTTCCCCCGAGATTTTGAGTGGCATACCCAGAGGGTGGATTTGACAGAAAATGAATTTTAAATCCTTGAACTCCCTGGGTATATAACTCCTGTACTCGGCTACCTTTTGGTCTACCTATTGGTGATGTTTAGTTTTAGATTAATGGTGCTTTCACACTACGCCGTAGAACCTTCCACACTACATAATTTAAGAGTTTGCGTTATTTTATGCAGTCTTATAGTAGCAGTAAAATAGAATTTCTGGATAAGTCATTAATAGATTTCGAATATAAATTAATAAACCTTTCCTAGCAATCCTTTTATATTTGACCACAACTTGGATCTATCTGTCTTAATTCCATATTTATATTTTTGATTAGTTTGTTTATCATATTTGTAATGATTTTAGACGATGATTATGATGGTTTTATGGATTTTTGCCTCAGCCTACTCTGAAAGGGATTCTTTAAGTCTGAAATGTTATGTGTAACGTAATTTAACTTAACCACTTAGTATAGAAAATTATGTACATAGTATGAAAGCCGCTTAACATAAGACTGGATTGCATGATTTGTAATCTTACGGAGGAAATCATGTCCGTAACGTAGGCAGTTCCAAGTAGACCCAAGCTTTACATAGAGTCTTAGGCTTGGTAGGCGTATGGTCGGTATGAAAATTCAATATAGTAGCTGTTCAATGTTGAAGATTCAACGAACACCTTAGAAAATGACTTAATAATTTTTTCCTATAAAACTTTCACCCTTGATCAGAGCTTGAATCTCAATCTCCGCTCGACATTTTCAATTTTTGAATATTTTGCTTAATGATGACTGTGATGATTTTAGACGATGGTTTTGATGGTCCTATGGATTTTACGTTAGAATCTAGAGTTAAATGCCTTTTTCAAGCGTGAATGGTTTTACTTAACGTAACGCAACTTAACCGCGTAGCGTGGAAAATGTAGGATGGAGTGCTAAAGCCGCTTAAATCGATTTTAACATTTATGATATCGTACCGTCGCATCATATTGTTGCGCCATAAATGAAAGAACATCGCGCTTTCTCTGCAAAAATGAGTCGGCGAAAAAGATTTTGTTAGTGGATATTAATCCTCTGGTTGAATTTGCTGAAGCATATTCAATCTACAGGGGTTGAAAGAAGAAAAAGAAGAAAAAATCAGATTATACTGCAATTCGAATAAAGCGCGTAGGCTACATAGGACTTTTTTTGGAAAGGGGACCAATAATAAAGAACACTTTATTTGATAATAGTGCAATAAGTATCACACAAATTCGGGAAATCTAGGTTTTGGAGCCCCCCCCCATCATAATCTCCCGATTCTAATAGATGCGGCTTACAAGGATATAGCCCGTTCCTTAAAGTAAAGCGATCGAGAATGGATATTAAAGAGCAAATCTTTTAGCCATTATCAGTTTGGCTGAATGGAGTTCGCAAGTCTGCCTAGGAATTAGTCTAGTAACAAAATATGACATTTTAACTACTAACCCCAACCCCTCTTTCCGAGATTTGATCGCGTATAGAAAATAAAAAAGAACAATTTTGAGCCTGCCTCTAATTTCCCACTTGGCTTGATGTGACAGGGATTTAGGGACCCCCTCCTCTTCTACCACAGATATTAAGCCAAAGAGGTTAAAATTTCTGTATTCTCATAGTCAGTTGTGCAAATCAGAGGCAACGGCGCTGGCATATAAAGAGGAGATGACTCCTCTTTGGGAGTCATCTCCCAAAGTCATGGGGAGTTCAGACCACCCTGGTGGATATTGCGAAATTTTACCCTCAGGTTATGTGAAGATCAGTTTTCAAGCAATAATATCTAATCGTTGAGGTTTTTGTTTACTGAATAGCATAGAAATTTTGTTTTTCACTTAGTTAGATTTTCCCATACCTTGTCTGAATGCATCTTCAATAAAAGAAATACATGAAAATCTGCAAGTGTACCATTGTACTGAGTAGTTTTCAATAGTAACGGGTTTTTAACTCATTGCCGAAAACATTATTGGCCTTGAGTGTAATCACCACGTGATTTTTATTGTTGGTGCTTAAAAAGTCAGAGAGCTTCGAAAATAATATTTTACCTTTATTTTCTTCAAGGATAATTAGGAAATAACAGGAAATTGATATTTTTTTTTATCGTAATTTACAAATAACAAATAATGCTACGAATGAATAAATGAAACCCAAGAAGAACCAAGAATGATTGAGCCAAACTTCAAAGAAATAAAACCCTAAGTGAAATTGGGGGCTAAATCTCCTAATGTCTTGAGCTGTCATTCGCTGTACTCTAGAAACCCTATTTATTTCGAAGAGTAGATTTTCTATTTGTCATGTACAAAAGAAAAAAATCGCAACAGCCTAATTATCATATATTATCATATTTACCGGGAAGAAAAGAAATCGTTTTAAATATATATATATATATATATATATATATATATATATATATATATATATATATATATATAATTGGGGGCTAAGTCTCCTAATGTCTTGGGCTGTCATTCGCTGTACTCTAGAAACCCTATTTATTTCGAAGAGTAGATTTTCTATTTGTCATGTAGAAAAGAAAAATTGTAACAGCCTAATTATCATATATTATCATACTTACCGGGAAGAAAAGAAATCGTTTCAAATATTAATATATATATATATATATATATATATATATATATATATATATATATATATATATATATATATATATATATATATATATATATATATATATATATATATATATATATATATATATATATTATCTGGTTGGACACAAAATATTTTTTTTATGTGCGTTTTATGCCCGGTTTGACGGACAACTGTCATAGACCAAGCTCTATATCTGAGTATCTGAGTCAAGTCTGTGGATGACTGAAAGCTGATTTTTTGCTCTCGACTACTTTTGTTCGCCATCTAGTCTGGGAAAATCAGGATAACTCCTAGTCGGGAATTTTTTCGCACTGAGTGATGAATTTTGCTCCGAATCAGGTCGAATTGATTCCTTTTGGTCGCCACCTAGTCTGAGAAAAATCGGGGAACACCTTGTCGGGAATTCTGTCGCACTGAGTGAGGAATAAAACGTTTTTTCCATTGAAGTGGGAGTTAGTTCGTTTTTGCTCCGAATCCGACTTTGCTTTGTACCTCGTCGTTGAAATTCCATAGTTTAAACTTTTTTTTGCACCCAGTCGTGTCAAGGCGTAATGATTCATGAATTAAGTTCATCTGTACATTGTAAATGAGAGTCCTTGCATGATTCCGGTTTATGCAAGGTGTGATATACCATCTTTACAGATAAAAGCTGGTGATTGAAAGGGACACTGGAAAACAGCGTGGGCCCAATCTGTTTGATCAATCTTACTTAGTTTCCTTTGCAATATTATGGTTTAAACTGAGTGCAATATGCCTAGTGTAGCTACTAAAAAGTATTTATGAAGAATGGGCTTGTCACACAATTTGGGGTCCTTGCCCCTGGGCTTTGAAGGCTACATTTTGTGACCCTTTGATTATTCTAAGTGGAATGGTATCTAGAAGTCTTCATAAGGTGTAATGAGGGATATATGGGTAAAAAGGGCACCAAAGGGAGGCTATTTACACTTCTGACCCTCAATAATGGTACTGTAGATTTCAACTTCCGGTCAAATGAGCCCCCTCCTAGGCTTTTACGGCAATTAATTCTTCATGAAGGGGTCAAGAAAAAAGCTATGGGAGACACATCGCCCTTCACTCAGTCAGCTCTGTTGCATTGGCTCTGATATATCGTTTCTTCCATAACTTGTAAATTTATTACCAAAACACGACAAATTTTAGCGACAAAGGGAAATGTCTTCAAACCTAGCAAATTTTTCTCGCAAATTTCCATCAATGTTTCAATGTTCAGCATAAAAGTGATCTGCTTTCAGATAGGTTAAAATTGGAATTATTTCCTCTCTTTCCCGGTTTGTCAGGGTCCATGCTCATAACGTTTAGTTGAAAGGGTTTTAGAAAACTCTCAGTGGATAAGGGTGTTAGGACTGAAACACTTGCAACTTGTAAATACAGTTGGAAAAGTTTCAGTTATGTAACACCTCGCTTTTAAACGCTGTAGGTATTAATTACATCTTGGGTACTCTTTCAAAGTCAACCACTCTTTTGGTTTAAACACTATGCAAGGGGCTGCAGATTTTCAACCCTAAAACATTTGATATATGGATTGAGTGTAAGATAAAACATATATCATAAATGACTTTTCATTATCTCTACCTTCATTAGAGTTATTTTGTCTGTTCTAAGCACTTTTCTGCTTAATAAATGGAGGAGGAGGGGAAGTGAGATTTTTCATTATGTCGGTAAATTTCTCAACTATATGTCGTGCTTTGCTCTTTCTTTGCAAATGAAGTGATGTGCTCTAGGTAGCTCTGTTTTTACCCAAGCCAAGGACGCCAAATAGAATAGGTAAAGACACTGTGTTCCTTTGACCCCCTCTCCGAAAAAGTCGTAATTTATTAAAATGTTTCTATTTATTTTCATCTAATTGTTGCTTTTTCCATCCCATTGAAAAATGTTCTCTTGTTCAATAAATGTATATGCATGTTATGAAAAATGTTCTCATGTTTATCGTGTTGGGGGGTTGGGGGGGGGTCACATTATCAGTGGTAGGATTAAAGGAACGGTTTGAAGCATAAATTTCGTTGAGTATAGCTACAACCATAGATCTTAGAATACTATAGACACCAAATCTGGCACGTACGCGGGGGGGGGGGGCTTCGGGCCCGGCCCCCGCCGATATTTTTTGAAATGTTTAATTTCCCCATGGTTTCTTGGGATTTCTGGCAAAAGTAGGACATTTTTTAAGAATCTAGATACATGTATGAAGCTTTTTTTGGGGGATTTTACAGCATGCAATTATCTGATCAAGTCACTGCCCAATTATTAACCCATTTTCAGTCTAACTTTTTACCCTCTTTGAAGTAATTAGCGATTGCACTGTTATTTTGTTTTGTAAAAAGTGTTTCCTTTCCACAACAAAATAGAATTATCCTTGATATTATGGCGTTTTCAGGGTTAAGTACAGCTTTTAATGGATCAATTTTGGAAACTACCATTTTTCATTAAAATCGACGTTTTTGCAATAGAAGAACGCCCCCCCACAGCACCCATATTGCACTATTAACCCTAAAATATCCCTTTCAGTGGGAAATAATAGATTAATTACTGGTTCTAAATCGCTATGAACATAACATGAGTCTAAAACGTGCTTTTGAGGCCTCAGTTTCCCTCCCCCATGCACTACAATACTACTGATTAAATTTAATCTGTATTTTCCGATATACGTGCTCTTTGCATTTATTTAGTTACTATAAAAAAGTGCTACTTTATATCTGCTGTTTCAAAGGTTTTGCCCCCCCCCCCCCCGAAATAAATTCCTGCGTACGTGCCTGCACCAAATAATGCTCTATTATGCGATCTTTATGCATATTTTCATTTTCTTTTTTTATGGACGAATAAGCATTTTATGATAGTACTAGGATGCACTACCTTCGAAAGACACTTAAATGGATACTGCGTTATCATTTCCTAGGCTCTCATTGGTAGCACAAAATAATCAAATTTCTTTTCATTTTGTCCCCAGCAATAATGTGTCTTCTCGAGCTTATCAGTATAGCTTTACTGATGCTTATAGTCTAATTAGTATAATCAGGGATCTATGCAGGGGGAGGGGACTTAGTACCAAAATCTGGATTTCTGGGCACTTATTTAAATTTCTATTTTCTTTATTATTCCCCCCCCCCCCGAAAGAAATTCCTGTGTACGTATCCAATGTTAAGCATATAGGAATGTGAGGTCATTTAGCTACAACAAATAGCGTGCAACCCCTTGATTAAAGTATAGATTATTTTCATCACAATTGACTTATTATCAGTTAAGCTATTTTGTAATCATAATATTTAATTACCGACAAAGATTTACGCACACAAAGATTAAATACAGTTTTTTTTTTTTTTTTTTTTTTTTTTTTTTTTTTTTTTTTTTTTTTTTTTTTTTTTTTTTTTTTTACTTTCCAGTGTTTACTACGTGGAAGAAATAAATCGAGATAAATCCACACCTTATCTTTTATTTGTTTATTTGTTTTACTGTTTATAGAAAAGATAAGAAGTTGACCCGAAGGAATTTTTCTCGAGATATTTTTTTTATCCTACTTTAATTGTATATATTATTTAGTGTAAATCAAATGTTCCGCTTTAGATCATCAAAGTGCTAAGACAGGGTCATATGCAGGGGATAGGAGGCTCAGAGCGCAGCTCCCTCCCGAAATAGTAAAAGTTTCTGACGTACGCAAGAACTTTTCAGGGGAGGGGGAATAATGGAAAACAAATTTTATTGAATGATTTGAATTATATAAAATCTTAGAAATTTGGCAAAATCTAGGATTCGGGGAGGGGAGCTGGGTCTAAGGCCCGCTTGCGTACGCTCCAGGATTAGCCCCTTCTCTCCATTTGCAACTATATTCTTGGAATTGGCCAGTACTTTATGCTTATATCTTTACTTCAGATGTTTGAGAAACTTTTCTGGAAATAAATTACCTGAAGGACTATTGGAAAATCGCCAACTACCGGACTTAAATGTTAATTGTTTGCTGGGACTAATTAATATTTTTCCAAATGCTAACATTTAGAAGCACGACTTGTTGTAGTCAGGCTAAAGGACCTTACTATTCCGTTCTTTTTGTCATTTTTTCTGTTTGTATCAAACAGTTCGTGGTAACGAACTGTAGTAAGGAGCGACGCGGCTCAATAGCAACCAAACTCTAAAAAATGGAATTTTTATACCAATAGCTACACCAAAAGAATCACATTTTAATGCTGATTTTAAATATATTAAATAAAAAAAAACTATTTTTTTAAGCTGAAAGTAAGGAGCGACATTAAAACTTAAAACGAACAGAAATTACTCCGTATATGAAATGGGTTGTCCCCTCCGCAATCCCTCGCTCTTTACACTAAAGCTTTTAATTGTTTTAAAAAGTAGAATCGTGGCAAAGAGTCAAACTTTAGCGTAAAGAGCGAGGGATTGCGGAGGGGACAACCCATTCCATATACGGAGTAATTTCTGTTCGTTTTAAGTTTTAATGTCGCTCTTTACTTTCAGCTAAAAAAAATAGTTTTTTTTTATTTAATTTCTGAACGTTTTTGAATTAATGCATGTTTGGTTTTGGCTCTCCGCACATAATTTATTAAAATGAAATTTGTATATTAATTCTTTTTTTTGGCTAAATGGCTTTCTCTTAGTTTTGATCAGACGATCTTGAGAAATAAGGGGTGGAGAAGGAGGCCTAGTTGCCCTCCAATTTTTCGGTTACTTAAAAAGGCAACTAGAACTTTTAATTTTTAACGAACGTTTTTATTAGTAAAAAATATATGTAACTTAAGAATTAACTTACGTAACAAACTTTCATAACCTTATATTTTTATTATGTTTACGAGGGGGTTTGTACCCTCCGTTAATACCTCGCTCTTTACACTAAATCGTAAGTTTTGTCCCAATTCTTTAAGAATGACCCCTGAATCAGAAAGGCCGTGGAATAAATAGTTGAAATTACTAAAAATACTTTAGCATAAAGAGCAAGGTATTTATCTCCTCCTAAATACCTCGCTCTTTATGCTAAAGTATTTTTAGAACCCCTCATATGCGTAATAATCTCTGTTCGTTTTAAGTTTCAATGCTACTTCTTCCTTTCATTTGAAAAAACGTTTTCATGTTTATTTTTCATTGTTTTCTTATGGTAATGCTAGAGAATCCTGCGCCCTTTTCATTGAATTTTTCCCCCCATGACAGATTCCTCCAAGGAAAGATCCTCCAACATAGCCCCTCTCCTCAGCCCCACCCCCAAACAAAATAAAATCCCCCTGAAAACGTCTGTACACTTCCCAATAACCATTACTATATGTAAACACCGGTCAAAGTTTGTAACTTGCAGCCCCTCCCCCAGGGATTGTGGGGGAGTAAGTCATCCTCAAAGACATAGTTATTATGGTTTTCAACTATGCTGAAAAAATGGCTATCTCAAAATTTTGATCCGTTGACTTTGGGAAAAAAATGAGCGTGGGAGGGGGCCTAGATGCCCTCCAATTTTTTGGCCACTTAAAAAGGGCACTAGAACTTTTCATTTCCGTTAGAATGAGCCCTCTTGCGACATTCTAGGACCACTTAGTCGATACGATGACCCCTGGGAAAAAAACAAACAAATAAACAGGCACCCGTGATTTGTCTTCTGGCAAAAAATACAAAATTCCACATTTTTGTAGATAGAAGCTTGAAACTTCTACAGTAGGGTTCTCTGATACGCAGAATCTGATGGTGTCATTTTCGTTAAGATCCTACACCTAAAAGTCATAGAATATTAACGAAAATCACATCATCAGATTCAGCGTATCAGAGAACCTTAATGTAGAAGTTTCAAGCTCCTATGTACAAAAATGTGGAATTTTGTATTTTTGGCCAGAAGGCAGATCACGGATGCGTGTTTATTTGTTTTGGTTGTTTTTTTCCCAGGGGTGATCGTATCGACCCAGTGGTCCTAGAATGTTGCGAGAGGGCTCATTCTAACGGAAATGAAAAGATCTGGTACCCTTTTTAGGTGACAAAAAAATTGGAGGGCACCTAGGCCCCCTCCCACGCTAATTATTTTCCCAAAGTCAACGGATTTTGTCCCATATTTTATTTTTTACTGTTCTAAAAAGAAGAATTGCGAGAAAGAGTCAAACTTTAGCGTAAAGAGCGGGGTGTTGATGAGGAAGCAGCCCCTTTCATATACGAAGAAATTTCTATTCGTTTTAATTTTTAATGTCGCTCGTTACTTTCAGTTGAAAAAACTTGTTTTTTTTATTTAATCGCTTACCTGGGGTGTACTTTTTTTTGAATGCCTTAACGCGTGTGTGGTCTCAAACCGCAACCTAAGATATAAATTTGACATTCTTATTAATAGGGTGATTTTAGTGTCTTACACATCAGATCAAGACAATATAGGAAACGTTTTTTTTTTATGGTATCTGCCCTGTACCTGTTTTATCGAGAAACCATAATTTTATTGAGGAACCATAATTCCAATTTATTCCTTAACATTCCTGGGTACATCCGTATTAACCAGTACGCACTCGAGAAGTGAAGTTAGGTTAATCATAATAAATATACCAAAATTTTATGAAAATACAACATTTAAGTAAAAAAAAATATGAACATTCTGGACATAATAAAATACACAGAACGCATTTTATTAAATACCTAACGTAAATTAACCCAACCAAAATACCCTCTCCATGTATTGAATATGTAATAATAATACACCTACAATATAGATTTCAACTGAGCCTAAACTAATTGTCTCCGTATACAGACAGCTATAAACCGGTTATTGTCTGAGCTTACAGATCCAAATTCTCGAGTGTGTACTGGCTAACACAGAAGTACCCATTCCTGATTAATTTTTTTTTTTAAGGAATCAAGTTACGTTGATGAACTTTTTCCTTATGGCGAGTTTTGATAATTTCAAATAGATATTGATTACATTGAACACTTGAAGAACGAACTTAATAAAACGACAAAAAAAAAAAATCGTCAAACGCCAATGGAATGATTCCTAAAAAAAAGACCTCTAGTGTGCCTCATTATCGAAATAAAGTGTGAGATACGTCCTTTTGTTCTGGGAATGACTATGCCTGTGCGAACTTGTGTGGAACAGGCATAGATGTTACTGATTCAGCCTTTTCAATTTAATAGAAGTGCTTAATAAGGACTGTGAATGGAATAATACCTAATACTTGAATTTAAGTTGATCTGCAATCATTGAAAGTGTTGCGAAGATCAACCCCCTATCGGTTTGGGTAGATTAAAGTAATCCCATCTGGCCCCTTTGACAAAGGCTTAAATTATAGGCGATATAAAATAAATGACGGAATTTCCGTCAAGATTTCGGCTTGATAACGGTTAAGTCCTAAAATGCGAAATTGGATATGGCAAGTTAGTTAAAGAGCCGTTTGGCCCCTACTGAAGTTGATTAAAAACGATTTCAGTGGGAATCGTATCTGGACCATCTGGGTATTGTTTAGGTTAGGGGGTTTTCAAATTTTAGGAATACGAAATGGTTCACCTACCGTCTTGGTCTGCTTTAAAGGGGTACGTTGTCTAAACAATAGAAGACAGGTCTAGTTCCAGAATGGTTTGATTTTGACAATCCAAAAGTTATGTGTCGTACTACTAAGCCATGGCGATAGACTAAAGAGATTTTAAGGGAATAATATAACTGTCAGAATATCATGAGTGATCCCTGTTTTTGGAAGAAATAAAACATATGTATATATATATATATATATATATATATATATATATATATATATATATATATATATATATATATATATATAAATATATATATATAAATATATATATTACCATGAATGTCCGCAAATTGGTGAATATTGACACTCACCGGTGAATGTTCGAAATACTTTTTTTCTCCTTGGATTTAGTCAGCGTTGTCAGTCAAATTTTTTAATTTAATGCAAGGTTTGATGATGACAGGTTAGGTTAGAGTAGATTAGGTTTGGTTTGGTTAGGTCAGGTTAGCTTAGGTTTTTGACCTATTTCTGATATTTAGAACCAAATTTAACCTAATATAATCTAAATTTAACTTTTACCATCGTACCTTGTATAAGACTGAAAAAGCTGACTTGCAAAGCTAATTGAATCCAAGCAGAGAAAAGGGAATTTCGAACGTTCATCGTTGAATGTCGACATTAACCCGATTTCGGACATTCACGGTAACGTAGATAATGTTGGTATATACATAGATATATACGTAGATAATACATAGATATGTTGTATAACATATACCGTATAATATATACAGTATATACATAGATAATGTTGTTTGTTGTACAACAAGACCTTACCTGGTGCACAAACATTAGGATACGCCGATGTTTTAAACAAGTGATGATGAAAGAGATGATGCTTAACAACGCTCTGGTCTAATCTCCACGGGAAGACATAAAAAGGCGCTCCTGCATTCGTCCGAAGTGGTTACCAAAAACTTCTTACATGGGAGATGGGCAGTGGCATCAATTGGGAGAGGGCAATCGCCCCCAAAAATTACAGACATACCTTTATTGTATTTTCTTTTAAAAGATCAGGAAAACCTAAGTTTTCCCGCTAGATTACGAAAGATATCTTTGTATCTTGGTTTAGCAAAAGACAAACCAATTTCTTAGCCCATCCCCCTAAATTTTGGCAGTAAAATCACTGGGGGAGGGGAACTGAAAATAAGTTTTTTTTTTTATCGAAATGACATTGTATTTAATTGGATACATTTTTGGTCTAATCAAGGACTGGGACAGACTTTTACAGGAGCTAGTATACATACAGATAACTATTCAACTATTATGTCTAGCAAGTCGCACTAATTGGAGGGGGATCTACCCCTTCCCCCAAGATTTTGGCCCTTCCCTAGATTTGGGAAACGACTTTTTGGTATTTTTATTCAAAAATGTCTTCTTCTGGTATTTTCATTGAAAAAAAAAGAAACGGCATGAAAACAGTCGTATCCCCTTTTGGAGGAGGGCAAATAGTGGCGTCAATTGAACCCACTTTGTTGCTAAATTTTTCCCTTTTCGACGGTGTGAGGGGGTTGGAGAATAGTGCTCCATCAGAATGACAAATTTTGTTCGCTTAAGACGCCTTTTTGTTCTTGTCAGGGTGTTGAAACAAACTTGCAGACACTCATGCATAACAGTGATAAGGCATAGTCAAGTAGAGACATGTTGTTCTTAATTCACACCTATCTGTCATTATAGATGCCATTTCAATAAATTTTGGGGAGAGGACTCAGCGGGAAAACAATTTTCTAAGGTCAAATGTTTCCTTTTTAATGTCTTCGTGAAAAATTGTCTATATTTGGCAAATATATTTTGAACTTTGAACAATAACGAGGGCCTTGGTAACTCTTGTTTCCATCCCCACAATTTAATTTCTGTCCCCTGACTCGACTATCTACATGAGCCAACTTAATTACCAGATGACAGCTAAAATTGGCAAGATTAAAACTGAAAGACTGCAATTTTGCAACAATTTAGAATTTTTCCGCATATTCAATATTCATTTTGACCTTTACTAATTTCCAAAAATATTTTTTTTTATCGTTGATGATTTTAGAATTAAAAGTGCAAACTGGTGATGCGAATGTAAACAATTTTGTCCATAAATTTATGCATATTCTAATATTTCCGTTTCTACAAGTTATTCAGATGAAAAACTATTCTCATTTTCATAACAGAGAACAAGATCAATAAATAGATGGATCTACAACCTGGTTTCTCAAAATTACTAGATATCAATTGTTAGGAACAAGTCTTAAGTATTTACCGTGTGATGTTACAAGGTACATATTAGATATTTTGCAGATGATGGTAAGGTTAGATGGTAAATATTTTGCTTTGCACAAGAGTATTTCAAAGAAAAGAGAATTTTGCCTTCGGATCGCTCAAAGAACTGATGGACTATCTGAAACCCTTAAGGACGGCTCAGACGGCGTTCGTAAAGTTCGTAAAGCTGCTTCGTTAATCTTCCGTAAACCTGTACGTGAGCAAGCATTAAAGTTGAGCTTTAGTTAACTTTTTTCGTAAAGTTCATAAAGTTGACCAATAGGGAAAGAGTTCCAGAGCAAAACTTTTAAACAGATTTCGAAATGTGGAATCAGGAAACTGAAGATATGCTGATTTCTCCAGTCCATGAAAAGCCTGTCATATACCAGTCTTCTCAAGGAAAACACAAACACAGGATCTGCATTGAAAACATATTCAAAGAGATCAGCACTGTTATGTACCATCAGTTTGATCAGTTTAATCAGGTGAGTTGAACACTACTTTTGTTGCTTGGTTGGACTTTAGACCATATATCAGATACTATAGTATCTGCAAAATTCAACTATTGCTCACTCATTCCTTCAAAGCAGGAGGAACCAGCAGTGGGGTCCACAGGTCTTTATGGGTGATCACTCATTTGAGAGGTCATCACTCCAGGGACTGATGGCCTATTCTTGAAATCTGAGTGATCTCTTGATGGAGTAATGACCTATTCTTGAAATCTGGGTGACCTCTCTATGGACTGATGATCCAGTCTGGAATCTGAGTGATCAGTCTAAAGAGTGATGGCTCAGAAAACTTGTGGACCCCACTGGGAACCATTACAAAGCCGTATAATTTCAGGTACCATATTCCAAATAGTTTGCTGCTCAAAACGCACGTAAAGTGCAAGGCTCATATGAGCGGTAAAAACTTTGCGGACGACTTTACGAACTTTACCGTCTGAGCCGTCCTTTAGTGGAAGTCTATCTTCCTTAGTTCTGCTATACAAGTCTTTTAACAAGTCTTAAGTGTCTACCGCGTGATGTTAGATGGTGTATAGTAGATATTTTGCAGATGATGGTAAGGTTTGTTGGTAGATATTTTGCTTCGAACCAGAGTATTTGAAAGAAAAGAGAATTTGTGTTATTGAACTGTCATCCATCAACATTGCAGGGTAAATTCAGTTCAATTTTTAGTTCAGTTCATTTAATTACAAAATGATATAGAACATAACATTGACCCAAGTGGCTGCCCAAAGAAAGACATAAAAGCACTTGATAATGGGCGACCACATATTGTACCTATCTCCTGATTCACTGCCTTCGGCCAGCAGTGTAATGCATGGTCAGGGGCATATCATCTGACGCTTCTCGTGTTTTCCCCCCAGATTTCTCCAGGTACCCATTTATAGCTGGTTCGACTCTGGCTGAGCTCAAAGAGTCACACCAATGACCCTTATCTCACACCAAATAACCAGTGACACCAGGACTCAAACCCCTGTCTTTAAGGCTAAAATCTAGTGCTCTGTCCACTCGGCTAGGACGTATAGAGTTGATGAAACTGGCTCGTCTCTCTTGTTGCGCGTTGCACCGTTAGTAAAAACCAAGTTTTTTTGTTGGTGCAGCGTTTGTATTTATAAAAATTGTTTTTCTGTAGGTGAATAAAGAAACTTAAACCTGCTCATGACTACCCTTTTTCAGAAACAACCGTGTGACGATTTCCCGGTCACAGAGCCGTTCCTAGAGTTAGTGGTGCCCAGAGCAAAATAGAAGCAAAAAAGCAGATTTGAAAGTAAAAATTTAATCAAAGTGGTCCACCCCCTAGCCGTGGTGCCCCCAGCATTGGAGCAGATGACCCTGTTGCCCCCTCCCCCCTAATCGAATGGCTCTGTCAGGTCATAAGACAAATGCCTCCATCTTTGAATATCATGAAATATCCTGTAACATTATCCTATCATGCCTGTCTCTCCTATGAAATATTACCATCTGTTTGTCCTTTTGACCTCGAACGAGCGTGACTCCTATATTCCGGCGAAATAATGAGCCCTCTTGCTTTTGAAAAATATGATGCTTGATTTGGGAGATCTTGATTTGGGACACTGCTTGATATACAGATTAATGACAAGTAAAATTTTGATTTTAGTTGTTGAAATTTTAAATAGATCCCAAATAACAAGTCCAATATTTACCAAAGTATTTAACATTTAATATAATTGATTCTTAAATATTAATGTTAAATTACTAATATATTAAATAATTAATTGTCAAATTATTAATTGTTTTAATTAGTTAATTATTAATATTTTAATTATTTAATTTGATTTATTTACTATTTAACCTTTCAATTATCAAATGTGTTAATTATCAAATTATTAATTTAAATTTTAACAAGTGCAATATTTAAAATCCAAGGATTCCAAATATTTGCTATCTTATTGGCAGAGGTGCTGAAACATACTTTAAATTACCAAGGACATCAAAATAAAAAAAGCTCCCCCCTGGATCCACCGTAGATCTATTCATACCTGAAGAGTACGATTTTCTAAAAAAAAAAAAAATGGCCGTTTCAAAATTATGAAGTTTTTATGGCAGTACCACGTTTTCGGAAAGCTGCACCTTTTTTAAGTTGTTTGGTGGCATATATTTTTTGACAGTTTTTGCAGTCCATGTTTTTGTTTTTGAGTTTAGCCATCGCTATTATCAGAAACTGCATAACAGCAAATGGATCGTTTTTTCCTTAAAAATTGAACTCCTGATTTTTTCTAATTTTTGAAGGTTGTATAAGCGTCCACTTAACCAATTCAAGTACTTTCATTTTACTGTCCTTGGGGATTTAACGGGGCTCCGGTGTTTCTTAAGGAAGAAAGTAAAGAACGTCCTAATGAAGAACATTCATAGAGACAATGCTATAAGAAAAACGGTATTTTAGCTTAGGGAATCTTTGCTTTGTAGTGCTGCCTGGATCGTCTGGTCACCTTTTTTCCTTACAACATGACTCATGTATGCCAGCAAGATAATGAACCCTCTCTTGCTCGCTGAAAGAAAATACGGCACTTATCGGTTATATAACAGACACTTGGGAAGTGAAGTCCCGCCCGCCACATGTACTCTACTAAGCATTGTAAAACGATCGACAGTATAAAGAAGTTACTTGACCAGTTTCTTGCTTCGAAATTTTATAGTGTCTATTATATAACCGATAAGTACCGAAAATGCGCTCGTTGTTCTTTGGATGAAATTTCAAGTTGGTTTTAATTTTGAGAAAACACCGTATGCTCTTGAGCGTGTCTCTATTAATTAAAAACTATCATGGTTTTCGTTTGAGAATTTTTGTACCTTGATCCTTCCCCCTCCAAAATGGAATTTCTTAGAAAATTCTAAAAACCTTCTACTTGTGAGCCGCTGATAGTACATTAGTAAAAGCTTAGGTACTTATCGGCTATATAATAGACACTATAAAATTTCGACACAAGGACCTGATCAAGTAACCTCTTTATACTGTCGATCATTTTGATGGCAAAGAACAGATGGGATAAATAAACGGTTAGTTTGCTTTGACTAGTGATAGAATATAGTGTCTCACCATGGAAGTTCAAGTTAAGATTTTTACATTTCTGCGCTCTGGGTACATAATTCCAAGTTATAATTTTACAATTTTCCTAATAAAGTATTATATTTTCATCATATTTTTTTTCATTAGTTTTATCAAAAGTCTGGACCATATATTTGCACATTAGGGGGGTGGGGGTAAAGCATACTAGATAAAATAAAGCAATGGTTAGTTTACGCAGTTAATATATGCTATGCTTTATCCCCCCCCCCTCCAATCTGCAAATATATCGCTCAAATTTGTTTCTAAACTGTTATATATTCATTTATTGCATTTCATTAGCCTTAATCGAACTTCACTTCCCGAGTGTCTATTATATAGCCGATAAGTACCAAAACTTGATAATGTGCCATTCATCGCAGGCCCATTTTTACAAGGATGTTCAACTTCGTATCCTCGCAAAAACAACCATTTTGTCAACAATAAGGTGGATTTCTTCATCCAATTCTTCTCCTGTCCGAAGCAGAGCTCTTCGTCAAGTTCAACAAGAGATAGACAAGAGAAGGATGGAAGAAAAAACATAATTTTGTTGAACAAATCCAGCACTACGTGAATGAATGACTTTCATCCAGATCACGTCCTCGTGAAAATGAGCCCCAAGTGTGATAATTAATTCTACAGTGTAGTATCGTAATTTTTAAATGAAACTTTTACTTAATTTTGAGTGTGGGCGATTTACACGGCGATTGAGTGTGGGCGATTTAAGTGTTCAGGAAAATCACGTTTCAGGCTCTTTCTTATTGTATGTTTAAGTCACTTATGTTTTCAACAGGCTATGCCTTCAGACAAATTTAGAGGGAAGAGGAATCCCCCCGTCCCCCCGTGTGCAGACTCGATTTTGTGCGCGTTGTAGCTGCTAATTTCAAATAAAAGTAATTTTCAAATTTACTTGGATAATTTTAAGCGTTAGGGATTGACCTGAAAGAAGATATTTTAGAAATGAGTTTCCAAGGTTTAGGTCAAATATTAGGCCATTCAATCTGTATGATTAACAAAACAGGTCAATTTCTAAAATGCGGTATTGCTGCATTTTTGTTTCAGTGAGTACGGTCCTTCCACACTGATTAATGGACCACCCAACCATCCATAAAAACGTTTTCTTCCTTCTGCAGACCTCATGTCAACCCTTCCTGATTGTCAACGAGCCCCGGCTGATGCATTAGAGTGGCAGGGGCCAGTTGAATTGACTGGCTTTTATCAATGTATACTTTCAGCCTACTAATGGAACTTTGGCAATTTTGACGTGTCCAACTTCCATTTATCTATCTGACGTCGCAATATATCAGTTTGGATTATAGAAACCTCGCGGCTTAGCTTTTGTGAAAAAGCAGCTAAAGAATTTTAAATTATGACAGATAGTGGAAGAATTCAGGCTCATGATGAACGTACAATTATAGTTGTGTTACGAAGCAATTTATATTAATGTTAAAATAGGTTATTTTACAAATTAACTGTCATATGTAAATAGCAATATGCCATCTGGAATAGGAAAAAATCTTCTTGCTGAATGTTATTCGCGTGTTTTTTTTCTTGCGAAGCCTATCCAATTAGTGTTACCATGGTACCATTGTGACCAGAATTTGTAATTTACCACGCTCTTCGGACAAGTTTTTTACTTCTCGGGGCGTACGGTGAACTGATGTTTTTTTTTTATCATAATAAATGTCACTCCCTCACGGTATTGCTGTGATATTTAAATGTTATTGCACCTTCGGACTCTCAATTCAGGAAATCAGAAAGGCCTTTAGATTTATCAAAACGAATATTGAATGATCCAACGCACCCCCCTCTCACATCTAAAATAATACAATTAAACTTCTCTGTGCAGGACCGTATCCAGGGGGGTACAGAATTTTGTCTGACTCGTAAAAACGTAACAAAACTGCATATAAACAAATTTTTGATGCACTTTGATGTATTTCGACCCCCTCCCCCCGGAAAAAAAAATCCTGGGTACGCCCTTGTCTCTGTGTCATGTCATTAATGACCGTGGTCCAAGGCAAAACATTCTTCGAAGGTAATTCCTGAAATTTTATGTGTACCTCGCTGTTTTATTTAATTTCATGACTTCAATATTTAGGTCATTTGGAACTCCTTAGCATCTACGGGTATGATCTTAGGTTCTTTGGATCGGAGCCACGAAGCATCTTTGAAAAATGGTCTCGGTCACCATTTTCTATGCTATCATCCTGTCAAATATGAAATTCCATTAAATAGTAATGAAGTTGTCTTTCGTCAAACGTTATATGGCTTCCAGATATTGCGTCGTTGAATGATTTGGCAATCATGCCTAAAAAAGCGCCATTTTGGACCCTCTTTTTCGAAATCCACTCAGTAACAGCCTTAAATACTGAAGAAATACAAGTGAAAGTGTGTCACTGTGTTTAAAAAAATATTATTATGAGCTTAAAACCATGTCAGGGGAAAGGGGTTGATGCCCTATTCTACGGTGAGTTTCTAAAGTATGAAATATAAAGACTAGTGGCAATTCTTATAAAGCTTTTTGTACTGATTTTGCTACCTCCCAAAATGAATTTATTTTAATAAAAAAGTAATTGCGTGGCTTATAAATGTGATAATGAAGGTGCTTTCAGTACCCCTTTTCTCTGGCGCCTCGATCGTCTGCTCCTTCTCTCCTCTTTAGACCTGTCATGGAAAAGCCCTAGTGTTTAGCCTCCTGTGAATGAACCGGCATTGATGAGCGTGACATCTACATAAGGTTTCGTGGCTCAATGTAAAGATTTGAGTAATAATAGTGCTTTACTAAACTTCTGTTCACAGATGTGGATAGATTAATCTAATATTCAACTCCCTCCCCCTAACAGCAAAGGCTTGCCGAAGTCTGGCTGAAAAATGAGGCATTTTGCTGTCCATTGGGTTCCATTGTGCATGCCTTCTCATTGACATTGCAAAATGGTTTAATCATTAGTCAAAACTGCCATGTTCTTTGTATTCCTATGATGTGATGCTAGCCTTTCATTCCCATACAATCTTATGAAGAAATGCTGTGTTTCATTTTTGACTAAATTTTGAATTTTGATCCAGGAATTTTATTTTGTTTGATAAATCGCATAAGATCGAAAAATTGAGCGTTTGTCTTACACTGTAACTTCTGCCTATAGATTTTTGTTTCCTAAAAGCAAACAATTGTATCATGGAAAAAGAAAGAATTTGGTAAAACTGTTTAGTAACGACACGGCTTGTCGTTTATAATAGACTTTGTATATCTTGGTCGTAAATGATAATTTCACACTTTTGAGGCTACTCCAAAAACTGCGTGTTAAGCTATGTTTATAAAGAGGAATAGCAAAGGAATGAAAATCAGGGGGGTCAAAGATTGAAAATACATTGTTGCCCTTCTGAATGTTCTGATCCTCCCGTTGAGAATAGCTTAGCAAATTGTTTTTGGCATTTATCTCAAAAGTGTGAAATAGTCAGAGGCACTTTTCAATTATTCAGAAAACACCAAGTTGATTTAGTTTACAGGTACACGATTGAAACAAATGAAACGCTTGAGACATAGATAGGATATATGTAATTTGGATTGTAAGTTCGCGCGTTAGGGGGGGGGATTGGGGGTTAAGTATAGCGCGCCTGTATGCAAAATGTAACCTAACCTAACCAAACACCAACACAATATTTAGTTAAAATATAGCTACAATGCAGTTTTCCACTGAGCCGAAGATAATTATCGAGTACAGACAGCAATAAACCGGTTATTATCTGTTATTGCGATCCAAATTCTTGGCTTCTTTTGAATAATGGACAAGTACCTAGTCAGATATGACCTTTAAGCGCAACAGTGAAGATATCACGCGCCATGTGTGTCAGATTTCTGTTTGGGCTAGGTTTCCCAGCTAGTGGTGCCAATTCACAAAACTGTAGTGGGGGGGGGGTAAATTGTGTTCAAGATTTAGGAGGGACAATTATGTTGTTTTTTCGATTTCTCTCAATAAGTACCAAAAAAAGGTAATTTTCAATGAATGAACCGGTTTTGATGAGTGTGACATCTGCATAAGGATTCGAGGCTGAATGCAAAGATTTGAGTAATGGTAGCGCTTTACTAAACTTTTTTCACAGATGTGGATAGATTAATTTCATATTCAACTCCCTCTCCCTAACAGCAAAGGCAAGTCTAATAAAATACCAAAAAGAGGCATTTTTCAATGAAATATAAAATCTGTAATTGAAATCTAGAATGGGGACAAGATAGTAGGGAGGTGCAGTTGTCTCAACCTTTTGCTGAGAGTAATGTGTCATGGAGAAATTTCATTACCATTAACGATGAGTCTTTTGCGTGACGTCACTATTTGTTCTTTAATTATAATTTTTATTCTTAAAAAGAATAGTCACGTATTAAATTGGTAATGATTTTTTTTTTAATTTAAAACCGCTGAAGACTAATGCTAAAGGGAATTTTTGAGCCGAAATTTTTATAGTTCCCTGATTTTTTGACTAGAGTTTAAATAGCCTTTTTTCTCTTTATTTGCTTGATAATTCCTTTAAACTACTATTACTAACAACTTACTGCAGTGCCAAGCCGCTTGAGGTCAAGATAGATGCGCAAGCTTCTCATCCACCCCAATCTTTTCTGTCATCCAACTTATATAAAAAGAGGTGACTACTACTGCCAGGGCCGTTCAAAGCGAGGACCGGGGCAAGCTGCCCCGGACGCAGCGGCTGGGGAACGCCGTTGCTAGTTTTTTTTTATATTTATGTTAGAGTTGCAATGGGGGTGCCGTAATTACTTTTACCCCGGGCACCACCAGCTCTAAGGACGGCTCTGATACTGCCCACGATTAAGCTCAACCCTAAGCTGGGGGTTGAGGGATGTTTTGAACATTGTTTTTTACAGCTACATTTTTTCTAGTTAACACTCAAGAAAATATCCTACACCCCACTCTTTTCTGTGGAGGTCTACTTCCACTGGGTGCTTTCAGTGCTTAAAAGAATGGAGGTTTAGGAGAGAGCGGGCAAATACGGAATGAAAATAAATTGTGTGAAATTAAGTTTCCCTTTTGAAAAGACCGATCGACTGGATCTATCATGTATTCGCATTAAATTTAAGGTTTTGCAACAAGATTCAAATACCAGGATAGACCTCAACCATCCGGTAGGACTGGCTGTTTCCCATAAATATGCCAATAAGAAACATCTGGGTTCCTCGGTTCTTCAGTTGATCCCTTTCCTCCTTTCAAGGGTAGAATCTGCTATTACAAATTTCAGGCCCGTGTTGTTGAGCATAGCTGGGGGAGCTTTTGTAATGCCAAACATATTGAAGATCGGTCTATAACAGCAGGGGGTCGGTTGCTGATAGTTACCGCTTCTTCGCCAAGCTATTTATGCTTTGTTTTCGATTGAATAATTAAAGTCTTGACCAGTAACACGTTGAAAATAAGAGTTGATACTTTCGTCTTGGTATTTCTCGGTAAATGATGGTAAATCTTGATTTACTCGTTGAAAGGAATAGTTGGTACTTTCTTCTGATCGGATAAAAAAATTCTCATCATTTTAATAGAGTGTCTCCTTCTTGCAAAAAGTAACTGTTTGCGAGGGATTTACGTAGATCGCCCTTGTCCTTTCCCTGGTGCTAATTTGCCGAGTTGCCAAGGCTGTTCAGTTGAGGTCAACCAATGGAACTATTTTAGTTCTGCAAACTGTGAGTAGGGACTACAAAACTAACCCTGATGTTGAAGATAATTTTATTACTTCGTGATGAAATTAACATGTAATTAAAGTTATTTATATAGAGCTGGGTGACCAAACAGGTCAGAATTTATAGAAGTTTTCTTTTTTACTGACAAAACAGGTGGTCATTTAGTGTAAGAAAAGACTATATTGTGCACCAAATAGAGGCACCAAGTCACGAAAATGTAGGGGCAATTTTTTTCATTTTTTCAAAAATGAAGATACAAAAAAGATTTTTTTTCAAGATGTCCCTGAAGGGCAACTTTTGTTTTCCATCTCTTTCGAATGGAAATACCAAAAATGTTATATTTCAAAACCAAGGGGGGGCATTGTATCCCCTCTATGGGTGCCCCTTAAATTTTGATATATCAATGGGGAAGCTTGGTAAGGATTCCCAGCCTACTTTCATAATGTGGAGCCCACACTATAGTTCAGTCACGGAACTGGCGTTAAGCTGGCAGCTTAGCTTTGATTGTTTAAATGGGGAAAGGGGCTCATTTTGGACATAACTAATTATACCTGGATAAATGCTACGTTTTACATTTTTGAGGAACTTATTTATAAATAAAAAATTAGGTATAAATAACCTGCTTGATCATATGGAGGGTGGTCCATTCAGAAACAGAATAAAGGTGACATTCTTATTTATCATACAGTTCTTTAGCTGGTTCTCTTATTTCCCTTTCGCTATGTCCCTGCCCACTCCGTTCCAATGATGAATATTTCCTTCACGTTAGCTTATCTTTTAAATCTACTAAAGTTTGAATGCGCTTTTGTAATAGTATCAGATCTCATAAACTTTCCTATTATTAAGTTAGCAAAACACGAGATGAAGATGAAGTAAGATAAAGACAACGAAATCAAACCCTTATCCCACCAGAGGGAATAAACTGACGCATTAAATTTCAAACCATGGAAACTTCTTTAACTTCGGTGTGATAATATATTTGGGGGAAAGAAGATACAAGCGATATTCTGAGCTAGAAACAAGGGGCTACGAACCACACCACTTGATGTGCTGGGAGTGTATATAAATAGGAGAGGCGAAGTTGAAGTACCAAGGACATTAAAAAGGAATTCTGAATATTTGAACTGGTTAAGTGGAAACATATGCAAAACATCAGATGATCTTAATAATAATCAAACCATCAGATTCAGCATATCAGAGAACCCTGTAGAGGTTTCAAACTTTTATATACAAAAATGTGGAATTTTGCGATTTTTGCCTGATCACGGATGCGTGTTTATTTGTTTTTTTTTTCATGGGATATTGTATCTAACTAGTAGTCCTAGAACATCGAGAGAGGGTTCATTTGAATGGAAATTGGAACTTCTACTGCTCTTTTTAAGTAAGCAAGAAGATGGGAGGGCAGCTAGCCTCCCCCCTCTCACACCCCTTTTTCTTCGAAGTCGTTCGATCAAATTTGACGTATAGTGACGTAAAAGTTGACGCATAGTATTTATTATCGGGAAGTATCCATACATCTTGTTTTTTTTTGGGGGGGGATTTCTTCTTTGGGGGATTTACTACGATGAAAATTTTCCACGGGTAGGGGAGTTTTCAGGAATGAGCTTTCCAGGGGAGATATTATACTGGAGGAATTTTCCAGAATTCTATTACGAAATTCATTTTATTTGTCTTACTTTGTCTTTGCCGACTACATGGGGAAATTTATTGCGGGTTTGGGATTGTCTGGAGGGTTTTTCCATGGAGGAGATTCTCCGTTGGAGAAATTATCCATGGGGAAATTTTCCACGAGAGCAACTTTCCACTAGGGTGGGGGATTTCCAGGAAAAATCCCCACGGAGGGGATATCTGACATGATTTTAAAAACGATCAGAAATTAAAACTCTTTTTCAAATGGAAGTATGCTAATGAGGATTTTTCAGGTGGAATCGTCCGCATGGAATCTCCATGGGTAATTTTCAGTGAGGATGGAATTGTCAGGAGGGAATTTCTGGGGGGGGGGTATTTTACGTGGGAAGAACTTTGTTTTGAGGAATTCCCTATGGGAGAGGGAAGGAGGGAAGCAGGATTTATTGGTTTTATTTGAAAATAGGTCGGAAATTAAATAAAAATACAAGTTTTTTCAACTGAAAATAAGGAGCAACATTGAAACTTAACACGGAAAGAAACTATTACGTATATGAGGGGGGCTGCCTCCTCTTCAATACCTTGCTCTTTACACTAAAGTGTGACTTTTTTCCCTAATTCTTTAAGAGCGACTCCTGAAACACAAGGGCCGTTGAAATAGAATAAGAAACTTTTAAAACTTATTAAATACTTTAGCAGAAAGAGCGAGGAATTGAGGAGGGGGTGCACCCCCTCATATGCTGAATAATTTCTGTTCGTTGTAAGTTTCAGTGTTGAATTTTCGTTATAAGTTTCTTTTTATGTATTACTGACGAAAAGCGCTTTCAGGGTTAACTATTTCGCCTATTTCGCCGTTTCGCCTATTTGTTTTCATGGTTGATCGTGGCGACACTGCCGAAAATGGTGTCCTACGAACTTCATAATTTTGAAACAGCCAAAGAAAGATCTGAAAAAAAACAAAAAAAAAAACGTTTGAATAGACCTAAGAAGGGACAGAGAATGTACTTTCAAACTGGTAGTTCCAAGTCAAATTTTTTTAAAACCTACTAAATGATTGTCTGAAGTAAAAACATAATTCACTGCATAAGTTTTGATCGATAAGTTTTGGCTACAGAAGATTATAGTTCGTAAAAGGTGGTTTTCAGAGTATTGGCGTAATTTTGTCAAAATTCTGGAGGGGGGGGGGAGCAAATTTGAAGCCAATCCCAAACCAAGAGAAAATAGCAGTGAAAGTGACAGTCAAAACTAAAAAAGGATCCATCTATTACCACAAAAGCAAAGATATACTAAAGAAAACTGACCGTTTTTTCTGGATATATGAATTATGTAGGCTAACCTTAGTTGTGACAATATTTTTTTTGCAGGAGATACATTTCAGCCAGGGGGCAAACTAAGGTGTATGGGGACAGACTTAGGTCTGGAGGGGGTATTTTCCCCAACCCCCCCACCTCCACCCCACCCCATAGCAAATACACTCCTGTTTCAGAGTTAAAAAAGATGTATTCTGAGCCAGCCTTTTCAACACTTTCCAAGACATTTGTATTAAAGGTTGACAAGGTGTATAATCAAGACAAATGTTAATTCAAAGTGCTTATGCTATTAAGAAAAAACAAAATGAAACAATATGCGGTACTTGTATGATACCCCAACCACACTCAAGAAGTGAAGTTAGGAAGTCAGTTTGTTTACTGCTATAAGATTGTTTTATCAGAATCAACGCAATTGCGTTGACTAAGTAAAGAGTGATGTGTCGAATATTTTTTTTCGATCGCTTAATAAAGAAGTGATCGTAGGAGCTTGAGAAGGGGCTCATTCATTCGTAAATTAAAAGCTATATTTTTTCATGGCTTGAAGTTGTTGGATGGGAGCAATGGGTAAAAGTACAAATGACACTCTAGCCTTCTGGGTGACTGGGGGTGTGGTAGGTGGTAGCCTCGCTCTTATTCGGTAGTTTCTGTTGGTTTCAAGGTTGACTATTCATTTCAATTTCTTTTCGTTTATTCATTCACGGTTCCATTTATTCATTCATAGAAAATATCTTTTGTTTTAAATTTTGACTTGGTTATTCATTTCAATTTCCCTTCATTTTGGGCTTCATTTATTCAATGCTAGTGAGTTCTGTTGTTTTGATTATGACTTATAATAAATTTATTTCTGCATATTTTAAGTTTCAATGTCGCTCTGTACTTTTCTTGGAATTTTTTTTTTGGAAGAATGTTTTGAAAGTTAATTTTCAAGGAGAGAGGATCTAGGGACTCCTTAAAAATTGTAAAGCCTCAAAAATGATAATGTTATAAAGCTTCAAATTTATATGTAAAACTATATCATAGGCTAATGAAGTCATAGAAATATCAAGAAAAAAAGTTCAGATCCATAAAGAGTAATTAACAAGGTAAGCTTCTCCAGAACATTCAAAAATAAGCGTCGCAGCAATCTTCTTCCTTTCCCTAACGACGTCTCATTATTGATCTGAAAGAGACTTAGGTAGATTCCTCAGTGCCCAGGGGAATGTCAGCCCCCCCCCTTTAGCAAAGTTAGTAGGCCTGTCTTTAATTAATTAGATGGTATAAATATTATCTAAATGGCGGTCCAACAGATTTGTGCCTGGGGACAATGGTATCCCCTCCTAGTTGTGCCACTGTTATCATTAATTTAAAAGAAGATAGTAATTAGTAGAAAATAGTAATTAGTAGAAAATAATGGGAACATTATCTCTATTTGAGCTCTGCGTGCAGTTAGTCGATAAGTCACAAGAGCAATAATTCGTTCTGACTGGACAAACTGGACTTGCTAATGTGCATCATAAAAGGGGTTAAAGACTCCTGAAGCCGTGTAAACACCTTGGAAGGTTAGGAATGATCGGAAAGGCGTACCTTCTACAAATATACCAACAAAAATCAAACAGCTCGTGGTAAGGAGCTGTAAGTAAGGAGCGACCCGGCTTAATAGTAACCAAAACTAAAAAAAAATGGAATGTTTATGTCAATAGAAACATCAAAAGAAACTATATAACTATATAAGTTTCATCAACTTTAGTCATACCCATCAAGAGTTACGAGCCTGAGAAAATTGCCTTATGGAGGAATTGCCGTAGAGGAATTTTTTCATGAGGGAAGCGAATTTTCCATGAAGGGGGTGCTGGATTTCCCAGCATTATCTGAAGAACGATCAGAAATTAAATAAAAAAAAGTTTTTTCAACTGAAAGTAGGGAGCAACATTAAAGCTTGAACAGAAATTATTAAGTATATGAGGGGATTCGCCCCCTCGTAAATACCTCGGTCTTTACGTTAAAGTTTTTTTTTGTACTTTCAAAAGAGCTATTTATTTTAATTCAACGGCCTTTGTGATTCAAGGGTCATTTTTAAAGAATTGGAACAAAATTTGAACCCTAGTGTAAAGAGCGAGGCATTGACGAGAGGGTGAATTAAGCATCGGCACTGTTTCTGTTTTTATTTATGTTTCTGTATCTTTTTTTTTTTAAACAGTAGAACAGAAAAGCAGAAACAGGACATCGGTTTGTCCTGTTTCCTTTCTGTTTTGACCTGTTTTAATCGGTTTGGACCTGTTTCTGTTTCTGTTATGGTTTTTTGTTAGCTTTTTTTTCCGTTTTTTTTTACCTATTTTCTGTTGTTTTTTTTTTCGTTTGACCAAGTACTTGCGTTTACGCTATTGTTAAACCTTGCTACCTTGGGGGGATTGAAAGGTCTTCATGCTTCGGTCACCTACTTCATCTTTGTTTAACCAATTTTCTCAAGTTCTGGGTTGAAATTGACGTAGAGCAAGCTGTTGCATGTGAATCTGATGAAAATGATGATGAACTCGAAGAAGGCTCAAGTAGAGAGCAAGAGATTGATGCAGTCGAAGATATCATTGATGAGGATATTGCTAATACCCCGTCTGATACCCCGCCCCTGACGAGTTGGAGGAAGAAAGTGCATGTGATGAGTGGGCTGAAACTAAATCTGACTGGAGGCAGCACTAGAGACATAGTTTTTATTTTATTTAGGTTATATTATTAGGTTAAAATTAGGTTATTATTTTATTATTATTATATTATATTAGGTTATTATTAGGTTATTATTTAGGTTAAAATTAGTTAATATTATTTTTTATTATTTTATTTATTTTATTTTATTTATTTTATTTTATTATATTTTATTTTATTTTATTTTATTTTTATTATTTATTTTATTTAGTTTTTATTTTATTTATTTATTTTATTTATAGTTTTTATTTTATTTTATTCTCTTGTAACTAATGCTTTTTCAGCTAAGAAGAAGCTGTAGTCTAACTAAAAAACATCCCTCGGAGATTGAGAACCATTAGCCCAATATTAACTTTCAAGCTGGTCCAGAACAAAGCCAGAACCTTGCAGTACTATTATCTTAGATCTTAGCACAAAATATGTAAGGTTGGGAAGTTTGCAAAGAAGTGGAGAGGGCTTTATAGTACAAGTTAGTAGAAAAGGTGGCTCTAGTGACTTATCAGTGTTTGCATCCAACGAATTTTAGACACTACGGATGTATCTATAGCTACAACCTAGTAAAGAGCAAATCTAGGCCTATATTAACCGAAAATTAAAAACGTCTTTTTAGGAAAACTATTATATGCAAAAATTATTTGATGCTGATTCAGCAATATTAATTATTACCTCCATTAAGCTTCAATTTTAATCTCAGCACAAAAACAAATTTCCCTTATTTTCGGAAAAAAGCCCAAAATCTCTCGAAAATGGCATTGGATCTAAATAAAAAGTACACCATTGAAATTGCAATGGTCGAGACCCGTTAACCGGAGGTATACAATCCCCACCCCAAAACCAAAGAAATTCTTATTTTAGCATGGATAGTGCAAGCAATCCATCGTACAAGACCAAATGATGGAACACTCGAAACAAGAATGTTTCTAAGTGACAAGTTCAAAGTATGAATTTCAGGTTGTTCTCCATTTTATTCAAAGCTGTTGTGCTTGTGTATTTCAATCAATCAATCAATCAATCAATCAATCAATCAATTTATTAATACTAAAGAAAACTATTACAAAAGTAAATCAATTAATAGGCCCAAGAAGCTATGCTTGTAATGGGCCAATTTGAAAGGATAGTTTGTTCCTTTTATTTCATACTCTGTTTTTCAACATCTTGAGGTGACAAGAATTAAATCATGCTATGCCCAGGTCCTCTAATAGGTTTTAGAATCGCCTGTGCAGTCTTGGGGTTGTATTATATGCGCATGTATTTAATCAAAAATAAAATGGATTAGTGAATTTAAGATGCTTTCAGGGTGGTTTCTTTATGCAAGCTTGAGAATTACAGCATATAACTCGCCCAGTATAGATGACAGGGTGCAAATCTTAAAAAAGAGGAAGATAAACGGAAAAAAACAGCTGTTAAAACAGGTCAAAAAGACAAAAAACAGTACAGAAAGTAAAGACAGGTAACGCGTTTTATGGACCTGTCTGTTTCTGTTCTGTTTTTTTTTTCTTTCGTTTCTGTTTTTCTGAAAAATAGAAACAGTGCCGTTGTTTAGGCAAACCCCTCATATATGTAATAAATTCTGTTCTTTTTAAGTTTTAATGTTGCACCTTACTTTCAGTTGAAAAAACTTTTTTTTATTTTTATTTAATAACCTTATAGAGTATTAGCTGCAATGATTGTTGGACAGCATGCATGAAAGAGAAAAAAAGTCACACGCACACTCTTTTATGATGATTGGAGAAAAATTATCCCCCCCATCAGCATAAAATTTGACGTCGTCTTGAATTTTTACTTTTTGCGTTTATTGATATTTAACGTGTGCAAATTTTGTTAGCCTCTTACAGATGATTAGCCTACATATAAAGGGCGACAAATTTTGTAGACGCCTGTCTCAGTGTAAAAATAAATAGAAATAAAAGAAAAAAATGACTTGAAACCCAGTAGCAACTTAGAACCTAGTAGAAACCCAAAACTATTATGCCAATGTTGTCAGATAGGGGTAATTAACCAATTAAAATGACTTTTCTATGAGAAACACATGACTCAAAAGTTTAAGAATTCATTGAATTTTAAGAAAAGTTTAAGAATTGAAAATTTTAGGATTAAAACGTTTAAGAATTGGTGTTTTCTTAGGACCGGAGAAACAAAAAATGAATTTATTTCCCTGGGAGTGTTTTTGGGTGTGCCTAAGCTCAGCAGCAAAATTTTGAACCTATCGTATGACAACAGTGACTTCAAGCATTTGGTAGGATTGCAAAATTTAATTATAGATGTCTCTTCAAAAGTTGATTTTTGATTAAATGGAAATTTGTTCTAGTAAATCATGATTATTTACCGATACTTCTTAAATTTTTGCTTGCTATTATGCCTATCTACTTTCTATACCTGTTCATAATTAGAATTTTACTTGCATTGAAGAGGGACCCCTGACAACAGAAACTATTTTAATTTTGATTCATTTTTACCATCTTAGTATATATAATATTGGTACTTGTGTATTATTCAGAACACACTCAATAAGTGAAGTTAGGTTCTTTCGCGAAACAAACTGCGATGCAGGTACATTTTATGAGAAAACCCGGTTTCATAGCCACAAAGACAAAACTCAATTTAGTTAGCTATGTATATTGATAGAAGATAGTGTCTGAACAAGGATTTTAAAATGAAGACTTGGGATTTGCCAAAGACTGAAAAATAGGCAATTATATTTTTCCAGGATAAGGGGTTGTTGCCCACAAAAAAAAAGAAAAAAAAAGCGCGTCAATGGAAACAACATGACTTTATACTCTTACGAGGAGGAGCATTTTTGGAAGTGTAACAATAGGTCATGTTTGAAAAAAGTCAATTTGCGTGTAAATACGGGGTTCGAAAACAGTAGAGTTCTGCTTTCATTTCTGCGTTCTGGGTACATAATTCTAAGTTGTTATTTTACAATTTTCCTAATAAAGTATTATATTTTCATCATATTTTGTTTTATTTCATTAGCTTTATCAAAAGTTTGAGCTATATATTTGCACATTAAGGGGGAGGGCTGGGGTTCATTATATCAAATACCTAACTTAACGTAACCTAACCACCTCTATATATAAAATATTTGATTAAAATTACCTGCATCGTAGTCTGTTTCACGAAAGAACCTAACTTCCCTTATTAAGTGTGTTCTAAATAATACACAAGTACCATAATATTTTCCCTTAACAACCTGTCATTCCTTGGATCTTCTTCTTCATTTCGTTGTACAATGTTTAACGTCGAGAGTCTGAATTAACCTCAGTCAAAACTTTGGAGGGCGTTCCAGCTAGCGAATTACCATAAATGATCATTCATTACTTCCATGCATCTTCCAGCATCCTAACATGGTGAATAATAACAAATTCAGTCATTGCTCAGAATCAGGAAAAGGGCTAGCAATGCAGTCTCTTCAGCGTTTACAATAATGCGAGTGGGTCAGCAATTGTTACTTTACAATTTAGAGCAAATATGGCAAAAAACTATTAGTTATTATTATTGGATCCTGGTACGCACCTTTATAGGTACCTTTAATCGAAATCGACTTACAAAAGTGCTTCGAGCCTTTCAAGGTCAGAGTATACTTCTGCTTTAAGGGTTCTCCAGTCTCTGCCACATGGTGTAACAGATTGGTATGCTACTTCTTCTTCCACGTGAGGTAACTTCTGCCACGCCTCTTCGCACCACACATGGTACACATCTTTTTTTAAACTGGGAACTTTTCTTTTCTGACTGCAAATATGTTTATTGATAACCAATGTCTTATAAAATCAGCGTTTTAGAAAATATAAAAGAGGAGATATCGACTTCCTGAACATGGCTCGTCATTTGAATAAAAAAAAAATTAAACATGTCTCATACCAAATTACTAGTAAAAATTACGCGTCAAGAAGGCTGAGTATAATCCATCAAAAATGAATCTTATCGATTTTCTATTACAAAGACAACACTCCATATTTGTTACCTGATAGGTGGGTTCTCAGACGATTTACCAATGGGCCGAGGGAACTAATATGTACATGAATTCATTCTCGAATTGCCGTGCACAAGCCTGTAAACGCCAAGAATAAGCAAATCACCTGAACATATAAAGAAATTACACGAAAAATATTAAGAAAAAAGTAAAGATTTGTACTGTAAGTATGGGCTCAAAGTCCCCTCTCCTCAGAATGTGTGTCCAGTCACAATCACTAACAGTTCATTTGTGAGTTCATTTAACGGCTACCCTCCAAATGTTTTTTTTTTTTTTTTTTTTGCTGCGGATTATCTCCTATGTTATTTATGGCCGTAGATAAAACAATAAGCCGAACAAAAATGTGATCCGATCCCACCTTCTATGGCAAATAAGAAAAAGAGTGAGGTCACGTTCTAAGGATGAAGAAGGAGAGTTTGACGAAAATTGTGCTTTTTAGCAATCATAAGATCCCAAACGAAAAGCTAAACGTCCTCAAGTAAAGAAGCCAAAGGGGGCTCCCTGAAGTCTCGAGATTTCATCTTAAATGTTTATATTTAATACATCTTAATTTTAATGTTTAATGCATCTTAATTTAATGTTTAATGGTAATGCATCTTTAATTTAATGTTTAGTGCCTTTTTTGTGTATAGAGGGTTTAAATAAATAAATATTATTATTATTATTATTATTATTATTATTATTATTATTATTATTATGTAATTTGTAGGGTTTTTTTTGGCACAGATTAAAATTTTTTTAATCTGTGCCCGACAGATATCTCGGGGGCGGAATGAGAGGAATTCCTTATGTTTAAAATAAAATTCAATCAAATTTTTCCAGGCCCGGACTTGTGTGTGATCCATACCCCACTAGAAACGAAATATATGTCAGCGTGGTTGAACCAACGAAATGTTGTTGCAAATGGTTGTTGGGGCACAGTGAAACCTCAAGACTTTCTTGAAGAAGAGGTGAGTTTAATATTTTTTAGTTTTTGAACGAATGGTTTAAAATTTCTTAGTTGCTACAATTTAATTATTATAGTTTTGGTCAAGGGCATCCAATGAGAAGGGCAGGAAGCCCTTGTAAGAAATGAAGATAGTTTTATCAAACCCAGCCCCCTCCCCCCATAGAAGGTAAAAAACTTATGTATATGTCCTTCATCGCCATTTCATTTTTCTTTAAACACATTGGAATTGATGGAATTAATTCCAATGGGAATAAGTTTTTTTATGACTATGTTCGGTCATGATATTCTGCCATGAAAAAAATTCCATTTTGAAAATCTACACATTTCTTTGGAAAAATTTTCATTCAATACCTACTTCTGTTTCCTTGTAGATTTCGGTAGCTATCCGTAGATGGGTTTGAAATTTGATTAAAATTACCTTTATCTGAAGATGTGTTACCTTTTATAAAAAAAAAATAATTTTGGTTCAGTTCTCTTTTATTTCAGTTCACTTTATTTATAAATCAAATACATTTAACTAATATGCAAATACCCGCCCAAAGAAAGACACGAAAAAGCACTTGCGACTGAACAGGTACATAAAACTAATTTTCTAACCTCCTGATTCTATAAAGGTGTTCTAATCCGTGATTTAGCGTGCTTGCATATAACCGAGGGTGCTTGCATTAATTTTCCTTAAAGAAGAGGTAGATACAAACACATTTGGGAAGAGGAGGGGAGAGACAAATCACTATTTTGTGGGAGAAAAGTCAGATTTTGTTAAATACTGCAAAACTTGTGTACCGCCTTGCTCGTGTGAAGGAATTTTTTTTTGGGGGGGGATTAAATATTAAACAACAGTAGGCAAATTGGAAATTATTGGGAGGGTTGAGCATTTTTAAGGTAGTCCTGCAGCCTCTCTCTGTACACGCCTTGCAGCCTCCCTGGCCTGCTCTGTTCATTATTGCATATAATTTAGAAACCATAAACAACCTTTGGGAACGTCATATTTATTTTGAGGTATCACAGGCCATAAATTACGTTCCCCTTTCTTTAAAGACATGGTTTCCGTGGCAACCTACGGGGAAATAGTTTCCCCATTGAAAATGCAATTATTTCAATGTTAGTGACTGTATTTTCTTGTTAGTCCCTTGGTATTCCAGTGCCGTACAACCGTGGAAATCAGACCGTTCTTGGTAATTAACGGTAAGTAAAGAGTGACCCGTGTCGAAAGGAACCGAAACTCTAAAGATCTAATAACAACAAATACGCCCTGATTTTCATGACAGATTCCATAAATGTAAAATTCATTTCTTTTGAGTTCTAAAACTATTGGCATTAATGAACGATTATGATCTTAGAAAAGGAAAAAATCCCCCCAAATTGGGTGTAACTTAGTGTAATCTATGCCCATCAAATTAACGGAATTTTCAGAATAATTTATGATTTTTTATGTTTTCACATTCTCTTTCATTTCATTATCGGAAAATTTATTTTCACACATAGTTTCTGTTTGTTTTTAATATCATAACGAGGACTCTCTTCAAGTCAGGGTAAATGTACAATACAACCGCAATTATGGGATTGTAGGCCTCTATGTAACAAAACCACGATTATGAGCACTGGACTCCAAAAAAGGTTTATCACATCGTACTTATGTCTATGTTTTGCTCAATTCTGAGCACCTAGGGATCCCACGTATTTGTATGAGCGTTTAACGATGACAAAACAGTCCATCGCGAAATTCACCTGAGGCACGGGGCCTGGGGCAGTTGCCTCGACGGCTTCCCTGATGAGTGGGGGCCACATCAAAATGTTGCCTACTACAATAGAGTTACAGTCAACAACTTCGATTATTTTGCTGTAATTCTAGCGATTTGGAAGGCGTTAATCGATTTTTCATACATATTAGAATGAATTCATCTCAGTGGACACGTAGTACACGTGTGGTCTAAGCTAATAGACATTTCACTTGACTCACATATCTTCATGGTGGTCTATCAGAGAAATAGAATCCAAGCAATCTCCATCGTCTCTAATCTGCCCAACCAGCGGTCAAGGCTGGGGATTCTGGCGACTGGATATCGTGCATTCTAGATCCACTCTCTGGCACACTTGCTTGAAAAGTCTAGATAGCCTATACCTTTTGTTTTGGTTGTGATAAGTATGGAAATTATAATACAACTACGAAAAATATCAGATTGGGGGAGCTTAAAATCTTGATGCGTGTCTGTCAACCATCATTCTATATCCGTCACTCACCATTATTCACAACTAACTAAAAATATTGGTGAGTGGCTCATTTTAGAGTTAAGTTTTTGGCTTTTAATACTTTTATCTCTGCTAATTTTGATTTCATTAGTTGTTGGTTTTTTCCGGCACTGTTAGATTTTTAATTCTTCAAATTTGGGCTTTTATTTCTTTTTCGCTTTCCGCATTGTTTGTTTGTCTTTTTGTTTTTAACTTGTTTGTTTCGTTCGCATTTTCGCTCAGAAAATATTTTTTTTGAACTTTCTTTCATAGAGCTAAAGAAGAAAGGCGGTTGCCCCTCTCGAAATATTTGTCTTGTTCCGCCTAGTATTTTTATTGGCCTTATAAAACCACACTCTCGATCTTCACTATGTTTATTTCTTTATTCTTTTTTCTGCCAGGCCAATGTGGCTTATGAAATTAACTTTTTAGCATGTTTGATAATGAGCACAATACACATATCAAGTTCAAAATTAGCAATAATTAATGCGAGTCTTCTCCCTCATGTTAACATTTGCCTCAACTATTGAAGCATCTTGGGAACAAAAGGAAATACCATATCACAATGTTGAAAGTAATATTTCCCCACGGGTAAAATATTTCGGCGAGGATTTATTATCTTTTATTATTTTCGATAAAAAAATAAAAAAAATAAAATAAAAGTCATGCAGACACTGGCAGATAAGACTTTCTGCAAATAATGTCAGCGAGTCATTAATAGATCAAATAGATATATATATATATATATATATATATATATATATATATATATATATATATATATATATATATATATATATATATATATATATATATAGGGCCAGAGCCGTTCACAGAGGTCAACCAGGGCAGCTGCCCCAGGCCCCGTTGATGGGGGGTTGCCCACTTCGATCAGATTTTTCAATTTGATTTGGCTTTTTTTGCTTATTTTTGAGTCAGCAGGGGGTGCTGTAATTTATTTAACTCTTGGGACCACTACCTCTAGGAACGGCTCTATATAGGGCATTTTATTTGTTTTCTTGTGCTTTTTTCTTTTTCTTGTACGACTCATACCGTTTTATATGTCATTCTTATCACAAAAGAGACATGGTCTGCTTATTAAACATAACAAGGGGATTTCTTGTTTCTCCTCTTTTAATTTAATCTCACTTGGTCCATTTTTCATAACTGCGTGTTTCGCTATCACGTTTTCCTTATTTGTTCTTGTAAGAGACGTTTCTATCTTGAGGCTGACTTGCCCTTGGTATCACTCCAAATATAAACTATCCATAATTCCTCGAAGGGATACTGCTAATCCTCTTCTACTCGTAGAGGGTTATTGTTTGATGGAAATGGAAAGTATTTTGATAGCGATTGCTGATATTTGCTGTAATCTAAAACGCAAAAATTCATATTTTTGCGTATAAGAATTTGAAGCCTTTTATATAGGATTCGTGAATATGATGAAATCGCTCAAGGAAATCCTTTCTTGAGGGGCGTCTCATCCTTCTTTTTGGGGGGAATTACGTAAATTTTCTTGTTATATATTTCAGTTGGCAACTTTGAACTTGTTGAATTTCACAGACTCTGAGCATCAGATTTTTTTTATATCTGTTGTTGTAAAAATACAGTCTTTTAGAGTTTTGGTTGCTATTGGCACGGGTTGCTCTTTACTTATCGTTTATTACTGCGAGCTGTTTAGTTCGGGTCTAGTCTGACTGATTATGGGGCATTTTCTACTAGAGACAAGTGACATGAGCTTTTAGAACTTGTATCATTATTTTTTTAAGGTGCATCTTCCCATCCGTATACCAACCTTTGTACAGGCCTCCATAACCGGAGGAGATCGTTTGGGGCCGTTACATAGGTAGGCCTAATCAAGACGGAAATTTAGTGGACACAAAGGTGAAGATCTTCTCACAGACTACCGGCGGCGCTGATCTCCATTTCATGGCCATTTAGCCAGGAAGTGCAGTGGGGGGGGGGGGGGTAGAAATTCTGTGCTTTCGCACACCCTTCCTGTTTACCTTCCCTAAATTTCTCCAGGCACCCATTAAGAACTGGATCGACTCTGGTCGAGCCTATCGATTCACTGACCCCCGTTCCAAACCAAATAACCAGTGACACCAGGACTTGAACCTCTGACGGTCCGGACAAAGGATTTCAAGTTTAGCGTCTAACCAATCGTCTAAGACGATTAGAGGATACAGAGATCTGTTGAAATTAGTATGCAGTCTACCCATTTCATCGGTAGCAGTGTTTTAACGCCACCGCGGTTTTCCGCGGAAAATTTTCATGCAAATTTTGGCAAAGAGAATGTAAGACAATTAAAAAGAATTTCGTATAGGAAATTCTGTCAAATCCCCTCAATGTAACATTCCCCGTGGAAAATTCACCCCCTCCCCCCGGAAATTTCCCTCTCCAAGGAATATTATCCCTATAAAAATCCACCCCACGCACAAATCCCACCCCCCAAAAATGTGTGTATACTTCCCTATAACAAATACTATACGTAAACAATGGACAAATTTCATAATTTAAAGGCCTCTCCCCGCGGACTGGGGGGGGGCATTTTACCCCTAAAGACAGAGTTATTTGCTCTTTCAACTGTACTGGACAAAATAGCAATATCAAAATCTTAGATCGGATAACTTTTGGGGGAAATGGGCGTAAGAGGGGGGCCAGTTGCCTTCCAGTCTTTTTTGTCACTTAAAGAGAGTACTAGAATAGAGAAAGGGTACTTAATTTCCGCTACAATGCAACCTCTCCTGATCTTCTAGGACAATTGTATTAATACGATCACCCCTGAAAAAAAAAAAAAAAAAAAAAAAAAAAAAAAAAAAAAAAAAAAAAAAAAAAAAAAAAAAAAAAAACATCCTTGATCTGTCTTGTAGCAAAAATAGCAAAAATCCATATTTTTGTATAGGTGTTACCACGCACTGTTGGAAAGAAGAAGTCGTTAATAAATTAATAATCTTGGTCGCGACATTCACTTTCACTGTCTCCGAACCAACATTTGTCATTAAATAGGCTATTGCTGTGAACATTTTTCTGTCATTTGGGCTAATGACAGGGCTATTTATGACCAAAAACCGTATTTGATCTAGCCCTTTTTCCTAGGGTAAATGCTTTATAATTGTTGTTGATTATAATCGAACTTGCTTGATCAAACAGTTCGTGGTAACGAATTGTAAGCAAGGAGCGATCCGGCTCAATAGTAACCGAAACTCTAAAAAACGGAATTTTGATACCAATAGATACATCGGAAGAATTGGATTTATATGCTGATTTCAAATATATAAGTTTCACCAAGTTTAGTCTTATCCATCAACTGTTAAGAACCTAAGAAAATTTGCCTTATTTTCGAAAAAAGGGGGAAACACCCTCTAAAGATCATGAAAATCACACCATCAGATTCAGCTATTAGAGAACCCTACTGTAGAGGTGTCAAGCCCCTATCTGTCAAAATGTGGAATTTTGTATTTTTTGTTAGAACAAAGATCACGGATGCGTGTTTATTTGTTGTTTTTTCTCCCAGGGTTGATTGTATCCGCCCAGTGGTCCGAAAATGTCGCTAGAGGGCTCATTCGAACTAAATTTAAAAGTTTTAGTGCCCTTTTTAAGTGGCGAAAAAATTTGAGGACAATTAGGCTCCTTCCCACTCTCATTTTTCCCGAAACACTGGGTCAAAATTTGAGATAGCCATTTTGTTCAGCATAGTCGAAAAATCTATTAACTATATCTTTGAGGATGACTTAATCGTCCACAGTATCCGGGGGAAGGGCTGCAAGTTGTGATCTTTGCCCATTTTTTACATGTAGTATTGGTTATTGGGGAGCATACAGACGTTTTCAGGGGTGATTTTTTCTAGGGGGGTCAAGGGAGGAGGTTACATGGAAGGATCTTTTCAAAGGGGAGGAGAATTTTTCCATGAAGGGAGCGCCATATTTTCCAGCATTATTTAAAAAACGATCAGAAATTATATTTAAAAAAAAGTTTTTCAACTGAAAGTAAGGAGCAACATTAAAACTTAAAACGAACAGAAATTGTTACGTACATGAGGGGGCTTGCCCCCTCGTCAATACCTTTAATTGGAACAAAATTCAATAAAGAATTGGAGCAAAATTCGAACTTGAGCGCAAAGACCGAGGTATTGACGAGCGGGGTGAACCTCCTCATATACATAATAATTTCTGTTAGTTTAAAGTTTTAATGCTGCTCCTTACTTTCAGTTGAAAAAATGGGTTTTCTTACTTAATTTTCAGTATGTGTAATCTATTGCTGTTGATGGTTTAATGATCGTAATAAAACAGCCTTTCTACATGGTAAACCATGTGTGTAGACCATTTCATAAGATGAAAATGTAAATACTAGTGAAACTGTAGTGAAAACTGTATAAATAGTGAAATAGTAAAATAGTATGTAGTATATAGTAAATAGTAAAATAGTAAAATAGTATATAGTAATAATAAAATAGTAAAATAGTGTTAAAAATTGTGAAAACTGCATGATGCGCACTTTTACCTTAAGTACAAAGGGCAGTGGACATAAAATCTAATTAGGTACGCTACTTGTTAATAATATGGAACACACCCAAGAAGTCAAGTTAGGATAATCCTAATGAAATATAACCTTCATATAAGCTTTAGTTTACATAATAATATAATTTGAGCTGTATATTTGCACACTAGGGGGAGGGGGTAAAGTATTTTGACAGCGCCCCTAACCTAAGCTAACCCTCTAATGTGCAAATATATAGCCCAAATTATACAAGTCCAATGCATTGTTTCATCCATCCCTTGTTTTTGTAGCTATGAAACTGGTTTTCTGAGATGTAACCTAGGCTTGATTCTTGAAGGTGTTTCCAGAACCGACAAGTACATGTAATTGTTTAAATTGGTTTAATACAAACTTATGTAACTATACGTATCTTTAAAAATTAGAAAAATCGAGATTCAATTTTTGATTAAGTTTTCCGTATACAATTATGCAGCTTTGTACTAGTGGACACCAAATTAAAAAAAAAAAAAGAACAAAAGAAATATGAGTGAAAAGTCAGCAAAAAATAAACTAACATTATATGGCACCAAAAAGCTTAAGAAGTTCTAGCTTTCTTTTCTGGACCAGCAGATTGCTGATGTTTGAATTTTTGCGGACCAAAAGCTTTTTCAAGTTAACTAATTAGTTTTGATTTGTTTTATGTTTTAACGCGATAACACTGACGAAAAGGTGATACTACTCAAAAAACTTGATAATTTTGAAATAATCATAAGAAAAATCATAGAAAATCGCGGCTTCAGAAATCTACCGTCTACCTTGTCACGGTGATTGCAATAAGGACGATGGCAAAATGTTCACACTTGCCTGCGGCGTGGAGGGATGCTAACTTCCCGCCACCTCGCTCGGAACGCCAAGCGTGCTGCACATTTCCGCTATGCTTGGCAGATTTCCGCCGTGCTTGACACAGTCTCCAAAACGCTTGGCACAGTTCTATCACACTTGGCATGCGCCACCTGGTGTACATGCTTTCTGAGAGAGAGAGCCACTCTTCCACGTGCGGATGCATCTTGCGCGTTGTTGTTCGTTTGTTGTTTGTTCGATGTACTCCTGGGCAGGCTGCCCACTGTGTACGGCTCATCGATTTTATCAGAGCCCTTCAGGGTGAAATGTGTTCCACATCTTGCTTGTTCTTGCATAGGTTTTAGCCGTTGACTTAATCCTTTTCTTCGAAAAAAAGATGTAGATCCAGTGGTGTCAATTCACAAAATGTAAGGGATGGGAATTTATTTTCAAAATTTAGGATGGGCAATGTTATTTTTTCGATTTTTTTATAAAAATGCCGAAAAAATATTTTTCCATGAAAATAACAAAAGAGAAATACTTTTGAAAATCCAAGGATGATGTTTGCTCCTTTCACGAATTGGTTCCATTTTGGATTTCCAAAGACCAAACACGTAAGCTGGAACTTATTTCCCTGCGTTAGCGCCTGCCAAAGATGACCACACAACACCCTCGACTTCTGGTCGTACGATTTGTCCAACCAAATTCATGAAATCTATTTGTTATCCTCGTTTGTATACCGTAATAGAAGCTGACGCAACCCCTTTTTGAGACCCACTTCCTGAATTACTTGAAATACACCTAATTTTAACCCTTTTGTCGGTAAGATATAGACAATTGCCTTTTGTGCCCATCCCAATTTGCCAAAATTAAACTTGGCGAGAGTGAGGCCTATAATTACCAAGTACCGCATATACACCAGAGTAAATTGACCGTGCAGTTTATCAGAGACATCACAAATAGCTTTGTGATACACAATAGTACTTAGAAGGTACTCTGGTTTTGTTTTTATTAGATCTAAATTGTCAAAAATCTGTTCTTGTAGTGCTGTAGACTTCCTGAGTCAGATTTTAGGCACAAACTTATATATATATCAAATACTTGATAGTTCAATTTATCAATGGTGTGATAATGTGTTGTAACACAATGACAAAAGGCTGTTGGTATGTTGATTAATATAGCAATTTTGAAATTATGATTTATGATTTAATTAACTTCAAAAAACTTTTTACATTTTAAATTGCATCGTAGTCTTTAGTCTTTCGCAATAAAACCTGCCGGAACCGCTCATTCGCATCTGTTTACCGACTGATTATTCTAAAAGTTAGATGAGGCACTAAGAGGTACGAACTACATTCTTATATAAGAAAAATGGTACTTCCGTACGATCCAGAACACACTCAAGAAGTGAAGTTAGGTTAATCCTAATAAAATATACCAAAATATAATGAAAATATAATACTTTAGTTTATATAATAGTATAATTTGGGCAATATATTTGCACATTAGGGGGGGGGGGGTTAAAATAACCTAACCTTACCTCCTCCCGCTAATGTGCAAATATATAGACCAAATTTTAAAAGTCTGATGTGTTCTGTCCCGTTATTTGTCTGTGTGGCTATGAAGCCTGAAATATACCAAAATATAATGAAAATATAATACTTTAGTTTATATTATAATATAATTCAGGCAATATATTTGCACATTGGGGGATGTGGGGTAAAGTAACCTAAACTTACCCCCCCCCCTCACGCTAATGTGCAAATATAAGCCCAAATTTTACAAGTCTAATGCGTTCTATCACCCGTTATTTGTCTGTGTGGCTATGAAACCGGTTTTTATAGATCGTACATTCAGCTAACTTCTCGAGTGTGTTCTGGATTGTGCGAAGTACCAAAAAAAGGACTACGTCGTAAAAGAAAAACAACTTATTCTATAATAATTAAACTAACTTATTTTATAATCAACAAAGCTTTTACATTCGTAAAATAAATGTTCACATTAACAACCCAATCATAAATAAAAATAGATGAGGAAGACTAATTGGTGGTGGGTAATGTTTTTGCATGTATCTGTAAAATGAATATATCTTATCTTCTTCCGGACTAGCTGTCGAATTTACTACCGTTTTGAGGATTTCATATTGAGGAAGTTCCACGAAATTTTACAAAATTTGGCGATAAATTTCTATTAGCTATTTGAAAATAATGTCATTTTTTAAATAAATAAATATAGTCGCAAATTTGATGGCAGGCCGTTAAGCCTCTACAGAACAAAAATCTTAATTTGCATTTCTTCTAAATTTGCACAAGAAGAAAATGTCACTTGAATAATATTTATCAACTTCCTTCTTGAATGTCAGTAGGTTTGTGGAGCAGATTACTCTTTCTGGTAAGTTGTTCCAATGCTGAACAACTCGGTTGCCGAAAGTCCATCGGCCCATGTCCTTGTAAAAGCGTTCCGTACTCACTTTATACTGATGTCCTCGAAGATGATTTTTATTGAACTGCACGATTCTCTGAGCTTGTACGTTATCATAGGCTCCATCGCAGAGCTTGTACATTTCAATAAGATCACCACGATGGAATCTATAGGCGAGGGTTGGGATTTCAAGCTTTCTAAGCCTCTCTTCGTAGGGAAGGGAGCGTAACCTGGGAGAGAATTTAGTTATCCTCCTCTGAACATTTTCGAGAGCATCTATGTCCTTGTTGTAGTATGGTCTTGTAGAACAATGTCCATACTCAAGAATCGGGCGGACAAGGGACTTATAGAGCGTAGCAAGCATTTTGTCGTCCTCACACGAGAAGTTTCTTCTGATCATACCAGCAACTTTTGAAGCCTTCTTGACGACAGCTTCATAGTGGCTACTGAAGTTCAGTTCAGAATCCACTAAGATGCCTAGGTCTCTTTCTTCTTTACTAAGAGTGAGTGCAGCAGAACCAAGAGGTATGAGGATGAAAACTTTTGTGGACCCAGAGTGGGGATATGACTTTTCTGGGTATTGATTTCCATGATCCACTTCTTCATCCAGTCATCGATTCGTTGGAGATCCGCCTGCAGGTGGTGAATGTCTTCACATGACGAGATGACACGATAGAGCTTTGTGTCGTCCGCGTAGAGAAGGATGTCAGATTCAACTAGGTCGTTGAACTAGCAACAGCAACAGCACAGGTCGTAGCACAGCAACGACCCCTCAACTAGGTCGTTGAAGAGAACGAAAAAAAAAATGAAGATACGAAATTGCATTTTTTAAGGTCTAAGCTGTGGAATCTTTTGAATTTTTTCTATAAAGATGAGAAGTGTGTTTATCCAAACGTGTGACACCAAGTTTTCAGAGACTATATCTTGTTTCCAGCCGTTTTTTTGCGTCTTAATATGTTTTTCAAGCGAAATATTCCAACAGCTCTCTATCCTAACAAAACGATTTTATATTATATTTCATTGATAAACCTTCACAAAATTCCACTTCTAATTTTGGAATTTGCCATAGCTCCTGGTTAGTTCTCATGCTATAATTGAATATCTATGCAAATTTGTAGTCATTTTAAGATCGAGCTTTGGCAAGTCACCTTCGGGTTGGGTTCGTATGGGAACAATATTGTATGACATAGTTTTAATAAATCAATGGTACAGTTAAGAAACAAAAATCTGTGAACCTTTTAAAAATAAGAATTCAAAAATATTCTTCAGTGTTGAAACGATTTGATAGTTCTCGTTAATAGTTGAAAATCTATTAACTTATATGTTTTAAGCCTAAAAAGTTTTAAGCTTATATGGTAAATGATTATTTGTTTTTTCTCCTGCTTTTTATCATTTTACCGTGTATATAATGTTGGCTAGCAGCTCATATTCAGGACTGGAATGAACTTCAGTAAGAGTCTGGTTTATGGCCTCTTATGAACTGAATTGATAAAAATTTCCGGCGTTATTTTTTATTATTACTACTTTTTATTGATTTTCTCTAGCCTCACAAACTCATCTCTTTTTTGTTAATAAACTTGCAGTTGACACACCTGTCAACAACCAGAAAAAAAGCAAAAATTTGCGGAAGTGATAGGCGACCATTTTCTCTTGAGTAGCAGTAAAACAACACAGTTAATTATATTCGTCTAAAAAGGCCGGCTTATAATTCACACTATAACAAATGTCTCTCGCTCAGGGGCATATACAAGATTTTTTAGGGAGTAGGGTTTACGAAATCATTTTTTCGGGGGACTTTAAGAAAAAACTTTAAAAATGCATCAAATTTTCATTTTTGTTACGTTTTTATGAGTCGGAAAAACATTTGGGGGGGGGGTTCACACCCCCAATCCCCTCCCTGGATACAGCCTTGATCCCGCTCTATATTTTCGGGATATATTTCAAGCACTAGTGCAATTTTTGGGTGGGGGTGAGACCAGTTTTGAAAGAGAAAACCACAATCCGAAAATTATAGGTTTATAAATTCTAGGAGACATCTCGAGAAGTCAGTAAATGCCTAGTTTTTTTCGAGGGGGGTGCGAATTGACTCGTGAAATCATCAGACTTTTTAACAGAATTATTGTGAATATTCTGCTTTCAAACCACTACATTTGCAAACATTGGATAGTCTCGTTTTTAATTAAAATTCTTTTTTTAAACCTACCCAGGCGAGGAGTCATGTCCTAGCTTTCTCGTATTTGTACCTTCAGCATAAAGAAGCAGGAACAGACCCTGAGACGCTGACGTCAAGATAAAATATAGGCAGGGAGGTACAGGAAGCAGTTTTGAAGAAAAGTTGCGCAATTCAGGGGGCATCGTCGAGGCTGTTAAGTCGGTTTTACTTTCGACAAATAGTACGCAACCCCTTGCACCGAGGTGATTTCCCTTCTTCTGTTGCAATTCTGTGAAGATTTACGGCAAATCAAAGGGCTCTTTGATAAGGGATTGTTTATTAGACAAGGGAAAGCAGGTGTGGCGTTTATATTTAAAGCAGACACAAGAGTGCTTTTTTCGAATAAAGCCCCTCTGTGAACACATTGTATTTTGTCTTGTACTCTTGAACAAAACTTCTAGATATATTCAACCTCTATGTCAGTTCATGCTCAGGGATAACCTGGGGTAGAGATAGACAAAGAAGGTGCTTTTGTCTCTTGTTGGAGGCGGATATACGGCCCAAAGCACCCTTGACAGCAGGGAACCAGTGTCAAGTGGTCAGTTTGGTTGGAATAAAGAATTGTTGTACTATGTAATAATGAAGATGAATGTTGAGAAGCACGACTTTTTAAGAGATAAGGAGGAGGGGCAAATAATATAAGGTCTACCACTCGCATAATTAGTAGTTTAGATTTAGAAACTATTTTTTTGCAACATTTTAATTTCTTTTGAATATGTATATACGTGTTAAAGCTTCTGTATATAAAAAAGTGAAAAGTACGCTTAGCCTACATTTCTTTAGCTTATGATTACAAACTACACACTTATTACGGGTAGAAACAGTGGAAACAACTTTGTTCAAAAACAGAAAAAAAAAAATCGATGCAATTAAAAATTCAATTAAAAATTCAATTAAATCAATTAAAAATTCAACAAAACTGTGTTCCGTTTGACGATATTGCCTTTATTCAGCTGTCAGTGTCTATAGAAAAAGTTTACCTTTCAAGGGAAATCCTCATACTGATAGCCTAAAGATCCGATTTCAATAAAATACAAAAGTTTATAAATAACTATACCCAGGGAATATAAATCTTAAAGCAGGTGTACCTAGGGGGTGTTACCGGTTTTGACAACCCCCCCACCGCTTAAATATTTCTGTGACTCGTAAAAATGTAAAAATACTATTTCTCAATATATATATATATATATATATATATATATATATATATATATATATATATATATATATATATATATATATATATATATATATATATATATATCAGTAACGCTTTTGCCCAATTATGTTATTCTTAATTATGGGATAAATATTAATTTATTAACTTCTAATTTTAGATCCATATACTAAGGGTAAATCATCCCTTAAATGAAATTGAATTGAAGCTGGAAGGTGAATGGTTTACATCCTCTGATGGCCCTCCGTCAAAACTGATTATATTATTGGATTCTTCGTCGCCCCTTCCCTGGAAGATAAAAGGACATAGTCCCGTCCATAATGGTCGCAATGTTACTCTCCTGGTAAGATCAATCTTCTAACTATATTTCCGATTTTGTAGATAATCGGGGAAGCCCACTGGTACACCCCGTCTTAATTGTTATACCTGCTTCTCTAAGTGTTGAATAATCGTGATAAAGACCCTCCAGTTTTGGACAATATCGTGAATAAATTATTGGCGCTAATAACACTCAAGTATACTACTACTACTACTGCTAATAACTCACTGCAGCACCAAGCCGCCTGAGGCCAACACAGCTACGCACGCTCCTCCTCCAACCTAATCTATTTAAAGCCTCCCTCTTTACACCCTCCCAGGAAGTTCCCATTTCCTTTAAATCTTTATTTATGACATCCTCCCAACCCAGACAAGGACGACCTGCTTTCCGTGTAGCCCCAGACGGTTGGCCAAAAAGGACAATCTTCGGTAATCTGTCATCCTTCATCCGTAGAACGTGGCCTAGCCATCTCAACCTTTCTTTCATTATAGCCCCAGAAAGCGGGATTGAACCACACTTTTCGTTCAACCTACTGTTTGAAATACGGTCAGTCAGCCGGGTACCCAGAACAATCCGTAGGCAATTTCTCTGGAAAAAATCTAGTAAATTTTCATCTGCTTTTCGGAGTGCCCATGCTTCAGAGCCATATTTGACCACTGTCATCACTGTAGCTTCCAATATTCTAATCTTGGTTTGTAGACTTATCTTTCTATTCTTCCAAACTTTTTTTAACTGTGAAAAAACACCCTGGGCCTTAGCTATTCTACTTTTACCATCTTCACTGCTCCCACCATCTTTACTAATAATAATACCAAGGTAACTGAAGCTCCCAACCTGATCAATCTTTTCGTTACCTAATGTCACCTGTTCATATTCACTTATTCCTAGCCTTAGTGACTTAGTCTTCTTAACATTAATTTTCAAGCCTATTTTAGCACCCTGAACTCGTAAAACCTCTAAAAATTCATTCATTTTGCTCACACTTTCATCTAATATGCTTAAATCATCAGCATAATCTAAGTCCAGGAGCGTTCTTATTCCCCATTTGATTCCATGGTCTCCAATTGCCTTTCCTGTGCTCCTTAAGACGAAGTCCATCAAAATGATCCATATAAAGGGGGATAGAACACAACCCTGCTTAACTCCTGATTTAATACAAAACCAGTTGCTAACCTCATTTCCTACCTTAACGGCAGCAGTATTATTCTCGTACATAGCGCAAATCACTTTAATGTATTTTTCAGGTATACCATATAACGACAAGACCTTTGTTAACGCTGTTCTATCAACAGAATCGAAAGCTTGCTCATAATCGATAAAACTGAGGACCAAAGGTGTTTGACAACGAAGGGACTTCTCAATTATTAACCTAAGAGTGAAAACATGGTCGACACATCCTCTACCTTTTCTAAAACCGCATTGTTCTTCCCTTATACTGCACAGTTTTGTCACACTCTGTAAGGTTACCGCCACGTTTGGCACGCAACCCTTTCAGTTTCATCCACGTTTGGCATTTTCGACCCTTTCAGTTTGGATTCCGACCTCCTCGGCTGCTCCCACGCTTTGTCTCCCGTCGCAAATTCATTGATTGATGCTGAAGCACCAGGGGAAAGTCTCGTGCTCTCTGGTCATGATGTGTGTAAAGCTTGTGACTCTGATTCACGCAGCTGTGTTACTGCACGCCGCAAAACGTGGGGTAAGCCCTTCCTATATTAAAGTCCTTCGAGATATTTACTCTCGTCTTAAAGCCCGCCTGATAATTCACTCTTCGTCTAAAGCTGACGGCTCTCAATTATCCTACACTCCATGTCAGTACCCACTCACTCTCGATATTTTTGTTAAACCGGAGAAAGGTACCCGTCAAGGTGCCATTTCTTCCCCTTAACTTCATTAATGGAATTCTTGACGCTTAGTCAGCCGCTCCATCGTCTTTCATCCTCACCGGTCTTAATTTGGGATCATCTTATATGCACTTTGCGGGCGATGTTCTGAATTTGAGTCGTAGTGTCCAATGAATTGTGGGGTTCTTATATCGCTACCATCTGTGTATGCGAAGCTGGCCTCGATTTCAATGCCCAAAAGTCAGAAGTCTTTTTCTTTAACTGGAAGCAAGAGCCACCAGTGGACTCCCTCTCGGGAACAGTAGGATCAAGCCATCTGATCACACTACTTATCTTGGACTTCCCATTGGCTCATCAATAAGGCTTGGACGGCAACTCTTGATAGCTTTGAACGCTAGACCGGGCTTTCGTTTGCATATTTTGTTCTGAATAAGATACGGTTCAACCATCGTCTTCATTCGAAACTATTCGCTTCCGCTGCCTTGCCGAATTATCTGCACATTGCACCTTTCTGGAAATTATTAACAAATTCAGGCAACTCAAAACTTCGTTCAGTTTTCTGTCGTTTCATGAAATATCTCTTACGTTTTCCCCTATTGACCCGCATTTCTTATCTAGTGAGAAAATTTAACATTTTTGACCCCATTATTGTCGTGGAAAAGCAAGCTTCTATTGTATGGTTTCCGTCTATCAAAACTGAACCATCTTCTGACATCGGAATCGACACGGTAATTTGTTGAAGTTGTGGTGTAGTTGGTTATAAGTGTTTACTTTTTTTCTTTAATGTTTTATTCATTTGTTCTTCTTTTGTTATTTATCCGTCTTTTTTGTATGACTGGATTTTACATATATATATATATATATATATATATATATATATATATATATATATATATATATATATATATATAATGAAAAAAGAAATCAGCAATGCAACAGCACAAACACATAAAAAAAAGGAGAAAAGGAAGACTGTTTTCTTACATTAATAATTAATATAGATCAGTACTTGAATGAGGCCTTAACCCTACTCATCCATACAATTACATAGGTCAAATAGCATAGCCATACACAATCAACCATAAAGAATAATCCATGGACAGGCAGTCATGTCGTAAGTAAGTATAAGTCGTCATTTGCCAAATATTAAAAACAGTAAAAATAAAGACAAATAATTCAGAGGCGACAACCCAACACAAGGGCTCATCAGGAGAATACACGCTTGCATATAGGGTTTCGGCACTTCAAATTCCCTACTCAGGCAAGTGGCGTGCCTACCATAAATTCCCTATGGTATCTCCGTGCTAGGTATCACCCCCAAAATATATGCCTATGAAAAAACAAATGTAGAACAACTAAGCAACACCAAAACTAGCTTTTATTCACAGTAGCCTACTGAGATTATATTTTAAGCAGTGTGTGGGATATGCTTTGTCATATTTGGGAAATCAGCTCATCCTGTCGGATAGGGTTGTAATTTGTCTTTTTCATACTTGGTTCACACAACTTTTACAAATTAATGCAAAAACACAAGTCTTCCATCATACCACGTAATTAATCTGCTGCCTGCCATGCTTTGATGCTTAATGATGGGCTTATGTTGAAATATTCTAACGGGCCAGAAGTATAGCCAGGGAACAGGAGATATTCTGAGCCCCCCTCCTAATAACACTCCTGATGTGAAAAGATAAAGGAAAATATAAACGTCTTGTTCACATAATTACTATACAAACTCGTTTCCCCACTTAGATTCATTTAGGGGTGTTGTTTGGAGGGGTGGGGGGGTGTCAAGGGGGCAGTTGCCCCCCAATAATGCGGAGATAAAATTATTATATATCTCATGCCCCCTGACTATCCATATATGTACCCTTCTTATCCCCTCCCCCCATTACAAATGGTGAAGATACGCCCCTGGATTCCTCCCCCTCAGAATGAGTTAGAATCCTCTGAAAATTAACCACAGCTCATAAAGGCAACCTCAAAAAACTGAACGTACCAGGGATTTTATCTGCCCAAAAAGCGAGCTGTAAGGCAACATTTCATTGCTGCGCCTATCGATCCCATCTGACATTTTCACAACTCTACACATCATGTTCTGATTGTCAAGCTGCTCTTAAAGGGAGGATTAGTAGGGCAACGCATGTTCAGTCAGAGTTAGGTCTTCCTAATCTACGCTTTCCCCTACTGACTATCTTTGAGAAAAGCTCACCTCAGAAATGTAAAAAAGTTAGACACGGCCTTAGGATCTCGCCAGGGTCGCACGGGGGGGGGGAGTTTGAGGTTCAGCCTCTCAGAAAAACTAAATTTTCTGGAATTTATGGGTACATCTTATTCGAATCATAAAATAAAAGCTGTGGCTTTTTTTATTCCCTCCCGGACAAAACTTTGCATACGCGTCTGACCTTGGCAACAACCATTTAGTGACCAAGATATTTTATATATTATTGTTCTTCCTGAAATACTGCAGGACGAAAAGCGTTAAATTTCCGTGCCATTTTTTTTAACTTAAAAAATTGCCCTAGTAAAACATGATTGCTATAAATTGTTCAAGATACGTCAAGAATTTCTCCTACTGTAAAAGGCTAGGAATTAAAACTCATTAAGCAAATTTCAATCCATGTTATAAATAATTATGTTGTTCTATTCAGTTACAAGATTCGTCACATTTAAAAATGACATTTGTTTTCAAGCAAATTCCCTGTAATTCTTGAGAAATTAACATAATTTGGTGAATGCACGCGATTTTCTACGCCTTAACACAATACTTTGCGGTCGACAGGCTATATTTCTAAAAGACAATTTTTTCTTCCATTATTTGGTGCAGCGAAATGTCGTTGTGGTAAGCCGTTTATAATGAAGAAGGAAAATGTATTAAAGCATGAATAATTACATCAATGCCTTATGCAAAATAATTTGTAAGGTTTATTCTGTAAGATTAATAAGAAGATCTTTAGATTAAGGTTTTCTCAATTTTTTTTTTCTTTTCTTTTTATACTTGTTCCTAAGGAAAGACGTACTTTGTTAACCTTATTCCAGACTACGTAACATAGATATGCAACTAAAGTTTGCTTGAATTGATCAGTCCAGTTATTAAACTAAATTTTCAAATAATAATTATCTCAAGCAAGTACCAAGGGGGCGACCACTTCTCGTCACCTGGTGTATGACTCAGAACGTCAGATATGCCACACAGTTCCACCGCGATTGGCATAGTTTATGCCACGCATGGCACGCGTCAGCTTGTGTACGTAATTTCTACAAGTGGGTGCCACCTCATCAATTATAATTTCTGATTACAATCACAATTATTTGATTCAATTTAGATTATGCTTCAATAGATTAGAAAAATCTCAAAACATGTCAACAAGGTTAATAGTCTACATATTTTAAGAATTACATTAAACAATTTTTTTTAGAAAAGTCGAGGGACCGCTCTCTCTCAGAAATCATGTTCACCAGATGGGGCGTGTCAAGAGTGGCAGAAGTGTACCAATCGTTCTGGGGAGTGTATCAAGCGTTTTTGAAAACTGTGCGGCATGCGTAGCGTTCTGAAATGTACACCAGGTGGGGGTAATCAGTGCCCTTCGCGAAGAGTTTTAGACATTAGTCTTGTCCTCTTGGAAATATCTTTCCAAGAACGCTAGGCAGAATACTCTTTCAGTGCTAGGCAGTGAGGCAGACCTGTTTGATTACGATTCTGAAGAGAGTGCAAAGGGGGAATTGTGGGTTCAAATCAGGAAGAAAGGGTGCCATTAAAGTGAAAAAAAGAAGTATTCCACCAAAATATTTTCAAAGGTCAACCGATAGGTTTTTAGAGTACAAATATAGGTTACGAATAGTTACGGCTTAAGTACGGACTATAAGGAAAGACGAAAAAAGTTGACCCCGAAATTTTAAGGTTCTAACGAGACAAAGACCTACAAACATACAAAATTTGAAGATCCAGGTAGCTACACGAAAGTCAAAAATATAACTAATGAGTTAAAATTTTAACTCATCTATCATAAGCACAGAGAGGTTTGATCATACATTTTTCCTTTTTGGGAAGAGTGGGAGGGAGTCAAGAAACATGAAAAAAAAATCTTTCCATATTTCTGGATGGGCACTTAAACTAATCTCGTGGGAGAATTTACCCCTTCTAGATTGTGCAGGTGACGATATATACTACGGAATGTGCTTTCACAATGAAAAGCATAAGTTAAATCTACACTTGAGGGGGAGCGTCTTGGTTTAACCCCCTTGCCCAAATCGCATAAGAGCATATATTTGTTTATAAGTTTTACGACAGTCTTACTTTCAATATAACCAGAATTACCATGTAGATTTTATTCAGAGTAGCGACGGACCATGGAAATATGACGCTTTTAATGGACTCGCCCCTTTAAATTTTTATCGCCACCCAGTGGTGAATATAAATCATAATTGTCAAACCAGTATTAATCATTGACTTTGACACCGTGAAGAGATATAGCGCCTGTTGTGCGTAGTGCCGGAGAAAAAGAAGTAACAGGGGTTGGCGTTTGTCATGCTGTCAGTTTTATGTTGAAGTTATTTTGAAGCCCCTCATTTTCTCAATTTTATAACTTAGGTTCAAGGTTTTATTATTAATACCATATTTACACAACATATTAAATTCCCGAAAGAGAGAAAACTCGACTGAGTCGGGAACAAATAACACGCAAGGTGAATTAGTTCTTTTTTCGAATAGTTTTTGGCCTGGCTTAGTCGAGATTCATGAGCGATTCACGATTTGGCATCAAGTCAAATCGGAAGACGAGGTCATTAGCTATAAACAAAGATTTTATACCAATAGATGTGTTTAAATAAGAAGCCAGATGTAAAGCACACAAGGGGTCTAGAATCATATTCTAAGTGAATAAAGTTACAAGGGCAGATTAGGTTTGGGTTTCTTTGCTTATAAACAGAAAAACAATTTTTGCAAAATGCAAACCCTGCACTTAAAAAAAAAACTGACATGCTTATTCCCTCCCTACTTAAAAACTAAAATATGTTCAATTGCCCTAATGCTCACCGGTAACTAATTCCACATTGAAGTTACAAGAAACGCTAATCCGAATCCGGGCAGTGCGCTGCTCCTCTGCGCAATCGCAAAATTATCACTAAATCTAGTCTCATAACCATGAATATCTCTATCACGGTAAAAAAAAATGGTGAAGATAATTCACATACCCTCTCGTCTACAAATCTAAGGATGAATGACCCTGAGGCTAATTTGCCTGGTTTCAATATTGATACCTGTGCTTAGAGGATATACAAAGGGGAAGAGGCCTGCCTCCCCCTCAAATACTAAGTTTTTCCAATTTCCTGGGTGGTTCTTATCAAAATGAGCTTTTTTATTATTGGCCCATTCCCGAAAAATAATCCTGCTTACGTAATTGCCTGTGCTACCTTGGAAGTGGAAATACTATGAAAAGAAATTTAATTGACAACACTGTTCTCTAACTTCCGGCAAGTGAAAACAAATTAAGTGTCTAGATTAGAAGATATTCCCACTCTAGTTTCTGGCACGAAATTGAACCAACACAGTCAATAATTATGATCGATCAATGTTCCGTCAATTTCTTTACACATATTTCCTTGAAGATGGTTTAGGATGGATCAGGTGATCTAAAAAAAAAATTAGTTTTGTTGCTAACGAAAATAATTTTGTTTTTCGTCATCTATTTTGCGCTATTAAGATTTGATGGCTAACTGCAATTATAAAGAAATGATGAAACATAGCTTATGTGCTATCTCATCTTCTGTTATAAGAGTAACTGGGATAGTCATGCACTGGGTTATTATTACCTCTACCTATGTTATTTGTTGCTATAATAATCTTTTAGCAACTATTTTTATGATAACCAGGTACGTACGAAAGATCTTGCCCCCCCAAAAAAAAATGTGGAGATGCTTCAGCTTCTTTCTACCATAATTTCAACTTTTTTTCAAATATGGTGGTCACAAGATAATCCATGTCCAGAAATACTCTCAAGATTTACCCCTAATCAGCCATTCCACCGTTAGCGATGTTTTTGAGTGGGGGTATTAACTTATTGAAAGTGGGCTCTCATAAGAGGTAATATAAGGTTATGTGTGACTTTGTGAGAGTAGTAATCGTAAGGTGTCTGCACCTCTGCATCGTTTCGTATTCTGCACTTTGGAAGAGGCGTAGCAACTTTTATTGACCCACTGAATCTGCCTCCTAGCACTGCGGCACTGTTAGCTCTGAGCTAGCAGATCAATAGCCTGACTCTGGATTCAGAGAATGTCCCCATGCTAGCATTAATTTCACGACTGGTACCCCCTACCCCTGTCACAACCCATAAGGTCCTATAGGCTACTCGTCCCCTTCTGATGATAGCCACCGATACTCCATCAAAGATGGTTAAGACCTTACACATTTTTGTAAGTCTCATTTTAAATTCGTTATTTAAAAGCTATATTAGTGACATCTAATTGAAGTGAGAGCCCTGGTATACGGGTTACAAAAATTAGAAGCAAAAATTATTGACAAAATCATACACGAACCTTTACCAGACGTAATGTCAGACATAGTCTTAATGCTTTAGTCGAGTTCTTCAGGGAAGGCGATGGTGGCAAAATAACTTACATATGTGTAAGGTCATATATCGCTGTCACTGCCCCCATCCCCTTAGACAATTAAAAGACAGAACTGGAAAAATTATGGTTTCCTCTGTAGCTTTCAGCTGTTAAGGCGTTTCGATTTGAGGAAGGTTCCGGGAATGGAAACACAAATGCTAAGAGAAGACAGACCTAATGGCATGGCCTTTCAACAAAGTCCTAATGGCTTTAGTTTCATTTTTCATCTATGACCGGATGAAAGTTTATGTTATTGTAAGCTCAATATTAATGTCTAATTTCCCAGTGAACCAGTGGGCTCACATTAGTAAAGGTGTGCCAAGGTTTTTCTCCAGAGTCCCATATGGCACAGATCCCTCGAAATTCATAATGAGTGCTGGCAATTTATTGTTCTAACAAGGTACAATTGTCCTCTAACTATTTCTATTGATGTCCTGCATGAATATTTTTATTCCCTATATACTTTTTAGTTGATTTTCTATTTTAGCACGCATATTTTTCATACAATAGGGGTTAAAAAATAAATAAATAACAACATACCCGAACTGGAACGTGGGTATATTGGCTACTATGTAGGACGCGTGGGGCCCTTTTTTTCTAAAAATGATTACCTTAATAATTAGTGACTTGAATGATCCTCTCTCAGAATTACTCCTTCTAAAGGTGTGTTTTGGAATTGTTCTGGGTACCCGACTAACTGACTGCACCTCAAACAGTAATCTATACGAAAAATGTGGCTATAATGAGAGAAAGGCTAAAATGGTTACGACAATTTTTGCGGGGAAGGATGATAGGTTGCCCAAGATTGTCCTTGTCGGGCAAGCCATCTAGGGCCAAACGAAAGATAGGCCGCTTCTGAATGGAAGTATGTCGTAAGGAAGGAAAGATTTAAGGGAAACTGCAACTTCTTGGGAGGGTGTAAAGAGTGAAGCTTTGAATAGATTGGGATGGAGGATGAGCAGGCGTAGCTGTATTGGCCTCAGGCGGCGTTACTATGAACTAGTAGTAGTAGTAGTAGTAGTAGTAAAGGTGTGTTTTAGACTTTTAGAAATCATGCTCGTATGCCAGCGGTTTATGTTTTGATTTGATCATACAAAAACGTGGGCATTCTTCATTAATTTCATTATGATTTTCTTTATTTTCAGTATAACTAAGCTTTCAAGTTGAGTCGTAAGAAATTACGTTTTGTTAGGTTAGGTTAGGTTAGGTTACGTTTTGTTAAAATGAATTCCCTCAACAGAGAGCACATAACTTAGGGCAGGGGATAAACTCCGGAATGAAATCGGTAACAGGGTTATTCAAAAAAGCTAAAACATAAACACATACACTCATATATATTTATTTTAATACATATATATTTATTTGACAAAAAAACATCGTTACATGTGCATATATTAATCTACGTTCGTTTTGCCGTCATTTTCGGGGTTATTCTAAATATTAGAGGGCTGCCTCTCTCATTAACTCTTTACATTGAAGTTTAGCCCTTTTGATCAGAATGCCCCGAGAAAGAAAATTGGGCCTGAAATTGCACTATTGAAGGCGAGGCCGTATCCATGGGAATGGGCTAAGGCTTATGAACCTCCCGACCCAAAATATCTGTCCGACTCGTAAAAAAGTAACAAAAATGCATATAAACTAATTTTGATGCGGTTTTCTTTTTCTTTAAATCTTGTATTTTTGTAGAAGGGGTACTGAAAATGTTCTATCTTGAATCTACAGAGATGTTGCCTGAGGATGTAGTTTTCAAGATTCCACCCAAATTTCTTGAAATTTCTTCCCCTTTCTTAAATTATGCAAATTCTCATGTACAAATAGTTTTTGAGGGTTAATTTTAAAGTTTGAAATTTTACGTGTTTCGAATCAGGATGAAAAAAAAAATGTTTTGATTTTTGTTCTCAAACTACCCCTTTTTTTGAGCTTTGGTTACTATTAGCAAAGGTTGATCTTTAGACTAGGTTCGTCAATTAAAGAAAAAAAAAATAAAGCCGCTCAACGAATCTGATCGATATGTTGTATTGATTTTGGGCCTATTTTATATTCCTTTTATTTATGAAATGAACTACCATTCATTCACCCTGAGGACATGGAAAAACCTCAGCGTCATCTAATTGCTGGTTAAAACGCAACAAAAGACTTGTGCTTTTACCGCAATTTAATCTTCGTAATTTTGTCAAAGAAAAGGCCTCTCATTGCTTGAAAGTTATGTGATGCAAACACTTACAACCAATCAGAGGTCTCTGATAAACTTACGATAGCCAATTGCAATAAGCTCTGTTTAACGCGGGCTTTTACACAGCAATGTGAAAGCACCCGAATTGTTGAGTTGTAAACTCCTTGAATCTAGATGGCAGCCGGCGTCAATCTTATTTCTCGTCAATGGGACGTTGAGTGTGAGAAAAACGTTAATTTTGAAACTACGCTTATAAAACAAACGAGAACTCGTGGGAATGTTTGCTTGATGTTGAAAAATCGTGTACATTTTTCCCTAATGGTGATTATTATGATTCATGTTGAAAATTCCTGTTAGAATTGATTTTAAATACAACGATAATTATTTTGCGAATCTCAAACCCGAAAAGTTAATTTGGCTTATTGCCATATTTTTAGCTTTTTAGCAAAAGCTAGTGATCGATCACCAAAATTCTTTTTAGTTTTTAGGAAAAGAAGAAGGAAAATGTCTCCCAAAATACCTCCCAAGCTTTACTAGTACTAAGTAAAAGCTACTTTCATTTGTTTTTTTTTTTTTTTTTGCGTTGAAGAGGTTATAAAAAGTACGAAGGAGATGCAATAACAAAATACTTTCTAAATCAAAATGCTTCATTGTCCTTCAGTTCTCCTTCTCCTTCAATTCTTCTTCACCAGAAAACACGTACATAGGTGTGTGTGCACTTGTAAATGATGATTTGTCTCATTTTATGTTTTACTACACCTGATCCCTAACTTTTACCTCCCACACACACACTTACACAAACAGATAATATAATTAATAATATATTTTCCTGCTCTCAGGAAATACAAATTGAAAGGTTGATCATACCATAAAGACGTTCGAGTTTTGACTCGGTCATCAAATTTTACTGGACTCTTACAAATGTTTCAAATTTGTCTATATTTTAGGTCACTGGACAGTCAGAAGTGGAAAACTCAGAAATCCGGGTTACAGTTCAAAAGCATTCAAATGTAAATCAAAATGCGGATTTTTCAGTTCTTCGATTTGCGAAGAAGCGTTATGGCCAAATCACAACCTATAACTCAGTGGAAGGAACTAACAAGCTGGTGTTCACAAGAGGGAATAATGGTAAGTGCTTTTTTAAAGTATGTTATACTAAAAAGTGAATAGACAGGGCAAATTATAGAGAAGCAGTCGTAATGGTGCCCGTCCTGGCCGAGTGGTTGGCGCGCTGGCGTGGGAATTTTGTGTCCAAGGGGCACGGGTTCAATCCCAGTTGTGACCAGTTATTTAGTTTGGGACGGGGGGTCAGTGGCGTGACTCTGTAAGCTCAGTCAGAGTCGACCCAGCTCTAAATGTGTACCTGGAGAAATCTGGGGAAGGTAAACAGGAAGGGTGTGTGGAGGCACAGGATGGTTGGCCCCCAACCCCTCATTGCACTTCCTGGCTGAAGGACAATGAAACAGAGATCAGCACCGCCCTAGTTTGGACCTTAAGGGTCTAGTGCCGTCTTACTCACTACTTACTTAATTACTACTACTACTTAATGGTGCCCAGGTTAATGAAAAACAGTAAAATATGTAATTATGATAGTGAAACTAAGATCACTAATTAATTATTAATTAATGAGTCAATAATAAATTAGTTAAGATCACTAACTAATAAAACTAGGATCCCTACTGAGAGTGCTATAAATAACTTACAGCCTTAAGCTACCTGAATCCAACGCAGTTGTGAATATTACTTCTTCATGCAAATCCTTTGAAGTTACTATCTGACTCCTCAATATTTAAGATTTAAATTAAACACCAAAAATAAATTAACAAAATGTGCACTGGAGCATACAGTGAGCTACACTTCAACAAAAAGTTTAAGTTAAGGTAACAGAGCTATGCCTAAAAAATATAGCGTATTGCCAACGCTTTGAAATAAACTATACCAGCTTCCCGATCTAAAATTGTACCGCCAGAGATTAATTTGTACCATTTGTACAGCACGTCAATAATTTACTGTAAAAATAAGAAAAACTAAAATTTAAACAGATATCCGAGTCAGAAAGGAACAAGTAAAATCAAAATGTGTCAGAAGATTCGATTATACCAACAAATTTATAAATATAACTCATTGTACCAGGACCTCAAAATTGTAGCAAAGACGGTACAATTGCACCGGGTTGGTAACACTGGATTTGTGATTGTTCTCAGCGGCTTTTTTTCAAAGATTTCATAGCCTCATGCCACGCCTACGTTTGTCTTTTTCAACCGATGTTACCCAAATGTCGAGTGGCAAGACAGCCCTATGTGGGGGCACCCTTATTGGTCGGCAGCTAACCGACGAACACGCACTAATAGAAAGAAGAAAAACAGATAAGCAAAAGAAGGTGCTTGGAGCAGGAGTGGGCAGGAGAGATAGAGGAGGAGTAGAAGTCTTTATTGCAATCGCAGGCCACCTAAAACTTTCTCACAGGCTACTTAGAGTGTACAACTTTTACTTCTTTGAGAGAGGTTCAGTGACGCTTTACTGGAGATATGTTTTTCCTTTCGTCCATCTGAACGAAATACCGCTTAAACCACTCCCCTTAAGGTCTTCTTTCATGATGAATACAACGAGTTGTTTGTAATTTACGAAAGGGTTGTTATCATCTTTCATGCACTAAAATCACACCCGGATGTTTTTAAACCACTAAAAATATTCTTGTAACAAAGCTTCTCTGGGGCTTAGTGAAAAGCAGGTCGTCCCTGAGTGGAGTGAGCAGAAGCAATAAGAAAGGACTTTAAGGAGATTAGAATTTCCTGGTAGAAGATGGAGTGGTTTTTAACAGATGGGAGCAGAAGAAGGATTCATTTAGTTGTATTGGCCTCACTTGGTTTGGTGCACCAATGAGTTGCTTGTGGTAGGAGTAGTTCTCAAATTTTTGGTCTTATCTTCTCATGCAAAAAGTGAGCTACAGAAGAATTACTGCTGCACAACACTAAGAAACAAACGCAAAGTAAGAAGGAAAAATTTGAAAAAAACAAAACAAACAAGAGTCAAATTTTGTACTTTTTGACATAATAAAGATCACGGATGTGTGTTCATTTATTTTTTTCACAGGGGTGAGGGTATCGACCCAGTGGTCCTAAAATATCGGATTAGGGCTCGTTTGAACGGAAATTAAAAGTTCTAGTGCCCTGTCTAAGCGACCAAATGACTGGACGGCAACTAGACCCCCTCCTACGGCCCTTTTTCTCTAAATTGCCCCATCAGAATTTTGAGTTATCCATTTTATTCAGCATAGTTGAAAGGTCCATACATACCTTTGGAGATTTCACTACCCCCCTCCCCCCATAGCTCCTGGGGAAAGGTCTTTAAGTTAAAAAATTTGCCCATTGTTTACGTGAAGTATTTGCTATTAGGAAGTCTGCATACATTTTCAGATGAATGGGTCGAATTTTCGACAGGTGGAATTTTCCACGGGGATAGTTTATCGTGGGTGGTAAGTTTTCAGGGGATCAATTTTTCGAGGACATTTTACACAGGTGAAATTTGCCGGAATTCCTATAGGAGATTCTTCTTTGTCTTGTTTTCTCTTTGTCTATTTAATTTTACGCGTGAAGATGATAAGGGTAAGTGTCCGGGGTAAATTTTCACCAGGATTGAATTGTCTAGAGCAATGGCTCTCAAATCGATTTGGACACCGTACTCCTTTTCGCCCACAAAACATTTTAGTTACTCCTTCTCAGTTACTAAGTAAACTATAGCTAAAATATAAATAAAAGTGTCAGTCCTAGAGTCAAGGACTGACACTTTTTTGACACGCGATGTGTTCTAGAGCCTGAACACATCGCTTTTCACGCTAAAGTTTGAATTCTGTCCTAATTCTTTAACAATGACTCCGGAAACACTGTGTTCTTTTAATTAGAACAATAAGAAGTTTTTTTAAAGTACAAAAAAAACATTAGTGTAAAGAGCAAGGTGTTGAGGAGGAGCAACCCCGCCTCATATACGCAATAATTTCTCTTTGTTTTAAGTTTTAATGTTGCTCCTTACTTTCAGTTGAAAAAGCTTCATTTAATCAAACTAGAACTAGGCCTTCCCTTCACGCATATAGTTTACCCAGGCCGATACAATTTCTGTAGACATTGATACAAAAATAATTTCTGTAAACATTGAGACAAGAAATAGACAAGTCATTTATATCAGACTTTACTCATGGATTTTCGATTATTCCAAACCTTTTGGGGGCTTACAACTCCTTGTACACCACGAAATCGAGAAGACGTTTGATTTTATTTTATATTCAATTTATATAAGATCTGGTGAAAAAAGTCCTGTTTGGACCTGCGCCAATCCTGCGGGACTATTTTCAAGGGCATCCTAAATAAAGATTAAATTTGAGGAGTGATTTCAACGATTTTATTTATATTATTATTTTTTTTTATTCTATTTTATTATTACATTATTATTTATATTATTATATGTATATTATTGTTATTTTTGTTATTTATGTTGTCATTATTTAATTTACATCTATATATTATTAATTTTTATTATTATTTTGTTATTATTTTTCGTCAGGAAAGCGTCAAGCTAAGAAGCAATATGTATGAAGGTCACCTTATGTATACAAATTACACATTTACGTCGCATTGACACAAAAAAAATAATTAAAAATACGGTTTCTCCATCTGAATGCGTTTTCGTGGGAAAAATTAACTATAATTCAATACCAAATGTGTATGACTGTGTAAGCGGCTTTTTCTTAGTCAAATGTTGTAAAGGGAAGATTGAGCAAGAGTTGATCATATTTTGTGGTATCTAACATCGAGGGGTCCCTACTTTGCATCCCTTAGTGTACATCACGAAGCGCCACATGTGCTTCACACTCCGCCACGCATGGCATTGACCCTCCAACGTTTGAAAAAGTTCCAACCCGTTTGACAAACTGTCAACACGCTTAGAACGCTCCCCGTGCTGTACGTGATTTGTGAAATCCGTGACCCCTCGGTGTATGCTGACATATTTCAACCATCGGCTTTTCAAGTAGAACTTCCGGAAGAAATTCTGTAATTGAAAAACCAGAAACATTTGAATTTGTTTATAGATATCATTGTAATTTTGTTTTGGTTTTTTTCAATAGTGTGGTTTAACTTAATGGTTCATTAGTTTTTACCTAAAAAAGACTTAATTTCCCTAATTTTATTAACTGTGGATTGAACTGCGACAATAGTTATTAACTGTCTGTAATAGGCGATTGGTTGAAGTTTTGGCGGACAAAAAACACACTGTTCAAAATACAAATCGTTTTCAGTAAAATGCAAATGATGCTCTAGCCTTTAGAAGGTTTAGGAAGTGTTAGTCCTGCTTCTGTTCCTTCATTTTTAATTTCTGTTCGTTTTTAGTTTGATGTGATTATTCATTTTTAATTTGTGTCCGTTTTTAGTTTGACTTGATCCTTCATTTTTAATTTCTGCTCGTTTTTAGTTTGACTTAATCCTTCATTTTTAATATCTGCTCGTTTTTAGTTTGACTAGATCCTTCATTTTTAATTTCTGTTCGTTTTTAGTCTCACTTGATCCTTCATTTTTAATTCTAGTTCGTTTTAGGATTCATTTATATGTAGTAGTATATGCTATCTCTAGATTTAATTTTATTATTCATTTCAGTTTTTCTCTCCGTTTTCAGCTACTTTTATTTCGTTGATAGTAATTACTGTTCGCTTTATGTTTGAACTTGTATATGAACTTATTTATGCTCGTCTTTTGCCATTCTTACTCTAAAAAAAAGATGTTCCACTGTAATTTTACGCGTGGAGATGTTAAGGAGAATTGCCTGGGGGAAAATTTTTACCGTGCTGGAGTTGTCTAGAGTAATTTCTGTAGGAGGTGGGATTTTTCACGGGAGGAATTCGCCATGGGGATGTTTTCCGCGTGAGGATTCTATAGTCAACCATAAAAGTACTTTTAGCATAGGTACTTTAATGGTTTCATTTTTATCTGGATGTTCTTAATACTTTAAGTTTGGAATCCCTTGGGAACAAATTATATTGCAAAGGAATATTGCTTAGAATTTCGGAAGTCATCCCTTCAATTTTCGCAAATTGGACACAATCATATAATATGTCATGGTTCTTTTTTATGGCCAATAAACGAGGACGGTCCAGTAAGGACCGACCGTAAACCGTTTCCTCAATTGAGCTGAGCATGATAAATTGCAAATCCACCATTTTATTACTGCAGAACATGCAACATTTTTTTAAACAGTTCTTTTAGCTCGGTCATCCGTTTATTTTTAGACTGAGCGTGATTAAGAATTGAAAGGGCTTTGAAAATAGCATATTTCCTTGTGTATCTGCTGTAAAATGTTGAACCATAAAAATGGTGCTCAAATAGCGGGTACTTTTCTGTTATTAAATAAAAAATAAGGTTTTTTTTAACTGAAAGTAAAGATCGACATTAAAACTTAAAACGAACAGAAATTACTTCGTACATGAAAGGGGCTGCTCCCTCCTCAACGTCCCGCTCTTTGCGCTAAAGTTTGACTCTTTCTCTCCACTCTAATCTTTAAAACAGTAAAAAACTTTAGCGTGAAGAGCGGGGCGTTGAGGAGGGAGCAGTCCCTTTCATATACGAAGTAATTTCTGTTCGTTTTAAGTTTTAATGTCGCTGCTTGCTTTCAGTTAAAAAACTTATTTTTTTATATTTAATTTCTGAACGTTTTTGAATTAATGCATGTTTTGATTTTGGCTCTCCGCAGATGAATAATTAAAAGAAATTTCTATATTTTTTTTTGCTAAATGGCTTTCTCATAGTTTTGATCAAATGATTTTGATAAAAAAGGAGAGGGGGAGGAGGCCTAGTTGCCCTCCAATGTTTTGGTTACTTAAAAAGGCAACTAGAACTTTTAATTTTTTACGAACGTTTTTATTAGTAAAAGATATACGTAACTTATGAGTTAGCTTACGCAACGAACTTCTGTATTCATATGTTTTTATTACGTATATGAGGGGGTTCACCCACTCGTTAGTACCTCGCTCTTTACACTAAAGCTTAAATTTTGTCCCAGTTCCTTGAGAATGACCCCTGAATGACAAATGCCGTAGAATAAATAGTTGACAAAAAACACTTTAGCGTAAAAAGCGAGGTATTAGGAGGAGGTGAACCTCTCATATGTGTAATAATTTCTGTTCGTTTTAAGTTTTAATGCTGCTCCTTACTTTCAGTTGAAAAACTTTTTCATATTTATTCTTTCATTCTTTTTTTCAAATAATGCTAGAAAATCCTGCTCTCCGTTCATGGAAATTTCATCCCCCCATAACAAATTCCTCCATGAAAAGTTCCCCCAACATATTCCCCTCTTATCAACCCCTCCCCCAACCAAAAAATCTCCCTGAAAACGTCAGTACATTCCCAATAACCATTACTATTTGTAAGCACTGGCCAAAGTTTGTAACTTGTAACCCCTCCCGCGGGGACTGTGTGGGAGTAAGTCGTCTCCAAAGACATAGTTATAAAGTTTTTCGACTATGCTGAATAAAATGGCTATCTCAAAATTTTGATCTGGTGACTTTGGGAAAATAATTGGCGTGGGAGGGTGCCTAGGTGCCCTCCAATGTTTTTGTCACTTAAATAGGGCACTAGAACTTTTCATTTCCGTTAGAATGAGCCCTCTCACAACATTCTAGGACCACTGGCTCGATACAATCACCCTGAAAAAAAAAAAACAAAAAAAAAAAAAACAACTGTCAAACAAACAAATAAACACGCATCCGTTATCTACCTTCTGGGAAAAAAAATACAAATTCCACAATTTTGTAGATAGGAGCTTGAAACTTATACAACAGGGTTCTCTGATACGCTGAATCTGATGGTGTGATTTTCGTTGAGATTCTATGACTTTTAGGGGGTGTTTCTCCCTATTTTCCAAAATAAGGCAAATTTTCGCAGGCTCGTAACTTTTGATGAGTAATCTGGTGTTTGGTGCATCTTGCCATTTATACAGGATTATTAATCGTTTTTCTGTAAATAACTGAGATCAGACACTTATTACTACACTAATTTTTACAAATTATGTCAATTATTTTTTTTATTATTAGACTGAAATAATGCAAAGAATGCCAACGCTAGAGATTTAAAGGAAATGGGAACTTCCTGGGAGGATGTAAAGAGAGAGGCCTTGAATAGATTAGGTTGGAGGATGAGCGTGCGTAACTGTGTTGGCCTCAGGTGGCTTGGTGCTGTAGTGAGCTATTATTATTATTATTATTATTATTATTAGTAGTAGTAGTAGTAGTAGTAGTAGTAGGAATAGTAGTAGTAGTAGTATAAACATTGCAGGACGGGCAAAAACTGTAGATTGAGTAAATACCAGCAAATGTGATTCGATATGTCATTTATACGCTCTTTTTTTGTTGATGAACATGAAACTAAATCGTCAAAGTCAAAAAGTTGTTTGGGGCTCAAATCTCTGAGAGAGAGTGAGGTTGGGGAGAGGTTCTATGAACATTGCGAAAAAAGGGGCCATTCTCAAACAAATTGATTTACAAATGATCCTTTCACAACCTGACTAAAAAATATGCGCTGATTCTAAATCTGAAAAGTTTGCCGCTCTTTTACAAATTCGAGTTGTTTTTTTTTAGGCTGAGTTTGAGGATGAATTTTTTAATGTAAAGAATGCCGTCCTGAAAAGACAATTCCGAATTTAGGAAGTGGTTTAGTAGTTTGGTTAACATACCTAATACATCAGAACATTACAGCAACTTGGATTGAGGAGGGAGAGGGTGAGGTAGTCTCTGAGGAAAATTTGAGGTACATAAAAGTCTGACTTTGTCGAAAATCGTCATCCTCCACAAGATTCGAAGGCTTTTTGCGTCTCCGATTCTTTGGCTGAAAATTCTACTTTCTAACTGATGCTGGTAAAGGTTTGCGGTAGACGTAGAGGTAAATTTGAGGTATATAGAGGTAAATTTAAGGTAAATTTGAGGTATATAGAGGTAAATTTGAGGTACATACAGGTAAATTTGAGGTACATACAGGTAAATTTGAGGTAAATTTGAGGTACATAGAGGTAAATTTGAGGTACATAGAGGTAAATTTGAGGTAAATTTGAGGTACATAGAGGTAAATTTGAGGTACATAGAGGTAAATTTGAGGTACATAGGGGTAAATTTGAGGTACATAGAGGTAAATTTGAGGTACGTAAATTTGAATTGAAAAAAAAAAAAATCTGATTTGTCAATTGAAACTTTTAAAATTCCTGAAAAATTCCTTAAAATTTTAAAAGAATTGCTATAGTTATTATGTAAACTGCAAAAATATTTATGGTGTTTGAGTGATAGTTTTAATTTTTGATTCAAACTAGAAAAATACCTGAACATTTGAAAACTAGTTTGCTGGCAAAGGTTTGATAGTGATGCTGGTAAAGGCCTCCGGTAGATACAGAGGTAGATATGAGATACAAGAATGAACAAAAAATCTGATTTGTCAATTGAAACTAGAATAATTCCTGAAAATTTAATCAGAATCGCTGAAGTTATTATGTAAACTACAAAATATTTAAATTGCCAACTGCGTTTTTCTCATAAAGCAAGTTTTTCCAGTTGTCTTTTCCAAGTAATATATGCCTTGTATAAAATTAAGAAAAAAAAACAAGTTTTTTCGACTGAAAGTAAGGAGCACCATTAAAACTTAAAACGAACAGAAATTATTACGTATATGAGAGGGTTCGACCCCTCGTCAATACCTTGCTCTTTAAGCTAAAGTCTGAATTTTGTTCTAATTCCTTAAAAATGGCCCCTGAATCACAATGGTCGTATAATTAGAATAAATAGCTCTTTTGCAAGTACTGAAAAAAAATCCTTATTGTTTTGCTTGTTATTTGTTGTTTATGATGGAAAAGCAGTGCGTCACTACTTAAATGCTATCTCCCAAATGTGTTTTCGAATGCCTCCCCCCACATTAAAAGTGGTGTTTTGATACAATAACCAAAGAAGGTAAGCTATGTCTTCTTTGTGGCCTTTTCAGGCAAAAGTCATCATTGCTTTTTACTTTGTCTGACTGCTCCAGTCTCTATTGATGCTTTCTAAATTGAATTTTTCATGAAAGTCAACTCCAATAAACTAAAGAGCTTTTTTACTCTAACAGCTTCGCTCGGAAAAAGTCATAATGAAGACCGGCTTAATGTCTTTTTGATTTCTCATATTATTCCGTTATTATTTTAAGATGGCCGAGGACTATTTTTATATGAATTTGCTGTAACTTTAGACGGTGAATCCCAATTATATAATTAAAAAGAAAAGAAAAAAGTGGAACAGGACATATTTCACGTCCAAAAGACAGTCTTGTTTTATTTGGAGAGAGAATATAATAACTAATGATAAAAGTAAATTAAGATTTAGAGGTAGTCTAACCTTTAGACTTCATAATGGTATAAAAGGACATAAATCGACTTTTAAACGACTTTTATTTAATTAAATAAAAAAAAGACAAGTTTTCAAATGAGATTCAAAAAATTACTTTACTGAAAACACAATAGAGTTAAAAAAATATAGGCATTTAGTGATTGTTTTGTTTATTGAATAAAGAAACACCTGCAGTCTCAAGTCATTGCGAAAAATACAGCTCGTTAAAACGAACTGTGGTAAAAAATCTCGGGAATCTTAGGATTTTGAAATTTTGGTAAAGATCCCAGGATAGAGGATCCTGGGATCTACCCTGCTTGTAATAAGAAATAGCGATTTTGATTCGAATTTTGAGTTTCATCCTTTTAGAATAATATACTTTTCTCTTTGCTGATGGCGACCTGACTTCAAATTGTTTTCTTATTAATCTTTATGGAAAGATTTTTTTAATTTTATATTTATAATCTATGCCTGTATTAATTTTCTTCCCATGAAGCTATGCAAATTAGAAATAATCTAATTTTGAACAAATTTTCTTTGGTTTGTGGTAATCTAAAAAATATAAAAAATTAAAGGCAACCCAACTTAGTTACACTGGGTGAAACTACAGGAAACAAGTATTCAAAATGTAATTACTATTGTCTTTATTAAAAAAAGACTATAGGTTTGAGATATTTTGTATAAGCATTTGGATTTTAAAAAGATTCAAAAGATCTATCTCAAAACATTCTCATTTACATATATTAAAAATAAACGGGGAATCTTATCTATCTATACATATATATATATCATGAAAAGAGAAATCACCAATGCTACAGCACAAACACAAAAAAAAAAAAAAAAAAAAAATAAAAAAAAAAAAAAAAAAAAAAAAAAAAAAAAAAAATAAAGAGACAGAAGGAGAAAAGGAAGACTGTTTTCCTAAATTAGTGATTAATATAGACCAGCACTTGAATGAGGCCTTAACCCTAATCATCCATACAATCACATAGGTCAAACAGCATAGCCACACACAATCAACCATAAAGAATAATCCATGGACAGGCAGTCATGTCGTCAATAAGTATAAGTCGTCATTTACCGAACAATAGAAAAAATAATATAGACAAATAATTCAGAGGCAACACCCAACATAAGGGCTCATCAGGAGAATACACTGGCCTATATAGGGTTTCGCCACTCTAAATTCTCTACCCAGCACAGTGTTGTGGCTACCACAGAATATCCATGGCATCCCCGCGTCAGGTATCACCCCCAAAATACATGCCCATGAAAAAAAAAAAAAAAACAACAGCAAATGTAAAACAACCAAGTAAAACCAAAACAAGCTTATCCTGTTAATATATCCCTCCCTTTAGCAACAATAGGTAAACTAAATATTATAAATTTTACCAAATCACAAATATTAACACATTGCAAAAAACCTGAATGAACTAAACAATTATAGAATTCAACTTTACCATGTGGCTAATTTTTTAAAAAATTCCGCTCAATTAGAAACGCAATTCAAAATAAATGGCGCTGTGACAACATTTCTCGAACCTCCGAAATTAGTTAAAAATTTCTTTAAGTATTTCTAGATAATTCTTTTGATATTTAGTTAAAAGTTCGTTATAATGAAAACTAAATTTTTTAAATTGCCAAGTTAATTTATTTGCAGAAAAACCTCTTGATATCAATTTTTGGCTTAAGATTTTACATCTATTTTTAAAATCAATATAATTACTATAAATCCTTGCATAACGAAGTAACTGTGAGAAAAACGCTGAATATGTGATATTTGAGTGTATATTACTTTCAGGGAATGGGAAACTAATCACTTCAAAATCAAAATCATCCGTTTTATTATACATTTTAAAACTTAATTTATTATTATCACAAATATTAATATTTAAATCTAAGAAATGATCTTCATGACCAGCGCTATGACTAGGCTCAAGAATAAGCTCTGATGGATATATATTTTTAGAAATATCAATGAAATCCTTACAATTTAAGACCAAAATATCATCTAAATATCTTTTATTATTTGACAAAGCATGTTTTAAATTAATTGGATTATTCTTATCCATCATATATTTATATTCTAGTTGACTTAAAAACCAGTCAGCTATAAATGGGCTGGCATTCCCCCCCCCATGGGAATTCCCATAATTTGCTTGTACAAATCACCCCCAAATCTTATATAAGTATTGTATAAAACAAATTCCAATAACTCAAAAATCATATCCAAGCTGTAACATCTCAAGTTAACTGTAGTATTAAAGCAGTTTCTCCATATGGCTTTTTTATTATAACTGTCTATTTTTAAGAACCTTTTACTAGATAAGAGGAAAGATTTCTTTATAACAGTTTTTAAATTATCAAACACTAAATTAAGTGATAAATTAGTATACATTGTCGCAAAATCGAAAGACTCAATTCTTTTAGCTGAAACCATTGTTAAAGAATCTATCATCTGCAGTGAATTATTAACACTCCAATATGGATTAAAATTCGAAAATTTTTTAATACCAGAACAATAGGTTTTAAGTTTATTTACAATTTCCTTTAAAATTAAAGAGAGGTCAGTAGCAGCAATGCGGGTTGGACATTTAGCTGCTCCAGCAATAAACCGTGGTTTAGGGGGATCCTTATGAAATTTTACAGTCCAATATAGGAAAGGAAACTTTTTATCATTGTCATTTATTTTAATATTAAAATTTTTAAAAAGTATTTCTTCAGTCTTTTCAATTAAATTCTCATCCTCTATATTTACCTTTTCATAAACATTAGTTGTGCATAACTCCCTTTTTAAGATATCACAATACAGTTTCTGACAAATTATGGCAAAATTATTATTAGCTTTATCCACTGGCACAATTACAAATTCATTCTTTAGATTAGCAATTGCTTGTTTAATCTTCGCATTATAAAATAATGATTTAGTGTTACCATTTTTTAAGTTAGAATATATTTTATTTCTTATTCTACTAATAATTAAATTCTTCCAACTTTGAAAACTCTCTTTATTTTTTATTCTCTTTCTTACACCACTTATCAATAAATAAATCAAAATCATTTTCCAAGCCATCAAGAACACTCGATGGTTTCAGATGATGAGAAAGACGGAAATTAGCCCCTTTATTCATTATAATTTGAAGATCATCTTGCTTTATTATTGAAAAGTCCCCTGTTTATAACATGTTTGTAAGTAGGATTTACAAATGGGCCAAGTTGCTTACAATTACAAACCGGTTTCCAATTTATATCGCTATCTAGTTTTTTTAGTATTAAATTATAATTAAAAATAATTTGCCAATAGTTTTTGAAAATTTATAAGTTAAAACTGGACTATCATTATGATTTAAATTACTAGGAAGGGCCTGTTTCACATGCCGCTGATTTAAAATTTCTGGTAAATTAATATCTTCAATCTGCTTACAAGTAAAATTAATAGGTAAATATAATCTGTTATCCTTATTACTAATCTTATCGAACTTTTTCTTTTTTGAAATAAATTTCGTTTTAGTTAGAATGCAAATTGTATCACATATTACTTTAAAATTATAATCAAGAGCTGTATTATTCTTAACAATCCAGAAAAGTTTGATTAAATTCCTCTTGGATAAATTATTTAGACACTTTATTACAGAAATCATACCCCTAGATTCAAGTAGCTGGCATAGATCTATAGAAAGCGTATGTACATCTAATTCATTTTTTCTATTATTTTTCCTATGTCCTCTCGATCGTTTTTTACGTTTAGTAGGACAAGTAAAAGAAGGATGGTCCATAAAACCATCAATACATTTAACAACAACATGAGACATATCACCATATTTTGCTACACGATCATTTAGCCCAAAAGGATAAGCTGTACCAAGAGTATGGATCCAGAAATCCTCCTGTTTACGTAGTCTATTATTCTTCTCTTCTTTATTTAAATTTTCTAATTCTAAATTTTCTAAAATTGTGACAGTTATATCTGATATGGAACATTTACCATTACTACAATGTTGAACTAGATAGTTATTAGTTTTTTCATTATTAACTGTTGTCTTGTGTCCAGAAAATCTTTTATATATATTATTAGTTGTTTCCCCCACATATTGTAGGCAGCATTTATTACATTCTAATAGGTAAATTACATTGGTTGTTCTACAATTAACATTACCACGTAACTTGCATGCAAAATTTTTATTATACAATGTACTTTTAACAGAAGTTCGTGGGACAAAATGATCTTGGCAAAGAAAACAACGACTTTTACACTTACTAACTTTCAAAAAATCGTTCCGAGTTCCGAGGCTAATATTTGTGTTTTGTTGCATAAAAAGTTATTGAAAATAAATCCAAAACAAACCAACATCCAAATCAAAATCCAACAATCAAAGTCCAAAAAACATGCCAAGGTCAATAGGTCAATAGGTCAATAAATACATAAACAAAAAGATGAAAGAAAATGAAATTTGCATAAGTGCCATCTCACCAATAATTAACAATATCAGGTTAAAAACCTGGACCAGGGTAAAGGTCTGTCGGGGAGAAAACTAAAAAAAATTTTTCTCCACCAGCACTGGATCCAACCTGGAATAATATCATGAAAAGAGAAATCACCAATGCTACAGCACAAACACAAAAAAAAAAAAAAAAAAAAAAAAAAAAAAAAAAAAAAAAAAAAAAAAAAAAAAAAAAAAAAAAGAGACAGAAGGAGAAAAGGAAGACTGTTTTCCTAAATTAGTGATTAATATAGACCAGCACTTGAATGAGGCCTTAACCCTACTCATCCATACAATCACATAGGTCAAACAGCATAGCCACACACAATCAACCATAAAGAATAATCCATGGACAGGCAGTCATGTCGTCAATAAGTATAAGTCGTCATTTACCGAACAATAGAAAAAATAATATAGACAAATAATTCAGAGGCAACACCCAACATAAGGGCTCATCAGGAGAATACACTGGCCTATATAGGGTTTCGCCACTCTAAATTCTCTACCCAGCACAGTGTTGTGGCTACCACAGAATATCCATGGCATCCCCGCGTCAGGTATCACCCCCAAAATACATGCCCATGAAAAAAAAAAAAAAAAAAAACAACAGCAAATGTAAAACAACCAAGTAAAACCAAAACAAGCTTATCCTGTTAATATATCCCTCCCTTTAGCAACAATAGGTAAACTAAATATTATAAATTTTACCAAATCACAAATATTAACACATTGCAAAAAACCTGAATGAACTAAACAATTATAGAATTCAACTTTACCATGTGGCTAATTTTTAAAAAAATTCCGCTCAATTAGAAACGCAATTCAAAATAAATGGCGCTGTGACAACATTTCTCGAACCTCCGAAATTAGTTAAAAATTTCTTTAAGTATTTCTAGATAATTCTTTTGATATTTAGTTAAAAGTTCGTTATAATGAAAACTAAATTTTTTAAATTGCCAAGTTAATTTATTTGCAGAAAAACCTCTTGATATCAATTTTTGGCTTAAGATTTTACATCTATTTTTAAAATCAATATAATTACTATAAATCCTTGCATAACGAAGTAACTGTGAGAAAAACGCTGAATATGTGATATTTGAGTGTATATTACTTTCAGGGAATGGGAAACTAATCACTTCAAAATCAAAATCATCCGTTTTATTATACATTTTAAAACTTAATTTATTATTATCACAAATATTAATATTTAAATCTAAGAAATGATCTTCATGACCAGCGCTATGACTAGGCTCAAGAATAAGCTCTGATGGATATATATTTTTAGAAATATCAATGAAATCCTTACAATTTAAGACCAAAATATCATCTAAATATCTTTTATTATTTGACAAAGCATGTTTTAAATTAATTGGATTATTCTTATCCATCATATATTTATATTCTAGTTGACTTAAAAACAAGTCAGCTATAAATGGGCTGGCATTCCCCCCCATGGGAATTCCCATAATTTGCTTGTACAAATCACCCCCAAATCTTATATAAGTATTATATAAAACAAATTCCAATAACTCAAAAATCATATCCAAGCTGTAACATCTCAAGTTAACTGTAGTATTAAAGCAGTTTCTCCATATGGCTTTTTTATTATAACTGTCTATTTTTAAGAACCTTTTACTAGATAAGAGGAAAGATTTCTTTATAACAGTTTTTAAATTATCAAACACTAAATTAAGTGATAAATTAGTATACATTGTCGCAAAATCGAAAGACTCAATTCTTTTAGCTGAAACCATTGTTAAAGAATCTATCACCTGCAGTGAATTATTAACACTCCAATATGGATTAAAATTCGAAAATTTTTTTAATACCAGAACAATAGGTTTTAAGTTTATTTACAATTTCCTTTAAAATTAAAGAGAGGTCAGTAGCAGCAATGCGGGGTTGGACATTTAGCTGCTCCAGCAATAAACCGTGGTTTAGGGGGATTCTTATGAAATTTTACAGTCCAATATAGGAAAGGGAACTTTTTATCATTTGTCATTTATTTTAATATTAAAATTTTTAAAAAGTATTTCTTCAGTCTTTTCAATTAAATTCTCATCCTCTATATTTACCTTTTCATAAACATTAGTTGTGCATAACTCCCTTTTTAAGATATCACAATACAGTTTCTGACAAAATTATGGCAAAATTATTATTAGCTTTATCCACTGGCACAATTACAAATTCATTCTTTAGATTAGCAATTGCTTGTTTAATCTTCGCATTATAAAATAATGATTTAGTGTTACTATTTTTTAAGTTAGAATATATTTTTATTTCTTACTCTACTAATAATTAAATTCTTCCAACTTTGAAAACTCTCTTTATTTTTATTCTCTTTCTTACACCACTTATCAATAAATAAATCAAAATCATTTTCCAAGCCATCAAGAACACTCGATGGTTTCAGATGATGAGGAAAGACGGAAATTAGCCCCTTTATTCATTATAATTTGAAGATCATCTTGCTTTATTATTGACAAGTCCCCTGTTTATAACATGTTTGTAAGTAGGATTTACAAATGGGCCAAGTTGCTTACAATTACAAACCGGTTTCCAATTTATATCGCTATCTAGTTTTTTTTAGTATTAAATTATAATTAAAAAATAATTTGCCCAATAGTTTTTGAAAATTTATAAGTTAAAACTGGACTATCATTATGATTTAAATTACTAGGAAGGGCCTGTTTCACATGCCGCTGATTTAAAATTTCTGGTAAATTAATATCTTCAATCTGCTTACAAGTAAAATTAATAGGTAAATATAATCTGTTATTCCTTATTACTAATCTTATCGAACTTTTTCTTTTTTGAAATAAATTTTCGTTTTAGTTAGAATGCAAATTGTATCACATATTACTTTAAAAATTATAATCAAGAGCTGTATTATTCTTAACAATCCAGAAAAGTTTGATTAAATTCCTCTTGGATAAATTATTTAGACACTTTATTACAGAAATCATACCCCTAGATTCAAGTAGCTGGCATAGATCTATAGAAAGCGTATGTACATCAAATTCATTTTTTTCTATTATTTTTCCTATGTCCTCTCGATCGTTTTTTTACGTTTAGTAGGACAAGTAAAAGAAGGATGGTCCATAAAACCTTCAATACATTTAACAACAACATGAGACATATCACCATATTATATATATATATATATATATTATATATTATATATATTATATATATATATATATATATATATATATATATATATATATATATATATTTATATATATTATATATATATATATATATATATATATATATATATATATATATATATTATATATATATATATATATATATAAACGGTGGAGGGAAAAAACAAATATGTATAAAAAGGTAGAAATCATCATGTAATATTAGACAAAAAGCTAGTCTCACACTCCAAGGGAGGGTATTCAAAAACTGAGTTGGTGTGTGACAAGGAGTCATTTTGCCTAAATTTATGTAATTTCTCCCATGCAATTAATTTGCAAATCGCACATTTGTGCAATTATGCAATATACTTCTCATGTTACAAATTCGTCAGGCAATAGACAAAGTAAGGATAGTCCCAACGGTTTGCAGGAATGCTCATTTAAAAGTGGAATTTTATAGTTTTGATTCGTTTTACTAGAAACGAAAAGGGACGCTACCGATAGTGAAGTACCAAGCTTGCTGCGCTATTTTGAGATGGTTTTTGTCGCACGAGAAGAAAGAGCGTGGTTCAACCACCTTTTTGGGGATGGTTCCACCATTCAACCATCCACAGGGACCCTCCTGTCCCTGTGGTCACGTCTCAAATTCTCAACTAGGTCCAATAAATACATGTCTTTTTTTTTTACTCAAAACTGATGCACACAGCCAACAACAGCCATGACAAGCCTGCAGTAAGGGGCTGTGCCGAGGGGGGGCATGTGTCTTAATCAGCTTTCCCTGGACCCTTAGAGTTCAATAGAAAATCCCTAAAAGCTTTGTGACAAAGAAGAAGTTATGATTAACTTCGATAAGACCGGGATAACTAATATTTGCCAAATGTGGCGGAACTGTGCCAAGCGTCTTGGGAATTTCGCCAAGCGGAGCAGAACTGCGCGGCACATTTGGTGCGCTGAGATCCACATTAGGCGGCGGAAAGTGAGTGACTCCTCGATCATTGGATCTATTTTCATCAACAGTAATTCATCAATTTAAATCATTGTAATTTGCCATCTGCAGTACATCTATAATGCACTATTTGCAATCGCTATAATACAAATGTAGCCATCACCACCTCCTCAAATCACTCCATTGCTCGACAAGGGGTAGTAGCAACTCTCCATTTTCTCTATTTTCTCTTGTCTTCTATTTGCGTTAAATAAGCTTTCAGGATCCAAAGAAAACATGTAGAAGGGTAAATGCATTAGTCTGTTCCATTCCGTAATCTATTATTTGAGCTCAGTAAATACAAGCTAATAAGGGTAATGCCCATACTATGGTAAATATTTAGTCTTCCATAGAGCATAAGAAATGATAGGCACAAACGAATTCGAAAAAAAAGGAAAAAAAAAAATATAGCGTGAAATTAAATTATGATTAATTTTTATTTATCCCATTTCACCAAATTACTAATTCTATTACCCATGTGAATCCCTTCGACCGATATGAACGCAATGCCGGGATAAGGGTTTTTATCCATTTAATTTAATGAAAATTTATAAACCGGAGAAATTAATTCGATGCATATAGATTTATCAATCTCAAATATCTCGCTAAGGCAGTTAAAATAAATGCATTTTATAGTAAAAAAGGTAAAAGGTATAAAGTAAAGGTAAAAAGGTAAAAGGTAAAAGGTATAAAGGTAAAAGTAAAAAAGGTAAAAAAGGTACAGTAAAAAAAGGTAAAGAATGCTGCCTTGGATTTTACAATTCTTATCGGTTGTGCTTATCTCCGTTTCATGGCCCTCAGCCACGAAGTGCAGAAGGGGCTGAGGACCAGCTATCCTTTGCTTTTGCACCCTCTTCCTGTTTACCTTCCCAGATTATTTTTCGTAAATAGTGGATTTGGGCCATTTTGAATCGTGGTTGGTCATGGGGAGAGACAAATTTGGCTGTTTTTTTTCGTTGTTGGGAACGAATAGTCGGATATTTTACCTTTCATTTAATATGCTAACCATATTTATGTGTACTTTATATATATATATATATATATATATATATATATATATATATATATATATATATATAATATGTATATATATTGTATATATATATAATATATATATATATATATATATATATATATATATATATATATATATATATATATAATATATATATTTATATATATATATATATATATATTTGCGGCATTTCTATGTGTAAATACATAGAAGTCACGCCAATCTTTGCTGTATGACCGAATGTTTAAGCTTTGCTCCTCTTTTAAAAGAGTCTTGGTAGCTTACAAAAGTGGAAACTGGCACTAGTATCGACAAAAAACCGACCAATGCCATCTGGTGTTTGGCGCCTCTTGCCATTTATACAGGATTATTTAATCGTTTTTCTGTCAAAAACTGAGATCAAACACATATTACTACACTAATTTGTACCAATTATGTCAATTATTTTCTTATTATTAGACTGAAATAATGCAAAGAATACCAACGCTAGATGGCGTTTTTTTAGTCGACACTTGACTCTAGTTTCCATTCTTATAAGTTACCCATACTCTGTGCCCCATTTCAGTGCTCTATGCTTAACATTGTCTTACCTAAAACGAATTTATCTGTTTATGCATTTATTTATTCATCCATTATCAAATTATTCGAACTTTGTTTTCAACTCTATCTAGGATGATCGTAGGAATTCAATTCAAGCAAATAATTTTTTCTCCAAACGAAAGTAAAAAGCGATACGAAAACTTAAAATCAGCGTAAAATTATTCTGTACTCTGTTTACAGAGGTATGAAACCTCTTTAGTAGGGTTCTGTGACATAGCCTGTTGAATTTGGTTCACACAATAACAAACCGTAGACAAGCTATAGAATAAAAAGCCAGTCTTGCTCTATCCCGTCAGGTTTTTCAAGATACTGGAAAAAAAAAATTAACCCCCCTTACGTTCAGAAGCAATTTTTAGGGGAAGAGGGCAGAGGGGGCACTTGCCCCAGGTGCAGAAATCTTAGGGGTGCAAATTTTCAAATAAGGGATCTAACAGTTATGATCGTTTTGCAATTTTTCAAGTTTTATTTTTGTTAAAATAAAGTAGAGGGCGCTGTTAATAAATGAAAATAATTAATAAATTAATAATTAATTAATAAAACAAATTTACTTAAAAATATTAAATAATAATAATTAAAATGACTATAATTCTTAAATTAAAATGATTGATAATAATTAAATAAAAAATTTAAAAAATTTAAAATATATTGATTAATTAATAAATTGAAAATAATGTTATTAATAGATGAAAATTTTGTTAAAATTTTGGGTTTAAATTTTTGGGGGGACAGGGGGGAGGGGGACAATAAAGATTTTGCCCCGGTTGTAAGAAAGGGCAGAATCGCCACTCCTTTTGTTGGATGAAAAACACATATAAACGGTTAATGTCACGTATCTAAAAAACGGTGGGAGATGGAGACGAGCGATTTGCATATTTTTAATCAGCATGTTTCAATTGTCTTAAAAAAAATATTGGACACCAACATATCCACCTAAACCTTTTTTTATTGACTGGTGTATATTGAGAACTTTTTAATTTTTTTTATTAGTAGATTTAAACTTTACGAATTTTATACATTTTGACTTACCTTAGAAGCTGATTTTCTTGATTTATATTTTTTACCAAACTTTTTTTTTGAGTTTTGGGTAATGCTAGGAAGCACTTCTTGCTTACAACCAAAAAGTGTTTAATCTCGTTTGTTACTAAATACTACTGCTAAAGACTCACTGCTTCGCCAAGCCGCTTAAGGCCAACGGAACTACGTACGCTCCCCCTCCGCTTCAATCTGTTCAAAGCCTTCCCTTTTACATCTTTTAAGTAGTTCCCTACTAGATAATAGCAGAAGAGAAATAAAATAGAAAGTGAGCATCTTCGCCGTATGTTGAGTGGCTGTCATCAGCAGAAGATGAGATAAAGAAGTACAATTCAAAGAGCCGAGCATCTCTTTCTACCAATATAAGCGACTAGACTTTCTATCAAATTTGCAAACATATAATGTTAATAAAGTATCTTAAATTGGCGTCAAATAAGAGACTTTGTTTTTGCTAACTTGTCTCAATCCTTTCTTTGATTTTTTTTTGGCAGCTGAAAGTCCCGATTTAAACAATCACTCGAAAAATGTTGTAATTTCTTAGAAGAAACATGAGGAAAATTCGAATGCCTAAGAATTGTGAATGCAAATATTACATATTTTCTGCCTTTACTTTATGGTCTCAACAGACGCACTTAAATAAAAGTATACCAGCTTTGAATGCTATTTGTCAAGTCTGTTGTGTACGTGACATAACTCTGAATTTGAGGATGAAGTTGGGTTCATTGTTCGTCTTCAAAAATTAATAAGTAAATAAAATAAAGTAAATAAAATAAACAATTAAATAATAAAAAATAAGTAATAATAAAATATAATAAATAAGTAAATAAATATAATAAGTAATAATATAAAATAAGTAAATCTAATAAGTAAATAAAAATAAAGTCAGGATAAGCTCTAGTTTTACTCGTTTTTGAGACAAGTTTTTTTCTAAGGGAGGACAAAATCGATTTTTTAGATCAAAATAGCCAATATTTAAGGATGCACCTGGGAAAGCCGAAGGGGACAGGGTGATTTGCAAAAAAAGAAAACAGGTACTTATTGGCTATATAATAAACACTATAAAATTTCGATCGTGGATGGTGCGAACAGGACACAAGAAACTGGCCAAACAACTTATTTATTCCCTACAATTAGCTTTGGCATGGTTGGAAAATAAATTGTAGTTATATCATATTTAAGTATTTAGTTGGTATTTTGGTTTGGTTAGGTTAGTATAATATATGCTATGCTTCACCCCCCCCCCCCCCTAATATTCAAATATATAGCCCAAATTTGTTTCTAAACTGTTATATTTTCATCATATTTTGTTTGATTTCATTAGCATTAATCGAACTTAACGTCCCGAGTATTTACTATATAACCGATAAGTTCGAGAAAATTTAACTTGGAAATTATATTGTTAAAGATATACAAAAACCAAAGCGACATATCACCCAAGGATAGCTAAAATCACGTACCAACGTTTTTTGCGAACCATTGTACCGTAGCTCGCTTTGAGGTGTCTTTTTTGGCTAAAGAATTACCGCAGTGAGTACCATCGGTTTGAAGTTATTGTCTCCGAAGAAAACCTTGTATCTTCGAGTATTGATACCCTATCAGCTCTACATAAACTTTAAACTTGCCGAGGACAGCAAAGCAAATATGTTTTCTTTTACTCGTGGACCCATCTTAGGTCCGTTTGTACCTGAAAAACTTGATTTTCAAAAAGTTGTCTTTTGGTTGTTTCAAAATTATGTGTTTTGAGGGCGGCATAAAATTGTCAGTATTGCGACGCTGAACCAGGAAAGTAAATAAGCGAAAATAATTAGTTAAATTTGACAGTGCTTTTCGTCTATAAAAATTCAAATAAAATTTTAAAATTCAAAAATAAAACGTAAAAATTCAAAAATAAATGTTGATTTCCAGAGACAACTATGGCTTCAAAAGAAAGCTATGCCTTCTTATGCTGTGATGTCTTACAGGTTTAAACCTGTTTTAGGTTTAGCAGGTTAAAACAGGTTAAGCCGAGACAAATAGTCTGAGTCAGAGGTAAAGCTGACTTAAACCTTTTTCAGAACTGCATAAAAATGATGTAACTGACGTGGAGGTCTTTTTCGTCAAAAATCAAATTTTTAATTTTTTTTTAAATTAGCTACCGAACTTTCTTTTATTTTAAAATCAATTAAGTGAAATTTGAATTAAATTCATTAACTCAATTTGAATTAAAATCCAGTTGGTGGACTTCGAGTAAAAAGTTAAGGGCCGTGGCTAATTGGAGAAAAAGCCGAGACAAATAGTCTGAGTGAGAGGTAAAGCTGACTTAAACCTTTTTCAGAACTGCATAAAAATGATGTAACTGACGTGGAGGTCTTTTTCGTCAAAAATCAAATTTTTAATTTTTTTTTAAATTAGCTACCGAACTTTCTTTTATTTTAAAATCAATTAAGTGAAATTTCAATTAAATTCATTAATTCAATTTGAAATAAAATCCAGTTGGTGGACTTCGAGTAAAAAGTTAAGGGCCGTGGCTAATTGGAGAAAAAGCCGAGACAAATAGTCTGAGTGAGAGATAAAGCTGACTTAAACCTTTTTCAGAACTGCATAAAAATGATGTAACTGACGTGGAGGTCTTTTTCGTCAAAAATATAATTTTTAATTTTTTTTTAAATTAGCTACCGAACTTTCTTTTATTTTAAAATCAATTAAGTGAAATTTCAATTAAATTTATTAACTCAATTTGAAATAAAATCCAGTTGCTGGACTTCGAGTAAAAAGTTAAGGGCCGTGGCTAATTGGAGAAAAAGCCAAGACAGATAGTCTGAGTCAGAGGTAAAGCTGACTTAAACCTTTTTTCAGAACTGCATGAAAATGATGTAACTGAAGTGGAGGTCTCTTTAGTCAAAAATCAAATTTTTAAATTTTTTTGATTTTTGATTGATTTTTTAAGACATATGACTGTGTAGGCTTCAAATTAACTGAAAAAAAAAAAAAAAAAACTGATATCAGCTTCAGAAAAAAGAAGAAAGTCAGATTCTTGGTACTTTAAGGGTAGACAGCTGGTAAACTTGTACATATTTTACCTTTACCCTTTAGTTCATTGCTTTCACCCTTGAGTTCATTCAAAATTTATGAAACTAACCCCTTGATAGACTAAATTCTAAGAAAATAAGGAAGAATTATTCATGTATATATGTAGGTACGACCGATGCGAGAATAATTAGTATTATTGATATGTGTACCGATTTTTAAGAACGTAAACTGCCAAAAAAGTAGGGCCGGCACCAAACCTCTAAATTTGTTTCAAAGTGGGCTAAGAAATGCCTAACTTTAGACACTGGGATCCTCATTTAGGCTGGCGTCACTCTTGACTGTCGAGTATTTTGCCGCGTTTGTTGATATTTATTGTCAGATCCGTAAAAAAAACACGATTTTTAGTATCAACTAACGAACTACACATGCTAAGTCATAAAACTTGAAAGAACAAAATTACGTAGAATGTGTCCTAAAACTATATAATTGAAAAAGAGACCGGGAAAAAAGAAATAATAGTTAAGGTTTATCGTAGCGTAGATTCTCGTATGTAACTAAATAAATAAAATAAACAAGTTTTTTTAACTGCTAGTAAGGAGCGACATTGAAACTTAAAGCGAATAGAAATTATCCCGTATATGAAAGGGGTTGTCCCCTCCTCGACGCCCCGCTCTTTGCGCTAAAGTTTGACTCTTTGTCACAACTCTACTTCTTAAAACAATTAAAAACTTTAGCGTAAAGAGCGAGGCGTTGAGGTGGGGACAACCCCTTTCATATACGGTATAATTTCTATTATTTTAATAGAACATTAAAACTTAAGAATAAGTTTTAATGTCGCTCCTTACTTGCAGTTAAAAAAAAATTGTTTTTTTATTTAATTTCTGAATGTTTTTGAATGATTTTGGCTCACCGTACATGAATAATTAAAACGAAATTTGTATATTAATTTTTTTTTAGGAAAAATGGCTTTCTCATAGTTTTGATTGGACCATTCTGAAAAAAGGGATGGGGGAGGAGGCCTAGTTGCCCTCCAATTTGTGGTTACTTAAAAATGCAACTAGAACTTCTCATTTTTTACGAACATTTTTATTAGTAATAAATATACGTAACTTACGAATTAACTGACATAACTATCTTCTATTTTTGTGTGTTTTTATTACGTATATTAGGAAGTTCGCCCCCTCGTCAATATCTCGCTCTTTTCACTAAAGATTTAATTTTATCCCAATCCTGAATTTGTCCCCTGAATCACAAAGGCCGTAGAATAAATAATTGAAATTACTAAAAATACTTTAGTGTAAAGAGTAAGGTATTGGGCAGGAGACGGACCCCCTTATATACGTAATATTTCAGTTCGTTTTAAGTTTTAATATTGCTCGTCACTTCCAGTTGAAAAAACTTTTTGTTATTTATTTTCTTGTTTTTTTTTTAAATAACGCTAGAAATCCTGCGTCCCCTTCATGGAAGTTCTCTTCCCTCATGATAAGTTCCTTGATGGAAAAAATCCTCCCACCTAACCCACTCCCCCGGCCCACCCCCACTCCAACCCAAAAAAAGTCCTCCTGAAAACGCCTGTACACCTCCCAATAGCCATTACTAAATGTAAAAAACTATCGAAGTTTGTAACTTGCAGCCCCTCCCCCAGAAACTGTGGGGGATTAAGTCGTCCCCAAAGACATAGCTGTTAGGTTTTTCGACTACGCTGAACAAAATGGCTATCTCAAAATTTTGATCCGGTGACTTTGGGAAAAATTAGCTTGGGGGGGGCCTAGGTGCTCTCCGATTTTTTGGTCACTTAATAAGGACACTAGAACTTTTAATTTCCATTAGAAAGAGCCCTCTTGCGACATTCTAGGACCACTGGGTCGATACGATCATCCCTGGGAAAAAAACGAAAAACAAAGAAACAAATAAACACGTATCCGTAATCTGTCTTCTGGTAAAAATTACAAAATTCCACATTTTTACAGACAGGAGCTTGAAACTTCTACAGTAGGGTTCTCTGATACACTAAATCTGATATTGTGATTTTCGTTAAAATTCTATGACTTTTAGGGGGGTTTTCCTCCTATTTTCTAAAATAAGGCAAATTTTCTCTGGCTCGTAAGTTTTGATGGGTAAAACTAAACTTGATGAAATTTATATTTGAATATCAGCATTAAAATGCTATTATTTTGAAGGAACTATTGGTATCAAAATTCCGTTTTTTAGAGTTTCGGTTACTATTGAGCCGGGTCACTCCTTACTCCAGTTCGTTACGAACTATTTAATTCTAGGGTAGATAGAGAATTTAATGATTTTTTTTTTACCCGCTCCTGGAAAGTAAATATTGTCAAAAGACTGTCATTTTAAGAGTAGGCAGCCTACTTACGTGTATCCTGATGACACTCAAGAAGTTTAATATGTTTAAAACCGGTTTTTCCGTGATAGTCAGCTGAGCTTGAGTGAGATAAACTACTATGCAGGTTTATATTAATTAAATGTGTAATATATAGAGTTGCTAGGTTTTTAATATAATGTGTTCTTGGCGGCCTGCTTTCCATAATTCTCTGTTGTAGTTTCCATAATTTTCATGCCCAAGTATTATATTTTCATTATATTTAGGTATATACCATTATGAGTAAGCTATCTTCACTTCTTGAGTGTGTCTGGATAACACATAAGTCCCTAAGAGTAATTTCATCAACGTGGCAACGCTGAGAAAAGTTAAAAACGAATTTCCTTCTCACGGGTTTTGTTTCTCAAAGTTTTTGGCAATGTCTCTTATAAGCCAATTGGTAATATAAGTTGACATTAGGAACATTTATCTTCTTACTAGGGGTCCCAAAGTCAAAATCACTTGCCTTAAGTGGTTTCTATATTTATTTGTCATTTTGGCTTCCGCTCTTGAGGATAATTAAGCGTTGCATTTATAACTTTAAAATTTGGCATATGGAGAATTATACTTTCTCCTTATATTTTTGGTGAAGTTTGTGTTTCTTTTTTTTGTAAATTGTCTGGAAAGTAGGAGGAGCTATTTAACCTTCACATTAGTAATATTTTTCACTTCATTTTTACTACATTCTCGAGAAGCATAGGATGATTGTCCCAAAAACGGTAATCTGAAAGGACAAGTATGCAACAGTTTTGGGTATGCAACAGTTTTGGGCCGAAACAAAGTCGCCAAACCCTAGATGGCATTGGGGATATTCCTTTTTAACACTTGCGCCAGTTTACACTCTTGTGATTTCCTCGTACTCTTTGTCCTAAAGTATAAGCTTGTCCGCGGAGGATATGAATTTTCATTTGTTAAAGGTCAGAGCCTCTTTCAGAGAAGTAAATTAGGAACCATAAGGATGGAAATAAATCAGGAAAAACGTTGGTAGGATATATAAATTCTTTCTAATTCTCCCTAACAAGCTCTACTGTGACGTGAAATTACCAAAGGATTTCCACTGAGCATATTTTGTTATCGTGGCATGGCATTCCCTGCATAGGAACTAGAAATCGTTAAATTTTTCTATCCTGTTGCCTGGGTGAACTACGTCCTTCAGAAGTGTTTCCGATCACCCAGGTCTTTGATTGATTTTTTGATAAGAAAGCTAAGAAAGATTTGATAGGGGTCTTCTGTTTCGAGTTATGGGACCAAACTCAATTGCGACTTATATTAGGTATGTTATCCCATTATTATATCGTGTATTTATATTATTACAATATTATTACATTATTATATATTATTACATTACATATTATGTTAAATATTAAATTATTATTATTACATATAATATTTTTATATTGTGTACATATAATATATTATATTATTACTACATTATTACAGTATTATACTATTACTTGTACTTATATTGTTACATTATTAAATTATTTATATTATTATTTATTATTTATATTATGTATGTCTATCCCACTGTTTTTTTTTTCATTGATCTCTTGATTCAAAGCAAAAAAATATGGTAAGGGATCTTATCTTGTTAGGTTTGAGGATATTTTAATGTGAGGTAAAATTGTACTACCGTATTCCATGGGAAGAACAAACTTACTTCAAAGTTGTTTCCTATCGCTCAGATCTTTAATTGATTTCTGGAAAAAGGGAGCTGAGAAAGATATGATAAGAAATATTATACTTGTGTGTTAGGGAATTAGCCTGAAAACCAACAAGGGAAAAATCCTATTTCTGCTTTTTTTTGGTTGGTTTCACGACGAGAAGACTAAAAATGAAAGACAATACGAAGATCAGATAGCCTATTTTGTGAGGTAAAGAGACAAATTTAATTATGAGGTATTGATCTTGTACAATTCCATGGGACAGCAATGTCTCTCAATTATCCTTTCTATTAGTCAGCTTCGATTGATTTTCTAGATAAGAACGCTTGAAGAGAAATTTAAACAGGCAAGTTTTAATGTGATTTAAAAAAAAAGTTCTGATTTTATATAAGTTGTACACATGTATTTAAATACCATTTGAACCGTCTATATTAACAGGAAAAGAAAAATGTTACCATTCAAATTTACTTCAAAAAGCTCCTGGTAGTGCTTACCACCCCTTCAAGAAATTTTCAAAGGATGCTTGTGATGCGTCCGCCTCGCCTTTTACGCCTCTGTGCCGGTCGGCATGTGAATGTAATATTTCATGCTACATAGAAAAATATTCTCGAAATAGGAGGGGCGATATCACCCTCCCCCATCCAGCACCAACAACAAAGGCGCAGACCAAACATATTTTTGGGAGTCAGGAGGAATTAGATATCAATTTTTATCTCTCCCCCCTTCCCAAAAACTCATTCTATGCTTATCTGAAGGCTCAAAAGAAATTTAGGATATTTTGGCATTAAAATGCACTCTTTGAAGCATCCCTTACCTATAAAATTACCCACCGCCCCTCTTTCATAATAGAAGATGTGTACCTACAGATCATTGGATATACTTATATTTGAAGCATTAAAATGCACTCTTTGAAGCATCCCTTACCTATAAAATTACCCACCGCCCCTCTTTCATAATAGGAGATGTGTACTTACAGATCATTGGATATACTTATATTTGAAGCAAATCAGTTAATCAAGGTCAGAAACATTTTTGTGAAAAAGAAGGAAGTTATTGCCCTGCAGCCCTCTTATTCGGGCGTAGTCTAAATGAAAGGAGATAGGAGGTTAATTCGTGCCCCCTGTACCCTTCCTATATTTATCTGAAGATTCGTGGAGAGTTAGATAATTTTGGCTTCGAAATGTCCTCTTTTAGGTGCCTGGGACACCCTCTCCCTGCCTACACAATAACTGCCCCCCTTTGCAATAGCTGATTTACAATTATACATCACCAAACACGATCTCATAATAAATCAAGTGAATTAACTTAGTTAAGTCTAGCATCAAGATAAATTTCCATATTAAGCATTTCTCGAATTTTGTTTTTGTATCTTTCTTTGGACGGGTACTTGCATATTAGTTAAATGTATTTGATCAAACAGTTCTTGGTAACGAATCAAACAGTTTGTGGCAACGAACTGTAGTAAGGAGCGACCCGGCTCAATAGTAAACGAAACTGTAAAAAACGGAATTTTGATACTAAAAGATGCATCAAAAGAATCGGATTTTTATGTTCTATTTAAAATTGAAAAAGTTTATTGGCAACACTGACTAAATCCAAGGAGGAAAAAAGGTATTGTGGACATTCATCGGTATATATGTGTAGTACCATGGAACCGAGCTTCGCTCAGTGAAAAAAAGACAGTTTTTTCAAGAACTTTAATTTCATTGTATTTAACTCGACAAATCTTTTTGCATATTTATACTGACAAATTATTTCATGCTATCGACAATCAAATTAAATTTAAATGTGCTTTTTAACATGTTTAGTGCAGACACTCATCTTTAGCAATATTTATTATAACTATTCCAAATATTTGTGACTCCAGTTCATTTGAAAAATTATGAAAAAATTTGACCTTGGAGCAAATATTCCAAAGAAAAATTCGACCCAAGGTGGACCTATCTAGATCGTCTTTTTACACCGAAAAATGTCGTTATGTCTATTTTCAGAAAGAAACATGATAGATATATAAGAAGATATGTTGAAATCGTTTATCAGCACCACACATTGTTGCCCAGGAGAGATTATTTGTTTTCATGTCTTTGATTTCTGAATATGAAGGCTGAGATTAATCAGGGATATTGTTTTGCGAGGCATGGTAACAAGTTTAATTACTTAACTCCTCTATCCTGTTGTCTAGGTGAATCTATCGTTCCTCAAAAAGTGTTTACTCTCGCTTGGGTTCTCGATTGACTTCAAAATTAGTTGGCTGAAAAGGATGTGATAAGGAGTTATGAAAGAGGGAGAAATATGCAAAATAGGCTTAATGATTTGAAGGTGAATCTCTAATAATGGATTATTTGTCATACCTCTATTCCTGATTCAAACTCATTTTTTTTAATATTTTTTTGCGAGTTGGTTTTCACCTTGTAAATGTCAAGAAGTCACCTCTTTAGCACAAAAATTATGCCTCACTTTGAAGTTGTGTGTAATATATATATATATATATATATATATATATATATATATATATATATATATATATATATATATATATAGTACTGAGAGAAGTCAAGAAGTCACCTCTTTAGCCCAAAAATCATGCCTCACTTTGAAGTTGTGTGCAAGGGCTTCGATGTAGGGATTGTCATTGTCGCTTGTCTTCTAACCGCAGACAATTTGAGACAGTTTGCTGTCTTTTCTTGTGTTCAAAGATATTTGATTATTTTTGAGATATTTTTGAGATTATTTTTGAAAGATATTTGATATTAAAGCAAGTCCGATTTCTAACAACGATATCTACTAAACTTCAAACTTTTGGTTTTTGTTTTTTAAGATTTTGGAATTTCTGTAATCCCTTTTTAAAATATATACAAATATTTTTGCAATTACCAGTTTTTTGCTTTTTACCTAATTTAATGTCTTTTCATACTGTTCATATTATTCATCTGTCCGATTTCATAAGTCCGATTTCTAACAACAATTTCGACTAAGCTTAATTTTTTTTCTTTTATAAGGGTTTTAAACTGTTTTTAAGGTTTTTAAGTTTTTTTTAGCATTGTAAAAATACATTTAAATAGCTTGCAATTACCAGTTTTTTGCTACTTAAGCACTTTAATATAAACTTCTCACACAAAAATCTTCAATCTTTCCACATAAGTATGACAAGTGTGACAACGTCATTGCAATACTGATGTATATAAAAATGGCATCACTCACATAATTTTTTTTCTATAATTGAGCCTCTTAACGAATTAATTTTCTTTTAATTTTCTCTTAATTTTAAGTTTGAAATTAAACTTTAACTTAATTTTAAGTTTGACTCTTTTTCTTAACTCTACTTTTTAAAACAGTAAAAAACTTTAGCGTAAAGAGCGGGGCATTGATGAGGAAGCAGCCCCTTTCACATACTAAGTAATTTCTGTTCGTTTTAAGTTTTAATGTCGCTCCTTACTTTCCGTTAAAAAACTTGTTTTTTTTTTTATTTAATTTCTGAACGTTTTTGAATCAATGTATGTTTTGATTTTGGCTCTTTGCAGATGAATAATTCAAACGAAATTTGCATATCTATTTTTTTGGATAAATGGACAAGTAACTTGTAAATTAGCTTACGTAACGAACTTCTGTATTCTCATGTTTTTATTACGTATATGAGGGGGTTCACCCCCTCGTCAGTACCTCGCTCGTTACACTAGAGCTTAAATTTTATCCCAATTTCTTAAGAATGACCCCTGAATCACAAAAGACGTAGAATAAATAGTTGAAATTACTAAAAATACTTTAGCGTAAAGAGCGAGGTATTAGGAGGAGGTGAGCCAATTATATGCATAATAATTTCTGTTCGTTTTAAGTAGTTTTAATTCTGCTCCTAACTTTCAGTTGAAAAAACTTTTTCATATTTACTTTTTCATTTTTTTTAATAATGCTAGAAAATCCTGCGCTTCCTTCATGAAAATTTTCTTCCCCCATGATAAATTCCTCCAAGGAAAGTTGCCCTAACATATCCCCCCCTTTTCAACCCCCCCCCAAACCAAAAAATCCCCTTGAAAACGTCTGTACACTTCCAAATAACCATTACTATATGTAAGCACTGGTCAAAGTTTGTAACTTGTAGCCCCTCCCACGGGGACTGTGGGGGAGTAATTCGTTCCCAGAGACATAGTTATACGGTTTTTCGACTACGCTGAATAAAATAGCTATCTCAGAATTTTGATCCGGTGATTTTGGGAAAATAATTAGCGTGGGAGGGGGCCTAGGTGCCCTCCAATTTTTTTGGTCACTGAAAAAGGGCACTAAAACTTTTCGTTTCCGTTAGAATGAGCCCTCTCGCAAGATTCTAGGACCACTGGGTCGATACGATCACCCCTGGGGAAAAAAACCAAAAACAAACAAACAAATAAACACGCATCCGTGATGTGCCTTCAGGCAAAAAATACAAAATTCCACATTTTTGTAGATAGGAGCTTGCAACTTCTACCATAGGGTTCTCTGATGCGCTGAATCTGATGGTTTGATTTTTGTTAAGATTTTATGACTTTTAGGAGGTGTTTTTCCGTATTTTCTAAAATAAGGCAAATTTTCTCAGGTTCGTAATTTTTGATGGGTAACTTATCAAACAGTTCGTGGTAACGAACTGTAGTAAGGAGCGATCCGGCTCAATAGTAACCAACACTCTAAAAAATTGAATTTTGATATCAATAGCTACATCAAAAGAATCGCATTTTAATGCTGATTTTAAATATATAAGTTTCATCAAGTTTAGTCTTACCCATCAAAAGTTACGAGCCTGGGAAAATTTGCCTTATTTAGGAAAATAGGGGGAAACACCCCCTAAAAGTCGTAGGATCTTAACGAAAATGACACCATCAGATTCAGCGTATCAGAGAACCCTACTGTAGAAGTTTCAAGCTCCTATCTACAAAAATGTGGAATTTTGCATTTTTTGCCAGAAGACAAATCACGGGTGCGTGTTTATTTGTTTGTTTTTTTTTTTTTTTTTTTTTTTTCCCAGGGGTCATCGTATCGACCAAGTGGTCCTAGAATGTCGCAAGAGGGCTCATTCTAACGGAAATGAAAAGTTCTAGTGCCCTTTTTAAGTGACCAAAAAAATTGGAGGGCATCTAGGCCCCCTCCCACGCTCATTTTTTTCCCAAAGTCAACGGATCAAAATTTTGAGATAGCCATTTTGTTCAGCATAGTCGAAAATCATAATAACTATGTATTTGGGAGTGACTTACTCCCCCACAGTTCCTGGGGGAGGGGCTGCAAGTTACAAACTTCAACCAGTTTTTACATATAATAATGGTTATTGGGAAGTGTACAGACGTTTTCAGGGGGATTTTTTTGGTTTTGGGGGTAGGGTTGAGGGAGGGGGCTATGTGGGAGGATCTTTCCTTGGAGAAATATGCCATGGGGGAAAAAATTCAATGAAAAGGGCGCAGGACGAATCTGGTCACGTTAGAAAAAAACGTCAAATTCAGAGCTTAATATACAATGCTGGGTGTTCGGAGCCTCTCTATTATGGAGTATAATTTGAAAATAACTAAATAACACAACTATACGAGCGATAAAACATATATACCACAACCATAACTCAACTAACGAAAGAACTGCTAAGAGATAACACAACTATAAAGCGAAAACAGGTGAAAACTAACGGGAAAATAAACGAACTAAGAGATGGAAGGGGCCCAGAGAAAAAATATAATCATTTTTCAATTTTGAGCCTAACTTCCGCAAAGGAGTAATAATGTCAGAAGCCCCGAAATACCGAATTATTTTCTTTTCAAACAGTTCGTGGTAAAGAACTGTAGTAAGGTGCGACCCGGCTCAATAGTAAACGGAACTCTAAAAAACGGAATTTTGATGCTAAAAGATACATCAAAAGAATCGAATTTTCACGCTGATTCTAAACATATAAGTTCCAATTAATTTAGTCTTTGTCATCAAAAGTTACGAGCCTGAGAAAATTTGCCCTATTTTGGAAAAAAGGGGGAAACACCCCCTAAAAGTCATAGAATCTTAACGAAAATCACACTATCGCATTCGGCATATCAGAGAACTCTATAGCCAAAATTTCAAGCTCCTATCTAAAAAAATGTGGAATTTCATATTTTTTGCCAGAAGACAAATCACGGGTGCGTGTTTATTTGTTTGTTTGTTGTTGTTTTTTTCTTTTCCCCAGGGGTCATCGTATCGTCCAGGTGGTCTTAGAGTGTCGCAAGAGGGCTCATTCTTACGGAAATGAAAAGTTCTAGTGCCCTTTTAAGTGATAAAAAAATTGGAGGGCAAATAGGCCCCCTCCCACGCTAATTTTTTTCCAAAAGTCAACAGATTAAAATTTTAAGATAGCCATTTTGTTCCGCATAGTCGAAAACCATAATAACTATGTCTTTGGGAATGACTTACTCCCCCACAATTCCTGGGGGAGGGGCTGCAAGTTACAAACTTTGACCAGTGTTTACATATAGTAATGGTTATTGGGAAGTGTACAGACGTTTTAGCCAAAAAAAATTAATATACTAATTTCATTTAAATAATTTATGTGCGGAGAGCCAAAATCAAACATGCATTAATTCAAAAACGTTCAGAAATTAAATAAAAAAAGTCGTTTTTTTAACTGAAAGTAAGGAGCGACATTAAAACTTAAAACGAACAGATATTACTCCGTATATGAAATGGGTTGTCCCCTCCGCAGTCCTTCGCTCTTTACGCTAAAGTTTGACTCTTTGCCACAATTCTACTTTTTAAAACAATTAAAAGCTTTAGCTTAAAGAGCGAGGGACTGCGGAGGGGACAACCCATTTCATATACGGAGTAATTTCTGTTCGTTTTAAGTTTTAATGTCGCTCCTTACTTTCAGTTAAAAAAACTAGTTTTTTTATTTAATATATTTAAAATCAGAATTAAAATGCAATTCTTTTGATGTAAATTTTGTTATAATAACTCTGTTTTTAGAGTTTTGGTTACTATTGAGCCAGGTCGCTCCTTACTACAGTTCGTTACCACGAATTGTTTGATCAATCAAGCCTTACATTGCATTTAAAAGTTGACTGGTAATACTAACTAAATTCGAGGAGGAAAAAAAAGTATTTCGGACATTCACCAATTTACGGACGTTCACGGTAAGAATCTGAAAACTTTACAAACTGGCCAATATTTCGTAAGAGAACCAAGTGCATATTTTAAATAATTGATTCTTGCTATCATATGCAAATTCAGCTTCTCAATTTAATCATATATTTGAGTGTTATACAAGCGTAATAATATACAGTGCACATTTTTGAATGACTAAAAATTACAAGTTTCCTCATTATTCCTCCCGTCCACCTCGCAAAAATATATTTCCTGGAAATTGAATTTAGTTTAAAACCTGTAATAATTAATGTTGCGGTTATTTGTGATTTGGACCATCAAGAATTTCCCTAATATTTGCCAATACTGGCCAATACTTAATATTAATATTTGCCAATACTGGCCAATACTTAATATTAATATTTGCCAATACTGGCCAATATTTCGTAAGAGAACCAAGTGCATATTTTAAATAATTGATTCTTGCTATCATATGCAAATTCAGCTTCTCAATTTAATCATATATTTGAGTGTTATACAAGCGTAATAATATACAGTGCACATTTTTGAATGACTAAAAATTACAAGTTTCCTCATTATTCCTCCCGTCCACCTCGCAAAAATATATTTCCTGGAAATTGAATTTAGTTTAAAACCTGTAATAATTAATGTTGCGGTTATTTGGGATTTGGATCATCAAGAATTTCCCTAATATTTGCCATAAACAAAAATGTGCAATAAACTATTAGCTGATAAAGTCTGTTCACACTATTTCTCCAAGAATAATGTTTCAGATCGATTTAAAAAGTCTAAATATTCCTAAGCAATGGTACTATTTGTGGCTCGGAACAAGGCCAAGAACTTTTTCTTCTCATAAAATCTGAAAAAATAAAAATTGTGCAACAGATTATCGGCCGACTTGTTTTTAATTTTTTTTTAAATTTGTTTTTTAAATCTGATTTGTTTTTTAAATCAGGTTAATTAAAAGTCTGATTATTCCTAGGTAATGATGCTGCCATTTGTGGCTCAGACCATATCCCAGTGCTCAATTCACCGAGTCCTGTACTAAGTGCCACAGTATCTGAAAAGAAAGTACTATCTGGATGTTATCATAAAGCAGAGGTTGGAAAACTTCATACAGATCTGCATATTGTCAATGCTCAGGTACCGCCGAAATCTACAATTGAAATACATTTAAGTCCAGAACTGGAGAGAGGAATAGAAAACCGAAATATGACCTTAATTTTAAGATCCGGCCATGAAGATACAATCTGGTCCATTTCTGCTTCTGATCGACTTCATGGATTTTTAAGAGTTATGGTAAGCAAGTAATGTTAATGATTAACTTACTCTAGTCTTTGAGAAACATATATGCTTAGAGGTTTTTTACACAAAGAATATGCATGATAAGTGGATAAATTTGAAAGGAATGGGAAGAAAAATAATTAAATCTGAAAGTTTATGAAACTAACCAAAACTGTATTTGTGTATAGACCTGCGGCCAGTAAAAGCGATAAAACCATTGATACAATAATCATCCTTTCGAGAACTGAGCATGGTAACATGTCCAAAGCATTGATTTTTGAAATATTCCTTCGTCTCAGCAACTCTCTCTCTCTCTCTCTCTCTTTCTTTCTTTCTTTCTACCCCCCCCCTCTATCATCTCTTTCTCTCAATTTTCTTGTTTGTTCAATGTTTTAATATTACGACCCACGTAGATTCGTGACCCGTTTGACTCCATTGTCTATTTGCATGACATATCAGAAATAGGATGTTTGCTCTGTAATTTACAAAAGAATGATTATTTGAATTTATTTGTACATTTAATTCAAACTTGACGGTAGATCAAACAGAAAAATATGAACATCCGCGCAATGACAATTCAAACGTTCAGTTTACATCTTTGCTTTCGGGTATTCAAACTCTTTAGATTTTTGTTACCCATCGCTGAATTTGTTAAGAAAAAATGGAAGTTATGGGCAATGCTGTCCTTCTGCTTGCAACACTTGATCAATCATTGAAGAACAGTATAGGATATAAGCTTGGTGAAAAAAACAACAACAACAAATAAACTAATGCCGATGGTACGGAGGATGCAGGGCTAAGTAATTTATTTTAATTTTAGCATGAAAAAACGAAACTTTGGTTTCGTTTGGTTCAACCACAAATTCACAAATCTTCAAAATTGTCTTCTTCTAAAGTAACAACTCCACGTAACAGACTTTAAATTTGTATTACCTATTAAACAAGAGGGCGAAAGTGCCTCAGTTCTCCAAGACCCAACCTTTGAACCTCCAACCATTTAGCCGAAATGCAGAAATGTTACAACTTGTTTGACGAAGAACCACGCAAGGATTTTCAGTCATAATCATCAAGGCACAAAGTGAGCCACTAGAATCTCCAAGACCCCAACCCATTCCTCGCAATACCAACTTTTTAGAAACAATTGCTCAGTGCTTGTTTTCTAATTATATTTCGTTATAGAAAACGTGTTACAACTTTTTAACAAATATATCTTGAAAGTGTAAAAACAGCAAATCTGAGTTTTGTGAAATACTAAAAAAAAAACAACAACAATAAATTCACAAAAAAAACGAAAACAAATTGAGTGTCATTTTGAAATTCCTTGGTTAAAATAATATATTTTTATATTGCTATCAATAAGTGACTTCCTTTGTATCAGCTTTTAGGTGGGTAAAACCATGAGCATAGGCTGAAATAATATTCGGTAAGCTTTTGAATAAGTTACTTGGATGATATTATTTATTTAACGATTGAAATCAAACAGTTCGTGGTAACGAACTGTAGTAAGGAGCGACCCGGCTCAATAGTAAACGAAACTCTAAAAAACGGAATTTCGATGCTAAAAGATATATCAAAAGAATCAGATTTTTATGCTGATATCAAATATATAAGTTTCACCAAATTTAGTCTTTGTCATCAAAAGTTACGAGCCTGAGAAAATTTGCCTTATTTTGGAAAATAGGGGGTAACACCCCCTAAAAGTCATAGGATCTTAACGAAAATTACACCATCGCATTCAGCGTATCAGAGAACCCTATAGAAAAAATTTCAAGGTCCAATCTACAAAAATGTGGAATTTCGTATTTTTTGCCAGAAGACAAATCACGGGTGCGTGTTTATTTGTTTTTTTTTTGTTTTTTTTTCCAGGGGTCATCGTATCGACCAAGTAGTCCTAGAGTGTTGCAAGAGGGCTCATTCTAACGGAAATGAAAAGTTCTAGTGCCCTTTTTAAGTGACCAAAAAAATTGGAGGGCACCTAGGCCCCCTCCCACGCTCATTTTTTTCCCAAAGTCAACGGATCAAAATTTTGAGATAGCCATTTTGTTCCGCATAGTCGAAAACCATAATAACTATGTCTTTGGGGATGACTTACCCCCCACAGTCCCTGGGGGAGGGGCTGCAAGTTACAAACTTTGACCAATGTTTACATACAGTAATGGTTACTGGGAAGTGTACCGACGTTATCAGGGGGATTTTTTTGGTTTGGGTGTGGGGTTCAGGGGAGGGGGCTATATGGGAGGATCTTTCCTTGGAGGAATATTTCATGGGGGAAGAGAAATTCAATGAAAAGGGCGCAGGACTTTCTAGCATTACTATAAAAAAAAAACAATGAAAATATAAACATGAAAAAGTTTTTTCAATCGAAAGTAAGGAGAAGCATTAAAACTTAAAAAGGAACAGAGATTATTACGCATATGAGGGGTTCTAAAAATACTTTAGCATAAAGAGCGAGGTATTTAGGAGGAGATAAACACTTCACTCTTTATGCTAAAATTTTTTTTAATAATTTCAACTATTTATTCTACGGCCTTTCTGATTCAGGGGTCATTCTTAAAGAATTGGGATAAAACAAGATTTAGTGTGAAGAGCGAGGTATTAACGAGGGGACCAGCCCCCTCATATATATAATCAAAAATATAAGAATATAAAAGTTTGTTACGTAAGTTAATTCTTAAGTTACGTATTTTTTTTTACTAATAAAAACGTTCGTTAAGAATAAAAGATCTAGGTGCCTTTTTAAGTAACCGAAAAATTGGAGGGCAACAAGACCTCCTTCCCCACCCCTTATTTCTCAAAATCGTCTGATCAAAACTAAGAGAAAGCCATTTAGCCAAAAAAAGAATTAATATGCAAATTTCATTTTAATAATTTATGTACGGAGAGCCAAAATCAGACATGCATTAATTAAAAAACTTTCAGAAATTAAATAAAAAAAAAACAAGTTTTTTTAAATGAAAGTAAGGAGCGACATTAAAACTTAAAACGAACAGAAATTACTCCGTATATGAAAGGGGCTTTTCCTCCTCGACACCCCGCTCCTTGCGCTAAAGTTTGATTCTTTCTCGCAAATCTACTTTTTAAAACAATAAAAAACTTTAGCGTAAGGAGCGGGGTGTCGAGGAGGAAAAGCCCCTTTCATATACGGAGTAATTTCTGTTCGTTTTAAGTTTTAATGTCGCTCCTTACTTTCATTTAAAAAAACTTGTTTTTTTTTTATTTAATTTAATACAAACATCAAACACAAACAAAATATCACAAAATTTTAACACCTAATTTTGGCTCTATCCTAATGGTATGAGGTAGTTTCCCTATTTTCCATTTCTTTCAGTTCTCTGAAAGTGCTTTCCCTTGAGAATTTAATTAAGATTTTTAAGAAGTATTTGTTATGAAATCCGTGGAATTCGCTGATGCTCTTATCTTCATTTGAATTTCTTGCATTTTGAAAAGAAAATTAAAAAATAAGGCCAATGTAAAAAGGATAACTAACTAAAGCTGTAAAAAAAAACAATAAATCAACAAAAAAAAAATAAATAATAAAAACAAATTGAGTTTCATTTTGAAATTCCTTGGTTATAATAATATATTTTTATATTGTTATCAACAAGTGACTTCCTTTGTATCAGCTTTTAGGTGGATAAAACCATGAGTATAGGCTGAAATAATATTCGGTAAGCTTTTGAATAAGTTACTTGGATAATATTATTTATTTTACGATTGAAATCTAATACAAACATCAAACACAAACAAAATCTAAAAAAATTTTAACATCCAAATTTTGCTCTATCCTAATGATAAGAGGTAGTTTCCCTATTTCCCATTTCTTTCAGTTGTCTGGAAGTACTTTCCCTTGAGAATTTAATTAAGATTTTTAAGAAGTATTTGTTATGAAATCCGTGGAATTCGTGATGCTCTTATCTTCATCTGAATTTCTTGCATTTTGAAAAGAAAATTAAAAAATAAGTCCATTGTAAAAAGGATAACTAACTAAAGCTGTAAAAAAAACAATAAATCAACAAAAAAAAATTAATAAAAACAAATTGAGTTTCATTTTGAAATTCCTTGGTTATAATAATATATTTTTATATTGTTATCAACAAGTGACTTCCTTTGTATCAGCTTTTAGGTGGATAAAACCTTGAGCATAGGCTGAAATAATATTCGGTAAGCTTTTGAATAAGTTACTTGGATAATATTATTTATTTTACGATTGAAATCTAATACAAACATCAAACACAAACAAAATCTAAAAAAATTTTAACATCCAAATTTTGCTCTATCCTAATGATAAGAGGTAGTTTCCCTATTTCCCATTTCTTTCAGTTGTCTGGAAGTACTTTCCCTTGAGAATTTAATTAAGATTTTTAAGAAGTATTTGTTATGAAATCCGTGGAATTCGTGATGCTCTTATCTTCATCTGAATTTCTTGCATTTTGAAAAGAAAATTAAAAAATAAGTCCATTGTAAAAAGGATAACTAACTAAAGCTGTAAAAAAAACAATAAATCAACAAAAAAAAATTAATAAAAACAAATTGAGTTTCATTTTGAAATTCCTTGGTTATAATAATATATTTTTATATTGTTATCAACAAGTGACTTCCTTTGTATCAGCTTTTAGGTGGATAAAACCTTGAGCATAGGCTGAAATAATATTCGGTAAGCTTTTGAATAAGTTACTTGGATAATATTATTTATTTTACGATTGAAATCTAATACAAACATCAAACACAAACAAAATCTCAAAAAATTTTAACATCCAAATTTTGCTCTATCCTAATGATAAGAGGTAGTTTCCCTATTTCCCATTTCTTTCAGTTGTCTGTAAGTACTTTCCCTTGAGAATTTAATTAAGATTTTTAAGAAGTATTTGTTATGAAATCCGTGGAATTCGTGATGCTCTTATCTTCATCTGAATTTCTTGCATTTTGAAAAGAAAATTAAAAAATAAGTCCATTGTAAAAAGGATAACTAACTAAAGCTGTAAAAAAAACAATAAATCAACAAAAAAAAATTAATAAAAACAAATTGAGTTTCATTTTGAAATTCCTTGGTTATAATAATATATTTTTATATTGTTATCAACAAGTGACTTCCTTTGTATCAGCTTTTAGGTGGATAAAACCTTGAGCATAGGCTGAAATAATATTCGGTAAGCTTTTGAATAAGTTACTTGGATAATATTATTTATTTTACGATTGAAATCTAATACAAACATCAAACACAAACAAAATCTCAAAAAAATTTAACATCTAAATTTTGCTCTATCCTAATGATAAGAGGTAGTTTCCCTATTTCCCATTTCTTTCAGTTGTCTGGAAGTACTTTCCCTTGAGAATTTAATTAAGATTTTTAAGAAGCATTTGTTATGAAATCTGTGGAATTCGCTGATGCTCTTATCTTCATCTGCATTTCTTGCATTTTGAAAAAAAAAATAATAATAATAAGTCCAATGTAAAAAGGGTAACTAAAGCTGTAAAAAATAAAAAACAATGAATTAACAAAAAAAAAAACGAAAGCAAATTGAGTTTAATTTTGAAATTCCTTGGTTACAATAATTTATTTTTATAAACTACTTGTAAAACATTAGTTTTTGTCTTATTTCGACATGTTGGAAATGAAAAAGAAGACACCTAACACCTTATGAGACCCCCAGAGCTATTGAGTGCACTTTCTAGCCTTTTGAAGTCTACCAAGATATACAATCGACCTTATAAATAAAATGAAAACATAAAAATACATATGTTGACCTTGTTTATTAATTTACCATCAAGATTAATCAAAATCAATGTTACCATTTCTGAATCAGCTTCTATGGCTATTTTTTCCTATTTAACAGTTTTTGGTTCTGAAAATTGTTTGTAAATTTTTGGTTACTATGGACTGTGCTTCGTTCTTTACTAGATTACAGTGTACTTCACTTAGAAATTATTAGAATTACAAATTATGGGTATTTCAATTAGGCAGCTTTATTAAAATGAGTATCGTTCGAAAATTGTAATTACTGCCCCTCTATGCAGAACACAACATGGTCGCAGCGACTAAAAGTCGTCATGACAGATAAGACTTTATCAAAGAGAAATTACTATCCTTTGCGTAAAAAGAGTGTTTTAATATCATTGGTAGACAAGCGTCACATATTTTTGTAAGACAATCACATAATTTCTTTAGCGTATCAAACAGTTCGTGGTAACGAAGTTACAGTAAGGAGCCACCCGGCTTAATAGTAACCGAAACTCTTAAAAACAGAATTTTGATACCAATAGAAACATCAAAAGAATTGAGATTTTATGATGATTTCAAATATATAAGTTTCTTCAATTTTAGTCTTACCCATCAAAAGTTAGAAGCCTAAGAAAATTTGTCCCATTTTCGAAAAAAGAGGGAAACATCCTCTAAAGGTCATAGGATTTTAATCAAAATCACACCATCAGATCCAGTGGATCAGAAAACCCAACTGTAGCGGTTCCAAGGTCCAATCAGCAAAAATATGGAATTTTGTATTTTTTGCCAGAAGAAAGATCATGGATACGTGTTTTTTTTTTCAGGGGTGATCGTATTGACTCAGTGGTCCTAGAATATCGTGAGAGGGCTCATTTGAACAGAAATTAAAAGTTCTAGTGCCCCCATTAAGTGATCAAAAAATTGGAGGGCAACTGGCCCTCCTCCCATGCTCATTTCTCCCCCAAAGTCACCTGATCGAAATTTTGAGATGACAGTTGTTCAGCATAGTCGAAAAATCTAATAACCGTGTCTTTGAGGATGGTTTACCCCCCACAGTCCCTGGGGGAAGGGTTGCAGGCTATAAACTTTGCCCATTGTTTACATATAGTATTGGCTATTGGGAAGTATACAAGTCTTTTAAGAGGTATTTTTCCTGGTGGGAGGTCGGGAGGAGGGGGCTACGTGGGAGGATAATTCCAAGGAGAAAGTTTTCATGGGGGAAAGAATATTTGTATTAAGGGATTGCAGGATTTCCCAGTATTATTTAAAAAACGATCAGAAATAAAATTTAAAAAAAACAGTTTTTTCAACTGAAAGTAAAGAGCAACACTAAAACTTAGAACGAAGAGAGACTATTACGTATAAGAGGAAGTTCACCCCTATTCAATACCTCGCTCTTTACGCTGAAGTTTTTTTAGTACTCTCAAAAGAGTTACTGATTCTAACTAAACAACCTTTGTGATTCAGGGGTCATTCTTAGAGAAGTGGAACGAAATTCAAACTTTAGCGTAAAGAGCAAGATATTGACAAGGGGGTGAACCCCCTCATATACGTAATAATTTCTGTTCGTCTCAAGTTTTAATGTTGCTACTTACTTTCATTTGAAAAAGCTTGTTATTTTATTTAATGTCGGAAAGAGAGGCCAATAATCCCGCCATTTCAAAACCTGTGTTCATTGGTTCTTCTGTATGAAATGTTGAGCTAATAAATCGGATGAATTCTTCATGAATGGTTTTCTGTCGAGCTTCCAAACCAGTTAAGGTTAAGAAAGTTTCTTTAGCTTTATATTGACATAAATTTTGTGAGCAAGCCGAACAATTTGTGTGCACAAAAATGCATTTTTCAGGCCTCCAAGGTACGACGAAAACAGATTTAAAACTAAAAAATCTCGTTTTCCGTCTGTTTTTGTGAGTGGTGGAAAAGGATATGATGCATTTTGGAGAACAATAGAACAATTTTGAACCATTAGAATAATGTGAACCGTAAAAAAACAAGGAAAATAGATTGGACTAAATCAACCCTTGGGGTCTCCCACCTTCTAGCACTTTGCGTGCTCTTGTAGCATCACGTGTGCAATACACTTCCGCCATTTAGGGCACAGTCCCTGTAACGCTTGGCATAGTTCTATCTGGTGTACGCGACTTTTGAAAGGCAATGACCCCTAGGATAGACTTACCACTGATTTAGTGTTGAAAACCCAAGTTTGACACAAAACCGTCACATAGTGCATGTTGAATTTCTTTAATTGTATATCCTGCACAACTTGAATAAAAAACTTATCAAACAGTTCGTGGTAACGAACTGTAGTAAGGAGCGATTCGGCTCAATAGTAACCAAAACTCTAAAAAACGGAATTTTGATACCAATAGTTACATCAAAAGAATTGTATTTTAATGCCAATTTTAAATATATAAGTTTCATCAAGTTTAGTCTTACCCATCAACAGTTACAATCCTGAGAAAATTTGCCTTATTTTAGAAAATAGGGGGAAACACCCCCTAAAAGTCATAGAATCTTAACGAAAATAATACCATCAGATTCAACTTATCAGAGAGTTCTACTGTAGAAGTTTCAAGCTCCTTCTTCTTCTTATGTTTATGAGGCCTGTGGATCAGTAGGATGTCCATTCACCTCTTTCTCTCAACTCTACTTTTTAAAACAGTAAAAAAACCTTAGCGTAAAGAGAGGGCGTTGAGGAGGGAACAGCCCCTTTCACATACGGAGTAATTTTTGTTTGTTTTAAGTTTTAATGTCGCTCTTTACTTTCGGTTAAAAAAATAACTTGTTTTATTTTATTTAATTAGTATCTAAAGCTTACCATTCTATTTAGTAACAATAATGTAGACTAATAGTAAGAATGGAGTTTAATATCAAAATCGGTTATTTTACTTTTTATTCTCTTAATAATAAACTAAGTAGCTTCATTTATTGCCACCTGACATGTAGAATAGATGTTCTGTAAAATAACGCTATACCAGTATCACGTACGGTTAAATATTTAAAGATAATTATTAAGGTTAATAAAATTGCATCATAGGATAAGAAACTGCTCTACAGCCTTGTACTTCCACCCTGCGAAGATGCTTCATTTCTGCATTTCTACGTACTGCTCAGCTCTACTAACCCTTGTGTCGCCGACCATAGTCCACCATACCTGTAACCTCCCCCCCCCCAATCCCTTTTGAGAAGACAGTATGATAGTTAGGGTCGGTGTTCTCCAAATGCATGTGTACGTGACCCCTAAGAATCTCTTTATTTTGCTACAAAATTTATTTCTTCTTGAATAAAGAAATAAATTAAGCAGTATTCATCAAAGCATATCGGTTCTATTCATGGGATTCAGTAGATCTTATTTGAATCAAAATAAAACACGTTTTGTTTCTATTGTCATTCAAGTTTAAAGTGTAAAAAATCAAGACAATTAATTTATAGAGACGTAAATTTCCTAAAACGTAATTAAAGAATGGAATTCCTTTGATTCAAGATTAGGACAATGGCCAAATTACTTGTCTTAGCAATTTATATTAAGGGAATTTCAGTTTAAATCAGCTACCATTGATTTTTTTGCAAATAAGTCTTTTTTTGCATTTACTGATCCAACTCAGAAATTAGGTAAGTTCATTTTTGTTCTTTTTTGATTTGAGCTATATGCACTGTATGGTGCAATTGATCTACTATTTCAAATAATAACCTGCAAAATGACAAGATGCCTTCATTTCAAATATACCTGGTTCAAAATACGATATGTGACAAAATTTTCTACCTTACCTTGTAACTGTGCAACTTCAGTTTTATAACTTGTGTCTTTTTAAGCCTGCAACTTCAAAGTTAGACTGTTTAAGAACATAAATGAAATTTGATGTTTTAAATCAGTTACTAGGAAACTGATACAACTCTAGCCTATATGCCTTAAAAATTAGGAAAAATCTTTAATTCATTTTTTTTTATGAGAAAAACTTCTCCTTATGCAGTAAAGTAGTCTTCGGTAGTAGTGGGTGGCAAATTTCAAAAGAAGAAATGTGGGCAAAAAATCAGCGAAAAAATAATTTAAAGACATATTGCCCCAAACAGCTTAAGAAAGTGTAACTTTCTTTTGAAGCTTTAGAGATATATTTTTCTTGGGAATCAACATATTGCTAATTTTTGATTTTTGGGGACTTCCACTTATTTATTTTCACGGTTCAACGCGACAACACTGATGAAAATGTGGTGCTGCCGTAAGTACTTCATTATTTTGAAACATCCAAAATAAAAATATTAGAAAATTGCGGTTATCAAATATTAATGGACCTGAGATGGGCTCAAGGAGTAAAAATATGGTTATATTTTGATGTCCTTTTTCTTCAAAATTGTTCTACCAAGCAAAAGTTTTAATTTGATATTCCCCCCCCCCGAATAAAATGTTTTACATCTGAGATTTGCTAGGACATCAAGTTTAGTTTGGTCTCATCTATATCTACTCTGTTATATAAATTTAAAGGCCTTTGACCCAAGTGAACAGAGACTACGGTCGATCCTTTATTTCCATGCTGCTAGGTGTTCTTTGATTCCATTGGCTTATTTTTGTTTCGTATGTTGCAAGGTAATTTTTATTTCTGCAGAGAAAAATAGCTTCGCCCTTTGAAAATGGTTAACTGATGCTGAGTGACTAATCTAGGCTGACAGGAATTTTAACATTGGTCTGATTTCTTATTTGTCTGAGATTTGGATGTTCTAATTTGATTGGGTACAACTACGGTCACTTTCAAGTGTTGTACACTAAGTTGACTCCTGTTACTAAGTAGAGTCAGCGCGCAGCTTTTTAAAGATATCAGGAATTTCGCTTATGGATTTTAAAACTCCACAAAAGTAGTCTTAAAGCACAAATCATTGATACTTACGCAGATTTCTCACTTTAATATTTTTGCTAGCCACAAAACCATCCCATCAGATGATTTGGCTTCCTAAAGCTTAACGATATCCAATGAGATTGCCTATGCGGAGCGTTATCCAATCCAATATAAGCGTGGGTGGAGTGTTATCCAATCCAGTGACATTGCACGACATTGCACGGGCAGGCAAGTTCTGTTAGATAGTCAGTGTAATTGAGGAACACGGCGGCTCATGTATTTTGCTACGAGTGATATACCATGTGGAGCCTCGTGGATGATCTGTATTTAATGTGTATAAAAACTCCATTTTTAGTTCTCTGAAAAGTTTGTGGAACAATCTTATAATTGCCTTACTGACATAGGAGGAAACTTTCGACATTTGGACCTTGCCAGAGTAACGTACTACGAATGCCTTGACCAAAGGGTATAGATAACTTGTAAGAGTGGAAAATGGCACTAGACTTGAAAAAGTCTACTATGGTAAATTTTGTGTATTTTTTTTATAACTGGCAGAGTTGGTGTAGTAATAAGTGTCTGATCAAAGTTCCTGAAAAAATCCCAATGTCTGCAAAAAAAATGGCAAGAAACGCCAAATCTTTGATTAGCGATGGTGATTTTTTCGACCCTAGCGCCAGTTCTCCGTCTTAAAACTTACACACACTATTTGAACTTGATTGTGATCAAGTCAACTAACCTGGCTTAGGATCTGAACGTACCCAAGGAAATATAGTTTCTAGAGGGACAAACGACTCCGCCCTTTAAGACCAGAGTAGTTCCTTTGTGAAAATTATTAAGCCACTAAAAAGGAAGCTTGTGAGTCAAAACTCTTTTGCAGATAAACCGCACGCTTCTCTGTGATTTTATGGTTGAAGTAAAATTATTTAAGCCCTAAGACCGGTATTTAGAGACAACGGTTCAGGGTTGTCAAAACGACACTCTTAGTGTCCTTTCTCCTTTGCTATCTTTTTAGTAATTCCAGATTTCCCTTGTTTCAACTTCGCTCATTTTCGCTGTTTTACTTCAAATGGCAATCCTGTCAAAAATTCAAATTTGGAGAAACACTTGACTCAACCGATAAGAAAGACGTAAGCAAGTAGCTATTTTTTGAGGCCTTGAATTTTTGTTCGAGTCGCCAAAATTTAGAACCACCAGTTTTTTGGAGGGACCCTGAAAGTGTCTCTTTATCTCATTTAAACATATTTGTCCAAAAAAAAACTGGCAACCGTGTACCACTGCCAAGCCTAGCTAAATACATTGCAAAATTATTGGCTGTAAAGCAGAAGATAGCAAAACATTTTCTGAGACGCTTTGTGTAATGGTGGCTTAGTAAAATTGGTACTTGCGTATTATATCGACCACACTATTGTTCTTGATCTGTTTAAAACCGGTTTCTCTGTTTGTACTCGGAGCTAATCAGTCTAGCCTCAGTGAAATAAACTACTTTGCAGGTATATTTTAATTAAATATTTAATAAATAGAATTGGTTAAGTTAGGTATTTAATATAATGCGTTCTGGACGGCCTGCTTTCCATAATTCTATGTTGTAGTTTCTATAATTTGTTACTAATTTTCATCATATTTCGTTATGTTTCATTATGATTAACCTAACTTCACTTCTTGAGTATGGTCAGTATAATACACAAGTACCGTAAAATTTCCTAGGCATATAGTTTCTAAGCTAGAAAATATAGGGGGAAAGTGTGTTAGTACACGGGTTGACGATCATAATTACACGGTTAACAGGACAGATGGAAGCCACCCTATCTGCATTTAATCTATAATAGTAGAATTTGATAATTCAGTTTTCAGTTTTTGTATTCAGCTATTCAGTTTTTTGTCCATTAATTTGTCTTCCCTTCTGATAAATGCAGTATTTATTACAGGGATTAAAATTATAAAATTACTTTTTTTGCATACAATTACTCTGTGTTAATTATAACGTACTAAACCTTTGGAAAATGGGAGTTAGTAATAGAGTTATTTTTATCTTTGAGGTTCTTGTAAAATCATCAAAAGACAGTTCGATACAGTTTAGAGATATTTTTGGCTTTCCATAGTCGAAAGATCAATGTGATGGAAGACCAAAATTAATTGGGAAACAGAGTATTTGGAATATAAATATTGTAGTGTTTTCCTTCGTTCGCCAACATTATAAATTTATGACCCGGGAAAATCTTTCCTAATTGGAGAAAAAACTAATCTCTCCGAATTGTATTTTTACAAGATCCCCTCCAGAAAAACAAATTATTGAGTGTCAACCATCAACCATGAAATAAATTGGATCCATCCAGGGGCGCTGAATTGGTTCAATCGTTCCCTTGATTTGTTTGCCCCCTCCCACCTAGCTTTTAAAAGGCACACTTTTTAAATTTCAATTGATTTTTCTTTGTATTTACATCAAAAAAGGGAAGAATTGTCCCTCTTCCATAGATTTTTCTTCATACGATCCCGTGAATTGGCACCCCCGAATCCCTCAAAATAAAATTCTGGATACGACCTTGTTCAAACTGAAATTTGTTTATAAAAAAAAAGAAAGCTAATTTGTATTGAAGCGTGACTTGTATCAATTGAGAAATTCACTGGGAAATTGCTTCAGATCAAACAATTTACATACTTGTAATTCAACTATTGGCATCAATTTTCCTCTGGCGGAAGTAATTATTACCTCCAGATACTTTGAGGTTTCATCTACTACGCAGATAATAAATCAATAAATATTACTACGTTTCCAATTTTTAACCGCTTTTTGCATTTGTTTTTTATAACTTATTTACGCAATATTTATCCTAAAATGCCTTTGCAGGAGCCCTCTAACGTGGTGTCGGTCAACCCCAACTATGATGAATATTCATTTTCCAATTTGCTGATAAAATACCTGAGTTAAATTCCACATTTTTGGTTCAACCGGATCGGTTATTGAAAAATAAATAGTTATAAAAAATAACCTATCATAAAACTTTTCCACTTTTGTCTAGTTTAACTCGAACTTCTGGAAGGGGGATCACCCACAGGAGCCACGCCCTGGATCCGCCTCTAACTAAATCCAACTTAAAACTAGAAATAAAAAACCGCGTAGGATAGTCAGTCGAAACAGACACAAACCTTGGAAAGGTTTCAATTAAGATAAGATTTATTCATAATGAAAAACACATTCAATACAATAATACACTATTCTAAAGACTCCTTGGCCTGTAAGAACACGTTAAAGATTGACTTAAACTTGGCTATTAAACATTGAAATGAATACGTTGTAACAGCGCGTTGGATAAAACCAAATGCGCGTTGGATAAAAACAAAAAGGCCGGAGACCGTCGCTCGATCTTGAATGTTGCCCGAAATTGAGTCCGCGTATTTCATTCTTCTTTTTTTTTGTCTTGTTTTCCTATCAACAGAAATTCTTTTAAGCCCGAAAAGGCAAATTTCGGTTGTATAAGAGCCACTTCTGAAGCTTCAGAATTCTGAGGAAACATCCCTGTGAATTTATTAATTAAAATTTCCTGATAAATTGTATCTATTCATTTAAAAAAAGGACGATGATGAAAATATTGTGTATTATTTATTTTAGAGGTAATGAGTCGGAGGTAATAGACTTGAGACTGTTTGTGTAGGATCTCGATTCTTGTTGATAGAAGAGCATCGTCAAGGGCTGAAAACTATGTTGTGACCAAGATGGGCCCAGGATTTCACTAAGCCCCCATTCATACTGGAGGTCACAGGGACTTCTTGCTGTCCCGTTCTAAGTCGGCTTAAGCGCTTCGGTGCCAACTTGAGAAGATATGCTGATCCCCATCCTGCACTGGTATCCGGGATCATTGCTTTTCCTGAGGCCAAAATAATCTCAATGATTTAAAGAACATGAAAATTGGGACTTGGAATGATACGACGTTAAAAAATGACTATCGTATCAACATTTTGACTGACAAATTCAGACGATTTGAACTGGGCTTATTAGGAGTTTAAGAAACTCATCTCCCAGAGGTAGGAAGCATGAAATTAGGTGATATAAAATTTGTTAATTCAGGCAGGAAAGATGGAGTACATAGACAGGGACTAGGGCTCATGATGAATAAAGAAGCTGCTAAGTCTTGTTTAGGCTGGGAATTTATTAATAATATGAATACTAATTGCTCATTTTATGACTAAAAAAGTTCAGGGTATAAGTTATAGTAGTATATGCCCCTGTAGAACTGACTGACGGAGACACTAGTGACTCCGATGAATTTTACTTACAGATACAGGAGCCAATAAACAGGGTCCTAGGTAGAAATATGATGTTTTACTAGGAGATTCTTACGCCCAGGTCAGTAGAAATAGGGATAGATGGTATCCTAGCCTAGGTAACTTTGGTGTAGGAAAAGCAAACAGTAATGGCTACAGAGTTTTGTAACTTTGTAGGTATAACAATCTAGTTATAACCAATACAGTGTTTGGCCATAAAATGGCCCATAATTTAACATGGTACTCACGTGATGGTAAGACATCAAACCTTATTGATTATGTTATAGTAAACCAAAGACTGGCAGGATCAATGCAAGGTAGTAGGAAATATAGAAGTGCTGTTATTGATTTTAAAAGTAAATATCACCATCTAGTAGTGTCTAGGGTTAATTTAAAGCTGAAATTTTGGATGGGTAACTACCCCCTGGGAATTTATGATGTTGGTAGGCTCCACGATGAGAATCGGAGAGAAGCTTTCCAGGAACAGTTTAGTACTAAACTTGAGATTTTAAAATTTGACAATGTTGAATATGGTTGGAATAATTTTAGAAAAACAATATGTGAAGTTGCTGATCTTGTGGCACTTGACGGAGGCACTTGTGGAAGAATTATCTGAGCGATAGATCGTATGAAAGCAAAAGGAATGTAAAGAGACTGGAGAAAGCATTATAATATGTACAAAGGAGGTGTGAAGTGGAGGCTATTGATAAAATTGCTGTGGGTGTGGAAGATACAGCTAGACGACATAATAGTAAAATATTGTACTGGCAATATGACGTGTTAATAAATTTAGAGGGAGTAATCAATCCAGACCTGTCCCAGTTAAAGATAGGGACGGGGCCACAATTAGTGATAAGGAAAGAGTTAAAGAGAAATGGGTAGATCATTTTGATAATGTGCTAAACTGAGATATACTTGCAGGAAAAGATATAAAGGAAAATGAAAAAGTTTGTAATACCTTGGATGTGAAGGAAGATTTGTTCTGTGAGGGAGAATTAACGACAGAAGGGCTACTAAAGGGTTAAGAAATAATAAGACTCAAGGTGCTGATAGTGTGGTAAATGAGTTTTCTAAATATGTTCTGAGTTTTCTGGTGGCTCTGAGGTTAGAAATAAGTTACTGAAGATTATGAATATGATTTTTTAAAAAGGGAAAGTACCTAACAATTTAGGAAAACATTAATTAAACGACTGTATAAGAAAAGTGATAAAAGTGATCGTAATAATTATCGAGGCATTAGTCTGGTCTCTATTTCCTAATATGATAATTTTCAGACAAGATATTCTGTTGACATTCTGTTGTTTCAAGAGAAGAACAGTGTGGTTTTAAAAAAGGTAGGGGATGGGTCGACCAAATTTTCACCCCTATGTTAATATTTGAGAAGTTCTTGAGTCGTCAAACACCTTTTGGTCATCAGTTTTATAGATTATGAGCAAGTGTTTGATTTTGTTGATAGAAGAGCTTTAGCAAACGTCATATCCTTGTATGGCATACGAGACAAATACATTTAAGTGATTAGTGCTTTGTACGAGAATAACACTTCTGCGGTTAAAGTTGGAAATTAGGTTAGCAGCTGGTTTTGGATTAAATCAAGAGTTAAGCAGGTCTGTGTCCCATCCCCCTCTACATGGATCATTTTGATGGAATTTGTCCTAAGGAGCTCTGGAAAGCGAATGGGAAAACGCGGAATCAAATGGGTAGGAAAACTCTCCTGGATTTAGATTATACTGATAATTTAGGCATTCTAGATGAAAGTGTGAGCAAAATGAATGAACTTTTAGAAGTTTTGCGAGTTCAAAACTACCCCGTCGGCCTGCTTGTGGTACTACTACGGTAAATTTAAAGATAATTGTAATGTGTAAAAAGGGACAAGGTGGACACGCTAGTCGAAGTTTTGTATACTTTTCCACTAACCAACTAGGTCTCAGAACTATATAAAAATTGTCCTCCTCAAAATACTTAAACCGGATATCCAGTTTAAGATTACAGGTAGCTGAGTGTAACTTAGCTGCATCGTCACCAAGTAACCTAGCGTAGATGTTTTTTGTCCTTAGCGTTGATAAAAACGTCCTGAGCTTTTAAAAATAGTTTATTTTTCTTCTAGAGCAAAGGCATTGTTGAAAATAAAGGGATATCAAAGCATTTTATTATCGAAGCTGTCAAGGAAAATTTCCCGCAAGAATTCGAACTTTTTATTCTCGAAGTGGCACTGACAATAACTGTCCCGATTTCCTATGTGAATGTTAGTGATGTGACCTCAATTGACTTAGTTGTTGGCAGAAAGGGACCCGATATTTTACCCGGATTTTCGACTGGACTCAATCCTTGGGATACCAAAAATGCGGCAAGCAGTGGAAGAAAAGATGAAAGACGTAATAAGATTAACCACAAGTCAAGACACAAGAACGGGGGTCAAAGATTCGTCCCCTCTAAGCCGTATTCTGGTAAATATTAAATATTTATTTTTCTAATATTATCCTTTATGTTAGGACTTGTTATGTTAGGACTATGTTAGGACTATCCTTTATGTTGGGAATAAGATATAGTATAAGAGAAGTAGAGAATAGAAAAAGCCTAGCTGTCATGGTTGCAGCAACAGATGCAGTAGTAGGAATAAAACATCTAAAATTTTTTGATTTTGCATGCTGTACAAGCTATGAAACAATAATTTTTTTGACTTTATGTTTCAATTTAAAAAACTCCCACCAACAAAAAAAAAAAAAAAAAAAAAAAAAGGCAAAGCAAGAAATGAGTCGTCAGTCTCAAAGTACGTGATATATCACGCAAATTATATCATAGATGCCTGTCCCATACCGGGGATAAGTAAGGTTTTTTACTAAACAATTAAATATTTTAAAAGGTTCAGCGTATTTGGCCGGCAATTTTTGAACGTTCTTTGCCCTATGTGCGTAGGTTTAATAAATAAAAGCATTCAAGAAGATCCAAGATGGTTTCTAATTCTCAGTTGCAAAATTGTTTTTGTTAAGGTTCCAAAAACTACTTTTGAACTTTTTTAACTAATATGTTTAGCACTGAAACATTATTTTAAAACTTAGGAGATAAAAAAATTAAAGTAAACCATTCCTTTCAACATTTTTTGTTCCAATCTTGAATCGCAAAAGAGATCGATGATTTGACTGAATTGGTACATAAGATTGTGTTTTCAGTAAAGTACAAAAGACAATCCTGCTTTTAGGGGACTTCAGGTGGGGAAAGGTTCATTTTGCTTTGTAGTAATGCTGCTGCTGTATAAACCTTATTAGATATTGTTGTAAATGGTTAAATATCCAGAGCCAGTCAGAACGAAATTGCATGAATGAAGAATTTAAAAAAAATATATTTGCCTTAAGAATTTGGAAAAATTGAGACTTTGATTTATAAAAAAAGAGTTCCACCATATGTAGTTGGGTGGTTTTTAGTAGTTGCGGGTGCCAAATTCAAGATGGATAAATATGGATGAAATATGAGCAAAAAATGATAAACTCATGACCAGGCCCGTAGCCAGGATTTTTTTTTTCAGGGAGGGGGGTTACAAAAAAGCTTTGAAAGACACATAAAAAAATTCTTCACATACCTTTTTTTTGCCTTTTTTACGAGTCGGACAAAAATTTAGGAGCAGGGGGGGGGGCAAAAAACCTTACCCTGCCCGATGAATACGCCCCTGCCAGCGGCATATGGGACCAATCAGCTTAAGAAGGCTTGGGCTTCCTTGGAAAGTGAAATTGTCTTTTTCTCAGTAGATGTCTCTCGGGGCAAGAGTGTCAAGACTGGGGGAATGTTTTGACACGGGCAGTGAACGGGGAATCATGTTATTCCTCTTTTTTCTGTCCTTTTTATGGAATTGTCAAGCACAGGCAGTAATTTTGATGTATTTTTGCGACCTATTGCGACCTATATCCAGTGTTGGATTTTGTAATGACGAAAAGCGTTGTAAAATCTAACTAATTACTTTAGTTTATTTATTTTCACGGTTTAACGGGACAACATTGACGAAAATGAGGTACCGCCTGAAAGCTCATATTTTTGAAATAGCAACAACAAAAAAAGAAGGCTATTGTAGCTCTCAGGTGGAAATAGGCCAAAGATGAGTCCGGAAAAAAAATAATAACAAAAAGTGGTCTAAATAAAAAAAAAAAAATCCAGTGGATTTGACTGGTAATTTTCGAATGTTCGTTTTTCCACGTGTGTACGTGTCTGCTATAAAAGCATTCAATTACAGCGTGCTTAAATTTATTGGCAACAAGCCTCAGACTCAATGAGTTCTGAGGCTCAATTGCAAAATTGTTCTTGGTAAGGTTCCAAAAATTATTCTTTAACTTTTTTGGATCAAGTATGTTTAGCAATTAAATTGCCTTTTATTAGCTAAGTAAAAATACTGTTAAAGTAAATATTTTCTTATAAATAAATTATTTTATTTTATTTGTCGCAATGTTTAATCAAACAGTTCGTGGTAACGAACTGTAGTAAGGAGCGACCCAGCTCAATAGTAACCGAAACTCTAAAAAATGGAATTTTGATACCAATAGTTACATCAAACATTTTGATGCTGATTTTAAATATCTAAGTTTCATCAAGATTAGTCTTACCCATCAAAAGTTCGAGCCTGAGAAAATTTGCCTCCTTTTAGAAAATAGGGAAACACACCCTAATTGTCATACAATCTTAATGAAAATCACACCATCAGATTCAACGTATCAGAGAACCTTATAGTAGAAGTTTCAAGCTCCTATCTACAAAAATGTGGAATTTCGCATTTTTTTGAAAGAAGACAGATCACGGATGCGTGTTTATTTGTTTTTTGTTTGTTTGTTTCTTTCCCCCAGGGGTGATCGTATCGACTGAGTGGTCCTAGAATGTCGCGAGAGGGCTCATTCTAACGGAAATTAAAAGTTCTAGTGCCCTTTTTAAGTGACCAAAAAAATTGAAGGGCACCTAGGCCCCCTCCCACGCTCATTTTTTCCTAAAAGTCACCGGATCAAAATTCTGAGATAGCCATTTTATTCACCATGGTCGAAAAATCTAATAAATATGTCTTTGGGGACGACTTACTCCCCGCTGTCCCCATGGGAGGGGCTGCAAGTTACAAACTTTGACCTGTGTTTACATATAGTAATGGTTACTGGTAAGCGTACAGACGTTTTCAACAGGATTTTTTGGGTTTAGGGGGAGAGTTTAGGGGGGGTTACGTGGGAGGATATTTCCTTGGAGGACCTTTTCATGGGGGAAGAGAATTTCAATGAAGGTGGCGCTTAATTTTCTAGGATTATTTAAAAAACAATGAAAAAATAAATATGAAAAGTTTTTTCTACTGAAACTGAGGAGCAGCATTAAAGCTTAAAACGAATTATCACGCATATGAGGGGTTTACCTTCTCGTAATACCTCACTCTTTACGCTAAAGCCTTTTTAGTAATTTCAACTATTTATTCTACGGCCTTTGTGATTCAGAGGTCATTCTTAAGGAATTGGGACAAAATTTAAGCTTTAGTGTAAAAAGCGAGGTATCGACGAGGGGTTAAGAACCCCTTCATGTACGCAATAAAAACATACGAATATAGAAGTTCGTTACATAAGTTAATTTGTAAGTTACGTATATTTTTTACCAATGAAAACGTTCGTAAAATATTAAAAGTTCTAGTTGCCTTTTTAAGTAATCAAAAATTTGGAGGGCAACTAGGCCTCCTCCCTATCCTCAATCGCTCCTTTTTTCCTCAAAATCTTCCGATTAATTACAATTAATTAATATGTAAATTTTATTTTAATTATTTATGTGCGAAGAGCCAAGATCAAAACATGCATTAATTCAAAAACGTCCAGAAATTAATTAAAAAAAGTTTTTTTAAAAATGAAAGTAAGGAGCAACATGAAAACTTAAAACGAACAGAAATTACTCCGTATATGAAAGGGGCTTTTCCTCCTCAACGCCCCGTTCTTTGCGCTAAAGTTTCTTACTGTTTTAAAAAGTAGAGTTAAGAGAAAGAGTCAAACTTTATATATATTATACAATTCCTCTATAAATGGTTAAGCTAATAGGTTTGTCATGAGTAATTTCGCCTTTTACTCTAAGTGCGGAACAGAAACTATTCCTAGTTTATCAACTAAATCACAATATTTCCTGTGTATTGAAGATGCTGATATTGTAAAACCGATAGAAGCTACTCAAAAGTTCACTATGTTCACTATCTTATTATTGCGCTTTCTGTAACCTAACAGCACGCACTTGAATATTGTTGGGAATTTTTTTTTCTTGGTATACTCTGTTTATTGTTCTAATTTTCCCGTTTTTATTGTTTTGGATTCCTTTTTACATTTTACTCTACTGTAACTCTAAGAAAGGAACTCTACTTTTACTCTAAGTTAGGAACGGAAATTATTCCGTATATGAAAGGCGTTGTCCCCTCCTCAACGCCTTGCTCTTTACGCTAAAGTTTGACTCTTTCTCACACTCTACTTTTTAAAAAAATAAAAAAAAAACTTTAGCGTAAAGAGCTAGGCGTTGAGGATGGGACAACCCCTTTCAAATACGGAATAATTTCTGTTCGTTTCAAGTTTTAATGTCGCTCCTTACTTGTAGTTTAAAAAAACTTGTTTTTTTATTTAATTACATAAAGCTTCAGTTCTCGTTTGATCAATCTTGGCGATTTTGCAAGTTTTGGCTAAATTAGAATTTTGACAGAATGCAATTTTGGCTATGAATCTGGCTCAGAACTTGTTAGTGTAGTAAGTTCCTCTTTAATTAACTTCGCTCCTTAAAAGAAAACACAGTTAAACAGGAATGATGAGGATTGTATCGGAATTATAATTTCTTAATAAAACTGGCCTTCAGTTTTCTTTCAAACCGGCACTGTCATTTCTGATGGTTGTTTTAATGTCAATATCATACAATTAAAACAGTTTACTGACATTCACAAAGTTCACAGGGTAAGAGTGAATGAGCGCAAGATCACCATCAGGAAATTTCTGGGCGGGGAGGGGCAAGTGTTAACAGAAGCTCTATTTTTTTTTATACCAAAACTTAAATGAGAATATTTATCATTCTCCTATTTTATAAAAATTTTAAGCATCTTAAATTCTAAAGTATTTTATACATTCTAAAATGATTATTAGGGGGGAGAGGGTATTAGGGGGTCCATGAGTGGGCCTGGGTATAGCCTGCTGTACATACCGTTTGCCAATTCAAATAAGGCGGGGGATTATTAGGGGGTCCATGAGTGGGCCTGGGTATAGCCCTGCTGTACATACCGTTTGCCAATTCAAATAAGGCGGTGGATTATTAGGGGGTCCTTGAGTGGGACTGGTTGTAGCCCTGCTGTACATACCGTTTGCCAATTCAAATAAGGTGGGGGATTATTAGGGGTCCATGAGTGGGCCTGGGTATAGCCCTGCTGTACATACCTTTGCCAATTAAAATAAGGCCAAAAATTAGCCATTTGTCTTGGACGAATTCCAACTTCGGAGCATCAATCTGATTTGATGGACATTACTATGTTCGGATCGACTGCTATTTTAGCCTAAGTAATTCCAAGTGCCTTGTGTAACACTTGTTGTCCAAATGATATTTATAACCCTTCCTATTAAACAAAACACCATCGATCGTTCTGCTTTCCCATAATGCATGTGGATTTCAAGATATTGAAAATCTAAACTTAAAAAACACCCAAATAAAGCCCTTTCAATTGACCACAGCATATTTTCAGCGTGTGGAACTGGCGGCTATATATTTCTTCTGACAAAAAAAAAAAAAAAAAAAAAAAAAAAAAAAAAAAAAAAAAAAAAAAAAAAAAAAAAAAAAAACCGATTGTAATAGCTGACTGTCTAAACAATGTCTCAAATATCTATTTACTTTGAGCACTTCATTTAGATTAATTAATTAAATTTATACATTCAATTTTTCTTTAAAGACATTAGTGACTATAAATATTTTAGGTAATGCCAGAGGTCTGAGTCAACGTGTTCACGAGGCCATTCAACTGGAATGTGAACCTAAGCATATGAGCGCCTCAATGCCTTTAGATATGGGTCCAATTGTTGGAATTACCTTTTCAGACAGAACATGCAAAGCAACACGGAACAGGACTCATTGGATCTTGAAGTCAGTTGTTACGTCATGTGGAGCTACTGTAATAACTGATGGTAGATTAACCACCTACTCAAATATGGTAAGTAAAAAATGTCAGATATGGTAAGCTTTGAAAACAATGATAACCTTGACATAAGTGTTTTTTATTCTCGGGTAGACAGTGTAGACCAACACGTGACAGAACCATGTGGATGTTATAGCTTCGTTTTGTATCATGTGGAGTCATTGTTATAGTCCCTTACTCAGCTATGGCAGGTTAAGATAAAATCTTAAAACACAAGTTCAGTATTAGTATCTTTTTTGGGGCATACTTTATCTGACAGGGTATATAGAACTACACGAAACATATGTCGTTGGCATGTGGGGTTTGTGCAGATTAATCACTTCGCTCAAATATAGTGAAGATAAGAAATATGTTAAGCTTCAAAACATGAATAAAGTCAATATTAGTGGGCTTTTTTTTCAAGCAGAAAATTCAAACCAACACGTGACATAACGTGACAACACATTTGATCCATTTGCACATGAATGTAATCCATTAAAGCTTATCAACCTAAGAAGCACGTAAATTCAAAAAAATTATGTGAAAAAGTATGATTTTGTTTGTCTTTCATATTTATTCCATAAAATAAGTCCTTAAGCTTTCTTTCGTTATAATCTTAAGCAATAGGCATATGATACAGTTAGAATGGAAAAACATATACCAAACGTTGAAGATATAAAAGAAATGTAATTTGGTATAATATTTAGTGTTTCTGCTTTCCTTTAGCTCAGTATTATTCATTCAGTCTTTGTTCATTATTCATTGAGCATTATTGTTCATTATTGTTCATTATTTATTATTGTTCATTACTTCATTATTTATTATTATTATTCTTGTTCATTATTGTTTATGTTGCTTATGTTTGTATTGTTTATGTTTTTGTTCATTATTGTTCACTTGTTCATTATGTATTATTCATTGAGCCTTTCACTTTTGATTTAAATTTTACAGTCAAAACGATAAAGCATCTTCAATTATCTTCATTTTGCTATATTAAGATTCTTGGTCCAGAAAATAAGACTGTAATCTCAAGCCTTTTGACCAAGAGCGTATCCAAGACTTTTGTTTGGAGAGTGGGGGTACGAAAAACTTTAAAAAAACGCATACCAAATTTATCTATATGCAGTTTTCTTACGTTTTAACGAGTTGGACATTTTGTTGAAGGGAGGAGGAGGTTCAAACCCCGAATCCCCCCCCCATCCACCCTGGATACGATCTTGCTTTTGGCAGATTTTTCTTTTGACCTTATGAAACGATGAAAACTCTTCCTTAGGAAGTTTCAAGTTTTTATTCTTAAGGTTTATTTTGCTTGGAGTGGCCAGGGACAGAATTTCCTCTTGAGCTGCTTATTTTTATCCAATCCAGACGGGGGCGAATCTCCTGCATTTTTATTGGGGATGCAATAGGGGTCCATATCCATATAGTTTAGGGGCGTGGGATATATAATAGTTTTTTCTCCAAATTATTGCGGGGGTAACTGCCCTCTTGCCCCCACCCTCCAAACGACATCCCTGAATTCGAAGTAGGGTCATACTAATATAATACTTTGCTATTTTCTTTTTTTACTTTTACTTTATTTTTCTTTTTGTGCCTAAATATCTATGTACCCTTTTTCGCGTGATTAATGAGGGTCTAAAGCTGTTTAAAATCCTAAAATAAATTAATATAAAACCATAAGGTCCAAGCTTATGCATTGGCGTGCAAATTAATGCCACTCTAATATGACTGCCGGTGCTTACGTGGGGGGAGGGTCTTCGGGTTAGAGTCTTCCCAGAATCTCAGGATTTTTACAACTTGTCTTGTATCTTCTTTTATTTCACAGATAGTTTACATCTGTTTTTTTTTTCGAGACCAAGTTCGAAGTAAAGACCAAAATAAAGAGAAAAAGATAGAAGTTCTGCTTTTCTTTTGTGAAAGAGGCGGAGTTTTGTGGGAATCTTAAATTTTTCTTTATTTGAAAGAATTCTGCCTTTATAAATAGCGACGAAGACCTCACTGCCTTTCCATCATAAACACCGACAAGGGTTTAGAGCTCATATGGCACTTGTGACAAGGTCGGAAAAGCCAAGAGCCAAGAGCTCATATGTCATGAGCTCTAGCAAAATTCTAAGAATCAGTAGATTGATTTAAAAGGAAAATCAGAAGCCTAATGCCAGTCGGGATTTAGAATAAGAGCTCTGAGACACGAAGTTTTTCTAAATATCAAAATTCATTAAGATCTAATTTTTCCTCTCCCTTCATCCCCCAGATGATTGAATTGGGAAAAACGACTTTATGAAGTCAATTTGTGCAGGTCCCTGACACGCCTACCAATTTTCATCGTCCTAGCTCGTCCAGAAGCACCGAACTCGCCAAAGCGCTGGACCTCCCTAAATCCCCAAAAGAGAGCGGATCCAGTTCGGTTACGTCAATCACCTATCTACGACATTTGCTAATTCTACCCACCAAGTTTCATCCCAATCTCTCCACTCTAAGCGTTTTCTAAGATTTCCGGTTTCCCCCTCCAACTCCCCCAATGTCACCAGATCTGGTCGGGATTTAAAATAAGAACTCTGAGACATGAGTTCCTTCTAAATATCAAATTTTATTAAGATCCGGTTATACCCGTTCTTAAGTTAAAAATACCTCAATTTTTCAAATTTTTCCGAATTAACACACCCGCCCCCAACTCCCCCAAAGAGAGCAGATTCAGTCCAGTTATGTCAATTATGTATCTAGGACTTGTGCTTATTCTCCTCAAAAAGTTTCATCTCGATCTCTCCACTCTAAGCATTTTCCAAGATTTTCCGTTTGCCCCTCCAACTCCCCCAATATCACCGGATACGATTGGGATTTAAAATAAGAGCTCTGAGACACAAGGTCCTTCTAAATATCAAATTTCACGAAGATCCGATCACCCATTCGTAAGTTAAAAATACCTTTTTTTAATTTTTCCTCCTCCTCCAGCCCCCCAGATACTCGAATCGGGGAAACTACTGTTATCAAGTCAATTTGTGCAGGTCCTTGGCACGCCCACCAATTTTCATCGTCCTAGCACGTCCAGAAGCACCGAACTTGCCAAAGCACTAGACCCCCCCCCCCCAACTCCCACAAATAGAGTGGATCCGTTCTAATTATGCCAATCACATATCTAGAACTTGTGCGTATTCTTCCCATCAAGTTTCATCCCGATTTCTCCACTCTATAAGTGTTTTCCAAGATTTCGGGTTTCCAATATTTCTGTTTCTCCCCTCCAACCCCATATGTCCCCGATTTCGATTCGAATTGAAAATGGAGCATTTGAGACGTAAGATATTTCTATATATCAAGTTTCATTAAGATCAAATCAACCATTCGTAAGACAAAGATACCTCAATTTTCACGTTTTCCAAGATTTCCGGTCTCCCTCTCCAACTCCCCCAATATCACCGGATCTAATAGGGATTTAAAATAAGAGCTTTGAAGCACAGGATCCTTCTAAATATCATATTTCAGTAAGATCTGATCACCCGTTCGTAAGTTGCAAATACCTCATTTTTTCTATTTTTTCAGAATTAACCCCCCCCCCCCCCAACTCCCCCAAAGAGAGCGGATCCGTTCCGGTTATGTCAATCACGTATCTAGGACTTGTGCTTATTTCTCCAACTAAGTTTCATCCCGATCCCTCCACTCTAAGCGTTTTCCAAGATTTCAGGTTTCCCCCTCCAACTCCCACCAACGTCATTGGACTCGGTCTCGATTTAAAATAAGAGCTTTGAGACACGATATCCTTCTAAATATTAAATTTCATTAAGATCCGATCACCCGTTCGTAAGTTAAAAATAGCTCGTTTTTTCTAATTTTTCCGAATTGGCCGTTCCCCCACTCCCCCCAAATGGTCGAATCAGGGAAACGATTATTTCTAATTCAATCTGGTCTGGTCCTTGATACGCCTGCCAAATTTCATCGTCCTAGCTTATCTGGAAATGCCTAAACTAGCAAAACTGGCACAGACAGACCGACAGAATTTGCGATCGCTGTATGTCACTTGGTAAATACCATGTGTCAAAAAAACAAGAAAAACAATAGGGAATTATTTTTGCAAGATAGTGGAAAACTAATTAAAATGACTATTTCGGCCATATGTCCAAGGGCCGTCCTTAAAAAAGCATAAATATATAACAAGAAAATAAACTATAATCCCTAACAGGACATGCATATTCCAATAAAGACTGAAGGAAAGAGTATTTATAAATACGGAGCATATTATTGACTAAATTAAGAAAGATGCTTGGGAAGAAAGACAGGTTAGCTTGTATCCTATTTAAGACTAGGTTTGAGATAAAAATAAGACTAGGAGGAGGCTTAGGAATTAAAAAGGATAAATAAATATTCATAAGTTTCCACAGACACAAGGTTTAGACTTTATATCAAATATTTCACATACTTTATATTGTTTTCAACTTTATATTGTTTTCTAGAAAACCTCTAGGATTGACGTGTCATCAGTGTATTTCCATTTACTGGGTAGACTTGTACCGATGCTAAAGATCATAGCATCGGTGAAATAAGAAAAAGGTTATTTTTCTAACGAAGAAGAAGAAAAAATAAACAATTATTTCTTGTGCATTATTCGAAAACAGAAAAAAAAAGGACGGAAAAACAAACAATTATTAGCTAGTGCAAAGATTATGGGTAACTTGTAAGAGTAAAAACTGGCACTAGCGTCGACGAAAAAACCCTCAACGCCATCTAGCGTTTGGCAACAATTGTCATTTTTCTTTCAGTCTAATAATACTAATAATTAATTTAATTCGTGTAGTCGGTAAAATTAGTGTAGTAATATGTGTCTGATCTCCGTTCTTGACAAAAAACGATCATAAAGCTTGAAAAATGCTAAGTGTCTCCGAAAATTAGATGGCGTTGATGTTTTTTCAGTGATTACCTTAAAGAAATTTCCCCCTCTTTACGGAAAAAATTAATTTTTCATCCTTGTTCCACATTTTCCTTAATTTAAGTCTATTACTTTTTTCTTTCGACTCTATTTGAACCCTCCTCCCCCAGTCGGAAAATTCAACAGGACGTTCATTTATCCTTTGCTATATAACGGCTGAATTTGTTAAACCCCATCCCCGTCAACTCATTTTAGGTATGGACCTGTCATCCACAATTAGGTCACGCTTGAAATATTACTTGGCCCACTCAGTAATTTTACAGCGAAAATATGGTTTAGGAGGAATACGAATATCTTCAGCGCTCAAAACATCTGCAAAATCAGAAACTTTTAGCAAGGGAAGGTTTTAGGAACTTATAGGAGCATCAATTTTAAGGAGAACCAGAAGCTTTTAGGAGCACTTGTTTGTCAGACTCGGTGGCGCTGTAACGGGTAGTATATTATTACTGAAAAAAAAAACGGAAGAGGTTATTTTGGGAACGCAATCTGGTCAATATATCATGAGGAGAAGAAGCAAGAAATAAATTAAATTCAGTAATTATTGAAGAAGGATGGTAATTATAGTATCATGTTAAATTTATGACTATCTATTTAATGCTCAAATTTGTTGTCTTTTAAGGGTAAGATAATTGCTTAAAAGCATTCGCAGGTACACTCTTTATAATAGAATATTAATTATTCTTCCAGTGTAGTTAGGTATTTGAGAATACTGCAAAAAAGAATCTATTTTAAGATTCTTTTATCTAATAATAGAGAAAAGAATTCTTTTCTCTATTAGTCTAGGCTATAAATCAAAAGAGCTACTGTCCATCTATTATTCACTCAATTGTACAAGACTACTTATTTTTTTTTGTCTTCGCATTCAGTGCTTTAAGTACCTTGTTTCACCAATATTTTTGGCTAGATTCTGTAATTGCCACCTGCCCAGCACAAAATATCATCTGATAAATCGGTTTCTGTTTTTAAAATTGTAATACACATTCCTCCTGACAGCAAATTGAAGGGTAACTGGCGAAACGTATTCTGGCCTGTGATAAACTTGAATTTGGCCTAAATCAATGAAAATGCGCATAAAGGGTGTATTCATGGGATGGGAGGGGGGGCTAGGGGATTGCGATTTTTAAGTTTTTTGCTTTTCGAACACATTTGCTTTCCTATTATAAAAGGTGTGCACGTAGCAGCCGAGGCTTGCTATATAGGACTTGAGTATCCTTACGTTTCTTTAAGTTTCTTCAGTATACTTAGGATCGTTCAAGTATTTGGAATAGATAATAAATTTACTTAAAACAGCGTAGTTTGTACACTACATTACCATACATACAGTAAAACTTGATATTCTTTGCAGGTATATGTAAAGGTTGCCTCAAATTTTATCAGCGATGATGAAGATTTTGAAGGTTCTGGATTTGATAATGAAGATAGTCCGACAGCATCACTCATGACTGGCCATTCAGTGACAGAAATTGCAGTACCACATGACTGTAAATATAATCCAATGCTGCCCCTAGGGTCCTTCATACAAGAGTCTGATGATAATGTAATGGTAAGTATCTATAAATATATTTTTTAGCTTTATCTTTAAGCTCTGAAATTTTGAGTTTTTTATTTTGAGCACCCCCTAAAGTTTATCTACAAATTTGAAGCTACTGAATAAACTTGGCATATTTGATATATTATTCGGGAGGTTTTCTTCCCATTACTATTAAGACTAATTTAGTTAAACCACTGACTGGATCTTGTCAATAAAAAAAAAAATATATTTTTCTGAGATATGTTATACATACGCTTTGATTTTGTTTTTACCGATTATATCATTCCACTCGTGGTGTCAAAAGTGGTTGCTTTAAACCAGGGGCCTCTCATTTTTTCCATATCCCTATCCCTTTTAATCTTATAGCTCAATATCTGCAGTGCCTTTAAAATATCCCACAAGGTTTTTCAATGTGCCCTGATAAGTCATCGTAGAGACCAATATCATCCAGAGGCTCTCAGCCTCCAAGACTCTTTGCACCCCAGTTTTGAACCCCTGATCTTAGAACTGAATATTCTTTTGTTATTCTTCTCCCCGATGTTGTATTAACTACACGAGTTTTAAGTCAGCAACCTAGCTTGTGGCTTTTAATTGTCAACACTGTCTCAAAATTTAAATAAAATATAGAAGGAGTGAACTCTGTATTATTCCCCGCCCTGTTACTTTCCTAAATCACCCTACTCCTCAACTTACATTACCATTCACCCTCTTGAACTTTTACTACCTCTTTCCGTTATTTCCTAAATCGTGAAATGACATAGGGCCAAAATTATGAGGTGGGAAGTTTTATTTTTAGTGCTCTTGCATGACAACCCCCTTCCCCTGAAAAAAAAAACCCGGCAAATTTGGCAAGGGCTCTTAAAGAAAAGAATTAAAAATATCATTGTAACATAGCTTCAGATTTTTACATTTTACATTTATTACATTTATTTTTATATTTTTATTTTTTATTTTTATATTTTATATTTATTTTTATTACATTTACTTTTTTTACATTTATTACATTTTGGCTTGCTAAACATTTCCGGTTATATTAATCTTCTTCATTGATATGAGGTAATTTTGGAGATACCAATCACTACTTATTTCATTTCCTTCGGAACTATAAAATACTTTGGGCTAAAAATAGTCCATCCAAGATAAACTTTGTAAATTTTATTCCTTGTATTTTTTTTTGTCCAAATTTCGTTATGAATTTAAAACTAGATTCATCCCACGTCGTGTTTTTACCTTTTTTAGGGGGGGGGGATTTGTTGTTTAGTTGATTTTTTTTTGTTTGTAAATAAACTAAACTGAATTGATTTTAATCACTTAGCGGCCAATCTTTTTTCTAGGATCCATCTGAGGATGTTCCAGCACAAATGGAGCTTTATCATATGGAAATCTATCGTGACAAGGACATGAAAGTACCTTTGAAGAGAACACTAATTCACAACAATCAAAAGAATGTGGAAGGCTCATCATTTGGCCTAGAAGTAGGCTATGACGAAACGCTACATGTCAAGACTTGGGTTGATGGTGGTAAGTCAAATATAGAAATATCACACCCCCTAAAAATTTCAAATAAGAAAATCTTTATTCTAAGACATCCCTACGGATTGTTCTGGGTACCCGGCTGACTGACCGTATTTCAAACAGTAGGTTGTACGAAAAATGTGGTTCAATCCCACTTTCTAGGGCTATAATGAAAGAAAGGTTGAGAAGGCTAGGCCACGTTCTACGGATGAAGGATGACAGATTACCGAAGATTGTCCTTTTTGGCTAACCGTTTGTGGCTACAGGGAAAGCAGGTCGTCCTTGTCTGGGTTGGGAGGATGTCATAAATAAAGATTTAAAGGAAATGGGAACTTTCCGGGAGGGCGTAAAGAGGGAGGCTTTAAATAGATTAGGTTGGAGGAGGAGTGTGCGTAGCTGTGTCGGCCTCAGGCGGCTTGGTGCTGCAGTGAGTTATTAGTAGTAGTAGTAGTAGTAGTTTATTCTAAGAAATTTTAAGAAAATCGAAGCCAATCTAGCTTTGATAGCATTGCTATGTCTTCTTTAAAAAAACACTGTCGCCCTTTATGAAACTAACCGGGTATCAGAACCTTCTGATAAGGACCGGGTATGAGAAATAGGTTCTCCAACTAGACTTTGAATGTTTGAATTCCTTGATGTTTTTAAGCCACTGCACGATATTAGGTTTGCTCTCCCCCTTAGAGCCACTGGAATATACAAAAATAATAAAAAGCATGAAACAAATTTTATGTATCTTTTGTTTTATCAGCGGAATTTCATACCAGATATGCACACAGGAAGGGAATTTCTTGGGTGGAGGGGGGGGATTTGTTGAAATAGCAAAAACACAGAATTGTCTAAAAAAAAGTACGACAGTATTAGAAAACACTCAATTATTTTGGGTGGGGGCTAGGCCCTCCCCACGGTGCACGAATTTAATGCATCTTGTATCTATTAATCTATGATGATACATTAATCAATAATATTTTTTTTACTTCATTCTTGTTTTCAAACTTGAACATAACATTCTCGTTTCCAAATTTGAAACTGTGAAATTCCCTTGGAATTTACTATTGTTATGGTAAATTCTACCATTATAGATAATTATTATGGTAATTTTCTATTTACCGTATGTGAAGAGGACTGTTCTAGAATTACGTGAATTGCAATAGACTTGCTGTCAGAGCACTAAAATAAAAAAAGATTTTATTGAGCAATGTAAACATCTTGATGTTGTTTTGTTTTTCAACATTTATAAATGTGGTTTTAATCATGCTTTCATCTCCAAATTTGTCTGAAAAATTGTAAAGCTGCATTAAACTATTCATAGTCACCTCTTTTCAACCTTTTTTTTGGAAAAATATAGAAAGTGGTAGTAAACTATTATGGTAATTTTTTATTTACCATTATGTGAATAGGACTGTTCCAGAATTGCACGAACCGCAATAAAATTGCTGTCAGAGCACTAAATTGAAAAAAGATTTTATTTAGCAGTGTAAACATCTTGATGTTGTTTGTTTTTCAACATTTATAAACGTGGCTTCAATCATGTTTTCATCTCCAAACTTGTCTGACAAATTGTAAAGCTGTATAAAACTATTCATAGTCACCTCTTTTCAATCTTTTTTTTTGGAAAAATACAGAAAATGGTAGTAAATTATTATGGTAATTTTTTATTTACCATTGTGTGAATAGGACTGTTCCAGAATTACACGAATTGCAATAGAATTGCTGTCAGAGCACTAAATTGATAAAAGGTTTTATTTAGCAGTGTAAACATCTTTATGTTGTTTATTTTTCAACATTTATTAGCGTAAACACCTTGATGTTGTTTGTTTTTCAACATTTATAAATGTGGTTTTAATCATGCTTTCATCTCCAAATTTGTCTGACAAATTGTAAAGCTGCATTAAACTATTCATAGTCACCTCTTTTCAGCTTTATTTTTTTTTGGAAAAATATAGAAAATGGTAGTAAATTATTATGGTAATTTTTTTATTTACCATTATGTGAATAGGACTGTTCCAGAATTACACGAATTGCAATAAAATTGCTGTCAGAGCACTAAATTGAAAAAAGATTTTATTTAGCAGTGTAAACATCTTGATGTTGTTTGTTTTTCAACATTTATTGGAGTAAACATCTTGATGTTGTTTGTTTTTCAACATTTATAAATGTGACTTTAATCATGCTTTCATCTCCAAATTTGTCTGACAAATTGTAAAGCTGCATAAAACTATTCATAGTCACCTTTTTTCAACCTTTTTTTTTGGAAAAACACAGAAAATGGTAGTAAATTATTATGGTAATTTTTTTATTTACCATTATGTGAATAGGACTGTTCCAGAATTACACGAATTGCAATAGAATTGCTGTCAGAGCACTAAACTGAAAAAAGGTTTTATTTAGCAGTGTAACATCTTTATGTTGTTTATTTTTCAACATTTATTAGCGTAAACACCTTGATGTTGTTTGTTTTTCAACATTTATAAATGTGGTTTTAATCATGCTTTCATCTCCAAATTTGTCTGACAAATTGTAAAGCTGCATTAAACTATTCATAGTCACCTCTTTTCAGCCTTATTTTTTTTTTGGAAAAATATAGAAAATGGTAGTAAATTATTATGGTAATTTTTTATTTACCATTATGTGAATAGGACTGTTCCAGAATTGCACGAACTGCAATAAAATTGCTGTCAGAGCACTAAATTGAAAAAAGATTTTATTTAGAAGTGTAAACATCTTGATGTTGTTTGTTTTTCAACATTTATAAACGTGGCTTCAATCATGTTTTCATCTCCAAACTTGTCTGACAAATTGTAAAGCTGTATAAAACTATTCATAGTCACCTCTTTTCAATCTTTTTTTTTTGGAAAAATACAGAAAATGGTAGTAAATTATTATGGTAATTTTTTATTTACCATTGTGTGAATAGGACTGTTCCAGAATTACACGAATTGCAATAGAATTGCTGTCAGAGCACTAAATTGATAAAAGGTTTTATTTAGCAGTGTAAACATCTTTATGTTGTTTATTTTTCAACATTTATTAGCGTAAACACCTTGATGTTGTTTGTTTTTCAACATTTATAAATGTGGTTTTAATCATGCTTTCATCTCCAAATTTGTCTGACAAATTGTAAAGCTGCATTAAACTATTCATAGTCACCTCTTTTCAGTCTTTTTTGTTTTTGGAAAAATATAGAAAATGGTAGTAAATTATTATGGTAATTTTTTATTTACCATTATGTGAATAGGACTGTTCCAGAATTGCACGAATTGCAATAAAATTGCTGTCAGAGCAGTAAATTGAAAAAAGATTTTATTTAGCAGTGTAAACATCTTGATGTTGTTTGTTTTTCAACATTTATTAGAGTAAACATCTTGATGTTGTTTGTTTTTCAACATTTATAAATGTGACTTTAATCATGCTTTCATCTCCAAATTTGTCTGACAAATTGTAAAGCTGCATAAAACTATTCATAGTCACCTTTTTTCAACCTTTTTTTTGGAAAAACACAGAAAATGGTAGTAAATTATTATGGTAATTTTTTTATTTACCATTATGTGAATAGGACTGTTCCAGAATTACACGAATTGCAATAGAATTGCTGTCAGAGCACTAAACTGAAAAAGGGTTTTATTTAGCAGTCTAACATCTTTATGTTGTTTGTTTTTCAACATTTATTAGCGTAAACACCTTGATGTTGTTTGTTTTTCAACATTTATAAATGTGGTTTTAATCATGCATTCATCTCCAAATTTGTCTGACAAATTGTAAAGCTGCATTAAACTATTCATAGTCACCTCTTTTCAACCTTGCTTTTTTCTGGAAAAATACAGAAAATGGTAGTAAATTATTATGGTAATTTTTTATTTACCATTGTGTGAATAGGACTGTTCCAGAAATGCACGATTTGCAATAGAGTTTCCGTCAGAGCACTAAATTGAAAAAAGATTTATTTCAGCAGTATAAACATCTTAATGTTGTTTTTTTTCAACATTTAGTGGTTTTAATCATGCTAGCATTGCTTAGAAGAGGTCCTTATTTGCCAACGGAATGAAAATTCATCTCCAAATTTGTCTGACCAATTATAAAGCTGCATGAAACTATTCATCACCTCTAGTCAACCTTGTTTATTTGGAAAAATACAGAAAATGGATAAACAGATAGCAGGCTCATAACAGTTTCACATTGGCTGATTAGGCTTTAAGTACCAAGGAAATCAAAATAAAAGGTTTTTTTGCTTCCTGGCTCATTTTAGGTGTATTTATACCTTAAAACTCTGATTTTCTAAGATTTTAATTTTGACTATTTCAAATTAGGATATTATTTTTTAGGGTAGCATCACATTTCGTCAGTTTTGCTGCGTTGAGCCGTGAAAGCAGAAAACCTAAACTGGCTATTTAAATTTGACAACGCTTTCGTCCGTAAAATTTCAGACATTAGTGATTTGCTGAGTCCTAAAAACAACTAAAAACCTTCAAAATAAAGCTACAGCTCCTTAAACTTTTAGGTGTCTTATCTTTTTAGCTTGTTTTTAGTCTTATTGAACAACTACAACTTCAAAAGAAAGCTGCACCTCCTTAAGATTTTGTGTTCCTCCTTATCTTTTTAGCTTATTTTTAGTCATATTGGACAACTACACCTTCAAAAGAAAGCTACACCACCTTAAGATTTTTGTGCCTCCTTATCTTTTTAGTTTGTATTTAGTCATATTGGACAACTACACCTTCAAAAGAAAGCTACACCTCCTTAAGTTTTTTGGTGCCTTCTTATCTTTTTAGCTTGTTTTTAGTCATATTGGATAACTACACCTACAAAAGAAAGCTACACCTCCTTAAGCTTTTAGGTGCCTCCTCATTTTTTTTTTTTAGCTTGTTTTGGTTATATCAGAATAAAAAAAAAATCGAGAAAATCAGTTGACAGTGATCATAGTTCTAATTTATCATTTTTTCACAATATCATTTCTATACTTTTAAATTAGTCCTGTTAATTTCCCTTTTTGCAGTAGTATAATTATAAATAAATCAAAATAATTAAACCAAATAAATAAAACTAAATAGTAAATCTAAATAAAAATAAAGCTAAAACAAATAAACTAAATTAAATAAGTAAATAAATAAACCCAACCTACGATTAGCTATTTATTTTTTTTTTTATAAAATTATAGCTTGCAAAATTTTATAATAATTTTTTTAATGATTTTTAAATTTTTTTTTTTATAAAATATAAAATATTTCAGCTCAATTATAGCCCAAAAAATTAATGGATACGGTCTATTCTGGGAACCTATAATTGTATTTATGATTGTGACATTTTCCTTTCTTTTAATTGATTGTATATCATGAATGATTCATTTGGTGTAAAAAAAAAAACGCAAAAAAGGTCATTTGCTAACGTAATGTGGGTAAAAAGGTGCTTAACAAGCACCCAGGTCATAAAATGAATGATAAAAGAAAAACTGAACCATGGTTCGAGTAAACAGTATAAAAATGAAGAAAAGAATTAAGAATTATATGTTGGACTCCTACCTTAAAGTTCATAATAAGTTTAGATAATTGTAGAGTTTGAAAGTGGTTCCAGTTCCATAAGACAATAACAATAATTTAGAGGTTTATTTCACCGATACCATTAATTTTTTAAATTAATATTTTTTAATTAATTAATTTTTTAATTAATTATTTTTTTTGCAGTACCATACATTCAAATCGTAACCGAAAAATGCTGGATAGCAGATTCCTATGAAAAGAAAGCAGCACCCAAGACCACACTAATCAGAAACACCTGCCCTTCACACCTCTCAGTCCGCATGCATTCAAGGTCACACACTGGAGGCTCCAGTTGGTTCTCTTTCAAAATGACTCCGGACTATGCAGACATGGGACTGATGTATCTTCATTGTAAACTTGGTCTTTGCACTACGGACCCGAAAACAGCACACGGGAATCTGAAAATGGTAAGAACATTTTTTTTCAGTCTCGCATTAAGTTGGGGGTACCTCTTATTCAAATTGTCATATAACTGTTTTGGTTACCCTCCCCCCTGTCGCTGAAAAAATACTCCTTCGTTCGTGCCTGTGCAATCAATTTGTACCGAGGGGGAATATCTAGGACTGATTTACCCATTCTGATACCCTGCCTTTGAAAATTCTCTTATAAACAGTCGAAGAAATCTCCTTCCCCACCTACTACACTAGTTTTTTTTGCGTTAAATAAATTTTAGACGTAAAGTTGATTCTTTATAGTTAAAAAGTTTTCGAATAGGAACAAAAGATATTTGGAATATCAGATCTCACCTGTGTCACTTATTATATTTTTTTTTGTCGAACTCTAATTGCCTATTTATTTCCTTGGTACCTAGAAAGTGTAACTACCATCTAGTTAATAATGAAATTGGGAGGAATCAGGATGAGAATGTGACAGAAGCTATGGACTATGGCCTTTGAAAATTCTCTTATAAACAGTCGAAGAAATCTCCTTCCCCACCTACTACACTAGTTTTTTTTGCGTTAAATAAATTTTAGACGTAAAGTTGATTCTTAATAGTTAAAAAGTTTTCGAATAGGAACAAAAGATATTTGGAATATCAGATCTCACCTGTGTCACTTATTATATTTTTTTTTGTCGAACTCTAATTGCCTATTTATTTCCTTGGTACCTAGAAAGTGTAACTACCATCTAGTTAATAATGAAATTGGGAGGAATCAGGATGAGAATGTGACAGAAGCTTTCCAAAATAGTTTGGATATTATTATCCAAACTACTATCCATCCGAATGGATGTTTGTCTTTCTTTTTTGTTTTTATTTTTTATTTATTTTTCTTTATTCTTTATACATTATACATTATTTATTATTCATTATTTATTATTTATTATAATTTATATGTTATTTAATATTTTTTATTTATTTAAAAAATATTTTTTCATATTATTTTTCTCGTATTTTTTTTCATAATTTAAATTTTTTAATGGTGTTTGTTTTTATGGTGTGCGTTTGTTTCTGTGTTTGTGCTGTTGCACTGGGGATTTCTTTTTTCACTATATCATTATCTAAACAACTAAAACCGGATGGTTAATAATTTGACAATCTAAAAGATGAATCGAATATTTTTTTGAAAATAGTTTACGAAGTAGCGGAGAGGTGCCCTAAGTATCGTTTTTAACCAATTAATTTCTCCATAGAGACGCTGCCCCCCCCCTTATCTTTGTACAAACCCGATTAGAGGTATAAATTAATTGAGAAACATCCTTATTCGGCGCTATGGAACTATAATTAGAATAATTCCCTAAATTAGATATGACTTTACTCGTCATTTTTAAAACCACATAAAAGAAATCAATGAAAGATTGTCTTTAGCATTATTTTTAGTAACTCTAAGGTATTTTGTTTTGAGTTTCCTAATTAATTCATAAGACATTAATTGCTAAATCTTAGAGATTAAACATCCTTGAATGACTCCGATTCAGAAAAGGTGTAATGTACTGCTACTTGTTAATTAAACGTAACACCTTACCCAAGATGTAAAAATAGGTACAATGATTGTTACCAAGATGTTACAATGGGTCAGGTTGCACCAATAAGTTTTTACTCTTAAAAAGGGGACTAGAAATCTTAATTTTCAATTAGATGAGCCCCTTTTGAAGTTTATACGACGTTCCTTCCATAAAAACCTTATATACCACCGCGGCATAGCTAACAATTCTTGCCCCTAGGCTCTGGGGGTAATTTCGACCCGAAGTTTTGATATCTCATTTTTGGATTATTTTGTATAAAATAGAAATCTCAAAATTTTGACCAGATGCGTTTGGGGAAAATGGGGAAAAGGGGGTTTGACGGGGGGGGCTCTAGTTGTCTCCGATAACTTTTGATTTTTAAAAAGGAACTAAAACTTTTAATTTTTAATCTAATGAGCCCCCTTTCAATTTTATACGACCACCGGTTAAATAAAAACCTTACATGTTTCCGGGGCATACCTTACAACACCTTACCCAAGATGTAAAAATAGGTTAATCCTAATAAAATATAACCTTTAGTTTATATAATAATATAATTTGGGCTATATATTTGCAGATTAGTGGTGGGGGTAAAGTATTTGGAAAGTGCCCCTAACATACCCCCCCCCCCCCCCCCCTAATGGGCAAATATATGTCCCAAATATACAAGTCCAATGCATTATGTGACCCGTCTTTTGTTTTTGTGGCAATGAAACAATTTTTTGAGATCTAATCTAAGCGTAATTCTTGAGTGTGTCTTGTTTAATTAACAAGTACCAATGTGCCTGCCACTGCGCTAAACAACTCTAATTTTGAAACCGACCCATTTTAAAGAGTCAGAGCTGTATACATAACTTCTGAAAACAAGAGAAAGTGGTGTTTTTGTATTATTTCTGGTTATTAATGTTAAAGTAGAAGTTGTAGTTAATATTTCATATTTTCAGTGCGTAAATCATCGTGAGCACTGCCAAAATCACAGTCTAAAGCCCTTCCTTGAAGAATCTGTGTCAACTGCCCAACAAATTATTGTTCGAGGACCTATCTTGCCTGTGCCGAGAGTGTCTAGTTCAGGTAAGCAGAATAATTATATATATATATATATATACTAGCTGTTGGGATGGCGCTTCGCGCCACCCCAACACCTAGTTGGTGGGGGCGCTTCGCGCCCCCACCAACTATATATATATATATATATATATATATATATATATATATATATATATATATATATATATATATATATATATATATATATAATATATATATATATATATATATATATATATATATATATATATATATATATATATATATATATATATATATATATATATATATATATATATATATATATATATATATATATATATATATATATATATATATATATATATATATATATATATATATATATATATATATATATATGTTTTTAACTACGTAAAACTTGCGAATATACAACATTCTTTGCTGTCCCATTGTCTGTGCATATAAATAGATTGTCAGGTTTACCGACTCTTGAACATGCAACATATAATGGTCCATGGGAAAACAATCCGTATTCAGATCTATACCTCATGATTCTTATGATTGCCCTTGAGCTTTGTTGATGGTGATTGCTAATCGACAATTCCCTGAGTCGCCATCGTCATTTATATATCCCCCTGAGCACCCCGGCGTCCCCTTTGTAGTTATGTCCCTGTGTCCCGGTCGTCGTCATTTATACTCCCTGTGTCCCGGTGCTTTGTTGATACTCGTCATTTATTTAGATTGTCAGGTTTACCGACTCTTGAACATGCAACATATAATCGTCCATGGGAAAAACAATCCATATTCAGATCTATACCTCATGATTCTAATGATTGCCCTTGAGCTTTGTTGATGGTGATTGCTAATTGAACATTCCCTGTGTCCCGGTCGTCATTTATATTCCCAGTATCCCGGCCGTCATTTGTGTCCCAGTGTTCCCCTTTTAGTTTTTTTTTATTGGTTTTGACCTTTTTTTAGGTTTTTTAGTTTTTTTCTTTTTTCTTTTTAGTTTTTTTTGAAGTTTTTATCTTTTTAGTTTTTTTATTTTTATTTATATTTTTTAGTTTTCTTTTTCTCCTTTATTTTTCAGTTTTTTTCCTTTTTTTAGTTTTTTTTTCTTTTTTAGTTCTTTTAGTTTTTACCGTTTTTAGTTTTTTTTAGTTTTTTAGATGAAAATTTTTTTTAGGTTTTTTCCTTTTTTTCTTTTAGTTTTTAGTTTTTTTAGTTTTTTTCCTTTTTTCTTTTTAGTTTTTTATTGGTTTTTACCTTTTTTTTTAGCTTTTTTTTCTAAGTTTTTTAACTCTTTCTTTTTTTTTTTTTTAGTTTTTTTTCGTTTTTTCTTTTTACTTTTTTTTTAGTTTTTATCTTTTTTATTTTTTTTTATTTTATTCTTAATTTTATTAGTTTTCTTTTTCTCTTCTATTTTTCAGTTTTTTCCTTTTTTTTAGTTTTTTTTTAGTTTTTTTTTTACCTTTTTTTAGTTTTTTTAGTTTTTTAGCTTTTTTATTTTTTTTCTAGTTTTTAGTTTTTTTTGTAGTTTTTGCCTTTTTTTAGTTTTTTCAGTTTTTTTTTTTAGTTTTTAGTTTTTTACCTTTTTTAGCCTAACCAGGATTTGAACCTGGGACCTTCATTCTCCGTTCTGACACCCTCTCTCACCGAGTGACTACTCCAGCATGTTCATTTTGGTGTTTTAAATGGTATATTATTAACCAAATTAATGTGTTTTATAATATACTAAGCATCGTCATAACAAAAATGACGACAACTAATTTCATGACGTCAGCCGACACAGAAACATGACGTCACCTGATCCACAGATCCACACACAGACAACTTATTTTTATATATATAGATATATATATATATATATATATATATATATATATATATATATATATATATATATTTATATATATATATATATATATATATATATATATATAATATATTATATATATAATATATTATATATATAATATATTATATATATATATATATATATATATATATATATATATATATATATATATATATATATATATATATATATATATAATATATTATATATATAATATATTATATATATAATATATTATATATATAATATATTATATATATATATATATATATATATATATATATATATATATATAATATATTATATATATAATATCAATATATATATATATATATATATATATATATATATATATATATATATATATATATATATATATATATATATATATATATATATATATATATATATATATGTATATATATGTATATATATGTATGTATATATATATATATATATATATATATATATATATATATATATATATATATATATATATATATATATATATATATATATATATATATATATATATATATAATTATATATAATTATATAAATATAATTATATTATATTATAATAGGGAGTAGAATAATTATACCCATACCTGCACATTAAAGAGTGGAAGGGCGATGGAGACCCGGATATTTAAAGAAATACTGAAAACACATTTGCCTAAGAATAATCTTTTATCGTAATTCCTCCGCCCTATAAGTTTTATATCTCTGTCTCACTTGCTGCTCCTTACTTTCAGTAAAAAAAACTTTATTTAATTTCTGAATGTTTTAAATCATGCCAGGAAATATCCTTCCCTACACCCTTGTGTAAAATCCTCTTGAAAATCCTCGCAGAAACAACCCTTCCCACGCATAATTCTCCTCATGGACCCCCCTCCACAGAAATCTCCCCGCAAGGAAATATTCTGTATATTTCCTAATAACAAATACTATATGTCAACAGGTGAACAATCAACAAATTGCGTAACTTGCGGCTCTTTTCCCAGGGACTATGGAGGTGAGGTCATCCCCAAAGGTATAGTCCCTGGAACTTGCAACTATGGTGAATGAAATGGTTGTCTTAAAATTTTGATCCGATGTTTGGGAACAAAGGGCGTGGGATGGGGAGTAGTTGAGAAGTATATTAAACTTAATGAACCTTATAAATCTTGAATGAGCATAAGAAACCGTTTCTTTTGACGTATCTATTGTAGTCAAAATTCCATCTTTGGGTTTCGGTTACTGTTAGGCCGAGTCGCTCCTTACTTACAATTATTTACCATGAATGACGATTATCTGAGTGCCAAAAGCTGTCTGCTAAGCTGTCTTTAAGCGAGGACCAGAAGAACCATATCTACTGAGATGTTCCAAGTGTGATTGAATATACATACCTTACCCATCCTCCATTTGAGAACGGCTTAGCATAGGGTCTTGGCAATTATGTCAGAAGTGTGACAATATCAGCTACTATCTTAAGCCATGTCATGGCTTACATGGCTTACATGTGTGACAATGTCAGCTGCTATCTTAAGCCATGTCATGGCTTACATGTCACGGCAAAACGATATCAAGATGATATCGTTTTGCCCCAAAAGAATGAGGGTATAGGATATTTTGTATGAGCTGAATAGAGAGAAAGGTCTTCTAGTGGGTTTTTACCAGTATCCCACTCCTACTACCTTAGCCAGAGGCGCCATTTGGGGGGGGGGTCAGGGGTGGGCAAATGCCCACCCCAGATTTTCCACGGGGGCCCAAGCTTCCACCACAAAGGCCTTTTTCCGGCCATAATTATCCATTATGTCCAACATAATCCATTCTGTTAAAATGATTTGCACTAACTGAACGCCTATTAACCAAAGAACGTAATTACCTGACGACCCTTGGGGTAATTACGCTATTTGCTGTTAATCATTGTAAACTTTGAAAGTAGGTTAGATTCATAATAAAAGTCTCAAGTTCTGTCAAATTCCCCATGCCCACCCCAAGATTTGGCCCAAATGGCGACTCTGACCTTAGCCCCAAGACTTCGTAATACACTAACGTATATTATTTATCCAAATGATGCTACATTATTCACCTATACTAATTATACTCTGTAATTTTCTGGATTTCTGTGTTTGAATGAAATAAAAATAACAATTTTTTTCTACCGAAAGTAAGGAACAACATTAAAACTTCAAACGAACAGAAATTATGACGTATATGAGGAGGTTTAACCCCTCGTCAATAACTCTCTCTTTACGCTTAAGTTCGAGTTTTGTTCCAATTCTGTAAGAATGATCCCTGAATTCACAGGGTTTAATTAAAATAAATAGCCCTTTTGAAAGTACTAAAAAAT